>NC_092873.1:524340460-525075460 GCF_028372415.1 Notamacropus eugenii
TATCAGGCATCTTTCATTTCTCTATAGATAGTGAGTTCTTGGCTTTGGAGAAAGACCGGCTGGGTCCCAGGCAGTACTGTCTAGACCCATGAGGTTTGGGGGAAGAATTGGAATCCTGAATAATAGTGTGTGTCTCTCTGGGCCTGGGAGCTTCTTTTTAGGGGATTTCTAAGAAATAGATCTTTTCTATCCATAGCAGAAGTTGGATGTAGCTGGAGGACTGGTGTTTGGGACATATTATGGTCTGTCTGGGTGTAGGTTTTTAGGGGATGGTTTGGGGGACCTCCCCTCCTCCCTGTCATTCACTGTTCACCTGGTGGGACTGAGGCTGTTTTAGGTCCTAAATCTGGAGGTGAGAGAAAATTATTTTATTAGTGCTGTAATTTAGGAATATGGGGATAAGGGAGGGGGTAGATTAAGAAAAGTATCATTCATCACTTATCAGGTATGGACACAACAAGATGGAGGCATGTGTGTCAAAACTTCTTGGTAGAGTGGGATCAGAGGACCTGAGTTCAAATCCTGTCTGTCATTCTGTATGATGGTGGGTCATTCACCCTCTTCACTCTTTGGGCCTCTGTCTCCTCATCTGGAGAATAAAGGAACTGAGCTCAAAGAACAGGATCCTAAATCTGCAGCTGAAGGAACCTTAGAGGCCATCTAGTTTAACCCCCTCATTCTGCAGATACGGAAACTGAGGCATAGGGAAGTTCTGACAAGGTCCATACATGACAGACAAGATTTAAACCCAGGACCTCTGATTCCAGATTAAGTCCTCTCCACAGACCCACATTGCTGTGCATTATTTGGATAATTCAGGTACAGATGGGTTTGGGAGGGGGAGCAGGATGGGTACCTTATAATTAAGGTATGGCTGGGTTAAGGGTGGGTACCAGATAATTAGTTTGGCTCATTTCTAGCCCTTTCGCTTTGCTTGGGTGTACATATAGACACTTAGTGTAGAGATTCAGAAGGGGTTCACATCACCCCCTGTTAAGTCTGAGTTGCCCTATTCCATTGGCCATCTCCTTCCAAAGAATTGTGTGTTCAATAATCCTATTCTGGGGTGGTGGAGGAGGAGGACTCCATATTCTTAGCAGAGACTGAAGCCTTCATGGTCCTTGTGGTTGGTTTTTAAAGAAAAATTGTCTGTCCCCTTTCCCTCAAATCCTGTTTGAATTGTTTGTTTCTTGCCTCTTCATTTCAGTGAATGTTCGAAGCTCTATCCCAGTTTTCTGTCCCATGTTTAAGTTTGGGTTCCTCAGGTAACCCAGCAGTGACTCACAAAATCAGCTTCGGGCCATAGCTGCTCAGTTTATACCAATCTCTATATTTTCATATTCAGCTTTTCTCAGATCCCCTTCCTTCTGTAAAATGGTGTCATCCAGAGGCGGTATATATGTAAACTTTACTTTTCTAGCTGTTTGGTTTCAACCTTTCTGAGGAGTCAGTGCTGCTGCTGAGATGGAGTTTTACTGCATTTGTGTATTTACAGACAGATTCCTACCCTGCCCCCCTCTTCCCCAGGTAGGTTGGAGTTCCCTACCTTCACAGGCCTTCTTCCGGCTTCTTAACTCAGCAGCCTGGACTACCTCCTATCAGATGACAAGCCCCCTGAGGGTCTGGTCTTCCTGTATCTTGCCAGAATCCAGGATTTCTCCTTAATGCAGGAATTCCCTGCAGGGAGAAAGCTCTGAGGTGCCAGCCAGCTCCAACATGGTTTGCCTTGTCCTGAACATTTTCAATAAGCCAGCCTGGGAAAGACACTTGGAGGCCAGCCAGGGGAAAAGCAGCTGCCAGGGGAGATGGTCACTTTGGAAAGGAACTTGTCATCTGGGGCTCCTGGGAGCCCTGGCCCCACTTTTGGATGATTCTGGAATTGATCTTATAGGTAGCCTGCTTCTGGTAGGTTCTGGCCAGGTTTCTGGGAGACTGGTTGAGCAGTCGGCCATCATGTGAATCTCTTGGGAAGACTATGTGCTGGTAGGAGACTAATTCCATGGAGTCAGAATTCCTGGAGGATTTGAATTGGGAAAGGCTTTCCTTACTAGTTTGGAGAAAAGTGACTTAAAACAATACTTTTTTTGGGTAGCAGCGGTGGTGGTGGGATGAAATGGGGGAAAGTCTATACAAATTTTCCCTTTGCCTTCATTTAGTGATGCATAGACCCCTAGAAAAGAGGAAAAACCATCACCATGGGAGTGTGGCCTGCATCTTTTCGTTAAAAATGCAATCATGACTTTCACTTAAAAAATCCAAACAAATCACCAGTCTTTGGAGTCTGTGCGGCAGCCATATCCTACACAGTATAGAGAACTCAGAGTGGATTGTGTCCACAAACACATTCAACTCTGTCTTTCTCTATCACTGTCTCTCACTGTGTCTGTCTGTCTCTATCTCTGTTTGTCTCTTTACACCCTATAGATCAGAGATTCTTAATCTTTTTTTTTTTTTTTATGTCCTGGACACATTTGGCAAAATTTGAATTTCCCCTTTCTGGCTGCCTGGTTTTGAGACCTAAACTTAACCTTTCTGAGGTGTAAGAGCTGCTGCTGAGATGGGGTTTGCTGAAGCCTTCAGACTGCTTGTCAGAGTTGTGCTTTTAAATTAATAAAATATTATACATAGGATTATAAAGGAAACCAATTATACTGAAATACATTCATCATGAAATTAAAAACAAGTTCGCAGACCCTAGGTTAAAAAATTCCCACTTTAGGGGTAATGTACCCATGTCCTAAAGGGAGAGGGAATAAGGGAGAGGGATACAGAGGGACATTTAGGTGATGTAAAACCCCCAAAATATCAATACAATTTATTTAAAAAATAAATGAGGGATAAGGCTCAGATTACCTATGATTTCACTAATAGAAGAAACTTCCTCTACCAAGGCAGGTTGGAACCTTAGGGAGTTACCTAGAACCAACCCTGAGAGTTTGAGTGATTTGCCCAGGGTCATGCAGTCAGTTCTATGTTTGAACCCAAGTTTTTCTGGACTGAGACTAACTTTCTCTCCAGTATGCTTGACTGCCTCTTTGCTTCTTATGAATTATATAAGAAGTATACGGAATTAATACAAAGTGGGTTTTAGGAGGATGGGGCTCAAGAGAGACCTACTGTTGGTGTCAGGAAAAGTCTCACAACATGTTTTTGAGCTGAACCTTAAAGGGAATGCAGGATTTTAAGAGATGGAGGGGAGCAGGGAGAGCAGTTCAGCCTTGGAGGATGGTGTGGGAAATCACAAAAGGCCCATCTAACCAGATGATAGAGTGACTCACCCTGGGGGTGCACAGCAAGTGGGAGACTGAGGCAGGATGGGGCCTTCCCTGGTGGCTTCTCTCTATATTGCCCAGCTTCTCTGATGGAACACTTGATCCTTAGGGTTCTCTAGTGGGAGATGAAAGGGGCTTTGATTACTGGAGGAACTGTTCTTAGAGTAGCCTTGGTCCTCAGAGTCCTAGCCAATCTTTCCTTCCATTTTCCATTTGTCCTCTTGCAGGCAGGTAGGAGGGGAAGGTGAAGCCAACCTGTGTTGCATCCTTATTTCTGAGCCAAGGATTCATAGATCAGAACCAGAGATTGAGAGTTGTTGTTGCTGCTGCTGCTGTTGGTGGTGGTGGTGTGTGTGTGACCGTGGAGCCTAGCTTCCCCTTTTAACACATGAGGAAATTAAGGCCTAGAGAAATGGCTTGGGATTAAACCGGAGCCCTCTGACTCCCCAGACCAGCTCTTCTTCTGAAGCCTGAGTGGGCTCGGGAGACTCAGCATCACTGCTGGAGCCTAGAGCATGAGAAGTCCCGAGAGCCCCTGCACCCTTTGGGCTTTCTCTCCAGGTGTGAGCCAGAGAGTTTTCCTACCCCACTTTCAGGGGCTGTGAGGGGAGCTTTCCTTGCTGGAAGCTGCTCCCCCGCCACTTCCCCCTTGAGCCAGCCCTTGGGAGTTGCTGTCCAACAACGGTCTCTCATTCTCTGCTAGCTCTGAGGGCTGGAGCAGTGAGCATTTGTTTCGAGTGAGCCATGACTTTGAACAGCTTTGGGAACTCACCCGCCCACCCTTCCCAAAGAGGGATGAGTTCTATGTGGATGACCAGTGAATTGATGGAGGTCTTGGGAGCTTGGGAGTCTTTGCAACCTGGATTCAAATCCTGCTTCTGACCCTTAACTAGTTGTGTGACCGCAGGAAAACGACTTCACCTCCCTTAGCATCTGTGGCATCTACTTCATAGGGCAGCTTTAGAGATCAGGTGAAAGAATTCATGTGAAAAGCTTTGCAAACCATAAATGTCACTCCCAGTGGAACAGGGCATCATGGGATTTTAGATTAAGAGCTGGAAAGGACCTTAGAGATTGTCTAATCCAACCCCCTTATTTTTGAAAATTAAATTTTATTTTTCAATGAACAAAATTTGATTTTCTTTCCCTTTCCTTCCCTTTCACTCTCACCAGTGGGGAAACCAGCTAACTCCTTATAATAAACAGGCATAGACAAGGGAAACAAATTTTTCCGTTGGCCCTGTGGGCTCCCCCTGCCCTGTGTGTGTCATTATGCACCCCACATCTATTGCTTCTCTGTCAGGAGTGGGGTAGCATGCATCATCATTAGTCCCCTGGAATCATCCTCATCCTCATTTTTTACAGTTGAGTAAGCTATAAAGGCTAGTCACCTACGTGGTAGGTATCAGAGGCTGAATTTGAGCTCAGGCCTTGGTCCAGCACAATTCTCACCAGCCATTCTGTCTTATTTTGATCTCTTATGGCTGACTCTTCAGCATAGAGGATTACTTGGTTTGGATCCATCCTTGGCTCAAACTAGCACTGTGCTTTGCATACAGTCAATCAACATTTATTAAGTGCCTACTGTGTGCTAGGTACCTTGGTAACATAGTAGGAAATTATAGATACCCATTGGTTGACAGGCCAGAGAGCAGCAAGGTAGTACTCAAGGATGTGTCCTAGACAAACACTTTTCCAGAGGTGTGTCTGGAGACGATACATCTTCCCAGGCTCTGATTCTGAGGCCTGAGTTGAGGAAGATGAAGAAGAAAAAATTCTTAACTAAATGCAGCTGCTTGTGAGTGAGCCGGACTTGCATGCCAGGAATATCTAAAAAGCTAACGAATACAAAATAAAAATAAACAGCAGTGAAGAGACTCTCTCTTTGTTACAGTAAGCCTAGTTGGGGTCTTTGATTTGTTTAGAAATGGGCTAATTGGGGCACCCATTTATTTTCATAATTCAGGGAAATGTGTCTGGATACTCTGTCCTTGTGATACTTTTAACACCTGAGCTCCTTTCCTTTGCCGACCCTCTCTCAGCATCCCTTGCCCCAAAGGCCTGGGCCCCCATGGTCATGACCTACTGAGAAGAGAGGCAGGTAATGTAATGGACTGATCTTGGCAGACCTCATCTCCGATGAGTAGAGAGGCAAAGGAGGGTACTGGGGGCTTCCATAGTATGAAGAGGGCTTATAATAAGGGACTATGAGGCTTACCAATGGGATTTTTTGGAGTTTTGATCTGAGAACCATTACTACACACTGATAACTGAGTCCTCGTAATGTTTAGCATGGCTGCCTCACCACCTATTACTTTCCTTTCTCATAGAATGATAGAATGTTGGAGCTGGAAAGGATGGCAGAATATAGACTTAGAAGAGAAAGCACTGAATATTGGAGCTAAAAGGGACCATGCTTAGACCACGGGATGCTAGAACAGACTCCCATCACAAAACTCCTCTAGTTTCGTATGCTCATTTCGATTTTTCTTACTTTTAAACGTATTTGTCTGTGCAGATGTTTAAAATCTGACATGTACAACATGAATGTGAAAGAGAGTCAGTAGAAGAGTTGTTGAAGTAAAGCCTTGGGTCCCACCCCCTACCCCCTGCACACTGTGTTCATTGATAATCCCCAAGCCCAGCAGAAGGGGGCCTTTGCAGGCCTGAGGTTTCCATGCTGGGCTGTCTTAGGACTCTGACCTTGGGGTAACCAGGAGGGATGATTCTAGATTCAGGAATGAAGTATTGGGCATCTAACAAACAAGGACTCTTCTCTTCCCTCTCTCTGATGCAAAGTGGGACCCAGGTCAACAGAGTTGGGACCGAGGATGGGAGATTCCAGGCTTAGGCTTACAGAGTCTTCAAACAAAGGCTTTTTCAGAACTTCAAACTGTTTGGTGAAGGGTACCCCCCCCCTCCTGGTGTAATTCCAGAATTCTCATTGGGGAATCTTACATTGCAAGGACCTCATTTGTAACCTGACCGTCTCAGTCCCAGTGTCCAAATAATCTTGCCGAGTACAACTTGAAAGGGAGAGGGTGATGTCTTCAGGAAAGAATCCTGAGGTGCTTTGTTAGTCATTTAAAAATTCTGAGTAGGAAAAGCAAGGCCAAGGCCCCCATTAGCCCTTGGGTCTGCTTGGGTATGTGGGTGGAATGGGGGGCAAGCTTGAACAGCCAGATTGTGTCATGGTAAGAACCAGTCCTATTTGATTTGCTATAAGAATTAAATTGTGGGCTTGTTATAGTTTGGGTTGCAGAAAGGGGCAGAGGCAGTTGCCAGATGTTCTTTGGGCCTGTGTTAGGGGAACAGGGTTTTCTATAGAGGAAGAAGGATGGAACAAAAAGAGAAGCAGACCAGAGCTTTAGAGCAACCTTGGAGGCCATCTGTCCCACCCCCTTCACTTCACAGAAGAGAAAAGTGAGGCCCAGAGGGAAGCGACTCACCCAAGGCTTCCCAGGTAGCAGGTGCACTTAGTGTCAGAGCAGAAATTTCTTGGTGTTTGGGTTGGACAAGATGGCAGCTGAGGTCCCTTCTCCCTTCCAAGTTCTGGGGTTCTGTGACTCCAGACCCAACCCTCTTGGCTTTGTTGTGGAACTTCGAGCAGGTCATTCAGTGTGCTAGAGTCTCAGTTTCCTCATCTGATGGCATTGGATGAGGTGCCTTCAAAGGCTACTCCCAGCCCTCAATCAAGGATCTTGAAACTGGGGTTTCTTAAAGGGAGTTTTCACCTGAGGTTCTCAATCCTTTGTTTTAACATTCCGGTAACTATATTGCAGTATAAGTGGTTTCCTTTGTATGTTTTATTGACATGATTCAGAGAAGAGGGTCATAGGCTTTACGAGACTGCCAAAGGGACTCATGATAGAAAAAAACCAAGACAAGATCAGTTTCAACTCTGACATCTTCCACTCAGCTGTTTAAGTTGTTTTCCTACTCAATCAACTCCCATGGATCCCTATTGCCTCTAGGATCAAATAGAAAACCTTCAGTTTGGCATTCAATGCCTTTCATAACCTAGACCCTTCCTACTCCTAGTCTTCTCACACTTGACACACTTAGCTTCCTCTACATCTATTTCAATATCTAGTTCTTTCTATGTCCTTCAGTGACTATGTCACTCTTCTGCTTGAAAAGTTCCTGTGTTTCAGGGTCGATCTCAGGATCAAATGCTAAAACCTCTGTTGGCTAGTTATAGACTCACAGCCCTAGGGGCCCTTTGTCCAGTCCTCTCATTTTATATTGTGATGAAAATGAGGCTAAGAGATGTTCAGAGTTTTGGCCAAGGTCAGAGGCAAGATTTGAATTTGGGTCCTTGCACTACAAAGCCAGTAGTGCAAATTCCATCATACAACACAGTCTCCTTCCTATGTTGAGTCTTTGTGCCCAGTTCTATGCTAGGCACAGTGGGGAGATTAAAAACAGACAAACAACATATGCTACATTTCTTCTAGTTTCTGAGAAGAGAATGGATCAGAAAGAATTGGCCATGTGAAGCACAGACTTATCCCAGACTCACTGTACCAGGATGCTAACTGGGCTGGGACAAATGAGGGGAAGGGGACAGACAGTTCAGCAACATGTTTATGGATGCGCTCGACAGCCCCCCCCCAGCACCCACCACTCTGCCTTCCAGCCACATTGACTCCTTTCCCACCTTGGGCCCGATACCTGTCCCAGTCTGCCCCTTCTTCTCCTCTCCTGTTGCCTTCATTTACCTATCTTGCGGACGCCTAGTGTTTTAGAAATTACCTCCTCCCTTTATATGGGAAGCTTCTTGAGGTCAGGGACCTTGTCTTTGCCTTTCTTTGCCTCTCCAGTGCCTGACAGTGTAGTAAAGAGGACTGATTGGGGCACAGGAGGGAAAATACCCTGGGTCTGGGAACAATGTGGCCACCCACTTTCCTGTAGGGAGGGCTTTTCCTATTACTTCTCCTGGCCCTTGGTCTCCCTCCCTCAGGCTCCTGTGTCTTTAGAATGCTAAGGGGCTGGTCTTACATCCCCCCCACCTCATGTACCAAATGCATCGCTTAGCCTCAACACAGTCAGAACCACCGGTGCCCCTTCCCATACCTTCCTCTTTCCCACACCTGCTTCCTTCTCTCATAGGCCCTTCTTTTGTCACATGGGCCCGGCTTGCCTAACCATTGCTCCCAAAAGGCCAGCTTGCCATCTTCTTGGAATTTATCTAATTGGGAAGGAAAATAAATACCCAGGAAATAGGGGAAGGACCTGGAGATGTCAAATCCAAGAGGAGAACCCTCAGGGAACATGGTTGTCATCTTTAAGTGTCTGAAGGTTGGTCGTATGTAGGAGAAACTAGGCAGTTTGTTTCCAGAGAGATCCAGGGATAATGGATGGGAATGGCAAAGAGGTCAATTCAACTTGATGTCTGGAAAAAACTTCCTAACAATAACAGCCAAGGTCAAGGCCAAAAAGGAACGGGGTATCCCCCTCCTGAGTCTGTAGGTTCCCCCTTCCTTGCAGGTCTTCAGCCAGAGAGGAGATGACCACTTATTGGTGTCATAACGGGGCTCACTAGCTATGGACCCTGAGATCCCATCTAACCTTCAGATCCTGTGATTCTGGGGAGTAACTGAAAGCTAAAGCAGTGCTAAACAAAGTGATGCTACTAAGGGAGATTTCAGGGCAGTGAGAAATCAGTACAGGTTGGAGGAGCCAAGTGCTTCCTGAAAAAAAGGAGAGAGGAAATTCTATCTTGAATCACAGGTAGGATGTGGATGGGCCAAGAAGAAGGCAGAGGGAGAGAAAGAGAGAGAGAGAGAGAGAGAGAGAGAGAGAGAGAGAGAGAGAGAGAGAGAGAGAGAGAGAGGGAGGGGAGGGAGGGAAGGAGAGAGAGAGAAAGAGAGAGAGAGAGAGAGGGAGGGAGGGAAGGAGAGAGAGAGAGAGGGAGAGAGAGAGAGAGAGGGGAGAGAGAGAGAGAGAGAGAAAGAGAGAGAGAGAGGGAGGGAGGGAGGGAAGGAGAGAGAGAAAGAGAGAGAAAGAGGAGGGGGAGGGAGGGAAGGAGAGAGAGAGGGGGGGGAGGGAGGGAAGGAGAGAGAGAGAGAGAGAGAGAGAGAGAGAGAGAGAGAGAGAGAGAGAGAGAGAGAGAGAGGCAGGCCCATGCCAAGTCCCAGATTCACTGTAGGCCCAGTCTAGAGCAGATCTGACCGTATTTACAAGTCTCAGGGTCTCTCTGGCCTCCTAGGACCTGTGAAGGCTACTCTGACAAAAGCAGATTTCCTCTGGTTCTCCATTCCCAGAGCAGGCCAGTGGGGAGTGGGGGAGGAGAGTGGTGGGAAATTTGAAGAATTTGGGCTTTAGAGCTACTGGGGCCCCTGGAGATCACTCGATCCAACCTGCTTGTTTTACAGATTAGGAAATGTGAAGAAGGCCCATATAATGGGATAAGCAGCAAGCTAGAATCTTGCCAACCTTTCTAGTTACATACCTGAAACTCATATGGTCCTGGAGGGAGGGGATGTTGGGTACTGATCTCACCAGGTGAGAATTAGTTGGAGGAACCAGGGATGTGGAACCTGAAGAGAAAAGTGAGGGGTAACTTGAAGAAAAGAGGCTGCTTTCTTTGGATGTCCCAGAGAGGAGTGGGCTGCCTGGACAGACTGGGGACCATTTGGGGAGGGATGTGTAGAAGGGATTTTTGTGCAGGTGGGGAGTGGGCTGGACTCTTTGTCCACTCAGACAGAATTTGAGTAGCAGAAGTAGGGATGACACTTGAATCATATCATCTGGTTAAAGGTCTGAGGCACCAACACAGAAAAGAGATTCAGGGAGGAACCTTTGACTACCATTTCTGGGACAATAACATTTCCCTAATCCTCCCTTTACCAGTCAGGGAAGCCTTCACTTGCTACTGTCATTAGGAGAGCTGGGGAAGATGACCTATTGGCTAGTAATGGGGAAGTTGACCCTGAAAAAGCCCTCAGATCAGTTTCTGTTGGAATCCTCAGTGCCTAGCTTGGTGTCCACCAGAGTAAATGCTTTGTTAATGTTTATTTGCTTTCTTTTTCTGATCTCTCTCATGTCTAGGGCTGCCCTGCTAAAATGATCTTGTACTTAGTTTATCGACATTTCTGCATATATTTAAGTCCAACTATCAAGGTGCATTTATTAAGCACCTACTGTGTGCCACACGTTGATAGCCATACATTCTGAGTACATGTTTTCCCCCAGGATTTAGGCAGGATTTTCTTTTAGTATGGTCAGTTGTGGTAGTGTGACATGGTGGATAGAGAGCTGGCCCCAGAGTCAGGAAGACCTGGATTGCAGTCCTGGACTTGTGACCATAGAAAGTCACTTCACCAATCAGTGCTCTGGACAGCTTTCTGAGATGATGGGTTGCAGAGAAAGTGCCATCCTGGATTGGTAGAGGGAGTTCCCAAAATCAATTACATCATAGATACTGGCATAGTTACTGGTAAATAGTAGGTGCTTAATAATTGCTCGTTGACATATCAACTGACTTTTGAAGAAATGTCATTTGAGTGCCCTTCAGACTTGAAATCTTTGATCCTGAGAGCTATATAAGCCCCATGAAAATCAAATAGGATTAATCCCTGGACCCTGAGTAAATGAAGTAGAGCCCACAGTGAATGCTGTACTGAGAGCTGAAAAGACAAAAAGATCTTTCCTGAGTAGGACTTAGTGAGAGGCATAGTGGAAGAGAAGGCTGGATAGAGGCGGATGGCCTGGGTTTGAATCTAACCTCTGCCATTTAATACTTGTGGTCCTTGGGGCTGCCAGGTAACTCAGCCTCATTTTCCATACATGTCGAATGAGGGGTTTGGACCCAGATGAGGCTCCTCTAAGCTCCAGAACTAAGATTCTTTGAACAAAGATGCCTGTGGCTCCATCCCACCTTTTCCTCATGGGAAATGAGTCGCTTCTCTTGATAGGATAGGGATACTTTTAAACTAATTGCTTCTCTTTTCCCCTAAGAGAGACCCTTGCTGCCCCCCAGCCCCTTCTCCTCCAGAACACCTGTGTGATCTATGCTTACCCTGACTCATCTTGTCATCAGCCTCATCGTTTCTGCTTTATTATTTTCTGCTTCATCGGTCTGTTTTTCATTAATCCTTCCCCTCCGTCACCTTGGTGATAAAAGGAAGTGGAGAGAGACGGAGGGTTATTTTTTCAAGGTCCGGCTGCCAGATTTCTGAGACATACAAGGGCACCTGTAGACTTATTATTTCTTTCAAACCCTCAGATTTTGGAGATAGTATTATCGGGAGGGGCAGAGTGCATGGATTTGAATCCCACTCTGTTACTTGTTACTTACGTGATTTTGTTGGGTCTGTAGTCTTATCCTGGAAAATGAAGGGGGTGGAGTAGATGTCCCCAGAGATCCCCTCTTTCTAGCTCTATGTCTCTGATCCTAGATTATGTATGTGTGTGTGTGTGTGTGAGTAGATGGTGAACACATGGCGTTAATTGAAATAGAAATTATTTATTGAGAACAAACTAGGAACAATGGCCAGAAGTTGGAAAGAGTTGGATATTTAGACTTTGTTCAAGGAAAAAAATTCTAAGCATTAGAGATTTTCCTCCATGGGAGGGACTGCCTCAGGAGCTGATGGTCCCTCTCTTGGGAGGGTCTTCAGGCCAAGGCTTGGAGTGCTGTAAAGGAGGGATGGATCTCAGTGGGTGCCAGGGGCATGGATCTTCACCAACTTCTAATGAAACTGAATAATTCTTTCAGTTATTTAAAAGTGTGATTCTGAGCTGTGACCCAAGGATTTCACCAGACTGCCCAGGGGGCCTAGGATGCAGAGAAGGTGAAGGACCCAGGGCCAGAGGACATTCTTGGCTTTGGACTAGGCAGCACATATGAGGAGAGCTTTGACCTTCCAGGAAGGCTGACTGTGTGCACCAATTAGGATTCCCATCTCCCCTTCTGCTGAAGGAGATGGAGATCCCAGCTCTCTGTAGCAAAGCTAATGGTGTCTCATCCACTAACCATGCCAGGTGGACCAGGGTGAGGAAATGGACAGGGCTATGCCAGCAGGTAGGGGACTTGTGTTCAGAGTCTGACAGCGTTACTCACTACCCCTGTACCTGTGGGCAAATGCCCCCCCTTCCGGGCCTCAGGTGCCTCCTTGGCAAGATGAGGGGGTCTGTGTCTGTGTGGGATTGTCTTGCTTACGCATTTTTGTCCTAATGCTCAAAACTTAATGATTCATTCGTTCAATCATTCGTTCACAGTTTCTTCCAGCTCTAAATCTCTGATCCTGAGGCTAGGCCGGGGACCTGAAGGGCGTACATGCTAGCCAGGAGAAGTGGTACCATCCAGACTGTAGCTCCAAGATCCAAGTCTGGGATAAGTCCCCTAGGGAGGGGGTCCCTTTGGTGGGTAAGAAACTCAATGTTTGGTTCTAGCAGTACGTTATTCGTTTGCTTATTTATCCCAGTTTTAGCTGTAGCTTGTTACTGGAAGGGCACAGAGAGGACTGGAGGAGGGGAGCGAGCCCCGACATGGGAGTATCTGAGCTGTGACCAGTGCTGGGCTGGGGGGCCCAAATGGACAGTTGGGGAGATCCTCCATCTTGTCCTGGCCACCCCTCCCTCCTTCTTCCTCTCCTGCCCCTCCCCCTTCTCTCTTCAAGAATTTGGTTTGAAAGAGACCTTATTACCCAGAAAATATCCCCTGGGGGCTGACTCCTGCTGGACCTCCCCCCCTCCCTTTCCCCCTGATCTCTCCCCTCCCCCTCTCCTCTACCCCCTGTGCTTTCTGTTTCCCCTGTGCTCTCTTCCCTTCCCCCTCTTTCTCCTCATCTTCCTGGCATCTTTTCATTAAAATGTAATGCCTAGGACTGAATTCAGTATTTCAAGCATGGTTCAACCTGGGCAGAATCCAGCAAGACTATGGCCTCCTCGCTGCTAGAAATATTACATTTCTTAAGGAATGCAGCCAGGATAACATTTGCTTTTTTGGATTCAATTTCACTCTGGTGAATCACTGGACTTGTGGTCCGCTAAAACCTCTAGATCTTTTTCATAGAAACTGGTATCTAGCCATGTCTTCCCCTTCCTGTTGTAAAGTTTATTGTTTGAACCCGATTGTTTGAAAGGTGTAAAACTTTCCATTAATCTCTATTAATTTCCATCTTGTTCTAGCCTGACAAGAACTCAATGTGTTCTCTTGACCTTACCACCTTCGGCCATCCTCAGTTTTAACAAGTTTGCATCTGTGCCTTTATTCTAGCCGTTAATGGAGATGCTGACTGGCCCTGGGCACTCCCTCTCTTCATGACCTCCATCCTTTCCTCTCTGTGCTCAGACTTTTCTAGGTCTTCTGGGACTAACCCAGGATGCTTGGGTGCTCTATGCCTGTGCCCTTGAGCACAACTGTAGAGCTGGGAGGGGATCAAGGGGCATTTAATCCAAACTCTTCATTTTATAGCCGAGGAGAATGAGGCCCGAGGGCCTTGGCTGTAGCCACACAACTTGTACATGTCACAAGAATGAGGTCCTCTTATGCCAGTTACACTCTTTCCTCTTACCCAGAAAAACACAGTAGGAGAGGCCCAAGTTTGAATCCTTGCCCTAGCTAGCTGTATGGCCTTGGAGAAGTCAGTGGACTTCTTCATCTATAGCTAGGGGGTGCCATAGTACAGAGTTTGGGGCCTGGAATCAGGGAGGCTCATCTTCCTGAATTCAAATCTGACCTCAGACACTTCCTAGTTATGTGACCCTGGGCAAGTCACTTCACCTTGTTTGCCTCAGTTTCCTCATCTGTAAAATGGACTGGAGAAGGAAATGGCAAACCACTCCAGTATCTTTGCCCCAAATGGGGTCAGGAAAAGTCAGGCACAACAGCTTCTCGGTATAATGGAGATAATAGCACCTATGAAACCTCCTTCACACAGTCATTGTCAGGAATGTGGCTTCTAAGCCTAAAAGGATGGCGAGCTGTGGCTATTTTCTTACTTGATTCCACCCAGGGAAGATAAGCTTATCTCGGCACACTCCAGGACAGACCAAACTGCAGCCTCATGTGGATTGGATTGTGCACATGGAGTAAGGAAGACCTGAGCCTGAATCCTGCCTCAGATGCTAGTTATGTGACCTTGGATAAGGCTACCTGTCTCAGATTCCCCTGTAAAATGGAGCCCTCACAGGGTTGTGGAGATAATAATGTAAAACTCCCAATAAATGCTGTTCATTCTATGTAGTTAATCTGGATGCAAGTGTGAATTGGCAGAGGGAGAGGGAGCCCAGAGGAGGGCTGTGCTGGAGGATAGTGTGCACATACATTCTTACTTCCAAGAGCCTTCATGGGCAAGGAATGAGAGGGTAGGAGGTGGCAGGCTGGGGTCATTTTTCTTCCTGTCCCTTCTTCTTTCCCCAGGCCAGATTGATTTGACTTAGAATAACCAGATGCCTACTAGAGGCCTTTCTTCTGGGATCAGGGCTCAGAGAGAAGGCCAGCCACTTTGGAGACTCCATCCAGACCCTGGCTCTTTAAAATGAGCCCTGAAGGAGGGACGGCCTGGGATGATTATCTGGGGATCAGAAGCCACCTTGGTGCTGTGAGGAATGCTAAGTTTGGAGGCAAGCGTTCTTAATTCTTTTTCTCACTCTCTGGGTGACTTTGAGCAAGTCAGTTAATTTCTCTGGTCCCTGTGTTTGCTTATCCATAAGAGGATACCATTGGAAGACATTATCTGCCTTACAAATTAATACTGATGATGGGGGCTCTCCTAGGGCCTGTTCTTGGGGTCTCTGACTTCTTTCAACAAGGAGTCTTGGCAAATTCATTAGAGTTTCTTTCTTTTTATTTGCAAGGTAGTCTGGGTTAAATGTCTTGCTCAGGGTAACACAGCTAGAAAGTGTCAAGTGTCTGAGGCTGGATTTGAATTCAGGTCTTTCTGATTCCAGGGTCAGTGTTCTATCTACAGTACCACCTAGCTGCCCCTAACTAATCAGAATTTCTGAGAGCTGGATAGACTTGGAGTCAGAGGACCCAGGTTCAGATCCTGACTTGTGAACCTGTGTGACCCTCAGTGTCTTCCTCTGTAAAGTGAGAGGGTTGGACTGGATGGTCTCGAGGTCTTCTCCATCTCTTGGTCTCTCATCTCAGCCCTGCAGGTGATGACCCAAGGCCAGAAACCAGTTGCTGATTTCTTGGGTCCCTTAGTCTTGCCAACTCTCAGCGTCTATTAGACATCAGGAGGTGCCATTTCACATAAATATTTTTTTAAAAAAGTATTTCTCCTAGAAGCTCCTGGGGGGGGGCACTATTGGCACAATTGATCCCTTCCCTCCTTCTCT
Organism: Notamacropus eugenii; assembly: GCF_028372415.1. Lineage (NCBI taxonomy): Eukaryota > Metazoa > Chordata > Mammalia > Diprotodontia > Macropodidae > Notamacropus > Notamacropus eugenii. The sequence goes on from NC_092873.1 coordinate 524,356,027, forward strand.
GGGGTTGGGTTCCCAACCCTCCTCTGGGGAAGAGCAGGGGCCCCAGGGATGGAGTCCTATCCCTGCTTTCCAAGTGTGTATTTTGGGAAGGGTGGGGGATGATGTGGAAAGAGGGCCAGGAAAGGTGCTCACCTCCTCCAGGATTCCCACCCTGGTTCTCCTGGTCTATGGTCCCTCTTAGACTGCTTGTCTCTCCTGAGTCAAGGTAGGCCAACCACACCCAGTGCCTTTGAATGATGCTCATGGTCTTCAAGCTGGTCTCAGGTTTAGATGGACTATGGAAGCAGGCCTCCAGCTGGAATGAGTGCCTGCCATCATGTGGCCCAACCCCCTCATTTTAGAGATGAGTAAACTGAGGAAGTCAAATAAACAGGAAGCTGGAATGTGGATGTTTGGCCTCTGACTGCAAACACAGCCTCTTCAGCCTCTTAGAACCCCTCAAGGCAGGGCACAGTGCAGCTTTGGGCTTGGATTTCTAGAGCCTGGTGTAGTGCTTGGCAACCATACAGAGAGCCATTGGGTCTAGGCCTAGGTTTTCACTAGAAAAGGGAGTTTCCTGATGAGGTAATTCCTGCTACCAATGAAGGCCATTTCCTGCTCTTCAATGTCTAGTCTAATTCATCTAGAGATGAAGTACTTAGGGCTTATGTGACTTGCCCGGGATCACACAGACTGTACGTCTGAGGTGAGACTTGAGCCCAGGTCGTCCTGCTCTGAGGCCAGCTATCTCTCCACTGAGGCATTTGTTTTTTGTATCCTTGGGATCTGCTATAATTCTTGACTCAACGAATGAATGAATGAAATGGTGCGCAAGGAATGGTAAAAGATCACAAAGTGGGTGGGCGAACTGGGAAATACTTTATGGAACAGTCAATCATCAGACATCTATTGAGTACCCACTATGTGCTGGTGCATGCTAGGTGCTGGGTCCACAAGTTCACGGAAGGAGGAACATATGACGAGAACAGGTCTTTCCCACCTTGACCATGCTAAGCTCCCTCCTGAGTCAGTCAATCCAACAATGGGTATCTTTGTGTCTGCTGTATGCTGGGCATCTTAATCTCATAGGCTTGCTTTCTCTTGAGAATTCTTTAAAAGCCAGTGAACAACCAAAGGCCCAATTTGGAGGCTCATCTCAGTCTTGGAGCCTTGATGTGGGAGGGGTTAGAGGTGGGCAGCTGGACTGGGTCCCCCCCCCCCCCCCCTTAGACTAACACACTCTTCAAACCCTTCAGGAGACTTCAGAGGCAATGGGGAAATGATACTGGGGCCCATTCAGCATCCTGTTGACACAGGCATAAAACCTGTTCCTTTATCTTTTCTGCAAATATTGACGGAGATTAATTGGCTGGCCTTTAGCTTCCCTCCCCCCTCTGCCTCTGCTAAATGAGTTTTAAATTGACACCAACCCTCCCGGTAGTAACCTCTGCAAGGTTCCTAGAAGCACCCCCAAGTTGAGTCTCTCCAGCTTGCCCAGCGTTCTCTTTGCCAGCTTCTGCTCCAGTCCCCTTCATCCAGAAGGTATTGAGTGGCCAGGACTCCAGGTTTGCTTTAATCCAGTCGCTTCATTGATTCAAAGCACATGCAAAGCATCCAGGCCACGTCGAGTCTCAATGTTCTAGGCATTGGGGATCCCAGGATAAAGGATGAAAATAACTCCTATTAATAATACTATTAATAGCTAATGTTTATATGGTGTTTACTCTGGGCCTGACCTGTGCAAAGCTCCAGGGATGGAAATACAAGCAAAAAGACAGTCCCTAACCTCAAGAAGCTTAATTCTAACTAATGGCTACTAACTATTCATGTTGCAGAGGGACATTTCTGGGAGCTGAAAAGGAAGGGGAGATGAGAAGGCTCCAGAGAGGAGTGAGGTGGTGAAGTGTCAAGAGAGCCTGGGCCCGATTCCACATGGAGGCCCAGAAGGAGCTCATCTATAGGAAACTGGCCAACATGGCAGAAGGATGTTCCAGGGCAGGAAGCAGAAAGTGTCCTAGTGGCAGGTGGGGAATGTGATCCTTGCCCAGGGCCACCCATCCAGGGAGCAGATCTTCCTGGCCACCACACTCCATGACCCCCTTACTAAATAATCAAGTCCTCAAGTCCCAAATCTCATAAAAAGTCAGTGTTCAGCATATATCTCCTGGTGCATGGAAGATTCTATTCTTATGGCCTTTCCTTCCCTCCCTCCCTCCCTCCCTCCCTCCCTCCCTCCCTTCCTTCCTTCCTTCCTTCCTTCCTTCCTTCCTTCCTTCCTTCCTTCCTTCCTTCCTGGCAATGACCTGTGTGACCTTGGTCAAGTTCACTTAGCCTTGATGGGCTTCAGTTTCCTTGGGAGGACCAATTTACCTAACTATTAGACTTCGGGTTTTCTTAAGGTCAGAAGGCAAGTTGCTTAGCCTGTCAGGGCCTCGGACAATTCTCTGAGACTCTAAATTCTACACAAGTGGTAATCTGCATGGGCACTAACATATTTCATGCTCAATGTACTCAATGCCCAAATGATCTAGTGGATCTCAGATGTTACCTATGTGGATGGTGGCCCACCCTGCCCATTCTGTGTTCACTCTTGTCCACGGACAAGCCCCCTCAGAAGCTTGATTCCTCTGATGGGAGGCAGTGTGGTTCAGTAGAAAGAGCTCTGATTCTGGTCTCCTTAACAGGACTCTCCTTAACAATCAAGGTGATGATAATAGTAATAACAAAACAATAGTGTTTATATAAAGCCTTAAAGTTTGCAAAACATTTAATAAATCTGATTATATCCTCATAACAGCCCTGAGAGGTAGGTGCTAATATTATTCCCATTTTACTGAGGGGAAAACTGAGGTTCAATGACTCAGAGAGAATAAGTGATTTGCCCAGGGTCACACAGTGTCTAAGACAGGATTTGAACTCAGATCTTTCTGACACTAGGTAGATAAGTATGTATTGACATGTACAGTCAGAGGACTTCAGAACTGGATGGATGGATAGACTCAAATTGCTAATGGGACAATTTGAACTTGGCACGAGGTGCCCAGTGGCCTGAACTTGGCCCTGTGCTGCCTAATGGTTTTATCAGTCACTTGGATGGCACATTCCATCCATTGGCAGACAGCACGAAGAAGTGGGGGAGGAGAGCAAGATAGCTAACCAACTAAATAATGGAGTCAGGATCCAAGAGGACCTCAACAATCTAGAGTCTACACCCTAGTCTAGAACATTGGCCCATATCTAGAAAGATGAGATTCAGTTGGGTGGAGGGAATACCTTGTCCTTGGGTAGGTACAAAAACCAGCTCCACAACAGAGGACTGGGGGGTTTTGGCTGGGGAGCTGTTGTTTTCAGAAAGCTCTTTGCGTGTTAATGGGTTGCATGCTCTGGAAGAGGTAGTCATGGTTGCCAGTAAAGGTAGCACCATCTTGGTCCAGGACTGTCCTCCATCCTTGCCAAGTTCTATCTAGAGACTGCACTGAATTCTGGGCACGTGGTTTTAGATGAGAACCTATGAGCTGGGGAGGGTCTAGAGGGCAACCAAGCTTTACATTGTGTGGCTCTGTGAATCCCATGGAGCAGGGACTTTTGAGGAGGCAACATGGCATAGTCCATAGAGCAACAGACTGGTGTTCGGAAGACTGGGCTCTTATCCCCTCCTATTGTCCACCCATTGGCTGGGGCTGCTAGGAAAGTGACTTAACTTTTAGACTCAGTTTCCTGATCTAGAAAATGGGTAACAATAGCTCCTGCCCTTGTCATGACAGCATTGTCATAAAGAATATATGTAAGAGATTCAAATGCATAGATTGTTAGGAGCCTACATCTAGAAAGGACCTCTGTGGTCATTGGGATCAGCCCCCTCATCTCAGACATGAAAGAATGGAGCCAAGGGGTGAAGTGACTGACCCAAGACTGCACAGTTCCTAAGCCTGAAGAGACAAGATCTGAACCCAAGTTCCCTCACTCCAGAACCAGAGCTCTTTCTGCTGAACCCTACTGCCTCCCATTAGAGTAATGTGGTGTAGTGGATTCTGGAGCCCACGAGACTGTGGTTTGACTGCCTCTTTGGGCTTGGGCGAACTCTGGGCTAGATAAATCTCAGCGTCAGGCAGCCCTTGCTTTCTCCGCTTTAGAATGAGGATGATAACATCACTCCCCTCCCAGGAATGAAGTCAAATGGGGCAATGTGTGTCCGACTCTTTATGCAAGAGCTAGCTCTTGTTGTATAGTAAGAATCCAATAAGATAATGTATCTAAAGTGCTTTGTAAACCCGTAATTGCCATAGAAATAGAATATTGTATTTAATGTAACATATTTACATATTTCATTATAATATCTTGCAATAGAATAGTTATATATTCTATTGCAAAATATTATAATAGTCATATATTGCAATATATTTGTCATATTATAATTTGTATATAACATTATAATTTTACACTATATATTATAATTACATATATTTTAATACTTATATTTATATATTATAATTTCATATCATATAATATTTATGTATTACAATTTCATATATTATAATATTTATATATTACAATTATTATTTTCTGATCTTTGCTAGTAACGGTGAAGGCAAAAAGAGAGGCAAATAGGACAGACCTATAGAGAGTCTTAGAGGCAAGCTGGTTAGTGGATAGAGCTGGACTTGATAGCTGGAAAGATTTGGGTTCAAATCCTCCCTCCATCACTTAGCAGCTGGATGATCTTGTGTGTTACTGAACTCTGCAGAGCCTCCCTTTTCTCATCTGTAAAATAAGAAGGTTGGACTCGACAACTTCTAAGTCCCTTCTATATCTAAATCTGGGATCTAACGATGTCATTTTACTAATCTGGGCCTCAGTCTCCTCACTTGTAAAAGGGGCGCAGAGGAGGTCCCTACCGGCTCTAAATCTATGATTCGATAAACTTGGGAAGAGGAAGGAACCTTAGGGAGCCCTATCGCTGTCGGGGCTTTCGCTGTTTCCCCGTCTCTGAAATGTAATGCTCCGCTGGCCGACTTTCAGAAAAAAGAGCCGTGCTAGGGAAACGAGATGAAGCATCATTGGTAGAAAATGAAATAAGTGTAGACACAAACAGTGTCTGTTTCCAATAAAACGTTTCTGTAAAGCATGGCACATTAAGTCTGCCTGTGTCTGAAAGCTACAACCCAATGCTGCCTTTCTCTTAAACACTCACACACACCAAACAAAACTCCCAACGCCCCAATCAAACCTCCAACACTACCAGGCAAGGTTCTGCATTTCAAGGGGAGTCTGGGATGGGAGGACCCAGCCCTTCATGTGGTTATTTGCTGCAGACCACAGAATGGACCTTAAGAGAGAGTCACTGGTGCTGGGTGGGCATGCCTTCTTCTGGCTCTGACAGATATTTCTGCTCTTTGCCGGGATTTTTCGGTTCCGCCCCCTCCCTCTCCTGGGTCTCATGGCTTTGAGCTTGAGAAAACCCGAAGTCCAATGATGGGCAGCTGGTCCGTGGACCGGCTTCCTCCTGGGCTAGCTTGGTCTGTGAGCTTGGGGGGCCTCTCCTGGGAGGGGGGATGAAAGGGTAGCCCCCTCCTCCCTTCTTCTTCCCCCATCCCTTCTAAAGCTGCCCTGGGGCCAGAAAGAAACCACAAGCCCTGACCCCCTGCGGTCAGGAAGGGTATTGTGGTCTTTTAAGACCCAGATGAGAGAGAATGTGGTCACCCACAGAGAATGGCCCCAGGCGCCTCCACTGTTACTTTTTTTGTAGGAAAACTTAGGCGGAAGGGCGAGTCCTTAGAGGCAGGCGGGCTCTAAGTGGTGGGAGAATGCTGGAATCAAAGCACCAAGACCTGGGTTCAAATCCCACCTTTGACACTGATTAACTGTGTAACCTGGGGGCAAATCAGGAGTAGTCTGAGCTCCAGGTCCTAGTCTGGACTGGATGGTCTCTGGGAGGCCTTGATTGTGGCCAAGTAGATCACCCCCGGTGCCTGGAGAATGGGACTGCACTGGCAGTCAGGAAGTCAACAAGCCTTTATTAAGCACCGACTGTGTGCCAGGCCCTGTGCTAAGCACTAGAGATCCAAAGAAAGGCCAAAGACAAGGTACCTTCAAGGAGTTCACAATCTGATGGAAATAACTGACAGACAAGCTATGCACAGGATCCTTCAGACATAATTGCCTAAGGGAAGGCGCTTGCATTAAGTAGTAGGGGGCGAGGAAAGGTCAGAGTTCAAATGGGACTTTTGTTTGTGACTATGGGGAACTCTGAGCCTCACTTTCCTCATCTGTGATATGGGGATGATAGCAAGGGAAAAATGACAACATGTGTAGTATTATTCTGAGACTCAAAGGAGACAATCTGTGGAAAGCAGAAGACTCACTTCTACCTCTTGGTGTGTCCAGCTTTCCTTCTTCAAGGCTCAGTCAAGGGCTACCATAATAAAAAACTTCCATTTTCATTTCTCTCTCTATGGACTTCACTTTTTCAGGTGTACAATGCGTGTGGCTATGAGGTGGGTCTTGTGAATGTTGTTATTACCATTTCACAGAAGGGGCAACTGAAGTTTATGGAGAGTAAAGTGACCCATTCGCGGATTCACAGCTTGTAGGTATCAGAGTAAAGATGAACCCACGTAGTCCGAGTACTTCGGGCTTTGTGGTCTACACTGCTGCCTTTCTGTACAACAGCGCCGGCTCTTCCAGCTCCCGACCTCTCATCAGCCCTGTGGGATTTTGGTCAGACATAAGAGTTATAAAATTAAAGAAGAGAAACCTCTAAGTTCTGATGGACTGCTTAACAACCACCGGATTATTTGGTGGCTGGGAGTGTGTTTCCGTGGTGGCTGACTTTCCTTGAGCTGACGGGAAGGAATATGGTGAAGCCCAGCTTGCTTTAGGAAGTGGGGAGAGTGGCCTGCCAGGAAATCACTGTCTTTTTCGCTGTTTTATATGTCTATATACACACACTTATATGTATGTACATATGTGTATATATACATACAATATACATATACTGTATTTTATGTATTATATTTTATATATTTAAAATTAGGTTTGATTTTTTCACTTTTCTTTCTTTTCCTTCCTTCCTTCCTTCCTTCCTTCCTTCCTTCCTTCCTTCCTTCCTTCCTTCCTTCCTTCCTTCTTCCCTCCCTCCCTCCCTCCCTCCCTTCCTTCCTTCCTTCCTTCCTTCCTTCCTTCCTTCCTTCCTTCCTTCCTTCCTTCCTTTCTTCTTTCCACCCTGCGGAGTCTGGAGACCCAACCTCCAACGGAGCCTGGCCTGTGCGCTTGGGCTAGGCCAACACTCCTGCCTTCTCCTAGGAAAGCTTGGCCTACCCTCAGAGGTCAACTCAGCTCTGCAATGTGTGAGTGTCCAGAGCCACATGCCCCGGAATCCCTGCATGCACCGAAGGAGAGGAATCTTTCTTAGCCTTCTGGAGATTCCTACCTCAATTAATAGATGAAAGAAAAGGGTCCAAACCCCCCCCCCAAAGAAAGGCCTCATAACACCCCCCCCCCCCCCCAACACAGGAGGAGATCAGAGCTGAACCTGATGGCAAATTTAATGGGAGGAGGTCTGGAAGAGGAAGCCCAGTGTTGGCAAGGCTCCTAGGAAGGAGTGATCCGGATTCTCTTCTTTATTCACTAATAAGCAATAAAAGAAGCAGCAGAGAAAGATCAGTAGACTTGGAGTCAAGAGATGGGGGTTAAAATCCTGCCTCTGACATGTGGGCTGGTGGATGGAGCTCTAGATTTCCAGCCAAGATGACCTGGGTTTGAATCCTGCTCTTAAGCTACTGGCTGTGTGACCCTGGGCAAGTCACTTAACCCTGTTTACCTTCAATTCAAAAAGTGTTTATTAACTTATGTGCCAGACACATAGGAGGTACCAATCTGCCTTGGTAGGGGAGTTTCTTCACCTGGGAGTTCCCTGTAGATTTAATCCAGGGTCCTAGACCCTATGCCCTGTTTCAAGATAATGCTAATATTAACACTAACAGCTGGAAGGTGTATGATAATACTTTGGGCTTCCTACCAGCCCTAAAATGAAGTAGTCCAGGTGCCATTACCCCCATTTTACAGATGAGAAAACAGAGACCAAGAGGGGAGGGCTGATATGGCTTGATTGGGATAGATAGGATGTGTCAGAGGTAGAATTGGAACCTGGCTCACTCCTGACTCCAAGTCTGACCTTCTGTATCTCTCCAGATGCTGCCCCAGGGAGCCTAGAAGGGGGGACAGGATGGAGGGGGGAAATTGACTCTTTTTTGTATTACTAATTCCTTCGGCAGGCCCCTTCTCAGTCATGTTTTTACTTGCAAAAAATAAGATAGATAGGATTAAGAAAGAAACCATTTACTTTGAAATATTGATCAAAATATATTAAAAAAACACAAATTCTTGAACGTCAGGTTAAACACCCTGTCTAAGAGAGAGCATGTTCACTCACCTGAGGATGCTTATAAAACAAAAAAGGAAAAAGTTAGGGAAAAAAAGAACTTCCCTCACACAATTGTTGTGAAGCCCAAAGGAAAACAAAATTATAAAGCTCTTTATAAATGCCAGGCATGCCCTCAGGCAAGACACTTTATGTTTCTGGGCCTCAGTTTCCCTCTCTGTAAGAAGAGATGACAAGAGAATCATAGTCCTATAGTCTGTATCTATCTGATTCCAGCCCATACTTCAGATCATAAACATCCATGTTCTGGAAGCTAGGACCTAGGTAGATAGATAATAGAGAGAGAGAAACAGATAAATGGATAGACAGATGGCAGACAGTATATAGATGAATAGATAGGTGGACAGAGAGACAGTCAGAAAGACAGATATACAAATAGACAGATGAAGAGACAGAAAGATATGTGGGTAGGCTGATAGATAAATACATAGATATATAGATGAACGGAGAGATAAGTGGATACATAGATGGATAGAGAGACAGCTAAAAGGGATAGACAGATGGACAGATAGATGGATAGCCAATTGATAGCTAGGTACCTAGATGGAGCATTTCTAGCTCAGAGCATTCCTCTGTCTTATTCATACACACACACACACACACACACACACACACACACACACACACACACACACATATACACATGAACACCCCTCTCCCAGTCCCCCTCCCATCCCCCCTCTCTGTCTCTTGCTTAAGGAAGAGTAAATAAACCAGTGCCCTTCCCTGCCCCCTCCAACCGTTAGGATGGACCCTTTGAGGGCTGGATCTGTCTTGTTTTGTATTTGCATCTACGCTGCCTGGTGAGTAATCATGCTCATTTATTCATTCATTCCTTCCTTCGTTCGTTCATACATTCATTCATTCTCCCACCTCTGATTTTGTCAGTCCATAAACATTTATCGAGTACCTACTGTGTGCTAAAGACTGTGCTAAGGGATTTGAGTGGGACCTAAGGAGGACCTAAAGGGTCTGAGCCTCCCCCCGAGTTGCTGTCCGTTGCATAGTGGTCCTGATAGTTTGTCATCCTGTGGTAGCAAACCTCAGGTCCCAGGGGCTCCTCAGGCTCAGAGATCAGATGCCTGCTCTGTCATAAGGAAGCTCTCTGGGCATTTGGAAAGTGCTTCCTTCCTCCAAGCTGCCGTCTGCCTCCATGTAATTCTCTAGCTTTGGTTCGAATGCTGCCATCTGGAGCCACAAGGACGAAGCCTAATCCCTTTCCTGACTTCACAGGGGGCGTGGGGAAATCCAATGAGATTAGAACTATGGAATGGCAGAGCCAAGGGGGGCCTTGGAGATCATCTGGTCCCAGCTTCTGGGTCTGCAGGGACCGGATGGTGTGTTTGGCTGATGGTGGGGCCTGGCCTGGAGCCTGGAGATTGTGACACTTGTCTAGCATTGTCTCTACCACACCTGCTGCCTAGAAATGCAGAAAGACTAAATGTTAACTCCAGATAAACTTTAAGTAGAGGGCGTTGAGGTTTGTAAAGCACTTTCCATCCATTATCTCATTCAATCCTCTTTCAACAACCGTGTAAGGTATGTTGTGCAAATATTCTCATTCCCATTCTACTGATCAAGAAATTGAGGTTCAGGGCAGTTTGTCTGAAAGAGATCTGAGGGTTTGGTGGATTCCAACTTTAATATGAGGAAGCAGGATGCTTTGGAAGGCAGGAAAGTCAGAGTGATAGGAAATGCTTCACTTCCAAGTATACGGAGGTGATGGTTGACCACCTCTGTGTTCTGCCCTGGTTGTACCCATCCGGAATATTTTGTGTTTTTGTGTTTACCTCTGGGTTCCAGAGTTTTGAGGTAGAAGGTGCTTCTAGCTCAAAGACCACTCCCTCATTGGCTGGCACCTTGATGAGGTCACACAGCTCCCTAGCAGGGCCTTATGACCCAGCAGCTGTCTCTTTCTCAGGAGGGCTCATTCCTCAAGGTTCTGGTTTACACGGACAGTGCCATATTTGTGGAGAAGGCCACTGGGGTCATCAGACCGACAGGTCTCACCTTTAGGCAGGTGAAAGTCTAAACCGCCCAAGACAGATGGTCCTGCTATGATCTCCATAGCAACTTGCCCCATCTCCTCCCTTCCCCCAAGCCTGAGAAAATTACTTTGAAAATTGTCCCTAGCAGAGCCATGGAATTGTTAATGATGAGCAAAGTCAGGGCTTGCTGGGTGGAGTTAGGAACATTATGTCCAAACTCCGGTTTGGCTGGGAAAGAAGCATCTGGGAGAAGGGGACTCCTGGCTGACTAGAAAGAGCTGCTTGGCACCGACTAAGGCTTTCAGGCTTGCAAACAGCTTTCCCTGCAACACACTGAAAGGTGGTCTTCTCCCATTTTAATAGATGAGGAAACAGAGTTTCACAGAGCTAAAATGATGTGTCCTGAGTATTACCTACCCAGACCCAGGAGCAGCAGGCATCTGCTGCCTGAAGGAGGTACTTTGGAAACTGGGAAATATATTCGGGCTAGTAGAATACTAGATTGTCAAATGCAGGCAGTGTGCATGGAGTGCTGCACTTGGGGTCAAAGAGACCTGGGTTTCAATCCTGCCTCAGATACTGGCTATGGGACCACTACTCTCTGCCTTGGTTTTCTTATCTATAGAATGAGGGGTTGGACTCCAAGGTCTGAATCTAGAATGCTATGAACTCATTTTTCCCCAACTTTCTCTCCTCCTGCTCTTCAAGCAGAATTTCCTTCCCTCTAGTCAAGCAGCTCTATCTTGTCCTGTCCCAAGGTACTTCGTGGACTGCCCAAGGTGGGCTTCTCTCTTGTCTCCAGGTCTCTTCCCTTGTGGTGGTGCCATCCTTTATTAAAAGCTTCTCAAGTTCTACCTTCTCCAAGGGTTTTCTGTCTCTGCCCAAAGGAATTTCTCCTTCACAGGGCTCTTATCTTGGTGGGGGTGTTTAGCATGGAGCAGAAGGTGAGATTGCTGTCATCAGATACTTGAGGGGCTGTTGAGGGGAAGAAAGAGCTAAGTTTAGGAAGCTTGAACTTGATTTTTCTTCAGGTTGAAGTAAAGACAAACTTCTCAAGGACTGGAGCTGTCCAAAAATGGGATGGGGAGGGTGTTTGGATAGGATAGGTGTGGGTTCCTCCTCTCTGGAGATCTTCAAGCAGAGGCTGGGGCCATTTGTTGGGGATATTAAAATAGAGACTCTTCTCCAGGTTTGGGTGAGGGCTCCTCTGGGTCCTGAGACTTCACAGCGTGCACGTACTGCAGGAGGGGCCTCTTTAAGTGTTATAGCTGCAGTTGATTGGAGAGGCTGTCTTTTCCAAGCCCTTCTCATTTTACAGATGGGGAAACTGAGGACAAGGGAAATGAAGCTTAAAAATCATTCCCCCTCTTCTGCTGCCAGTCAGCAAACATTTATTAAATGCTTCCAATGTGCCAGGAACCATACAAAATGGAAAAGCGGAGAAGGGAGGGGAGAAGAAAGGCAGAAGTGTGGTTCATGCCCTCAAGGAACTCACATTCCAGCAGAGGAGACAACATGTAAAATACCATACATACAAGCTAGATAAATGGAAGACAAGGTGCTGGTGGTAGCTGAAACCTGGGAAAGCCTCTTACAGATCTGAACCGTTTTGAAGGAAGACTTCCTACCTCATCTTTAGTGGAAACACTGCTATTCAATCAACTGCCAAGCATTTATTAATCACTTACTATTGCTCATGCCCTGTGTTAGGGTACAAAGAAAGGCAAAAATAAATCCCTATTCTCAAAGCGTTTACATCCTAAAAAATCCCTGACCTAAAGGATTTTGAATTTGAATTTAAAATTTCAATTAACTCAAATGAATTGAATTGACTCAAAGCTGTCAGTAATGTGGGTAAGATGGTCCTCAAAAAAGTGTGTGTGTTAGTGTATGCGTGTGAGAGAGAGACAGACAGACACACCCACAGAATATCTAGGATTGGAGGCAAGCTAGATTTGCTGTCCTCTGCCGTAGTCAGAGTACGGTCAGGGCTGCATATAGGCATCTTTGTCCAGTTTTGTCTGTAGGAGTTACAGATTAGGGAGGACTTCCATGAGGCTGAGAACACACAAGAGGGCCAGTCGGCCTGTGAACGTAAGCTCGACCATATATTGATCCCTTGAAGGGAGGGGGATGCTGAGCCTGGAGACACAGGGGGAAGTGGGTCAGCTGCCTTCAGGCGTTTGAAGGGTTGTCCTGTTTGGTCTGGCTCACAGGGCAGAATGTGGACCCTGGGTGACTGTGGCAGAGGCCAGATAATAGGGGCTTGATGCCAGGGAAATCTGTCTGACAGTTATTTTCTGTCCAGGAGTGGAAGGAGCTGAATGGGGCAGGGTGGGGGGTTGTCCCTTTAACTAGAGGACCATAAGCCAAGGCTTGATGACTTGAGGAAGGTTCCCTTTCCACGATGGTTTGGGTTGATGCTCTGAGTTCTCTTCCAAGCCTGAGGCTTTAGGAAGCCAAAGGAGCCACAGTAGGTGCCCTGGCTCATCCTGCTGTGCTTTAAAGACCAGGTGTTTTTCAAGGGGAGAAAAATATATTTTTCTGGGTAAAAAAGATGCCTTGAAGTCAGGAGAGGGGGAGTCCTTTCCAAAGTTTGGTCTTTTCACACTACAAATGAATGGCAGGACTCAGGCCTGGGTCCAGAGAAGGCTCAGAGACTGGGAGAAGTGACCAAGTCCATCCATCCTTCTTCTCCCTCTCTCCCTGCACTTGGTTTATCTCTCCACCTCCTGAGGACTCAAAGACAAACTGAGCACAGGTGGGCTCCCGAGGACTGAAGCCTCAGCTAGGCTTTCAGGACTTCTGGAGCAGCAAGGGCTGGATTCCCACTCAGGCCCAGGTCTCCTGATTGCAAGGTCCCTCTTGTGGACTGCTTTGTGTACATACTAGAATGTACTGCATGTACCCAGCATGTACTGCAGTGCCTATGCCCAGTTAGACAATCTTGGGCAAGTTCCTTCACTATAAAATGAAGGGACTGGCCCAAACGGCCTCCCAGATTCCTTCTGACCCTCCACACACATTTGCTTGGGAATCAGAAGACCTGGGTTCAAATCTCACCTTTTACTTTTAATGCTTTTTTAGTCTTGGGAAAACTCTTGGCCTCTTTAGGCCAAACTGAGGGGGTTGGACCAGGGGTTTTGGAGGTCCCTTCCAGCTCTGGCCCAAGGGTCCCCAGGTCCTTGTTGGGGTTCTGGTATTGGGCCTGTATCTGACCAGAAAGGCATTCTTTTCTGCCCAAAGTACAGCCCTCATTGTCTTTGGCAGTCACAGATCCTCACCTGGTGGAAGGTGAGAGAAGTCCAGGGGAGCCAGCAGAGTGCATAGCACTGGGAGATTAGAGTTAATATCCAATTTAATTTAACTTAGGTGGGGTGGGGACACGGTGGACAAAATGAGCTAGTTCTTATCTGATTAATAATTGGGCTCGCTGAGCTCTTTCTCCTCCCAAGAAGGGTGGGTCACGAGGGGAAATAAATAACCATGCCACAAGAAGATCTGTGGAGGGTGGCTGTGCTTAGGAGCTGACCCTGAATTGAGCAGGGCTTAGGCATTAACTGCTGAGAACCTCATGGAGGCCCAGCTCAGGGTCAGAGAGGGCTGGCTTCTGCTCAGGCAGCCTGTCTCATGGGGCAGATGGAAGGGAGCTGAGAGGACCGGCCCACTCTGCCAGGTCCCGGAGGAGTTTTGGGGAGGGAGGGAGAGGAGGACTCAGGGGTGCAACTGAAAGGGTACAGGCATGTGCATTGGGAGAGCTGGGTTTGGAATTGGAATGGAGTATGCATTTGTGAAGTGCCTACTACATGCCAGGGGCTGTGGAAAGTGCTTTTCAATGCGAATTTTCCTCCAATTTACCCTGTGGAGATTTTATCTGTACAAAGTTGTTTGTATGTAGTCTCTTCCTTCTGACTGTGAGCTCCTTGAGGGCAGGAACTGTTTGCCTACATTCCCAGGGCTTAGCCTAGTACCTGGCACATAATAAGTGTTTAATAAATGTTTGCTGATTGATTGATTGATTGATGGAGAAACTGAGACTCACAGAGATCTCTCCCAAGGACCTGCTTTTGTTGGCTTACAGTTAACAAACACCAGAGACACTGTGACTCCAAACCGGGAGCTCTCATAATTGTCATAATCACATTTGACACGTAAGTGACTGGAACAGGATCACACAGCTAGCAAGCCTCCAAGCTGGGACTTGGATCTAGCTCCTCTTACTTACTCCCTAGACAAGGGGTGCTAACCCTCATGAATAGATTTCAGGGACTCCATGAGCTTGGATGGGGAAAATCTTTCATTCATCTCTAGCTGAAATTTCCTTCCATTATAAATGAAAAAACCCTTATTCTGAGAAAGGGCTTTTTAGGTTTTACCAGACTGCAAAGGCATTCCTTGCACAAGATAGGCCAGGAATCCCTGTTTCTGGACCACTATTTTTTTTGCATTACAGCACAGTAGGCATGGGGACCCTAGGTATACCATTATCTTTTCTAGACTGGAAGGTTTGGAGGACAGAATCTGTTTTCTTTTCTTCTTGGTATCCCCCCAATATGCCTAGCTCAGTACTGGGTGGATTCGTAGTAATTGAGGATTATTTGAGGGAAGGAAAGCAGATCTAGAAGCCCAGAAGGAATGACCCATACAACAGATGTCCCTCTTTGGACCTGTCCTCATATGGGGAAAGAGTTTCACTGAATTAGAAAGACATATTTGTTGTGTTAGAAAGAGGGCTTATTTGTTCTCCCTTTGGAAGGGAAATTTGTGTAGTTCCAGGCTGCCAAAGGCAGTGAGCTCTTGGGTTGTTTTCTGCCTCGGTGCCAGTTGGCAGATGGGCCGTGCATTGGTTCCCCTTACATAGTTAGCTTTTGAGAGAGACCTTTTCTCTGTACGGCCCTGACAGCTGGGCCTGACTCATGGGCCTTTGTCTATTGCCCATCTTTGCATGACACACCCTTGGGGACAGGGAGCCTCTCAGGACCCAAGCAGCTCTCATGGATGTTTTAGTTGACAAAAGGCACCATTTCTTGGGGACAAGAGAGCCAACCCTTCTTTTCTCAACTGCTCATCTGCTTCTGTTGGAAAGTTTTTTTCAAGGGCTCCTGACTGAAGCAGGTTTCAGGTTTGAAAGCTAGCCTCTCCCATTTACTACCTGTATGGCCCTGCCCTCTCTGTACCTTCTGAATTCTCTTTTAAGGTGAGCAGGGTTGCCTAGAAGAACCATTTTCCAAAGGCATGCCCAGAATTCTCTGGAACTTACACCAACTATTGTATGCTTATGGATGTCTCCAGACTGTCTTACACTTCTGCCAACTTACGCATTCAGTATGATAATCATGATAATTTTAATAGTAACATCATGGTACAAAGAATACTACTGTCTCATGAGTAAAAAAAAAGTTTGAGAACCAGTGACTAGAAGGTTTTATAACCTTCTTTGGTGCAGATTCCTGACAAAGTTCAACAGAGACAGACCCTTGAACAGGTTTCCCCAGCCTTATTCACACGGTCTTTACTTGATTCGATGTGCTGTTTTAGGTTTCAGCTGTCCCCCTTGAAAGTATCTAATCCATCACTACAGGCCACTTAAAGGGATTAAGGTTTTTACTATTAAATTTTCTAGTCTTTTAACCAGTACAGGGTAAAAGTTTGAGAACTGGCTTTGTTTGTATCAGTCTGGGAAAGTCAGAGATAGGCTTGGTATGGTGGAGAGGGCTGTAGAATTGGAAGCAGGAAGACCTATGTTTAGATCCCACTTCAGACACTTAGGAGATGTATGGCCTTGGGAAACTCACTTAAGCAGCTCTGTGCCTCAGTTTCCCCATCTGTAAAACAAGGGGATTGAACTTGATGGTCACTAAGCTCATTTCTCTCAGTTTCTTCATCATAAGATAAGGGATTCAGATTAGCTGAACAATGGTTTTTTGATCATATTCTGTCAAAAAACTCTGGGCTTTGTAAATTTCAAATCTTAGCAATCTGACAATTAAAAAACGTATGTAGAAACACCCCTACCCTATATCAAAGAAAATAATTTAATTAAAAAAAAAACACATAGACTATGCCTACATGTAGCCCACAGTAGGCTATCTCTCCTCATTAGACATCTGGAATCAAGGATGGTCAACGGAGTCATCGAAATTCTGACGTCTTTTGGAATGGCTTTCCTTTACACCAATCAGGTCGTTGTGCTGATGGTTCTCTCGGCTCTTCTCCATTCGCTTTGCATGAGTTCATACAAACCTTCTCATGTTTCTCTGGATTTCTCACATTCATCATTTCTCATGCTGGAGTGACATTACCTTCCACTCAAAATGACACTTCTCCAAGGGACTACTTAATTTGATGAAACAAACAAAACTTCTATCAACTCAATCTCATTGACTTTTTTTTCACCCACTTCATTCTACTAGTCATTGTATTTCCACCCTCAAGGCTTTGGTCTTCTTTGAGGTGGGAAATAAAGGGCCAGGAAGTCATTAATCTGTTAGTATCACAATTGTTGATTGGGTTGGCTTGGTTCATTTACTTTATAAACACATCGTAATTAGTGGTTGGTCACT
The DNA here is from genome assembly GCF_028372415.1 of Notamacropus eugenii. NCBI lineage: Eukaryota > Metazoa > Chordata > Mammalia > Diprotodontia > Macropodidae > Notamacropus > Notamacropus eugenii. Next base: position 524,372,997 of record NC_092873.1, read on the forward strand.
TGCTAACTAGGGCACTATTTGGCACCTTTCTGTTTTCTTGGGTCTCTGTTATGAGTGGAGATGAACCTGCTGACTTCTGTTATTAGGGTTGGTAAGTTCTTCTGGGAGAAGAGTTTCTGGATGTAGAGCAAAGCACAATGAAGGTGATCCCTGAAACGATATGAATGTGGAAGCATTCATCTTCTAATATGATGCATTTTGCTCCCAGGAGCCCCATGGTTTTTGAAGGTTAGTTTGTCTTTTTGTTTCTGGGAAAGTGGCCTGTAATATTGTTATTAACACAAAATACCTCATCCTGACATGTTGAATGTGGCTGTAACAATCAAGATTTTAAAATTTTGTTTTTAGCATTCATGAAAAGAAAATAGATGTGGTCCTGGGAGGATGAAGTGTCTAATAACATACAGTATTTTGTATGTGTAACACACACTAATGATACATTCCATTGGTATATGTGGCTTTTAACTTCTCAAAGCCCTTTCAATTTGAGGTCTCATTTTTGTCAGGTGGAAATGTGATTTTAATTTTGTTTTCTAGGAGTGGTGATAGATGTGCAAACGATCTGATTCAGCAACCACCTTCTCCCTTTGGGTGTGAGGTACAAGGTATCCTCCAGGGAAAGGCCCTTAAAGGAGGGGTTCTTAAGCTGGGGTCCAGGAAACTTTGAAAAAATTGATAATTATGATCCGATACAATTAGTTTCCATAGGTTATAATTCTATGTCTTTTATTTTATACAGTAAAACAGTATTCTGAAGGGATTCCTAGGCTTTGCCAGACCACCAAATTTAGGGACACAAAAAAGCTAAGAATCCCTAGTTTAAAGGATTATCTATCTAGTTCAGTCACCCTGTTTTAGAGATGATGTGATTTGAGACCCAGAGGGGAAATAACCTGTTCACCAACTACCAATGGAGGTCCTGACTCCAAGTGCAGAGCTGTTTTCACCATCTGGGCTTTAGTCACTTGAGATGTTTATCAGCCTTTGAACAAAGCCCTCCCTGGACAAGCCCAGCATGTGCTGAGGCTTTGTTGCAGAGTAATTTGCGAGGTTGCTCTCTCCTCATCTCTCTGTACAGAGTCTGGTCCTGACTTTCCTATAGATTTACTATAACAGCCCTGTTTGCCCCAGAGGAAAAAAGAAGACTTGTAGAGCTATGCAGAAGTCCTCCTGTTTTTGGCATCTTTTTCCTCAACAAAATATTGTAAGCCATTAGAAGAAATACAAAACCTATACCAAATCTTCCTGCCTTTTTCCTTATCTTTTCCCTTTTTCTTTCTCCTCTTTTCTCCTTCTAAAAAATCCTAGAACCTCTGATGCTACATTGGTAATCTGGAGGAAACCAGTTAACCTGCCTGGACCTTGGCATCCTCAGCCATAAAAGAATAGGGTTGGACTGGAGAGACACTAAGTGTGGCTAGGTGACTCAGTTACTAGAGCATGGGTGCTAGAATCAGAAAGTCTCATCTTCATGAATTCAAATCCAGCCTCAGCCACTGCTGGTCTCAGTTTCCCCACCTGTAAAATAGGGTGTAGAAGGAAACAGTAAAGCACTCTGGTATCTCTGCCAAGAAAACCCCATATAGGGTCATGGAAAGTAGATCCTGACAAAGACCTTTCTAAGTAACTTTCTATCTATGATCTACTTTTCTTTGTCCTCTCCTTTCTCCATCTTTTTCTCTTTCTCCTCCTGATTTTATATATATATATATATGAATGTCAGCAAACATTTGTTAAGAGCTTACTCTATGCCAGGCACTGGGCTAAGCCCTGAGAATGCGGAAAAACACAAACCAGACCCCTCCCCTAAGGAGCTCTCATTCTAATGGGGGAGACTACGTGCAAACAACTCTGTACATAGACTCCCTATACCTTGTGAATGGGAGGTGATCTCAGAAGGAAGGCCCTGGCGGTAGGGGGAAGGGTTGGACTGGGAAAGGATTCTTGCTGCAGGTGTGATTTGAGCTGAGTCTCGAAGGAGGCAGAGGCATGTAGAGAGAACATTCCAGGCTTGGGAAGGACAAGAGTGAAAAGACTGGGAGAGGGACAGTCATGTTTGGGGAGCAACAGGATGGTCAGCATTGCTGGATTATAGAGGATGAGGTGGTGGTTGTTATTCAGTCATTTCAGTTGTGTCTGACACTTTGTGACCATATTTGGGATTTTCTTGGTAAAGATACTGGAGTGATTTGCTATTTCTTTCTCCAGCTCTTTTTACAGATGAGGAAACTGAGGCAAACAGGGTAAAGTGTCTTGCTCAGGGTCACACAGCTAGTAAGTGTTTGAGGTTAGATTTGAACTCAGGGAGCTGTCTTCCTGACTGTAGACCTGGTACTCTATACACTGACCCACTTAGCTGCCCAAGAGGATGTTGAAAAACGTAGTAATGGTGGCAGCAATCATTGTATCTTATGTGTATACAGTGCTTTGTCATTTGCAAATGTACATATGTAATCTCATTTGAGCATCACATTAGAGTCAGGTGTGAGAGGTAGGGTTCAGCTTAGCTGCATAGGAAAGAAGCCAAGTTGTAAGAGAATGCCAATTGTCCACATTGTGATAGATAGCTGGATGTAATTCTCAAAGATCTGGTTATTACATAGAACACTAGGCATATCTTGGATTGGAACTTCAAATGGACAATGAGTTAGTTAGACTCTAGTTGAATGGGTAGGTGGTAGAGGCTTGCCTTTGGGAAATGGTGTAGTCCTTTTAATGACCTCAAGAATCTCCTTCCTTTTTAACAACGTTCTTCCAGTATTATGGTTATGAATCATGGAATACCATGGTCTCCAAAGAATCAAAATTGTGTGTCATCAAAAAAGCAACTGTGAGATGTGGCAGATGTAAGGTGGCAACAGCATTTTACATAAAACTGTTAGGCTGGAGTGCAAAGGACATCATCAAAGAGGTGACCAGAAAGGCAGATGAGCCAGTCATGTCAATAGGGTGAGAGAGGAAAGTATTTGTGCCTTAATAGTTACTATTTAATGTCAAAGTAAGGAAAGCAAGTTGGGTGGACCTCCTTTGGAGCATTTATGGATGGGTGTTAGAAAGAATCATGAAGGATGAGAAAGTATTGGATAGGGTTTAGGAGTAGATGTTAGAGAGAATCATGGAGGATGGGGATGTATTGGATAGGGTATGATCCACAACACTGGCAAGAGTGCCCACAGCTCTGAGATCATAGTTCCCTTGAAGGACTGAAGCATTATTACTGTCATTACCCAGGACTGAGGGAAGTTGGCGTTTCGCATTTCCTGTCTTTTGGGATAGCTGATTTGTGACTGTGAAGCTCTGGTTTGGGAGATTTTGGCATTTGCTTCTTCTCCCACTGTACGATGATGTAAGTCCCATGGTGACTGCCTAATGAGAGACTACACCTGGGAGGGAGGGAAAAACAACTAATTTATGAAGACTTTAAGATTTTGGTGAGTATTAACTTGAATTTTTCTCCCTCTCCTTCCTCAAATTTTCCTGGATCTTTATGTGCACAAACTATGTCAGTGTTTTGGAAAATTCGGGTTTGACCACCATAAATTGGTTTATATTTCCAGCAGGGCAGTTATTTAATTTCCTGTTGGAAGTCTACAAATGTTGGCACTGTTCATTCTTTGGCCGGGAACCAAAACCCAGTACAGTATCATTAACGGCTCTGGGACAGGGGTTGGAGCAAGCTTTTCTTTAATAAGAGTTCTTCCATGTTTAGAGCTGAGTTTAATGGGGCCGGTGGGGGGGTGGGGTGGGACTAGAGTGAAGGCGCAACATAGTTTTCCAATGAAAACCAGAATGTAAGTAAGGCAGACTCAAGGGAAGGGTTAGAAAGAGGGCAAAGTGGGGTTTTCTTCTAAGAGTTTCCTAGGCTCACGAGCTAGAAGGGAGTTTTGTTTCCTAGGATTGGTGATGGATGTACATTGATGGGATTCATCTGCACTCTCTCATTTGATCAAAGGCACCCATTGGTAGCCCAGGAGAGGAGATCATAGGATTAAGGAATTAGAGGATTTGGGGCTGGAACATTAGAGGTCATTTGGTCACTAAAGCTCAAAGTTTGAAGAGACCTCAGAGGCCATTTAATCCTACCCATGTCTCAAAGAAATCCCCACCATGACGTGAGTAGTTGAAGATCTCCGATGAGAGAAAACCCACTATTTGTCAAGGGAGTTGACTATACTTTAATTGTTCAGTAGGCTATCCTTATATCAAGCTAAAATTGGCCTCTTGGCCACTATGTCCCATTGTACTTAGTTCTGCCCTTTGGGTTCAAGGGGAGGAAGTCTAGTTGGTCTTCCACTGGACAATCTTTCAAATACCTGAAAAAAGCTATCATATTCCTGGATTCTTATCTGCAGATTAAAGGTGACTAGTTCTTCCAAGGGATGCTCATATGCTATGGACTGGTAGAAGCATGATTTGGACCTGGTCATCCAACTCCAAAACCAACATTGTGGGACAAGGACTTGTCCAAGGTCACACAGGACATAGATAGCTAAGGTAGGATTCCCACCTAGGTCCTCTGACTGAATTCTGCATGCTTCTCATAGGCTGCTTCAGTGTTGCCTCTACTGGCCCTGGGCCTCTTTGGGAGGCTCAGATCTCAGATGTGATCATGCCATCACTCTTTAGTTCTCTGATCAAAGGGGAAATTAGAAGGAGGAAGCTCAGCTCAGCCCATTTTGCTTCAGCTGTTTAGGGTGCTGGTGAAAGATTTGGTGTCCTGGAGGAGGTTGAGATTTGGCTAAAGTGAGGCTTGGGGGATTATCTCTGGATTTCTCTTATCCACATGAGCCCTGTTCCCCATTAGCAGGGATAATTTAGAATTGGCTTTCTGGCAAAATAACTAGTGAGATGGACCATTCATATTGAAGGGAATTGCCTTCCCCTCTGGAATTTTGGATTGGCCAAATAGTAGAGTCAAGTCATTTTGGCTCAAATGGAGGGGCACTTAATAAATGCTTACTGAATTGAATTTTGTTATTGAAGAGGAAGTGATTGGCCCAGGGCAAATGTCTCTTTGACCAACAGAGGGGCGGGGGCAGCCTCTGCAAATGAAGCACTTCAGAAATGCTTTATGTAAACCAAATAAACTTTTATGCTGATATAAAATCCACAACTTTTCCTTTTCTTAAGAAGGGAGAAAGCGTGCCTTCGCTTCCTTGTGCTGCTACTTTCACTTCTTTTCATGCAGCTCATTATTGTGCAGGAACCAGGGAAGGGAGAGAGAGGCAAAAAGCCCACCACAGTCCTAGCTCACAAAGTGAGTCAGCAAACACTTATGAAGTTCCTACTAAGTGCCAGGTACTGGGCTAAGTGCCAGGGATACAAAGAAAGGCAAAACCAGCCTGATGGGGGAGACAACACGTACATACACAACTCAGCACAGACAGGATAAAAACAGACAATATGGTGAATAGAGGGGAATTCTATAGAAGGCCTTCTGAAGAGGGCGGGATTTTAACTGAATCTTGAAGGAACTCAAGAGATAGAGATGAGACCTGGGCAGAACATATACACAGGCAAGTAAATATGTAAAGACTGTTCTGGCCTTTCTTTATGTCTTCAGGACTTAACACTGGATCTGGAACACAGTAAGTGCTTAATAAATGTTTATTCACTGAGATTTCAGGGTGGGTGGAGACTTAAATGAGGGAATCAGGAATGGTTTCTTGTAAGAGGAACAGCCTTGAAGAGAATTTGAGGTTCTATGAAGGAGAAATGACCATGCACTGGAAGCATTCCCAGCCAGATTGGATAGTCATTTTCCATTTTATCCAACCACATAGTAGAGGTTTAACAAGTATTTGTTGACTGATTAATTAATTATAAGGAGACATATTGGATTCCCTAGTTGGGCCCTGGATTTTAGCTATCTTTATCAGACTGTGGATATCTCCCCACCTCTAAAAATATGCCACCTCCCTCCCAGAGTTTTAGGCCATCAAATACTTTGTGATCCAGAAATCATTCCGTAGATTTGGGAGTTCTTATCCCTGGATATCTCTTCTTCCCTGTCTTCCTCCAGCTCACTTAATGCAAAGCTCTGTGGGTAGCCAGTGCCTTGAATACAGTAGGCTCTTAATAAATGCCTGATAAATTTTGAATTATGCAGGGTGGAAGAGGGAGACAGTCTGGTGTCATGGAAAGAAGGAACATGTAATTAAAACCGATTTTGTAAAGGGACTATCTGGAGGATAATTGGGAGACGTAAAGGTTGCTGTTCCATGGAGCCAAGTGATACGTTTTTCATTCTAGTAATTTACTTTTCATTCTAGTCAGACTGGCTTTGCTCTCCATGTTCCTCCTGCCCCTCTCTTTATCTCTGTTCATTGGATCATATATTTAGAACAATGGGAGGCAGGGAGAAGCTGGAAGGGATCCCAGAGGCCATATAGTACAATGTGCTCCTTTTATAGATTATTAGATATTAGCTAACATTTATAGTGCTTTAAGATTTGCAAAGAACTTTACAAATATCATCTTATCTGATCCTCACAACAACCTTGTGATGTAGGTGCTATGATTATCTCCATTTTACAGATGAGGAAACTGAGACAAATAATGGTTAAATGATTTGCCCAGGATCACATAGCTAGGAAGTAGTTGAGGCCAGATTTGAATGCAGGTTTTCTCAACTCCAGGCACCAGCCCCTCTCTACTAAGCCACTTGACTGTAGATGACATAATCTTTGATTTAGAACCTAGAGGGTGTCCTGGAGGGCTAGGAAAATGAAATGAGCTGCGAAGGCATTTTAGGCTCTCTGGCAGTTTAAGGAACTTGCCCCAGATCACCCAGGAAGTAAATGTCAAAGGTAGAATTTGAGTCTGGGTTCTTTTCCCACTGCATCCATGCTACAGTGGACTTATAGGGATGGTGAGCTGTGCTGAGCAGAAGTAAACACACGCTCTTTCCAATAGCCAGAAGCAACAGAATGTCAGAACTGGAGATGAACTGGGGGTAGGTTACTAGGGGGAAGTATCAGGAGAATAAGAAAGATGCCAGGGCATGGTGGGTCACCAGAGGGCCCTGAATGCCGGGATCCAGGTTTTATTCTTGATTCTACTCTGGGTTCAGATCAGAGGGCTCATTCTTCTTCTCCTTCTCCTTCTCTTTCTCCTTCTTCTCTTTCTTCTTCTTCTCCTTCTTCTACTCCTCCTCCTCTTTCTCCTTCTTCTCTTTCTTCTTCTTCTTCTCCTCCTTCTCCTTTTTTTCCTCCTCCTCCTTCTCCTCCTCTTCCTTCTCCTCTTCCTTCTTCTTCTTCTTCTTCTTCTCCTCCTTCTTCTTCTTCTTGTTCTCCTTCTTCTTCTTCTTGTTCTCCTTCTTCTTCTTCTTGTTCTCCTTCTTCTTCTTCTTCTTCTTCTTCTTCTTCTTCTTCTTCTTCTGTTTTTTTAGGGAGGGGGTATTGTGGTTTCAGTTAATCACATTTTGAGCCCTTAGAGGTAAGCCTGTTGGATTCCCTTTTACATCTCCCTTAATCTGAGCTGAGATGTCCTCCAAATGGAATAAAATAACCAGATGAATCACTCTTTGGAAAGGAAGCCTGACAGTGTTGGTTACCACAGGATGTAGCTCACAAAGTGAGTTCTTATTTCCAAGGAGATGGTGTTGCTTAGACTGACAGGCTGGGGCAGATGGCTGGACTGGATTGCTTGTAATCTGAACTGGGGAGACTTCCGAAGAGCAGGAAGGAAAGGGAGGGGTGGAGCTTTTGGAGAACTAGTTGAGTACCTTTTGGGAGGGATGGCAGCAGCCCAAGAAGAGCCAGAGGGGCAGATGCCAGGCAGACACCTGCAGGGTGCCCTCCTTAGCTTTTCATTCTGAGGTCCAGTTTAGTTTGGGGTTGGGAGAAAAGAAATGGGTTTGGTTTTACACCAGTGAGCAAGGGAGTTACATGGTCAGAGTGACACACATTCACATTTGATGTCTGGACTTCATAAGACTTACACCTATCAAAACTGGAGGATGCCTTGGGAATTGAACAGGTACTCAGTTGTTGGAGGCCTTCATTCAGGCAGAGGTTAGCTGACCACTTGGAGATTCCTTTTCATATTAATGTCCAAGATTAGATGACTTCTCCTCTCTGGTTCCTCTAAACCAGAGGAACTGGTTTAGTTCCTAAATTCTAAAATGCCATGATTCTATACTTTTTTCTCTTCCTTTCCCCTCCCTCCCATCTCCCAGTGACCCTCCAGTTGTGTCCTCTGTGTGTAAACCAAGATCGTAAAGTTTAGCAAAGTATGGAATTCTTTTGTGATCCTGGACCATGATGGGACACAGAATTCTGGAATCTTACAATAGAAGAGAATGCTTTGATGAAGCATCCAACAGATGCTTCTCAAGTTGAATTGAGTTGAACTGAATTCCCTGGACTTGGTCCAAATCTTACCCTCATCAATACTAATGATCAGTAGGTGAGACGATGAGGTTTTCCTCTGACATTCTAACTTTGAGCTTATGGAGTATGCAATGAAACTAGGTTAGTTTCAAGAAAGGACAGAATTGGAAAATCAGGAAAATTGGCACCTGTGGACATCTGGATTTTCCTTCCTTCTAACTTAGATTGATTGTACTGCCTGCAAATAGCTCAGTGAAATCATAATCCCAATTTATCTTCATATAACATGTGAAGGTTTACAAAACACTTGGCCCACATTCTCCTTCGATCTGCTGAACATTCCTGAGAAGGAGAAACTACAGATTTATATCCTTATATTACACATGAGAAATCTGTGACTCACAGTGTTTAAGTAACTTGGTCATAAACACACAGCTGTTGAATATCAGAGGCAGGATTTGAACCCAGGTGTCTTCTGGTTCCAGGTCCACTATGACCCTCAGCTTCTCCAACAAATGTGGTCAAACTATTCGGTTCTTCTGAAGTTCACTGTATTTCACTGTGTCCTGGATACCTTCACTTGTACATCCTGTAGACATCTCAAATTCTCTGTGTCCAAACCAGAACTCAATAATCCTTTCCCATCAGCCCAGTTCTCCTCCAAGCTTTCCCCTTTTTGTGGAATGCATCATATAAATCTGAGTAACCTGTAAACTTGAGTTTACAACCTTGGAATTTTCTACTTTTCCCCTTTTTTCACTCCCACATGTACTCAGTTACCAAGTCTTGTTGATTTTACCTCCTCACCTTTTTAATATTCATTCCTCTCTCATCACTCACATGCCACTCACCACCTAGTCACAGTACTATGGCAATGGCCCCTAATTTATGTCGCTGCCTTCAGGATCCCCCTTGTCCAGTCCATCCTTCAGATAGCTGCTGATAGTCTCAAAACCTATGACTTACTCACATTTCTCCCATGACTCCCTATTGACTTTAGGGTAAAATACAAAATCTTGAGCCTGGTACTGAAAGCTCTCCATGATGTAGCTCCTATCTAGTAATCTAGTCTTATAGCTTATTCCTCTTTTTGAACTAAGGTCAATGAATCCCATGCTCTTGCAAGCACCTCTGTGTTTTACCTTCATTTGACCTAAAAAATTGTAAATATTTATTTTGAAGGGAACTCTGTGGTCATGTAGTCTAAGTCCGTCATTTTACATATTAGAAAACTGAGGTCTGGACAGAACACACAGAGACACACAGATGAGATGTGAATCCAGGTTTCCAGAATTCTTTGCACTGCCTGATACTCTCCTCTCTTTGGGTTCTTTAAAAACTAGACTTAACCCCTAACATGTTGCATGCCAACCTGCTTTGTGTTCATGTTGTAGCCAGTGGAATTTTAGATGAAATGATCCCAGAGTTAAGAGCCGAAAGGGGCTTGGAGATCATCCTTTCCAGTTTACAGAGGGAGAATTCTTTGCCTAGACAAGAGGGATGATATACCCAAGGTCACACAGGTAGTAAGTCAAAGAAAGATCAAAATGGCTTACCTGCTTTTCTCTAGACTCCGTATTCCTTCTCCCACTTTGGGCCTTTGTATAAGCTGTGCCCAAATCTGGAATATACTCCCTGTTCATCCCTGACTCTTAGAATCTCGTTTATCCTTCAAGGCTCGGTTCAAGTAGTACTGCCTATGGGAAGTCTTTCCTGATCCCCTATTGTTGGTGTGCTTTCTGCTCTCAAAATGTCTTGTTTTCTTCTCTACCTTTGTATGACTTCTCACTGGAAGGTCAGCTCCTTGAGGGCAGACACTGTTTCATTTTTGTTTTTAATCTTAATAAATGCTTGTTGACTGAAGTTGAATTCATATTCAAACCTAGGCCTTTCAAAGACCACATCCTGTGGTCTTTCTTCCATACCACTCTTCTTCTTAGTAGTGTGGTACAACTTGGGTGTCACCATATTTGGAGCATATTTCTCCCTTTGATTACCAGGACTTTTGTGTCTGAAATTTGGCATGTCCAAGGAAAGTTTGACTTAAATTAGAATACCCTTTGTTTTCTGGTCATGTTCGGGCCAGGGATACTTCTGACTGGAGCCAGACATGCAAATGTTTGATGATACCACAAAGCGGATGGACTTGCCAGCTTCTGGGAGCCTTCCCAGAAGCCAATAGCTTCATGATCTCATTGGGGAGTTGGCTCCCTCAAGACTGAGGCCGATGAAGCCCTGTCATCCTGAGGAGATCAGAGTGAGGATCAGTTTCCAGATGCTTCTCATCACCAAGGCCTTCCCACCATGCTGCCAAAATCTGAGTCATCCCATTTTACAAACGCTTCTTCAGCTCCTGCTATAAATAAGGTACTTCCCACACCAGGAAGGAAATCTGGCCCCAATGGGTAAAAACCAAGGATCGGGCCACAGAGTATCAGACTGGAAGAGGCTGTAGTGGCCTGTCAGTCCAACTCATACCCTTCAAAGAATCCCCATTATAATATATCAGACCAGTGGTTTTCCAGAATCTCCTTGACGATCTCTGATGGTTGTAGGCTTGGAGTTCCACTCAGTGACAACGACAGTGACAATTTATGGAGGACCTACTGTGTGTAAGACACTGGATCTGGGGTCCAAAGACAAACAAACAGTCCCTGCCTTCTGAGGACGTTGGTTTACAGATAAATAAATCAAGACAGAATTTACAAAGTATAACAAGGGAATAAAATTCTGGTAAGTGGAAAGATTGGGATGTAGGAGGTATCAGATGAAAAAATGGGGAAATAAGTTTGGGATCTGAGTCAGAGGGGAAAAGGGAGGGCATTCCACTATTGGGGGCCACCCTCATTCATGATCTCATTTCTTTGGATGCGAAGGCAGAAAGGCAGGACATGGAATGTCTCATACTGGGGGGGCAATGAATAACTCAATTTGACTAGACTGGAAAGTAATATGAAATAAGACTGGAAATGTAGTTTGGGAGCCACAGTGGGGAGGGCTTCAAGTACCAGGTCAAGGATTCTGTATTTTACTCTAGAGGCAGTAGGAAGGCATTTCAGAGTTTGTAGGGTTCAACCCCCTCATTAGACTTAGCTGTCTATCCTTAATGCTGTTGCTGAACTTGGGGCAATTCGGGAGAAGAGGAAGAGAGAGATAGAGAGGAAGAGGGAAGAAAAAAGAGGAAGGAAATAGGAAGACAAGAAAAGAGGGAAGAAAGGAATGAGAAAGACAGAGGGAGGGAGAGGGAAAGGGGAAACAAGAGAGGGAGAAAGGAAAGAAAAAGGGGAGATGGAGGGAAGACTTGTGTTTGTCTTTCGTTGCCAAGGAAGACCACGCCATCAGAGAAACAATGACATGACTTGCACTGGACTTTGTTTTGAATGAGGGAGGGCTGTGCAGGTCACCAGCCTCACTTCTATTCCTGAGCCATCTCTGGAGGGAGGGCAGGGAAAGAGAGAAAGAAAAAAGAAAGGAAGAAAGAAAGGAGGAAGGGACAAAGAAAGAGAGAGGAAAATGAAAAACTTCTCTGTTCTGGCTACCTGTCCATCCAAACATCCCTTAATGTTCCAGAATTACATTCTCTGAAACCTTTTAGAACTCCTAGCCAGTTAGGCAAGGGTATGAGGGGTCTGGTTACGTTCTTTTCAGACACATTTTACATTTTTCCTCCATAAGCTGCCAAATTGTGGCACGTTTCATTGACTTAAACAGGGTGTACTCTGATGGATGGGAAATAGTCTGGAAGTGGCTGAAGGGGTCAGAGGGAATGCTTGAATTGACATGTTCATGATTCAGGCCTCCTGGGAAGCCCAAATCACCCCCATGCACTTGGTTCTTTAAAAAGGGCTCTGGTTCCCAGAGGAGAAAAAAAAATCTGTCTTGGAAAATTGAATGCAGGGCTCTCCAGTGCTTCCCCTAAAGGGGAGTTGGTTACTTCATGAGTTGAATACCAGGTATGAAAGAGGGAAAGAAGGGGCCGAGTCTGCACTGATGGTGAAAACAGGTTTGTTCCTCTGCAGCCTGATGGGAGCTGGCAAGCAAGCTCTTCAGGAGATCTTGGCCAGAGGAGAATGTCATTGGGAACAAGGCCCACCTGGCCCACGTAACTCAAGCCCCGCTCTCCAAGAAATATTAGCTGATGGCTCCCCTTCTCCCCAGATGGCTGGGACTGTTTCAGCATTTCCCCCAGGATCCTGTGTTCTCAGCCCCAGGGTCAATCTTTTACTAGAACAGATGGACTCCTGGTCCATGGCATGTGCATCTAATTTTTGTAAATAGAGTCATATTTTCAGTGTCCTGGGAAGCCTGCTATGTGCGGAATCCAATGATGAATCCTTTTGTTAAGCAAATAATTAACCTATAATTCACTTATTCCATATATCTGGATTTTCACATGTTGTCAACAAGGATTTATTGAGTGGTCTGCTCTTGAGTTCTAGGCAACCGACATTTAATACTCCAAGGGGTATAATGGAGAGTGTGCTGGTCTTGGGGTCCAGAGACCTGGGTTAGAATTCTGCCTCATGTACTTCCTCCAGCCATTGACCATCCTGGAGCCATATGGGGATAATCATGTCACCTACTCCAGAGCGTTGTTGTGGGAATCATCTGCGGTAGTAATGCTTTATAAAAGGCAGTTATTACGATTATATACATTTTATCCCCAGCCTGCTTGTCTTCAGAGGGAAAAATTCAGAGCCATAGGGAAACATTGCAGAGAGACAGATTTTGGCTCAATGTCAGGACAAACTCCTTAAGAATTAGGGTTGTCTAAAGTGAAGCCAGCTGCTTTGGGAAACTGGGCTTCCCCTGGCTAGAGATCTCCAATTGGAGGCTAGATGACCACTTGTTGGAGATTAATGAACTGATGATAACTAGTAGCAATACCTTCTATTGATGTAAGACTTTAAGATATGAAGTACTTTCCCAGTGGCAACCAATCAATAAATAAACATTTATTAAGTGCCTACTATGTGCCAGGCTTAGTAAGTGCCTAGTATGTGCTAAGCGCTTTGTATAAAAAAAAGGAAAAGACTATCCTGACCCTCAGAAACATACATTCTACTAAGTCCTGGCTAAGCCTGTAAACAAAGATTTTCAACTCCTAGACAGGTCATCTTCCCTCTGCTGTCTGCTTTAATAGGTTGGAAGCAAGAATTCGTTAAAACAGGAAGCTCGCTTGGTATGAGTTTCTGGAGCTCTTCTGGAGCTGCCAGTATCCTCTCAATTTAGCACCCTGAAACAGAGCCCCAGCTGCCCCTACCTTGTTGTGCCTCTGTCTCCCTCAATGCACTTTGGATTTCAGTTATGATAACTAACTGCTATAGGACTCTTCAGATTCATAAAGCACGTTCTTCATAACAGCCCTATGAGTTAGCTAGTATGACAAGCTCTCCTTTTTACAGATGAGGAAACTGAGGTTCAGAGAAATTCTAAGACTTGATCATATAGCTAATAATCAACAAAGTCTGGATTTGAACCCACAATTCCTGACCCCAGTTCAGTGCTTATTCCAAGGTTCCATCCATGGACTATATCTAAGAGGATTTTATCATTGGAAATATGTGAGTGGGGCTCCTTACCACCAAGTTGCTCATTTCTGTTCTTGCCTGAGTGTTGACTTTTGAGGGCATGGGGGATCTGAGCCAACATATTGTCTCATCTGGATTTAAGTTAAATCCTCCCTGTGGAACAAAGGCACTTTGAGACAAGGACTATTTTTTTTGTCTTTATATCTCCAGTGAGCACCAGTAGGTGCTTAATAAATACTTTTTGAGTTAAATGAGATGGGATGATTTGGGATCAGAAACACGTGAAGATAATAGATATGGGTAGAATTCCTATGGGGTACCATGGGCAGCCAGAAGTGGGACCTCGAGAGCCATTGTACCCTATGGTATAGGGAAGTGGCAACAGTTGAGAGTTGCCTCTGCTTCCATATCATGAAAAAATGATGACATACACAGAGCATCCAAAGCTGGGAGGAACTTCATGTCACTTAGGCCAACACTCCATTTTACAGAGGAGGAAACGGAGGCTTACATAGCAGTAGGGAGCGAGCTGGGTTTGCATTGTAGATTCTCGTACTCCAAAGCCAACTCTCCCCATTTGAGGCAATGCTGTCCTGCAGGCCTTGGTCTTTAGTCTTAGGAAAGGCCTCCTTTCTCCTCTTTTCTCTCTCATCCTTGGCCCTTCTTTCCTTCCAAAGTCAGCTGAAAAATTTCTACCTCCTTAAATCCTTCTGAGTCACCCAATCCTCAGTAGGGCTTCCTTTATTTAACCCTGTTACTCATAGAACCTGTTTTCCTTTTTTAATTTGTACCTGTTTACACAGTGCTTTGTAATTGTTCTTTTCTTGTGTCTTTGTAGGAGTAGGGAAGGCACCCTCACCTTAATAATGAGAATGAGAATACATGTGTACATGACACTGTATGATTTATGAAGTTCTTCGCTCACAAGAGCCTTCCCCCAAGAAATAATTACTATCATTATCCCCACTTGATTTTTGAGACCAGGCAGTTTCTCTGGTTCTTGGGTCCCTCTCCTCTGAAGCCCAGACCACCTCTCCTGGGTGGCCTCCCTGCATCATCCAAGGTTTTGTTTTCCTGTTTAGATATTTTTTGGTTGACTTCTTTTACTCAGTTTCTTTCCTTTAAATACCATATTCTCTCCCCTTATATACTATAGAACCCTCTCTTATTTCAAGTAAGTCCAGGACAGAAAAGCAAATCAATGCAGTGACCGTGTGCTGGACATAGATAGCAAGGACTGAATAAATGCTTTTAAAATTCATTCATGTGTGAAATACATGCCTTTTTGCACATGTAGGTGCTACTTCTCTGATTACAGTAGTTCACTCTCAGTCCTCTGAAATCACATTGAACTGAACAGATTATGAAGTCTTCCAGTGCTGATTTCCTCTGTGTTATTGGGGCACCATGCAAGTGGTTCTTCTGCTTCTGTTTACCTAACAAGGCACAATAGTGCCTGGGTTCTTCAGCTTCTTCTCAAGCTTTTCTGAATCCTTCTTGTTTTATGGAGCATAATAATATTCCAGTATGTCCTAATTTACTTTATCATTCCCTAGTGTATGGGTGTGCATTTCCCTTCAAGCTTAGTTACTACAAAATTGATTGTATAAATCTATCTCTCTGTCTATCTGTATATCTATCAATCAATCAATCAATCAATCAATCATTCCAGTCAGCCAGCCAGCCCTGTATCTATCCATTTATCTCTCTATCTCTTTATCTGTCTACCCAGTCATCTACCTCTATATCTGTCCATCTTTCTATTCATCTATTCATCTCTCTATGTAGTCATTCATCCATCATCTATTTATCTACCTACATATCTATCCATCCATCTGTCTATCCACCTATTTCCTCACTTATCTATCTATCCGTTCATCTACCTCTACATCTATTCATCCATCTTTCTATCCATTTACCTAGCTATCTATCCAATTATCTATCTATCTATCTGTCTATCTATCTATCTATCTATCTATCTATCTATCTATCTATCTATCTATCTATTTATCTATCTTCTCCTACTTGTTAGTAATTTACCTCCCCTGAAATTCTTCTGGTTTTTGTGTCTATTTTACATTTTTTATGGGTAGACAAAGGTATCTTGGAGCTGGACAGCCCTGGGCTCAGGTCAGCCTGGGACACGTTCTGGCTGTGTGGGGGACCCAGGGCAAGTCTCTAGTCTCTCATCCATGATCTGTCACAGCAGAGGTGCTGACCTGCACAGGGAGAGGGCGTTCCCTGAGCTGGAAGTTCCATGTACCCATGAAATCCCAGGTCTAGTCTATGATTCGTGTGTACCAGTCCTCTGTTCATCAAATGAGGTTATGTACATGTGTGAAATGTCTTATATACCTCAGAAATGCCATAGAACTGTCAGTTATTATTATGAATGCCTGCAGGTGTTTCTGGCCTAATTCTGACTTGCTCAAGGTAAGGAGACGTAAGGAGGAGAAGCAATAAGCTTTTATATAGCAACAACGGTATGCCAGGCACAAGCCTAAGCACTTACAAATATCTCATTTGATCCTTGCAATAACCTTGTAAAGTAGGTGCTATTATTGTCCCTATTTTACAGTTAAGGAAACTGAGGCAGAAGAGGCTCAACGACTTGCCCAGGGTCACACAATTAAATTAGGAAGTGTCTGAGGCTGGATTCCAACTCAGGTCCTACTGACTCTAGGACCAGCCCTCTATCCACTGCACCATCCAGTAGTCTCCAATTAATTAACTAACTTTCTTTGAGCATACGGCATCTGACTGGGATGGGAGTAAGGTTGGGAGGGGCATCCACGGTTTTCTTAAGTGTTTTTCTGGGCAGAATGAAAAGCTCTGGGTTTGAATATTTGCCCTGTATAATCCCAGAAGAAGTTTACTCACGCAAAGACAAGAGAAGTGCCCCCTGTGAGTGCAGTAGGTGCTTAATAAATGCTTAATCTCTCTGGCTGAGGCTTTAATCTTGGGGCTCAAGGTTCTTCCCCTTTCAGAGAAATTCCAGGAAGATTCTCTAGATGACTAGATGCCTTCCCTGCCTTCCCTCCACTCTTCTCCCCTTTCCTTCTCATCCTAGATTCTGTAGAGTGGCTCTAGAGGACATGACGATGCTGATGCTAACCTTTGACGAAGCATACAGCATTGATGGTGAGGGAGGGAGATGGCACCACCAGGTTTTGTGTAGGGCCAAGAAAGTGATGAAGCCCCCTCACCCCACCTGAGACAGTGACTGCAGAATCATGGGATGCCTCAGTGCCTTCCCTGATCTAGAAATTATTCCCATAGGAGCCCCAGAGCCATGGAGGACATCCCGGACCTAATCAAGGATCCCTAATCACCAAACATTCAGCCTCTTGTGAAAGGCCTTACATGACGGGGAGCTCACCACCTCCATGGCAGCCCTTTCTACTTTGAGAACTCTCTCATCGTTAGCTTGTTTGTCTGGCCACTGAGATTTTCCCTTCTGTTTCTCCTTATATGGTTATATTCTTTACATTAAATTAGCTTCTTTATAACTTTGACTCATAACTCCCAGTAGAAAAGTCTAATCTTTCCCCCTTTTCCTTTTCCTCCTCTCCCTCCTTCCTTCTCTCCTTCTCTTCCTCCCCCTATTTTTCTCTTCCCCTTCCTCTTTCTTCTCCCCCCTTCTCCTTCTCCTTCTCTTTCTCCTCTTTCTCTTTCTTTTTCTCCCTTTCCTTCTCTTTCTCCTTCCTCCTTTGAGATGGATTGATGCCCACCCAGAGACCCCCACTTCTCCATCAATAGAATGAAGGCTCTGGAGCTAAAACTGTTCATTGTAATTGCACCTTGTTCACATCTGATCTCCTCTGCATGCTAACCTCTCAAATACTTGAAGGTCATGATCATGTCCCTGCCAAGGCTATTGTCCATAGGATTTGTAATTGGGAGATGCTTTGGAAATCGTATTGTCCAATCTCCTAGTCTAGAGGCTCCGTGGCTTACCTGGGCTCATGCAGGAAGTTAGTAGTAGACTTGGAATTCGAACCCAGGTCCTTTTCTTCCCTGTCCAGTGCTCTTTCTCCCTCCAGAACATAGAATCCAAGCCTATCACTGTTAAGCAGAAAACAGAGTTCAGGGACTGGGAAGAGGGTCAGATGATGGCTGCTCTCTGGTTTCTTCTCCTCTGATGCTAGCTGAGTTCCAGGTTTTCCGAGAAAGCAGTTCACATATTTGTACCCAGGGAAATGCAAAAGAAAAACTGTGGAAACCCAACTTGTCAGGGTTTTTTCATTAACTCCAGGCTACTAGTAGGCCACCAGTGAACTCTGTGCTTTTAAAGATTCTTTTATCAGTTTGTGTATTTAAGAAAAAAAATTAGTGTGTTTCCCATATATGTCTTTGTTCTGGATTCTCCCAAACCACTCTTTATCAAGAGTTTGTCTTCTTTTCTCTCTTTAAGATGTTACAGCAGCCTGATTTTTTGCTTAAAATAAAAAAAAAAACCCGACTCTCATTTAGCATGCTTGCTGTAACATGAGCCCTGTTGGTGGTCTTGGAAGAGGCCCAAAGCTAGGTTGGGTTGGTACTCTGTAATGTGAATGCAATTAGCAGTGGTTTCTCTAAAGTAAAAAGATATGTCGAAAAATAATGCACAGCAAATTTAGGTCAGAGACGGGAAACTTATAAATTCTTATTTTTGTTTGCATTCCCCTAAGTTGTAGGGGAGCTTGTGTCTTTAGTACTTAATTTTCCAAGCAATAATGCATTTGAGAGAAATTTACTGTTAATTTTGTGTGTTTGATCAGAAAGCCGCAAGGCACAATAGCCTGGGATGTGGCTGTTGATAGAATTTATGTATAAAAAGCTACTTTATCTCTAATAGTGGATGCAAAAATTATTGGGGTGGTGGGTTTGAAATCTCTCTCACCTGCTTCCTCATACCCTGAAATTCATTTCAAGACTTTTGATTTAGAACTAATGATGTGACATTGGGCAAGTGTCTTTATTTCCCTGTGCCCCAGTTTCCTCACTTAAGGGCTTAGACCTGATATTCTCTAAGGTCCGTTTTCAGCTATAAGGTTGCCTTTATCTGTGACTCTCTCCTTCTGGTTTCATAGAGTATAAAGGGGTCATACAATTAGAGCCAAAGGGACTTTAGCCATCACCTAATCCAAATACTTCATTTGGATCATAGATGCAGACCAGGAAGAAATCACTTGGGTGGAAATCTAGTTCAGCCCCATCATTTTACAGATTAGGAAACTGAGGCACGTAGAAAATGAGCAGACTCATGCAGGGAGTAAACACTGGAAGCAAAATTCAAACCTGGAGTCTTTTGACTCCCATTCTGTCATGGCACCCCCTGTTTAAAGTCAATTTTCATTTGGGGCTTAGCTTTCAAGGCTGAGATTTGACCTGCATTGTATCCAGGTCTATGGATCCATACAAGCCAACAGCTATTGAAACATTAAATACCATTACAGGATGCGCTCCTGTACAACAAAAATGATTTCTGAGCCCCAGCTGCTAGGGTAATATTGGAGAACAAGAATGGAATGTCAACGGATGCCTTGAAGTTCATTGCATTGGAATTCTAGCCTGAAATGAAGGTCTCCTTTGCTTTTCACTGAAGTCATTCTGTCTTCTTAATTGCCACCTAACTCCTGACCTCCCCTCCTATGAGAGGTCCCATTCCACTCATGCTTTCTTTCTCTTCACTTCTTTTATCTTGGGTAATTATCTTCACTTTCGGTTTTCCCCTCTCCATCTGTAAAGCCCCTGATCATGAACTCAAAGGCTCTCTACCAATTACTGCCCTTCTTCTTTATGGGACTGCCCTAATCTTTCTTCTTTGGTTCCCTAATGATGTCCTGGAGCAGTGGAATGAGAATAAGGAGTGAAGGGATTATAGAGGGGCCGAAAGGCACCATCCCTAGGAACGATCTTTTGTGTGTTCGATGCTGGCACTCCCTCCTCATCTTTGCTTTTGAGCAGTCTTCTCTGCCCTTCGTGACATGGCACAGGTGAGCTCAGGTGCCACTACTGCCCTTCCTCCAATTATGAGTAACCTTCCCTTCCTCAATGTTTTCCGTTTTCTTATCTGTGCACCTACTGCCTCCTTCCAGAAGAAAGGAAGTTCTCTGAGGGCAGGGACTGCTCTGGTTGGTCTTTGGGTCCCCAGCACCTCGAACACAGTGCTTGGGAAATAGTAGTTACTTAATAAATAATCAATGATAATAATATTATTAGTTAGCATCTACATAGGTCTGTAAAGTTTGAAAAGCTTTATTCATGTTCCCTCATTCTATCCTTAACTGAAATCTTGGGAGGTAGGTGTTGTGCTCATTTTACAGATGAGGAAACTGAATTTGGGCGGTGGCTTGGGGTCCTATAGCTAGAGTTTGAGGCAGGATTCAAACTTAAGGCTTCTTCAAGTCAAATTCTCAATTCACTGCGCCACCCAGGTGCCCCCATGAACATAAGAAGTGTTTATGGTATGGAATCTAGTCTAGTCCTCTTATTTTATAGATGAAAAGCATGTTCTTCTTCTGAGATAAATAAGTGAGATAGTCATCATTATTGCCATCAGTAAACATCTATTAAGTGCCTATTGTGCGCCAGCCATTGTGCCAAGAACTGAGAATACAAAGACACTCAGCAAATACTGATTGAATACCTATGTGCCAGGCACTGCTGAAATTCCCTTCCCCCCGCAAAAAAAAAAAAATACATGATCCTGTCTTCAAGGAGCTTACATTCTGATATGGAGGCCAATGTACAAACGACTGTGTACATTCATGACATGTACAATGTATTAAATGGGATGTGATCTCAGAAGGAGAGAACTGGCAATGAGGAAAGGAAGGGGTGGGAGCTGAGTCTTGAAAGAAACCAGGGAAGCATTCCAGTCTTGGGAGCTGCCAGTGAGAAGTAGGGAGGAACAATATGGAGACCAGCAGCCTTGAGGGGTGCATGGTGGGAGGGAGCTGTATGAGCTAAGCAAAGCACCTGATATTTGCTCCTGGAGGCTACAAGAGCATTGGCATTTATTGAGTAGGAGGGGCAGGGAGCGTGCAAAGTGATGAGGCTTGGCTTTAGGAAGATTACTTTGGCAGTTGAGTGGAGAGCCAAATTGGCCATCCCTGCATGGCAGAACTAGGATTTGAACCCATGTCTTCTGACTCCGAATTAAGCACTCTTTCTGCAGCACTGCCCTATCCGTGGCCTTGACACCAATGAAGGATCCGACCTAATAACACTTCACATCTGTATGATGCTTTATGATTTGAAAAGTGCTATGCAACTATTATCTCATTTGATCCTCACAACAACTCTGTAAGAGGTGCTATAATAATCTCCATTTTACAGATGGGGAAAGTGAGGCAGGCAGAGATTTAAGTGACTTGCCCAGGGTCACACAGCCAGTAAGTGTCTGAGGCTGGATGTGAACTCAAGTCTTCCTGGCTTTGGACCCAGTGCTCTATCCTCTGAGCAACCCAGCTGATTTTAGACAAGTTATTCCCCTTTCTCACCCTCACTTTCCACGTTAATAAAGTGAAAGGGGTTGGACTGTAAGGTCCACTGCAGCCTAAAATTCCTTGATTGATAGGAGCCAGGCATTCCCAAGGCCCTCCTGGAGGCCTATGGGAAAACAGGCCCTTCCCTCCCACTCCGCAAGCCTGAGGGTACAATGCAGATGCTGTGAGAGACCGGCCCGGCAGCCTGGCACCCGAGGCTTTGCTCAGCTGGCTTTTATGGAAGGGATCCAGCCTTGCCTTGTTACCCTCCCCCTGCTTCTCCCTCCCCCAGCTTGTCTTCTTATCTCTGGTCAAATGCCTCTACTTTCCTGACTTCTGCTCTGGTGTCACGAGATCCCACAGCAGAGATCATCTAGTCTGAGCCCTCATTTTACTCAGGAGGAAACTGAGGCACATGGAAGTCTACTGGCTCCAGATGAAAATTTCCTTCAGACTGCCTTTACCATTCCCCTCCTTTGCTGTTGAGGTTCTCTCTCTCTCTCTCTCTCTCTCTCTCTCTCTCTCTCTCTCTCTCTCTCTCTCTCTCATAGCCTCTTTCCTTCTTTCCTCTTCCTTTTGAAAATGAGGACCCCCTGATCTAATCCCCTTCCTGCATTTTACAGATGACAGTCCTGGTCCTGGGGTCCACAGGGGAGAAAGGGACTTGTTTAAGGTCTCCTAGCATTTTAGTTGCAGAGCCTAGCCCCCAATCCCTCAGAACTGCATCCTTGCTTTAACCATGCACATCTGAGAGCTTTGAAAATCAAAGTATCTCTTGATTGTGTTCCCATTAGAGACACAGAGGGATTAGACTTGGCTCTCAAATGGATTTTTCAAAATCTGGGGGTCATTACATTTCTCCCCTGAGGATGGGTTGGCCTGCCTTTCCCTTATAGTGCTTTATCCAGGAGCATTCATGTTTTTCCACTCAGAGAGTTTTATGTGCTTGCTCCATTGCTGGATGTGGTGAGTGAGTTGGTGACCTGGTTAGTGAATGGGCAGAGGCAGGGCCCAGGATGCATGCTTCAAGATAAGGACTGCATTGGAAGGTGCCAGCCCGGACCAAGCTCTATCCAGGGTCTGAGACATTTAAAAATGAAAGTGAGTCAAATATGGCCAAACTTCAGACGGACTTGGGAGGGGGTGTACCAGCCAATATCTTTTTTACCTGTTGTCTGCAAATTAGTTTGATACGGAAGGTTATAGTCCATATTTTGTGTGTTCATTTGGTTTTGTCAATGGATAAGCAGTTACAAAACGAGTACTTAGTGCTGGAACCTCTTGGTGTGGGAGATGACAGGATTTCCAGGGACAGATCAGATGAGTCCTCCAGAGTCCCCTGGGGCCAGAGAGTTTCAGTGACTCATTCAGAGTCACATGGTTGGTAAATGTCAGAAGAGATATTTGAACCCTGGACTCTGATTGTAGTGCTTGCTACACCATGATGCTTCCACATCTTTTTTTTTTGGGGGGGGGGGTTGGGTTATCCAGTTTATAATAAGAAATTGTTCAAATGGATCTTTGATCTCATCAATTTATGAGTTCCCTCCAGCATCATGGGGGGAACAATCTATCCATGTCTGCCCTCTATGAAAATCTTGTTCATATTACCCCATGGGTGGTCCACTCAACCTGCGGCAGGCCTTTTGTGATTTCTGCTAATACCCGGAGGCTCAGTGGAGCGCTGCAGCTCTTCATCTCTCCTGTCTCTCATCCTTGCCATGTACCAGTCAGAAGGTAAGCATTTATTAAGCACCTACTACATGCCATGAACTGCACTAAGTGCTGGGGATGCAGAGAAAGGCCAAAGACAGTCCCTGTCCTCAAGGGGCTCCAGTCTAATAGAAGACAGCATGAACACAGCCTTGCACAAACAAGCTGGAAGCAGGATAACCTGGGGGTCATCAGTGGAGGGGAGGGGTCCATCTCCTCTTCCCTTCAGACATTCCTGTGCAGGCGATTGGGACACCTCTTTCAGAATTCCCTCTTGGCTATATGTAGTGACCTGGTCACATCCCCAAGTGTCTATTGTCCATATTGAATTCTTTGGAGATGTAGTATCTCCTTACCACACAGCAACATTGAGATAATAATACAATAAAAATGAAAATAAAGTGATGTGTGTTTAGCACCTACTGTATACTTACCATAGGACAAAAACATAAGATAGTTTGGGGAGGGGTTTCCACCCCTGCCATTTAGGACTGGGGATAGAAAATACGGTGATATCCTGAATATCAAAGGATTTGTGATTTTTTTCAGGATAAGGAATTCCATATTTGGCACTTCCTTCCACTTATCAGTCTATAAGGAAAAGGGGAAGGGAATAAGCATTTATTAAGCACCTACTATATACTGGTCACTGTGCTAAGCACTTTACAAATATTATCTGATTTGAGATAGTAACTATAACTTAAGGGACAAGTTCTAGTGAGTTGCTTGGGTTAAATGACATGCTCACAGGGCTGGTCCACATCAGAGGTAAGATTTGAACCCAGGTTTTCTTGATTCACAATCCCATCATTCTAAGAATTCTGACATATTGGAAACTAAGTCATGAAAAAAGTCATTCTTTATCTCTACACATGGCTAAAGACTTTTCAGGAAGATAAAAGCAATCTCATTTCTTTTCAACACACATGAATCAGGTCCCTGTGGGCGTGGGATGCCATCAAGAAGACAGAATTCCATGTTTGCACCCCTGTATCCAAGCAAAAATAACATTTCAAGAATGAATGTTTTATAAATGAAAAATAATAACTCCTGACTTTCTTTAGAAACTCCCAACTGCTGTGTTATCAATGTTTCTTGTAAATGGAGTAATTGCCAATTCTGGGGTGATGGGGACGGACAGATGACAACAGCCTAAACTTGTTCACCTTCATTTGCTTGTCATTATGTTGCTTTGCTGGTCCCAGGCAGTTGCTGGACCAATCAATCATCAGTCAATTTACAAGCATTAATTGAGCAAGTCCTGTGTTCCAGGCTCTATGCTAAACATTGGGGCTCCCAAGAAAGGCAAACTTGCTATCTGTGATCTCTCAGTGTCTGCCCTCTGTGTGTCTATTGTTAAATCTTCTCTAGTCTGGCCAGATCAGAAGCAGGAGTTTTTCTCAACCAAGTTTCCTTAGGCAATATAGCTCCTAAACTAATTAGCAGGTGGGAGGATTTATGTCCCTGTTGGAGGGATTCAGTAAGAGTTGTTTGAGGACTCAAGAGTTAAATGCTTATTGGATACCTGCTGCATGGATTTCTTAAGGTACCTTACACATAGGAAGGTTCTTACTGAGTTTGCAGTGAAGGCTGAATGACTGAGCTCTACAGGGCTCCCTGTTTAATCTCTTTTAAAGTGATTCTCTATTAATTGGTTACCTGGAAGGCCCATTCTGGACTTCAAAGGTCAGGTACTTGCTGAGTCAAGCCTAAGTTTCTAGTGAGGGAGTAAGATGGGCTGTGGGGGTGGGGAAGATGTGAATACCTCTTGACCTCAGACAGATAATTGATTGGCACAAAGAACCAAGAAAGGGTTTCTGTGCTCCAAAGGCCTGGGGAAATGTATCTGCCTTGTCTTGACTTTGTGGCTAGATGCCTTTCTGGACGTTAGGTCTTAAAAGAGTAACGTATACTGTGCTTTAAAAATGGCAAAGGCTTTCTATAAAGGATCTCCTGTGAGTCTTTCTATGTTGAGCCCTCTGAAGTAGGGCCTACAGAGATTAGTGCTCCCATTTTACAGATGGGGAAACTGAGTATTAGAGTAGATTAGTGACTTGCCTACAGTCATGCAGCTGTACAGCATTAGAAAGATTACTCCAAACATCTTTGGGTCATCCCTGGATTCCTAACAAAAAACTTAGTGGATGTCCCCTAGTAAGCATTACAAGTGGGGTTTGAGCCCAGATCTTCCTGACTAGGGGTTTTTCCCCCTTTTTCCTTAAAGACAAAACAATGCAAAAAACCCCAAATATTTTTTTAAATGGCTGAACTGTGGAGTGCTTGTTGATCAACTGCGAGAATAATTAGTCCCCCAAGGGTTAAGTGGAAGCAGGTGTGCAGCACCGGTGACAGGATGGCTTGCCTGCCTATGGACACTGCAGTATTTCTCTACCCTCCCTGGCAAGCCCCAAGACATGAGTGGATGCAAGTGGAACCCAGGGGCTGAGTTGCTGAGTGGGCTGTTGCATTATTCACACGGAGAGAAAAAACACAGTCTTTGCAGCTGAAAGGGGAGGTGAGTGTTATTAAAATATAATTAGGGAAGTGTTTATGAAAAGTCAACAGATCTGTAAGAAGGGAGCCAGGGTAAACGGGTCCATTTTGTTTGGTCAATGGAGCTCCATGCTCTCCATGCTTTTGGGCCCCCACTGCTCCAAGGGAGTTCAGATTTCATGGATCAGCCTGTTCCCTTCCAGAATGATTGCCCTGAAAAGGATTTCTCCTTAGGCCCTAAATCTTCTGAACCCAAATAATATCGTTCAGAGAAAGAGTCTGCCCACCTCAGGTCCACTTCAGGAGCATTGGAAGAACGTGGAGCTCAGTCATATTTGGGCTCAAGCTTTTTGATTTGTCATGTGCTAGCTGGGTGGCCTTGGAGCTAGGAAAACTTGGATTCTAATTTCTAGTCCCCGTTTTTCTCATCTGCAAAATGTGGCTAAAAGTACCTGGCGTGACTACTTCATACTCCAATGAGAGCATGTATATAGAGTATTATATAAAGGCCAGCACTTGTTACTCAAGGCCTTGCATGCAGGAAGGAAAGAAGGAGACAAGCATTTAGGAAGTCCCTACTATGTTCCAGGCACTTTGTTAAATGCTTTACAATTACTGTCTCATTTGATCTTCACTTTGGAGGTAGGTCCCATTATTATCTCCCTTTTACAGTTGAGGAAACTGAGGCAGGTAGAGATCAAGTGACTTGTTCAAGATAAAACAGTTAGCAAGTATCTGAGGTTGGACCTGGACTCAGGCCTTCTTGACTCTAGACCTGGTGGTCTGTACACTGAACCTAGCTGCCTCCACATTGTAGGGTTCTAGAGCGGGCAGGGCCATCAGAGACTATCTAGTCTAAAACCCTAGGATTATAGAACCATAGATCAGCAGCTGATAGGAGCCTTTGAGGTCATCTGGTCCAAATCCTTCATTTTATATGGCCTTACTCGTTTGCAGTTGAAGGTTTGTTGTCCACACCACAGTTTCTTGGGGATCTAGGGGTAACCCTCAGGGGTTTGGGGTTGTCTTTCTAATACTATGAAGCTCACAAGCCCCTATTGGTGTGCTTCTCACCATGATTAGCAGTTAATATCAGTTAGTCAGCCAGACTCAGTTTTTAGAAAGGAATCTTTATGCAGGCCAGTTTGTCCCTAAATATCTTCCCAAAAGGGTGATTCATGGTCCCTGGATGCTGATTTGTTGGATTCCTTAAGAGGTTCCCTTAGGAGGGGTGTCCTTGTCCAGTCTCTCCTTGTTTCTTGATGTTGACACAGCTCTCAGTGGACTGGGGTTTCTGCCAAGTGCTAAAAGGAAGACCTTGGAAGCTCATGAAGCCTTCCTCTAGCCAGTGACCTTGACCAGGTGCTGGGGTGGTGCCCTTCATCCCCCAAATGCTCCCCTTTTTAGCTTTAGCTAGAAACTCTCTCTCTTCTGCTTTCTTAAATCTCTGGGGCCCAAGTGCACTTGGTGCTTTATAGATGACCTCCAGGACTCATATTCTTCTTCTTCATCATCATCATCATCATCATCATCATCATCATCATCATCATCATCTTCTTCTTCTTCTTCTTCTTCTTCTTCTTCTTCTTCTCTTCCTCCTCCTCTTCCTCCTCCTCCTCCTCCTCCTCCTCCTCCTCCTCCTCCTCCTCCTCCTCCTCCTCCTCCTCCTTTTCCCCCTTCCCTGTGAGCTGGAGGGGACCCAAGAGCCCATTTAGGTCATGACCCTTATTTTATACATGTGAAGACTGAGGTAGAAGGAGTATTATTCATCATTTCACAATGATAGAAAGAATGACAACAGCTGACATTTAAATTTCACTTGAATTTTTACAAAGACATTTCTGTATCTTACTGGATCCCCCTGACATCCTGGGAGCTAGGTGTTCTCATGACATCCTCTTTCCCATTTCTACAGATGAGGAAACTGAGGTTGAAGGAAGTTAGGTGACCTGTCTAGGGTCTCACAGGCAGCTGACCTGGCTCTTGACCTGGCTCTTCCTGGCTCCAACTTCTGAATCTAGCCCATCTGCAGTTTCTAGGTTGGTGCTTCTAATAAAATTCATAGGCCCCTCACCAGGCGGCTCCTTCCTTGAGACCTTCTGCTCCTTCTGTGCCCGTGATCTTCCATTAAAATTGTGTGTGTGTGTGTGTGTGTGTGTGTGTGTGTGTGTGTGTATGACACAGTGTCTGATGGGGGCCTTTTCACATCTGTTTGTCCTCTTTCTCCCTCTCACTCACAGACATCCTTTTCTCTGCTCACCTTCTCTTTGTCCACCCGCCAGGTCTCCCAGCAGCCACCTGCACATTCCCCTGGCTGGTTTTCCCAAGGCCATGAGTGAGGCCTTTGTATGCTTGCAGCTCCCGATAACCTCAGCCCCAGATTTCATGTCAAGGCTGGGGCTCCATTAAAGCTGTGATTCATCATCTCGTCTTTGTTTGAAGACCTGGCTTTGGCAGGCGGGAGGAGGGAAGGAGGCGGCTCTGGCTTCTCCGGCCAGATGTACCGGGAGCTGTGAGGGAGGCACTCGGCTGAA
Source organism: Notamacropus eugenii (assembly GCF_028372415.1). NCBI lineage: Eukaryota > Metazoa > Chordata > Mammalia > Diprotodontia > Macropodidae > Notamacropus > Notamacropus eugenii. Next base: position 524,401,073 of record NC_092873.1, read on the forward strand.
GCACATTCCTGGAGTTATTTGGCAAGGAGAAGTCTGCTAATAGAACGATTGTTTGTTATTCTGATTCAGAGGCCTGCTCATTTTTGAAGCATCAATCGTTGGAGCCCCAAGGGTCCTTGGAGATCAGCTAAGCCAAGCCTTCATCTTCCTGAGGAGGAGGAGGCAGATTGACTTGTCCAGGGCCACACAATAGCAGGGGTCAAGGCTTTTGACTCCCCGTCCAGTACGTCCATCTGCCTCTGGAATGGCCAGGGCTCAGACCTGCCAGCACTGGCTTAATCCCTTCTCTCCAAGCCTCACTTTCACCATCTGTAAAATGAATGGGTCGGACCAGACAGACGGTCCTCAAAGCTCTCTCTTTGCCCCTCTACAATCCTACCATAACTCTCCCTCAAGGTATTGACATTCCAGCCTAGCTGACCTTTCTTGGCCATTCTCTGAACTCAACATTCCATTTCCCACCTCTGTGGCTTTGTATGGGCTGTGTTCCCTGCCTAGATTGTCTACCATCTGCTTCCATCCCCTGGACTCTTAGGCTTCTTCCAAGTCTCATCTGTATTGTGGCCTCCCATAGGATGTCTTTCCTGACCCTCTCAGTCAGCAGGCCCCTTTCTTGACCCATATTACTTGGTTTATACTTTTTACACAGTTTGCATTTACTTCTCTGGGTTCATGCCTCTCCACTTTCTACTTCCCCATTTGAATGGAGGGGCACCTGGGTGACACAGTGGATAGAGCATCAGGTCTGGAGTTAAGAAGACCTGAGTTCAAATCTGGCCTCAAACACTTCCTGGCTATGTGACCCTGGGCAAGTCACTTCACCCTGTTTGCCTCAGTTTCCTCATCTCTAAAATGAGCTGGAGAAGGAAAAAGCAAACCACTCCAGGATCTTTGCCAAGAAGATCCCCAATGGGGTCACAAAGAGTCAAATATGACTGAGCAACAACAACAGATTTGAATGTAGATTCCTTATGGGCAGGGAATGTTTTTGCTTCATAACCTCCTTACCTGGCACATAGTAGTAGGTGCATAATAAATGCTTGTTGAATGAATATTGATCTATCAGAACTGTGAAGGCTCCATCTCCACCCCAACTAATATAATCATGGAAGGGCTGTAGACTGAATCAGTTAATCAGTTTGAGAGGATTATAGGACTGTGACCATTATGGGAAAGACAGTTTGATGAGATGCAGTAAATGTCTTGTTATTGGTTGAGGATAAAAGGAACAAGGTTCTTTGGAGTGGTTCACTCAAGGGCTAAACTAATCTAGCAGCAGAAGAGTCTTGGTTTGGAAGAGTCTACTTTGACAGTTGGAGCCAAAAGAAACAATATTTGTAAAGTGCTTTGCAAACCTTATAGCACTGTGTAAATATTATAATAGTTGTTGTTGTGGGGGCTGGAATGGGGAGAGATTTTCTTTCTCTCTCTTCCCCATCTCCGCTGCTCTTGGGCTTTGAAGAGACTGGACCAGTAGGAGACTCGGCATCTGGCTGAGATCAGAGAAATTGGATCCATAGGAGATAAATCCATTTACTCACTGTGTTAGAAATTGGAATGGGAAAGAACACGGGGCAGAGAAGGCTAGAAGCATAATGTCGAATACTAAGGATATGAAAGTGAAGCAAAACCAGTCCCAGCCCTCAAGGAGCTGCTGCTGGAATGGAGAAATGAGGCTTCTCAAGGAAAGTCCTGGACTGCAGCTTTTGGACTGTGGCCTTGGCAGAGAGATGGAGGAGGCAGGGAGGGAAGAGGAAAAGAAGGTTTTGGCACCTTTGGAAAGAGGCGATTTGTGAGGCAGAAGTCTCACAAGACAAGTCATAATTGTGCTGGCAAGTGTGTAATTAGCGTTACTTTCCTGCTTTGATGTGTCTGTGCTCTTGTTGATGCTGCTGCCCCCTCCCTGCCTTCTCATCCTCTGAAGCTCCTCCCATAAATCCTTGACTGGGTCTTCTGTGAGCATTACCTGGATAGTTGGTGGAGTACTTGGACCTTCTCCAGGACACTAAGCTACCTGCTATAGGAGGAAAAGTGGGTCAGGGTTGGAAGACCTTGGTTTAAATCCCTTTTTTGGCCACTCAGTTAACAAGTATTTGTTAAGCACCTACCATATGCCAGGTGCTGTGTGAAGAACTGGGGGTGCACAAAGACAGACTCTGCCCCCAAGAAACTTACAATCTAATAGGGGAGACAACATGAAAACCATTATGCACAAATAAGCTATAGACAGGATAAACTGGAGATAATCAGTAAGGAGAAGACCTCTTGGCCTCGGTTTTCCCATCTGTGGAATGAGGCTGATGTTGCCTCAGTTACCTACCTCAGAGGGCAGATGTGAGAGTCAAGTGAGAACTAGGAAAGAGCTTTGTTGCTTTCTGACTATGAGATGTAGAATGGTATGGTGAGAAGACCACTGAGATTCACACCCCATGAATTTAGTCCAGTAACTAAGCCACATGACCTATGTGAGCTTGGAGAGTTCCCTTAGTTTCTCTGGACCAGTTTCTTTATGTATAAACTAGAGGGTTGGACAAAATGATTTCTTCTGTCTCTAACTCAAGGATCCTATAATTTTCTCTCTTCCTGGGATGCTCAGGTAAATCTGCTGCTCTCTATTATCAAGGAAACCACTTTTTATTTATTGTCTGGCCTTTGAATCTGCACCCTATGGTTGCCTCTGGTTTGACTAAAGTAAATGGTTGACTTATTTAGCATCTCACACTTAGGGGCCACCATCTTGGTAAAGGAAAAACAACGGACGCTGATCAAGAGGATTCTTTCCTGCTAGTGGCCAATGCCTACCACAAACATTTCCTAGCCTGCCATTGTGTGGCAGGAGGGCAGACTGAGTGACTGCAGTCAGATCTTGGTGTTTGTTTGAAAGGAAACTTTCTCAAAACGAAGGTAACGCCTGGTGAATCCTCCTATTGTTAAACATTAAAGGGTTATTGTCAATAGAGCCCCAGCAGTGAAAAAGGTATTTTGATGGAGGATCTGGGATTATGTTCAAAAGTAAATTAATGTTGTTTTAATAACAGGGAGAGAATAAAGCAAAAGCCACCTCTTTTGAGATGCTTGGGGGTATGTGTGGGGTGCCTTCTAAGAGAGAGAGTGAGGGTGTGGTAGAGAGGGGGCTAGACCAGAGTCGGGAAGACCTGTGTTCAAATCTCACTGCTGACCTTTGTCACCAAAGCACTGAACCTTCTCGGTCAGTTTTCTCAGCTGTAAAATGAAAATAACACTATATGTAGCACCTACCTCCCAGTGTTGACGTGAGATTTATATGATTTCAGAGGTGGAAGGGATCTTGGAGATCATCAAAGCCAGATGGGAAACCAAGACAATGAAGAGGGTAAATGACTTGTCCAGGGTCACACTACTAGGAAGAGTCTGAGCAGGATTTGAACACAGGTCTTCCCAATTCCAAGTTTAGTCCTCTACCCATTATCCCACCCTGCACCTCCTAATCCTTGGAGTGTTCTAAAACTGTCAGAGTCTCCACTTGCAAGGCATTTCCAATCTGGTAGTCACTATTCTATTTTTTCTTACCAGCTCTTTGATGTTATTGGAATGAGAGTGTCCTGTGGAGGAATTCCTTTTACCAGTGCAAATAACAGGCTCTTATTCTGCAACTTGTACAACCTGGGACCAGAGAAGTTAAGAGACGGACCTAGGGTCACACAGTCAGAATGGATCAGAGGTAGCACTTGCACCCAGATTTTCTATACTCCAGAGTCAGCTGTTGAACAGAAATTCAGTAGGCTAGTTCATAGTAATAATTATTTGCTTTTATAGTTCATCTCATTTCCTTCTTTTTGATGTTCAGACAGAAATGTTCCTGGGTCAATTCATTATGATTATTTGCTTATTGATAGTAAGGATAATGATAAAATACTAATAGCTAGTATTTGTAAAGTGCGACCTCATTTGATCCTCACAACAACTCTGGGAGGCGGGTGCTATTATTTTCTCCATTTTACAGATGAAGAAACTGAGGAAGACAGAGGCTAAGTGACTTGTTCAGAGTTATTCAGTTAGGAAGTATCCAGAGCAGAATTTGAACTCCAGTCTCATTGTCCAGCCTTTTTGCCTAAGTGGATAGAAAGACAACCTTTTATAATTAGATACAAGTATTGGTGCATAAGTGCGGATGACACTACAGTCAGCATGGGAGGGATGACTGCAGTCAAAGATGGGATGACAGGGATGCTCTGGGCCTCATCTTGGGGCCATGGAACTTTGAGTTCTTTTCTTGGGTCTGAATTTTTGGCAACATTTGGTTTCAGATAATAATAATGGCTGCAATAAATAATAAACAATAATAATTAAACATCACCCCATCACCAGGGGATAATGACTTGTCCCAGGAACATTTCTACATGAACATTAAAAAAAGATGAGGTTGAGATGAAAAATGGAAACTATGAATGTTTGGCACAGAGATATTTATTAAAGCAATTTTCTTAAGTCTTAATTCTTGATTCAGCTTAAATGCCCCAGATGCAAGGGCCTTCCCTCTTGCATCTACTTGGCATGTATCATATGTGGTCCTGTTTATGTACATGGTGTCTCCCCATTAGACTGAGCTTCCTGAGGGCAAGGGCCATGTTTTTGTTTTTTGTTTATATCCCAAGAACTTGTCTTATAATTGAAATCAGGAAGGCCTGAGTTCAAATTCTGCCTTAGATATTGAATATGTGAAAGTGTGACCCTAGGCAAGTCAATTAACCTTTGTCTTCCTCAGTTTCCGTATCTACAAAATGAGGATAATAGTAACCGTTACTTCTTAGAATTGTTGTGAATATCATGTGAGATAATGTTTGTAAAGTACTTTGCAAACACTAAAAAGTTATACAAAGGCCAGCTATTATAAATAAATGCATGTTGACTGCTTAATATCCTCAGTGCCCAGCACACAGTAGGCGCTTAATGAATGTTCATTGATTGACTGATTATTATGGGTCAGTGTGTAATTTCTGGGCAGCAGAAGGCAGTCAGGATTATTTTAAGGTCAGGAACAGGTTTTCTGATAAGTGTTTGCATGCCTTGATTTAGGTAAACTAACTTGTTTTGCTAAAAACACACCCAAGAGTTTGGATGGAATGCAGAACTCAGAGATGCTGGGTGTGAATTCCCCTGAGATACTCAAGATGGCAAAGACGCCTGCTCCTGGGCCCGCCAGCATCTCTGGAGGGTCAGGAATTTGAAATCTCATGGACCCCTGGGAAGCCCTTTGTCCTGACTTGTTGCATTCTGGCATTTGGAAGATGATTTGGGAATTACCTGTACCTCTAGAGACAGGATGATTTAGGGTCTTTCTGCACCTGGTAAGCAGGGCAGGACAATTTGGGGGCACCTCCCTGTGAGAGGAGGCAGAGCTTCTGCTTCCTGCTTCAGGGGGGAGGGAAGGAGCAGAGAATGACACCTTTAGAGACTTGGTCATTGCCAAGAATCAGTGATCTCTGAAAACAGGGAGGAGAAGGAGCCGATCATTCAGAAGCTGGAATGAGTCTGGTGGAGGGGAGAGAGAGTAGACCTCTGAAACAGGAGGACCTGGATTCAAGTCCAGTCTCTGACCCATGCTGGCTGTGTGACCTTGGACAAGTCACCTACTAAGTATTCCAAGCAATTCCCTCTGACTCTAAGCTGCAGAGTCCATGGTATCTAGGTTGCTTGGCTGCGGCCATGTTCTCTTTTACCCCCTGGATATCTTTATTCCGGCAACCTGGTTGTCTGGGGCCATTCTTCTGATTCTCACATCCTCCAATGGATTTGTGTCATCCCTGAGTTGAACGTTCCCTTCACTGATGCAGATTGCAGCCCATCTGTTCCTGTCCTGCTCTGATAGCTCATTCATGTTCTCCCCAAATTTGCCATGGTGGGTACACTCAAACACGCTGGAGGTCTTCTTCACTCTTTTTCAAGGGCACCTGACCTTTCCTTATCATCACAGTAAATGGAATGAACCTGAAATCGGCAAGATATGAGGTCAAATTCTGATTCATATACTTACAATATATGTAACCTTGGGCAAATCACACAGACTCAGTTTCCTCATCTGTAATATGGGGTGATAATGGCACTTCCTCCACAGGGTTGTCGAGAGGATCAAATGAAATGACATAAAAAGTCTAGTTTCTGCTGTATTCTTCATCATCATCATCACCACCATCATCATCATCCTTTACTCTCACCCTCCAGACCTTCCAATCTTCCCTTTCTGTTTTATGATTCCTTTTGTCTTCAGAACATCTCTTTGGTTTCAGCATGGTTGCTTCCCACTCCCCCTCTCTCCCCAGGCTGAGGCTCATCTTGAGTTCTTCAGAGGCAGGGACATTCTGGTCTCCCACTGGGAAACTGTTTGCATTGGAGAGGAGAGTCTTTGCCTTCCTGGGAAGCTGGGGTGGGGGTGGGGTCCTTTAAAGACCTGTACAGTTTCCTGAAAGTGGCCAGCCTGCTCCCTACCTCCTCTGGAACTCCAACCCCACCTCTTCATCCCCAGTTCACTGTCCATTGGTATCACTGCTGGACAAACTCCATAGGGTGTCCATTCAGATGCTTGCTGAAATCTGGGCAATGGATATTGTTCATCTACTCGGTCTTTTCCTGTGTAGAATTGGAATGTGAGCTAAATGTCAATGGGGATAGCACCATTCTTTGTTCTTGTATCCCTAGTGCCTACAAGATAGGAGGTGATTAATAAGTTCTTGTTGATTGATTGATTGGACAGAGAGACCAAACTCTTTTGACTGATGACAGATCTTTTCCGGAAGGCTCTCAGGGCTTGATGCAGTCATTGTAATGTCATCCCCAAACAGGAGCATCTGGAGGACCTCACCAGCCACGGGGAATCTTTCTTCTATCTGGACTCGGGGCTGGAGTGTCACCATCTTTGGGTCTGGAGACAGAAATTCTCTGTTCAAATTCTTACTCTGCCCCTAATTACCTATATATTCTTTGGAGAGAGACTTGGCTCTAACTCTGCGGGTGGGAATTTTTCTCCTTGATGACCTCTTACCTTCTATCTCTGAACATATGCACCTAAGGATTTCTGTGTTGGGTGGGTGGGAGTCTGAACTTTTATTATTGTTTTTTTCAGTCCTGTCCAATTCTGTTTGGGGTTTTCTTGGCAAAGATACTGGAGTGGCTTATCATTTCTTTTTCTACCTCATTTTACAGATGAGGAAACTGAGTCAAACAAGATTAAGTGACTTGCCCTGGGTCACTCCCCTAGTAAGTATCTGAAGTCAGATTTGTACTTAGGAGATGAGTCTTCCTAACTCCAGGACCTATGCACCATGGCGCTGCCAAACTCCCAGGTTGCACTAGGTGGCCTTTAAAGTCTCCTATTTCCTTTAAATCTAAGAGGTTATAGGCATTTATTAAGTACCAAGTCCATACCAAGGCCTGGGTCAGATGCCATGATGTTGGTTGGTTGTTGTTCATTCTCTTTGAAGAGGATCAAAATGACATCACCATGATAAAGTGAAATTTCAGTGTGTCTGACTATGGCTGATCAGACCAATATGAGCTTGGAATGCTTCATCACAAGTTGGGCACAGATAACCCATGTGAATATTTGGGGTAGATATCCCAAATCTGCTCATCCTACATTTACTTTGTGCTGTCTTAATTCTGCTTTGCTCAAAAAGCACAGCACTCTTTCTGATGTGGTCACACCACACTGAGTGGTCCTGTGTCAGTGTCTCACATGTTGCACAGTCAAATCCAAAGTTTTTGAGAGGGACCTTGAGAGTGTCCTTGTATTGCTTCTTCTGGCCACCATGTGATCATCTACCTCATGCGAGTTCTCCATAAAATAGTCTTTTTGGCAAGCATACATTTTGCATTTGAACAACATGGCCAGCCCTTTGGAGTTGTGCTCTCTGAAGCATAGTTTAAATACCCGGAAGTTCAGCTCAAGCAAGGACTTCAGTGTCTGGTACCTTATCCTGCCAGGTGATACTCAGAATCTTCCCAAGACAGTTCAAATGGAAATGATTCAGTTTCCTGGCATGGCGCTGATAGACTGTCCATGGTTCACAAGCATGTAACAATGAGGTCAGCACAACAGATGTGTAGACCTTCAGTTTGGTAGTTGGTCTAATACCCCTTCTCTCCCAAACTTTTTTCGGAGCCTCCCAAACACTGAGCTAGCTCTGGCAATGTGGTGCATCAACCTCATTGACAATGTGTACATCCCTGGAAAGTACACCACCAAGGTAAGTGAACTTATCCACAGCATTCAAAACTTCTCCATTTGTTGTAGCCGATGGTTCCAAGTATGGATGGTGTGGTGGTGGCTGATGGAGCACCTGTATTATTTTAATTATTAGCCCAAAATTAGCACAGGCAGCAGAGAATTGATCCATACTCTGTTGCATCTCAGTTTCAGAGGCTGCATTGAGTGCACAAGCATCTGCAAACAGAAAATCATGCAGCAACACTCCCCCCCACTTTGGTCCTTGCTTGTAGCCTTTTCAAATTGAAGAACTTACCATCAGTACAGTAGTTGACCTTGATGCTGTGTTCATCCTCATTGAAAGCATTTGTCAACATGGCTGAAAACATCATGCTATAAAGCATGGGAGCAAGCACACAGCCCTATTTCACTCCACTGGTGACTGAGAAGCCATGAGAGCATTGTCCATTATCCAGAATCCAGGCAAACATGCCATTGTGAAATTGATGTATGATACTGGTGAACTTCTGGACATTGCCAGAGCTAGCTCAGTGTTTGGGAGGCTCCAACAAAAAGTTTGGGAGAGAAGGGGTATTAGACTGACTACCAAATTTTGACAAAATTTTCTATAAGTCCTCACGACTAACAATGTTAAAGGTCGTGGTCAGATATTAATGCCACCAAATTAGAGTTCTTCTCTGAGCGTGAACAGTTTGTTGCTAACTTGGAAGGAAAGTTGAGCCAACACACAGTTGGCAACAATGGAGCAGGAAAGGACTGGACAGCTTTCAGAGATTTGATGTACAGTACTACTTTTGCTCATCTAGGTCAGAACACTTGCAAACACGAAGACTGGTTTCTTGAAAATAATGGGGAAATTCAGAAGTTGCTAAATGAAAAACAAGAACTCCACAGGATTTACCAGCAAGATAGTTTATCCACCTCTAAGAAGGCAGCATTTAATTCCATAAAAACCAAAGTACAAGGAAAGCTTAGAGAGATGCGGGATTCCTGGCTTAGTAAGAAAGCAGATGAAATTCAGTTTTATGATGATAGTAACAATCCAAAGTGCTTTTGTGATTCCCTGAAAGGTATTTATGGACCAAAACCCTGTGTGGCTTCAGAAAGGGCTGAGGAACAGTCAATATGGTGTTTGCTGCCCAACAACTCCAGGAGAAATGCCAGGAGCAGAACAGAGATCTGTACACAACATTTGTAGATCTGACCGAGATGCCATGATAATATAACAGAGGAAGAGCACACAAAGTTTACGTCCAGGAGCAAAATGAAAGAACAATATCATTGCTTTGGTTTCTACCAATTCATACTTGTTAAGCACCTACTACATGCCAGGTGCTGGAGATACAAGTACAAAGAACGGAACGATCCACAGTTGCCAAGGACTTCCATTGGCGTGGGAGAGACAACAAGGACAAGCAGAAATGCCTACAGGCCAACATAAAGTGAATAAATACATGCCTACACTGTCATCCAGAGCAGGGAGTGAGGTCACCAGCAGCTGAGGGCAATCTGGGAAGGCTTCATGCGGAAGATGCTGCCTGAGTTCTGTCTTCACATTTGACTTCTTCATCAGTGACACTTTAAAAAAAAATGGATGACTGCATTTCTATGCAATTGTCTTCTTTTTTATGCAATTTATTTTGTGTGTTTCAAAACTGGATTCTGAGAATTCTGAGAATAGACCTCACCAAATACTGCCCAGTGGATTCAGGCAGCAAAAAAATGTTGAGAACCCCTGTCTTCCAGGAAGTGAGTGACTCCTGGAGGTCCATTAAGGCAGGTATGGCATTACAGGCATAGGGGCACGACTAGTAGGAGACAATGTCCTTTACAAGGAACAGAAGGAAGGTCCTGTTCTCTTGACCAGGCAAATTTGGTGCAGAGTGTGGGAGGAGGATGAGATTGCGCCTTTCCAGCCTAGACTGGGGCCTGGCTGGGAAGAGCTTTAAAAGCAATGCTTTATCCTAAAGGCAATAGAAAGCCTTGGGAACTGGTGGAGCAGGGAGTCTCGAGGTGAGGTCTGTGCTTTTGGCAGCAGTGTGTAGAACAGTCGGGAGTGGTGAGAGACTTGGGGCATAGAGACCAATTAGGGGTTGTTGTAACAATGTAGGTGAGAGGTGATGAGGCCTGGGCTGAGGTGGTGGCTGGGTGAGTGGAGAGAGGAGTCTTATGGGACAGATCCTGAGATGGTTCAAAACAGCCAGTTTTGGCGAGTGATTGGATGGATGGGGTGAAGGAGAGAGAGGGGGCCGGGGAAACGTGGGGTTCAGGAACCTGAGACCCTGCAAGGCTGGCCTTGCTGTCAACAGAATTTGGGAATTTGGGAAGAAAGGAGGGTTTGTGAGCAAATATAATGAGCTTGGTTTAGACATGTTGAGTTTAAGATGTGATCAACACAATGACAAACTACTACAGTTTGGGAGGACTGATGAGGAAATGCGTTGCCTAAATTTTTTGGCTATGGACAGTGTGGGAATTTGCTTTGTTTAACTGTGAAAATTTGTAACAAAACTTTTTTTCAGTAGGGTGTGTGTGTACGTGTGTGTGTGTGTGTGTGTGTGTGTGTAGGATAGGAGAGTGAGGACACAGATGTTTGTTAGTGATAAAATTAAATAAATAAAAATATGATGTAGTGAGTTCCTGGTCACTGAAAGTTTTAAATTGAGGCTGAATGGCCACTTGGATTGTTTTAGAGGATTTTCTGGTTCATGCAGGGGTGGGATTGGATGGCTTCTGAGGTCCCTTTGAACTCTGACAGTCTGTGGTTTTGAGGCAGCTTGGACTTGCAGCATTGTCGAAGGCTCCTCAGACACAGGGACCCAAAAGAGGCTGAAGCCTAAGTATCTAAGCCCATCCTAGGCTTCCCTAAGGAAGTCACTGCCTTCCTTGTTGGTTGTACTGAAAAGCCTGGAGAGATGGTTTGATTCCCTGGTCCCTGGGGAAAATTCATGTTGTTGTTTTTGACTTAAGCTAAGCTTGTCCAGATGTGTCAATATTTATCTTCCATGATTTAAATGAATCATGCAAAAGATGTGGAGCCTTTGTAGGCACTTAATCTATAACGCAAACCAGCTCCTCAGAGTATTTATGGAAGGGGAATGATTTAAGGAGAACCAGAGAGCTTTCACTGGAAAAAAATATGGCGCAGGTGCTCCCAGGCAGCCTTCGGGCCGATCCTGGGCTTGACGGCCTGGTTTTGGTTTGACCGTGTTGGTAACGGTGGGAAAGCCAGGACCAATGGTAACTGACGTGGGGCCATCCAGTTGGGATGGATTGATTGCATTGTGTCAGAGTTGGTGCTGAGCTGGGGCATTTCATGAGCAATTTCAGGGGCCCTCTACTGAGGGTCCAAGATGGCAGGAACTAAGCTGTGCCCAACCCTACTGGGGAATTACTGTGATTGCAACAGTAGCATGGCCTGGGTCCAGATTGACTTAAGAATTCCAACTTGGAAGCAAAAGAATTATGAGAAAACTATGCTCCAAACCCATTCCTGGGAATTGTAGACAGAGCTGGAACGGCCCCTAAAGGTCATTTCATCCACCCTCTTACTGTACAGAGAGATAAACTGAGGCCCATCAGGGTCCACTGATTCAGCCAAGTTCACACAAGTGGTGAGTGGCCGAAATGTTGTGGGGGCCTCTGCCACCACCACTGCCTCTGTTAACTTGGGGCCTTCTGGAGAGTGTGCTCATTGACATCTTCAGTTACCTCGATATGAGGGTTGTGTTTATGGACAAAGAATCTCACTTTCTGGAAAAGAAAAATATTGTGTTAACTTAATTAAAACTATGCCCTGGGGACCTTGTGAGGATTTCAATTGTATTAAAGTTGCGTGGAATGGTTGTGATGATGTGGTGGCTCATTGAAAAGAGGGCTGAATTTGTAGGGCCCCTTACTGGCTGAGTGACCTTGACCAAGTCCCTTAACCTCCATAGGCCTCAGTTTTCTCATCAGTAAAATGAAGTGGTTGGACAGGGATCATCTCTAAATCCCCTTCTGGCTTGAAATATATGATTTGCCCAGTTCATTTGGCAACTAATTGGATGCTGGCCCATAATATTTCTTCCCTGATGTCTTGAATTGTTAATTAAAGCTTTCATTTCAGGTAAATAAACTTTTACCAAAGTAATACTGGGAACTAGTGACACAAAGGCAAAAACAAACCAACCTTGTCCTCCAAAAACTTCCATTTTTGAGGGGGAGGGGCCCAGCGCTTGACAGGAAATACCCAGAAAAGTCAAGAGAAAATATATACATTTAAACTAAGGTAATACAAGAAAACTGGGAGGTGAGACAGTAGCTGGTGTGACTGGGAAGGGCCCGAGGCAGGAGGAGGCATCGTTCATCAGCTTTCCTGTGTTTGCATCGTCTCCCTGACTAGGCTGACAGATGCCCGAGAGCAAAAACCGCTATTTATTCTCTTGGCTTCTCACTGTTCTGCTAAGGAACAGATGGAGCCATAGTATGCAGAGTGCTAACTCATCTTTATGACTTCAGATCTGGCCTCAGACACTTCCTGACTGTGTGACCCTGGGAAAGTCACTTCACCTTGTTTGTCTCAGTTTCCTCATCTGTAAAATGAGCTGGAGAAGGAAATAACAAGCCACTCCAGTATCTTTGCCAAGAAAGCCCCAGCTGGGGTCAGGAAGAATAAGACTGAAATAAATGAGCAAGAAATTTCACTGAGTCAGAATTTGAGAGTTGGAAAGGATGAAAACACCTATTTGTCCAGTCTTTGAAGATCTCCAGTTAGGAGGAACCTATTGTCTCTCAAGGTAGGCAAGCTAAATGGGCTCATTTTAGATTTAAGAAAAGAAGGGGGGATTGCCTAATAATGAACAAACTGGGTATAGACGTACCTTGCTCCCTTTTTAAAAAAAAAGTCCTAGAGATTTACCTGGAACAGTGAGAGTTGAAGTGATGCCCAGAGCCACGTGGCCAGACAGATCTAGACCCCAGGCCTTCTCTCCTCTGAGGCCAGATCTCTATTAAGTCATGGGTCCCCTCTGCTGTCCATGAGAACTATCTCAAAGGGGAGGGCGCTGTGGCTAAAGACCTCACTAGAGGTCTCTGAACAAAGGATGGATAATTTCTTGTCAAATTATTATAGGAAGACCATTGGGTTGGGCTGCATGGTCTCTGAGGCAGCTTCTATCTCAGAGAGATTGTAATTATGATATAAAATGAGATACACTTCCCACATTTGTGGCTACAAGAACTTTGAAAACTTTCTTCTAATCGTAAATCCCTAATTAGATTATAAGTGATTTAATGATGGTGGCCAATCTTTTTCTGTCTTTTCCTACCAAACTAGAAGGTATGCCTCATTTACATAATAAATCAACCCATCTAAGGCCTCTAAGTGATTTCCTCCTTGAAGCTTGGGGCTTTAGGTATATAGGGGCTGAAATAGCACTGGTTTTGCTGTAACTCAACAAGTCTCTTTGGCAGATATACTTAGAGATCTATCTTGTACCAGTATCTGTCTGTAGTATATCAATTGTTCTGCAGATAGCTGGGAGTTAGTGAAGTCTTATCAATTCAAGACAATCACCACCGGATAAGTGCTCCTAATGTCATGGTCAAGTTCAAGTTAGTGCTATTTTTGGGTCTTTTGAGAGTTTGGAGAATGGGCCATATTTGGTAGGCCTCTTAAGACAATCTTGGCCTGTTTCCTTACACTATTATCATCTCACAGGAAAGCCTGCCCTTCAGACCCACACCAGGGCCCCAGGCCCCATGCAGCTGTCGTGGTGGGGAGTCTCACCTCTTAATTTAACTCTGAAGTAACTGGTTATCAATAAAAGGATGTGGGGGGAGGCTGTTCCTCCACTCAGTCTCTTTGTCTGATTGAATGACCCTGGCCCCCTTCTGTCCCTCCAAAAAAAGCCCTCTGTCCTGACTGGAGGCATTTTCACTGGCCATCTTCTGTGCCTAGGATTCTCTCTCTTCTCATCTCTACCTCCTTCCCTGCTTCCTTCAAGTCTCATCTAAAATCCCACTTATTGCTGAGTACTTATCCTATGTTGAGAATATATCAGCAAGCTAGAAAAAGTAGATGACAAATTGAAATAAGCACTTTCATTTTGTGCTTATCAATTCTATCTGTGCAAAAAAAAATCTAATACAACTCTTCATCGCACCTTCTCCAGGAAGCCTTCCTCTGTCCCCCTTAATTCTAGTGTCTCTCTTTGTTCATTATCTCAGCTTACCAGTTTGCACATGGCTGTTTGCTTGTGGTCTCCCTTATTAGCCTGGGAGTTCCTGGAGGACAGGAGCTGTTTCTGCTTTTATCTCCCCACACTTAGCACAGTGCCTCAAGCCCCTCACTTTAGAGATGAGGAATCTGAGTCCCTAGAGAGGTGCAGTGACATGCCCCAGGTCACACAGGCAGAATCTGAACCCGGCTCCTCCAAATCCAAATCCATAGAAAACCTAAACTAGTGAATTTTGTTGAAAAATAAAGTGCTGCATAAATTCTAGCTTTTGCTGACTATTAGCAGATGCTGGGTAAATAACAAGGCCCTGATCATTCTTGTTTCATTTTTGGTTTTCTATCTTGAGCACCCAGTACAGTGACTGATGCCTAATAGGTGCTTAATTAAGTACTACACATAACAGGTGTTAATGAATACTTTGGTGATTTCTGATTGCCCTGGACTGAGTTCTTCACTTTAGAACTGGGAGGGCCTTTGGAGTTCATCTAAGCCACCACCTCCAGTTTGATATGTGAAGGAATCGAGGCCCAGAGGGATTGTGACATGAGCAGGAAGAGGCAGAAGCAGAATTCCAGCCCAGTGCTCTGCCCACTGCTCCACATGACCTGACTAGGGAGCAGACTGTACAGAACAAGCCCCTTTTAAAACCTGGTCAGGATGAAGCCGGTTAGGTGAAGGCAGAGTTACAGAATGACGAGCATCAAGCCTAATTCTGGAGCCACAAAGTTGGAATGAAAATTTTAATCATTATTTTAAGATAAATGTTTTATCTCTGTTGATTGACAGGATTTACAATCCGTCTATCTGCTGGATATCGAGTGTCTCACCCCCTTCCCCGCCTGTCCTGTTCTCCCTACCCTGAAATGGTGGATTGGCCAATTTGGGGATTTCTGATTCACAAAATCTCTGAGTTGGAACAGAGTTGGAGGCCATTAGTCCAGGGCCCTCTGTCTGTCCTAACCACACACCTGAGAGGTATGTCTCCAGCCTCTGTTTGAAAGCCTTCAATGAGGGGGAACCCAATGCGTTCTGGGACACTGACACTGAAAGATTCACTAAACAGGGGATACAGGTAGTACTTGCCTATCCATCAATTAACGAGTATTTATTAGGAACCTACTGGGCATCAAGCACTATGCTGGCAATGGGGATGCCAAGACAAAAGTAAACCATCCCTGCCCTCTGGGAGCTTATATGCTCTGCTGATGGAAAAGAGCAGTGCCCAGAGGAGATGGTGCAACATATAGAATCAGCCAGGCGTTAACCATTGACCACAAAGCGGGCGCTGTGCTAGAGACAAAAACGAAATACTTCCCTTCCAGCTTGACCCACTGTCCAGACTTCCCTGCCTTCTCATTAGGCTTTGCCTCTACCTGGTTCCTCATTCCCGGTCCAAATCCAACTCTTCCTTTTCAACTCCCCCATTAGAATGTAAGTGAATTGCTTGTTGGACACTTTCGTTTTTTGTTCTTTGTTCTGGAAGAGGACCA
This sequence comes from Notamacropus eugenii, assembly GCF_028372415.1. Classification (NCBI taxonomy): domain Eukaryota; kingdom Metazoa; phylum Chordata; class Mammalia; order Diprotodontia; family Macropodidae; genus Notamacropus; species Notamacropus eugenii. The sequence continues at coordinate 524,416,987 of NC_092873.1, forward strand.
ATGACATTGGGGGATGTATTAACTCTCCCATGAACTGGATTTAAGGGAGGCAGAACCTTCAAGGCCATCAACCTCACTCTTTCCTCTCAAGTCATCAGAGTCCAGTGGGAAGATATAGCTCAGGACGGGGCCATGACCCTCTGGACACAGTCACAGCAGCATTGTACGATGATCAGCTGTTCTCAGCAATGCAGAGGGCTCATGATGAAACATGCTGTCCGCCTCCAGAGAAAGAACCGCTGGAGTCTGAATGCAGGTGGAAGGATACTTTCTAAAGCTTTCTTTCTTTTTCTTTTTGGTCCGTGTTCTCTTTTACAACATGGCTAACATGGAAATATGTTTTGCATGACTGCACATGTATAACTTCTATCAAATGGCTTGTCTTCTTGATGAGGGGAGAGGGGAAGGAAAGGGAAACTTTGGAACTCAAAAGAAGAATGTTAAAAATTGGTTTTAGATGAAATTTAGAGAAAAATAAAATTTTTTATTTTTTTAAAAAAAAGATGTATGCTCCTTGAGGATAGGGATCGTCTTGCTTAATTATATTTGTATCCCAGAGCTTGGCACAGTGAAAGTATTTAATATGTTTATTCTGTTATCCATCCATCCATCCATCCATCCATCCATCCATCCATCCATCCATCCATCCATCTGTTCTATGTACCTATTCATCTTTCTATTACTATCTGTCTGTCCGTCTGTCTGTCCAAGCATCTGTTCTATGTATCTATCATTTTTCTATTACCATCTATCTATCTGTCTGTCTGTCTCTCTCTATCCATCCACCCATTCTATGTATCTATTATATTTATATTATCATCTATCTATCTATCTGTCTGTCTGTCTGTCTATCTATCTATGCATCTTTCTCTTCCTACCTTCTCTTCTCTCTCTGACTCTCTTTCTTTCTGTCTCTTTTTTCCTCAATTCTTCCATGTGGGTCCAAACTGAACAAGTTAAATCTCTCTTTTTTGGGGTAGACTTATAGGTATCGGTGTCTCCAGGATCATACAACCACAGAATCTCTGAGTTGGAAGGGATCTCCGTGGCCATTGAGTACAACTCCAAACTTACTAAAAATCCTCTTCCATGGTGAGATTTTCCTCCTTTGTCCAGTCCACTTTTAGGAGTGAGCCCTTGCCAGCAGGCAGCAGGAAAGAGAATAACCTGCAGGAACTGACATTCTCCCCAGCTGGGTCAAAGACTTTTCAAGATTATAATGGCGGAGTGCCTCCTTGTGCCAGGAGAATTCATCAGTGTGTCTGCTTGTGAATGACTGATGTTAAGCTCTTAACTTTTAATTTTTGGAGTGATGATTGACTGCCTCTCTCCATTGCCATGGTAAAAGCCACCAGATCCCCTTTCTCTGGGACCCTTTTAGGAAATGCTGGAGACTCTACTTGCCTTTAGCTTGTCTCAGATTACAGTGAGGGCTACATAACCTTACTTAGCTTTTCCTGGGGCCTAGAAGACATAACTCTAAGAATATAACTCACAAACTCACTTACTGTGAGACTGTATTCAGGCCTTTGGGCTTGTGGATCAGCTTCTGGGGCTGTTGTTCTCTGATCTCTAAGGTCATTTTTAGTCTAAATCCTAGGATTCTATGACCCCAACCTTCTTTCAGGACTCAGCTCATCAAGCCTGGTAGTTTAAACCTGTAATTCCAGCTTCCTGGGAGCCTGTGGATCCTTCTATGTCCATAGCCCTGTGCTAAGTCCTGAGCTGGGGATACAAAGCTTATATGCTAGGCTAATTAGAGTCAAGGCGCCAGCTTGTATTCTGTCCCTTTAATAGAAGGCAAATCTTGAGGAAATCTCCACCTTTCTGAAACACTGCATGAGTTCTGAGTCCCTGAGTCTGGGAGGGTCTGGCCTTATCAGCTCCATGGCTCCTGTCTTCATGGCCTTCTGATCTAGGGGAGGGATTTGATACCAGACAAATAACTACAGTGTTTAGGAGAATTTTAGAAGTAAATAAAAACAGCACAAAATGGTCCAAGAGACCAAAGGATGGAGCAAGGGAAAATCAGCATCTCATGGCACATCACCATGGTAGGAATCTCTTGTCAGAAAATAGAAGGCAGAATTATTTTTCCCCCAAAGCAGATAGTGGAAGGCAGACCACATTGGTAATTTATGATAGCACGAATTATTATCAAGGTCTGAGACCCTCTCATGATTCACCAGAATCAAGAGTCATAAATCTCAGGGAAGTCTAAGGATGGCTCTATCCATTAATCTCTAGTTGGGTAAATACTGTATCCCACCCTGCATGCCTTGATGTTCTGAGCAGCTGATTTCTTATCTGTAAAATGAGGATAATGAGACACCTATCATCTGTGTTATATCATGATGTATTTTGTTTCTGATCTGGAGAAGATGAGTGAAATTGAAAATATGAACGAATGAAAAGGCATTTAGTTTAAATTAAGCATTTACTGCATACAAACCACTGTGGTAAGCCCTTGAAATACACATACAAGTCTGCCATTCTCCACTCAAGCAGCTCCCTTTCTGACTAGCCCAAGGGCGTACGATTTAATAAATTTTCCTTAATGAAAAATTTCCTAACAATTAGCCCTGTTCAGAAGAGGAAACAAGCTGTCAAGTCTCTTATTGACTTCTTAGTTCCTGGAATTCTGCCCACAGGCAGAGGCTGGATGGTGACTTGCTAGGGACAGTGTGGACAGGGCCCATGTCTCCATCATGAGTTTAATTAATGATCTCTGAAGTCCCTGCCAGACCCATCATTCCATGGATTGATGGAGAGAGCTGAGACTGAACTCTTGGTCCAGTGAATTGGTCCATTCCCCATCACTCATGGTAGCTGAGGCTTTCTCAGGGTAAGTGGTCAAAGAGACATTATCACCACTAAGATTTCCCATTTATCAGTAAGAGTTTCCCCTTAAAAAAGCTTTTCTACATGGTGCCTTCAGATTTATGGGCCTCATCTGTAAATCCATCATTTTCCATTTCCCATACCCCGAAGTTCCCTCTGTTAAGTTGGGTCCCTTGAACAATTTCTGAAGGAGAGGAGGTGATAGCATTAGCCCCAGAGAATCCAGCACGAAGTCAATTACTTTTTGCCAAGACAATTCTCCTCTAGCCTAGCTGGCACCAGGGACAGGCAGATGGGGCAGCTGCCACAATGAGGAGGTGCTTTTACAAATAGAAAATCCTACCCCCTGTGACAAGTTGGTACTTAGTTTGGAGTAAGGTAAGTCAGTTCTCTTCTAGGGCAGGCTCACAGTTCCTAGTGCACAGTTCTCCATAGTGGGCACTATTTTCCCTTGCGGTCTGTGCATAGAGTACAATTTCTATATGTTTCCTAGGGCCACACAAGTGCCTTGGCCCAGTCCTAATCTGGAGTGAACAGAATTCAAAGTGTTAATTTGCAATACTTAAAACAAGCAGAACCTTCTTAAATTGTCTTATTTTAAAATTAGTAGTGGTGTGTGTGTGTGTGTGTGTGTGTGTGTGTGTATTGGACCAGATCTGAGATTTAATTGATATAGAACACTCCGGATGAGTAAACTGACTTCCTCTACCAATGTAGATAGGCAGCCACCTGGAACTTAGTTCTAGAGAGTTGCCTGGGGCACAGAGAAGGAGGTGATTTGTACAAAAATGTTTATAGCAGCTCTTTTTGGACTGGCAAAGAATTGGAAATTGAGGGGATGCCCATCCATTGGGGAATGGCTGGACAAGTTTTCGTATATGATTATGATCAATGCTATTGTGCCATAAGAAGTGATGAGGTGGATGGTTTCAGAAAAACTTGGGAAGACTATGAACTGATGCAAAATGAACTGAGCAGAACCAGGAGAACTTTGTACACGGTAACAGCAACATTGTATGATGATCAACTGTGACAGACTTGGCTACTCTGATCAAGACAACATTCCAAGACAATTCTAAAGTACTTATTGACAGAGAGAGACAGAGAGAGAGAGAGAGAGAGAGAGAGAGAGAGAGAGAGAGAGAGAGAGAGAGAGAGAGAGAGAGAGAGAGAGAGGCAGGCAGGCAGACAGACAGAGACAAGAGAGACAGAGACAGAGAGAGACAGAGAGAGGGACAGAGAGACAGAGAGAGAAAGAGAGAGAGATCTGATGAATTCTGAGGACAAATTAAAATAATCTTTTCACTTTCCAAAAAAAAAAAAAAAGGTAAGGAAGAAGGAAGCAGAGAATGATGGACTTTTTAATATGTTAGCATAATATAGTTTTCTATTATTGTCTGTTCTCTTCTTCCCTATCTTTTCTTGAGCTTTAGACTTCTTTTTGGGGACTACTTTTCTTTTTTTCTTTTGGCTACAAGTCTTTTCAGGAATGAGCCTGGGTCCAATGGGTCATTCTGCTGAGGATACCATAAGTGTATCAACACTGCTGAAAACATCCTTTCTTTCCCATTTTGCTCTGTCAAGAGCTGGCATCCCTGCTTCCTGTTGGAACCTGGAAGGTCAGTCCCCTCAGTGTGTCCTCTCAGGAGATTCCAGGGGAGCCAAAGAGCATGGTAGAACAGAGAGGGCTTGGGTCAGGAGTCCCTGGTTCAAGTCCTGTGTCTGGTGTTTATAAACAATGTGGTCTTGGGCAGATTACACCCATCTTGAAGTTTCAGTTCCCACTGGCAAAATGGGACCACGTAGAAGGGTGGAAATCCTGATGGATTTTTAGCCAGAGGACTTGGGGTGAAATTCTGACTTTGCTACGTGGGGTGTTGAGCATCTCCCTTCAATACTCTTGGCCTCAGTGTCCTTATGTGTAAATGAGGGGGTTAGACTAAGTTCCCTTCTAAGTTTTACATGGGGTTCCAGTGAATAAGAAATGAAATTATGTGAATAAAGAGATTTGTAACAAAGCTCTGAGGAGCTATGTTGTTTTTTTCCCCCAATAAACTTTCCTATGATTTATCCATGTGGAGAATTCAGGGTGCGGATATTTCTTCCACCCATGCATGTGGACAGCTCATCTGTAACTTGTCTCTGCATGGGGCATTATGATGCTAAGTGACTTGTTCAAACTAGTGCATGTCAGAAGCAGGGCTTTAGGTCCTGTTGGTTTCAAGGCTGGACTAACCATTAAGCCACACTGCCTCTGTTAACAAAGGTGATCATTATTATTATATACTGTGGTAATTAGCAGATCTTTTTGAATGACTTTGAAGCATCCCACCGATTCCTTTGTTTTCCAGATAATATTGGCCAGATTTCACATAATTGAAGTCTTGGAAAGTTTTTTCTTCATAATTTCCCTTTCTAAATAGGTGGTACAGGTATTCTTATCCCCATTTTCTAGATGAGGAAATTGAGGCCCAGAGGAGGGGAAAGTAGCTAGCCCATGATCACCCTGATAGTAAGTTTTAGAACCAAGAATTAAAAGGAGTGTAAACATTGCCACTGTGGGTAGAGAGCCGGAGCGGCAGTAAGGAAGATCTGAATTCAAACAGTGCCTTGCACACTTGGTAGCTGGAAGACTTTGGGCAAGTCACTTATATGCCCCATGACTCAGTTTCTTGATCTGTAAAATAAGGAGACTAGACTCAGTATCCTTCAGCTCTAAATCCATGACCTCCATTTGAATCCCATCGCTGCCACTTGATCATTCTGTGTGACTTTGGGCAAATCCTTTATATGCCCCATGACTCAGTTTCCCCATCTGTAAAATGAGGGGACAATGGAATCCTAGAATCATATATCTAGAGCCAGAAGGAACCATCTAGTCCAAAGTCCTCATTTTAAAATCAAGAAAGGTGAGGTCCAGGGAGGTAAGTTACTTCCCCAGGGTCACACAAGGAAGGCTCCCAGAGCCAGCATACTCTCTTTTCTGCCGCACACAGGGGCTGGACAGCATGAGCTCCAAAGTCCCTTTCAGTTCTGAAATGAAGGCCCTGTAGTCTTCTGATTCTAAAACCAGAGCATTTCCCACTGAACTCCACTGGTTCTCTGACGATGGTGACGATGATGATGGTGACGATGATGATGGTGATGATGATGATAATGATGCTGATGGTGGTGATGATGAAGATGATGGCAGTGATGATGAGCTAGCTTTTATTTAGGGCTTTAAGGTTCACAAAGATCTCATTTAATGATGAGGGATACTAGGGGGTCTTAAGTCACAGAGAAAGTCTCACTGAGTGGGAGAAGAGACCAAGCCCCCAGTACTCCTCATCTTCTGGAAGCAAATGGGAATATGAGGCAAGAGTGGTGGAAAACCCCTCAGCTTCTGACCAGGGGTCATGACCCCCAGCTGATCGGTTTTCTTCCCATCCTTGAATGGCAGGGTGGTCTCTGGGGGTGCTTGGGGTGGAGGGAGGGCACTGTAGTAGGGGAAAGGTGACCTGGCCTGCTCATTAGTTTCTATTCAAGCCCTGCCCTGTGTCTCTGGATGGCTGCAGGGCACTGGCACTGTTGGCCTTTCCCATCCCCCCTTCCCTACTTTATTACTGGACTTTTGTTACAGGAAGCAGCACTGGTTCCGGTCCCTCTGGAGCAGTCACATTTCTGATTGGGAAGCTTTGGCTTTCCCTTAAAAGTGTTGTGACCTCATTCTTCTTCCCACTTGTGGTCAGACTCCAGTGTTAAGAATTAGTCAATCAGTCACCAAGTGTTTATTAGGTACCTACTATGTGCCAATCTCTGTGGTAGGGCTAAGGATATAGAGACAACAATCCTGTGGCAACCTCCTTGTACCGCCTAGTACATAGTAAGTATTTCATAAGTGCTTGTTGATTGATTGACTGCCCTCAGGAGTTTATATTTTACACTGGGAAAACAATAAGTACAACAACAAGCATTTATTAAGCACCTACTGTGTGCCAGACAATGTGCTAGGACTCCCTATAGAGACAAAGAGAAAGCGATCTTTGTTCCCATGGAGATTACTTTCTACTATTAGGGAGACAACAAATATGGAGGTACATAATTGCAAAATCAATCCATCAACCAACATTGATTAAGCACCTTTTATTTGCCAGGCTCCATGCTTGGTCTGAGGATACAAAGGAAAATGTGAAATAAAATTCCCTCTGAGGAGCTTACTATGTAGCCTGTAGGGGAGAAAGAAGACAGAGTCAGAGACATTTTCAAAGCCCTGACAGTGTGTTAGGTGCTGAGGATTCTGAAACATGGGTGTCAGACCTTGCACCTTGAGAGACATGGACTAGCTGTGTGACTCCGGGTGGGTCCCTTAACCCTCCCGTGACTCAGTTTCTTCATCTGAAAAGAGTGAAGATTGGGCAACTGATGACTCTGGGACCTGACAGGGTTTGGGGACCACTGTGGCTCCCCTTTGAAGAGAGATTTTCTCATATTTCTTCCCACAAGTTCTTCTGAACCTCTCAGAGGAAAATCTCTAGAGTCTAATAAAAGCCAAGACTAATTTATGTACCTGCTTCTGACCACAGGCGCTCTTGGCTCTGAAACTAAAAAAATGCAACTGTTGTCAGATTCCGAGGTGAGGGCTGGGGCCCCGGTGGTGCTGGAGTGCGGGAGTTCGGCTCCAGGCCCTTGCCAGCCCCCCTAGCTGGGGATGCTGTGTTCTCCTAAATCAAAGCCTTTGCCACCCTTGCCTCTAGCAGCCCGCAGTTTGGCATCCAGTCCATGCCAGACCCCTGAGCCTGATTCAGGTTAATCTGCATGGGTGGCAGACCTAAACTCATAGGGTCTGAGCTGAGCCAGGAAGCTTAACTAAGTCGTAGAAGCGCTGGGTCTGCCATTCCTAGTGGTACTGTGATAACCTTTATTTAGTTTTGGGGACCTGTGACCAGCTTCCATCCCTACACACAGGCCAACCCCCTTTCAGCAAGTGGGCCCTGATTTTGCAGAACATCAAATGAATGACTGAAAAAACAACACATTTATTAATCACTTACCATGTGCTGAGCACAAGGGGTACAAAGGATTGGAGAGAGATTTTCTGATCTCAGGGAACAATCTGTCACTGTTCTCTTCATTTCTTAATAAACTGATGACCCTCATTTAGCCCAGGGCACCGACATAGGGCCTGCCCACATATTCAGTCTGCCCACCACTGGTTTACTCTTTCATTGCCAGACAGTCAACCAGTAGCCCTTCATTTTAGTCAACCATTTAATCAATCAGTCAAGAAGCATTTATTATGTACCTACTGTGTGTCCGGCATTGTGCTAAGCCCCTGGGTTATAAAGACCAAAAAATCAAAAACAACAAAGACTCGGAGCAAATGAAGAAAATCCATATCGTAATTCTGCCTCTCATAGACCTGGGTCTTTGCAGGACTTCAGGGACTTTCTAGTTCTTTCACAGCCCTTAGCACAGTGCCTGGCACATATTAATAAGTATTTATTGATGAGGAAATTAGAGCCTGGCAGCCAGAGTGATTTGCCCAAAGGCATACACTAGGAACTGACAGTTCAGAGCAGAACCCAATCTTCTTTCTACCGCACCAGGGATACTAGAAAACAGTAACTTGAAAATGAGGGAGTGTTCTGTCCTGCTGGACAGTGAGGAACCTTAGAACAGGGCTATTTGTGGGACCTGGACTGATCTCTGCCTTGGAAGCCTGAAAAGATTCTGGGGGCAGGTTTAATTCTGGGGGGGTTGGTCAGTTAGGCAACAGGGCAGCCTGAGAGACATCTACAGGAGGAAGGAGTCATTCTGATTGGCTCAAACTCAGATTGATGTGGGCTCTGTGAGGATGAGCTTGATTTCTCTCTTTGGAACATATTACCTGCTTCCCCATCCCCATTTATATAACTTGTCCCTCCCATGCAGATATTCTGCTTCTAGCTGTGTGAGTCACTTGTCCATGATCATACAGCTAGAAGCAGAGTATCTGCATGGGAGGGAGAAGTTATATAAATAACTGGGAACCTCAGTTTCTTCATCTGTCAAACAACACCTTTAGCCTCGATCTCAAAGGGTCATTGTCGGGCTCTAGCGAGAGTATGTATGTTCAAAGCTTTGAAGACAGTTATTATTAAAGCTTCAGCTTTGGGTGTTGGCCCTGCTTGCTATGGACACACTTTGGGCTAGCTGGGCTCCAGCCATCAGTCTTTAGGCTAAAGAGAGGCATGCCTCTACCTTCAGTCTCTAACATGTTGCTGCCTGTAGTAGCCTGCCTGCTCATGCCATTTCCTTTTCCTCTTTTGTCAAATGAGACTAGACTAGGTGACCTTGGAGTCATCTTCTGGCTTCTAGTCTATGATTCTAAGTTTTCTGAGCCTCAGTTTCCTCTCCTGAAAAATGAGGTGGTCGTAGCAGATGACTTCCAGGGGTCCTTCCAACTTTAGATCAATGATGTGTGAACCATCTTGAAATGCAATGGGCTAAAAGGGATGATGGGAAACGTGTTCAATTCGGAATTGAAAGAAAATAATTTCAGTACCAGAGCTCAAGAAATGTTTTTTCATTCATCCATTTATTCCTTCACTACCTCTTTTTGTATCCTCAGCATTTACCACAGTGTCTGGCATCTAATAGGCATGTACACGTATGGACCGATTGACACGTATGGATAGGATTTACATGTATGCATTCATTTTAACGTTTTCAGTAATTAAGCCATGGGAGCCCCATTTACTTGCCTTGGATTTTCGTTTCCCAGCCCCTCTTTCTCAGTCCACTAGAGTTTTCCCTGGTCCATTAGAAGACTACTGGATCCTTAAAAACATCAAGGGTCCCAGGGGAATAAAGAGAGAAGGGGGTTGGGCACATTTGTTGAGGCAACATGTGCTGAAGATGGAGAGGAATGTGCCCCTGCCCAGCAGCCCAGGCTTTTGAAACCCCAGAGAGCAGAAAAAGATGCCAGATTTGGGATGGGAGGAAACAGGGATGATAAATAGGACTATCCTGACAGCTCCCTTTGAGGAGAGAGACCCAGAAGTGACTGTCCTAGCTCCAAGTTTTCTAAACTATTACACTTTTATTTATATGAGAAAATCAAATTTGCTTATGTCTGCATTTAGAAGAAGCGTGTCTAGAGAGGCCTATTTGTCGCACAGTGATTAGTATATCATTGGTACTTGGAGCGCTTCTTGAATTGACTTAATCTGTTAAGAGGCAGTGAGTTGTAGTGGAGAGAGGGAGTTAGGAGGACCTGGTTTCAAATCTTGCCGCTGACACGAGCTGCGTAACCCTGGGAAAGACACTTAACTTCTGTTTGCCTCAGTTTCTTCCTTTGAAAAATGGAGTTAATGATACTGTGAACCCAGAAGTGTCACCAAATTGAGGCATGATGGGAAAATACACAAGATGACCCTCATACTGCTCCCTTCCCCTAGTTTTGTAGCAAAGGTCTGGAATGGGAGAGAAGCTTCCTTAAAATACATATTTAAATATATGATTAGTATACTTGCTGGGGACAGGGTTTAACAACAAGTCCTCTTCCTGCCAAAATGTAAGGAAACTTTTTTTTGGAGGGGGGGGTGTTTTCTGAGCCAAAATTTAGCATATCTGAATTGACTAATGTTTCCTTTCATGCAAATAGTTAATCTCTTGGATAAATGTTGCCAGGCCTGATTTTTTTAAAAAGGTCATTACTTGCCTGAAGCTTAGGAGTATCATTGGGAGGAATTTCACATTATAAGTGAATTTTCCAAAGACAGAAATCAGCATGAGACTATAGGAAATGCTCCAGCAAGGGAGTCCCTTTCAGATTCAAGCTCTGCTGCACACCTGCTCTGGGATCTTACTTCTGTGTGCTATACATGATGTCCTCATATGTAAAATAGGGGGAGTAATAAGGGTCATAGATTTAGAGGTCATTGAGTGTGAATACCTCATTTTACAGATGGGGACACTGAGGTCCAGGAGGTAAAGTGATTTGCTTAGGGTCACAAAGCTACTTATAGTAGGATTCACACAATCCCTGTCTCTGTCTTCATCTCTTTCACTGTCTCTCTCTCACACGCGCATAGAGTCATAGCCTATAAAAAGGCAGATAATTATAGCTGCCTGCTTTCTACCTTCCAAGCAGGAATGTTTTGAGTATGAGATTAAATATTTTGAGTTCCTAAGGAGAAAGGGCCTCTCGATTATTAATGTAAAAGAAGGAGGACTTTGGCAGTGATAATCTCAGTGATTTACATTGGGTTTGGGTGTGTTTTTGAGTACAGATTTTTTTAATGTGGGAATGTCTAGTATCTTGGGAATTCCATGGGACCTTAATCAAAATATATTACTGAGTCAAAGAAGGGAGCAAGTATTTATTAAGGGTCTCCCGTGTATCAGGGGCTTTACAAATACTCTCTCTTGATCCTCACAATAACCTTGGGAGGAAGGTGTTATTATTTTCCATCAGTTGAAGAAATTGAGGTAATTAAGTGACTTGCCCAGGGTCACACAGCTAGGAAGTGTCTGAAGTTAAATTTGAACTGAGGTCTAGGGACTCCAGGTCCAGTAGCTAACCAGTGTCTCTGTCAAGCAAAGCTATGGATATTTAATTCAATTCAGTGAACATTCTTTTAAGCACCTGCTTTGTGCAAAGTTCTATGTGAAGCACTGGGGGAGAAAGATCAAATGGAAATCAGTACCTGCCCTTGAGGAGGGTACAGCCTACTTGTCGGACAGAGGTAGACAACATGTACACAGATAGGAAATACAAAGTCTGTACAACATAAAAGGAAATGATTTCTTGAGGGAGTGAGCACCAATGCCAGACTGGACTGGGCAAGGCCCCTGTAGGCGGTGTGGCACCATTGGTGAAGCTGGCAGGGAGCCTCCAAGGCAGGGATGGGGAGGGAGTGTTTTCCAGGCATAGGAGGCAGCCTTTGCAAATGGTCAGAGGAAGGGGATGAAATATCATGTCAGTGGAATCTCAGTATACCAACAAGTCAAGACAAGAAGAGCTTAGTAAGTTCCCCTCTGTTAGGCATTGTGCCAAGTGTTGAGGATACAGAGAAAACCAAAAACTCCCCTACTAACACCACCGGTCCCTGCTCTCAAGGCGCTCACAGGGTGAGGTTAGGTGGTTGGCACTGGGTATTCAAAACAGAGGAAGCAGCAATCCCTACCTTGCAGGAGCTTACGTTCTCAGGCAGACCAGATTAGAAAACTACCAGCTTCTCCATCTTACTCTACCCCTATGCCATGCTAAAGATGGATCACATCTCTTCTCAGACTCAGACTCGTCTTTTTGCCTCAAGTTCTTTCCAGAGGGAGAGGGGAAAAGAGGAAGCACATAGTTTTAAAAAGACTTCCTCTGGTTTTTATAGAGAATTTGGTCAAGAGGGTGAGGGTAGAGTTGGGGTCACTAAGGAGCTAAAATGCTATCTCATACTTATTAACTTCAGGACCCTAGGCAAATCAGTTATCCTACGCAAGTCTCAGTTTCTTCATCTGTAAAATGGGGATAATAATTGCACTCACCTCACCTAGTTATTGTGAGGATCAAATGAGATGATATATTTAGAGTGTTTTGCAGACCTTAAAAGTGTTATACACAAGGCTAGTTCTCATTCAAGTAAGCAGCCAAGAGAAGCCCTAGCAATTCATTTCACCCAGAAAAGAGAAGATTTAGGGCGATCTAAAAACTAACTTGGAAGTCTTGAAGAGCTGTCCTTGGAAAAGAGTTTCAACTTTATCTGGGTCACGTGAGCACTGGAAGTGTTTAAGCTGAGGCTATCAGACAAGACTGGGCTGGATGACTCTCAATTCCAATTCTAATTCCAATATTCGATGACTCCTCCCAACTCCCTGGGCCTCAGTTTCTGTGTCTGTGAAATGCCAAGGTTTGATGAGATGAGCACTCAGTTTCTTTCCTGCTCTTACCTTCTTAGGCTTGCTTGGCTCCAGAAATACCCCCAGGCTTCTTGTGTGTCCACTAGTCCTTTGGAAAACAGATCATTTTGCCCTCCGGCCTGCTTCCATTTCTCTTTCTATCCTATTCCTATGGAGCTTTCCCTGCCAAGACCTTTTTGTATGAGAAAGTAGGAAGGATCTGGGCTAGAGGGATGGAAACCGGTTCCTCTGCTCAGTCTGGTAGAGCCTTTGCTTGAGGCCACCAGACAGACTCCAGGAGACATTTATCTTACCAACTTTTCTAAAACATTTTTTTACTATAATTTAAACTGACATCACTTGCTTTTGACATGGCAACAAGGTCTCTGTAGACTTAATGTTGCGATCGCTTTCCCAGGAATGTCCGTATGGGAGATTTATGGATTTGCAGTGATCATGGATTCCATCCAGACGCCGATTAGGGAGCTGGGAGCTCTGATTCTCTCGGCGATATGTATTAAGTCATTATTGTTTTAATGAAACATGGCTTAGCCGGGTCTCCTGGCCTCTGACTCCCAGTTTCATGACTGAGTCATTAATTCCTATTAATAAGAAACTCTCGAGATAAAACAAAGACTGTAGCTTGAGTGTGCCAACAGGGTAGATATAACCTGTAATCTGGCTTTAAACACACGTGCACGCACACACACACACACACACACACATGCACACATAACTCGCCTCTGTATTTTGCAGAGAGAGGGGTCAGAGAGCAAACAAACAAACAAGCTGCTTGGTTTCGGGGGAAACTGCCAACGTTAGATACCTGAAAAGACAGGTGGTATGTGGCAACCATGTTATGAGTGTTTTGTAAATGAGAGCAGGGTGGTCTGGAGGATGGCATTCCACTGGGGAGGGGAAGCTTGATAGGTAATGGGGAAGCCCTACTACCTCTTGGGACCATGGACAAGTTACTCAGTCTTCAGTAAGGTGGCTCACTGGAGACGGAGCTGAGTTTGAACTCAGGAAGAACCAAGTTCAAATCCTGCCTTAGAATTTGATATTGGCAGACACATACTGGCCATGGGCAATTCCCTTAATCACTCAGTGTCCCAGGAAAGTCTATGTTGTAGGGAAGGGCAGTTCTCAGTAATAGTGGGAGTTTCCTATATCAGTGCAATCTTTGGCCTAGGCCTCCGTTATTTTATTCGCTGAGATCCCTTTCAGCACCAAATCTATAATCCTGTCATAGAGGACTCCTTATCCCCACCAAGTCATACAAGCTGATGTTACATACTGACACAAAGTGCTTTTTGTACCCCTTATCGATCATCTGCTTATAAATTGTCCATTCTTTGGTTTACCTGTGAAAAAATGGGAATCCCAGGCTGATGGGCCTGTGACTCTCAGGCACATTATTTATTCATGCCTTAGAATTATCAGTTCAAGAAGGGGCCTTAAAGAGAAAGCATAACAAGTCGGAGGACCTGAGTTCAAATCCTGACCCTGCCATTTACCACCTGTGTAACTGTGAACTATAACTTAAGCTCCCTGAGCCTCAGTTTACTTATCTGTGACATGAGAATATTGGAGTAGATGAACTCTTAAGCTTCTCCCAACTTTACATTTCTGACAGAGTCAAACTCATCAGTCCCACAGACATTGTCCTTTGTAGAGGACTGTGGATAGAGATCTCTGAAGAAACTCAAGAAGAAAAAAACACTAATACAGGGCATCAGAGAGGAGGAACGCATGAGCGCAGACTCAATTTACCAAGACTAAGAGAGGGCAGGTGATTTCCTCAGGGTCACACAGCGAATGTCAGAGCTGGGCTTTGAATCCTTGCTTCAAGACTACAAGCCCAGCATGCCATAAACATGAAATCCATTTCAGCTTGGATTCAGCACCAGACCATTAGGAAGGCAATAAGAGGAGCCACACATTCTCCTACAAAATCCAGTATCAGTGACTTTTGGATGATCAGCTGGTAGCATGCATCTGCTCACCAATTGACATGGCTAATTGAGAGAGATGAATCATTTTAAAGGGTCCCTTGGGTTATTATTAATAGTATGTTTCTTCCAAAGATTCTTTGACCAGAACCAAAAGGAGATTCAAAGGTAATCCAGTCCAACCGCCTTAATTTCTAGATGAAGAAAATGAGTGCTAGGGAGGTTGTCATTTCTCTAGAGTCACAGAAGTAGCAGGTATTGGAGGAGAGATTCACAGCATCATTGATATGAGCTGAAAGGAGCCTTGGAAGCCAGCTGGTCCAACCCCCTCATTTTACAGATGAGTAAACTGACACTGAGGAGAGTAAAATGATTTACCCAGAGTCACCCTATGGGAAAGGCAAGATTTGAACTCAGGTCCTCTGATTTTGGAGCCCTTGCATTTTCCACAGGGTTACATAGTTTCCCTTTCAGTGTCTGATTCATTTTTATCATGCGTTTTGAATGAATTCTTTTCATTTAATTTGGTCAGTATCACACAAGGTTACAGAATGTCAGAGACAGGAGAAACTCAGATGTTGTTCAGTCTAATTCAGACCTCTAACGGAATCTCCTCTACAGATTGGCCAGCAATGAATCCTCCAGTGTCAACCTACAGACTTCCTTGGAGGGGGAACTCACTACTACTCAAGGCAGCTCATCCTACGGAGGGACAAATGTCAGCCTTAGGAGGTTTTTCCCGCAGAACTGTGGTCACAGGCCATCTAGTCTAACCCATGAGGCAGTTATGTGGTGCAGTTTGAAAGGCATGAAGTCAGGAAGACTCATGTTCCTGAGTTCAAATCCAGCCTCAGACACTTGCTAGCTGTGTGACCCTGAGTAAGTCACTGTACCGTTTGCTTCAGTTTCCTCGTCTGTCAAATGAGATGGAAAAGGAAATGACAAACCACTCCAGCATCTTTGCCAAGAAAACCCCAAAATGAGATCATGAAGAGTCGGACATGACTGAAATGATTGAACCCCAGCATTCTAATCCATATCTGAACATACCTCCCCTGCACCGTATCTGACAGATGGTCATGCTTAAAGACCGTCAGTGAGAGGAAATCAAGGCAGCCCCATTCCACTTGGGGAAGCCCTCTTTGTTAGGAAGGTTCTCCTGACATTAAGCCTAAATTTACTTCTCTATGGCTTCTCCCCATTACACCTAAATCTACCTCTGTGTTCATTTCCACCTTTCGTTAGTCCATTTATGTGGCTATTCAGTTATAGACAAAAGACTGCTGGACCCACTCTTTGGGGGTTTCTGGCACAACAGAGGAACCCAGTAAAAGTTGCTATGTTCGTCTCATCATTTTTGTTCACTGTCCCTAGATGCCCTCCTTCCTCTCCTCTGCCTTCTGTCTTCCCTTGAGACTGTAGCAATCCCACTTTCTTCAGGAGACCTTTCCCTGTGGCCCCTGAGATTCCCTGAGATTGCTTTTTGCCTACTCTGTATATGGTATGTTATGCATACACCTCCTTATTTCCATTAGGGTTGGATTTTCCATTAGGATGTGAGCTCCCTGAGGTTAGAAAGGATTGTCCTTTCCTTTCTATCCCCAACACTTAGGCCATTGTTGGTATGCTGTAAGGGTTTAATAAATGCTTGCTTCTTCACTATTTTCATCACACTAAGCAAATTATGCTTATCATTGGGAGTGCTGGTTTCCATTCTCTTTGCCATCAGGAAGGTAGGAAGAAAGCAGACTTTCCCAATTACAGGACCACCATCCTTCTGATTTTCTCATTTAGAATTTCACCATCTGACATTCTCATTGAGGGAGACAGAAAAGATGAGGAGAACCAGCGAAACTTTCCAAGGTCCCTCCTGGAAGAATTCTCTGCAGCTCTGGAGGGTCCCTTTCCACTTCTATTATCTGTATTCCATGACACTTGAGTAATGAGAAAGTGCTTTCTTCCCAAGATGGAAGTAGGATGTCTCCAATGGGAATCTGAAAAACAATGAGGAGTGTGTGTGGTGTTTATATATGTGTGTTGTATGTTGTATGTGGTGTTTGTGTGTGTGTGTGTGGTGTGTGTATTTGTGTGTGGTATGTATATGTAGTGTGTATATGTGTATGATACGCATTGTATGTGTGTAGTGTACGTATATGTGTGTGGTATTTGTGTGGTATGTGTATATATGTGGTGTGTGTGTGGTATATATGTGTGTGGTGTATATATATATGTGTGTGTACATGTGGTATGTATATGTATGTGGTATGTGCATGCATGTGTGTGGTATGTTTATATGTGTGTCTTGTGTGTATATGTGTGTATTTTTGTGTGTGTGGTACGTATGATGTGTATGTGCTGTGTGATCCTGCTTTAATGATTATGGAGGACCCCAGGACTCAGGGAACTGGGATGGGGTTCCTTGCCTGACTCTGATCTCTCTTGAAATGAACATGTTTCCCAGAAGTTCCTTTAGGCCAGGATTTTGAGCTGGGTAGCCTGGCTAGTTTGGACCTCCGTTGGAGCAAATTTTGCTTTGATGTGAGGAAAATCTAACAATGAGAGCTGTCCCAGCCAATCAATTAGGCTGCTGAGGAGGCAGTGGACTCTCTCCTCACCCCTTCCACTGCAAGGGCTTCCTGCAAAGGATGAATGGCCATGTGGGGAAGGCTAGAGAGAGGACTCCATATCAGATAGGAATGAGACTGCATGGTCTCTCAGGTAGCTTCTAATTCTGAAATTTGGTGGAAATTAATTTTCCCATTCAAAAATTCAAAAAAGAAGCACTGCGAAACCTTTAGCCATAGGGTCAGCTGCTCATCTCCCTTCTGCTTTATATGCCTTTCTCAATTCCAGTGCTCATTAGTGGCACCATTCTCAAATGATCACATACATGAACTAAGAGGCAGTGTAGTGTAACGGTTAGAAGGCTCACCTGTGTTCATCCATCAGGATGTGTGTATGTGTGTGTGTGTGACCTGGGAATCTTAAGCTCTCAGTGCTCCAGGCTCTCCCTACAACTGAGCCTCAGCCAGATCTTCATTAGTGGAGTCATTGACCTATCAGGCTGTTCTCCAAACTGATGAAATCACAACTTTGGCAAAAACAACAGAAAGGCCTTATCTGTTTAGATGACGTCAAACTGTAAGTTGTTAGATTGTAAACACGTGGAGAACGCCACTGTCTTTAACATTTCTCTGTGTCCGCAGCACTCAGCCCAGTGCCTGGCATGCTGGGCCCTTAATGCCCTTCCCCAGGAGAATGTAAACTCCTTAAAGGCAGGAATTCTTTTTCATTTTGTCTTTACACACACACACACACACACACACACACACACACACACACACACACACACATCTCTCTCTCTCTCCCTCTCCATACACACAAATCTCTCTCTCCCTTTCCATAAATGTGTGTATACATACACACACGTATATATGTATATATGTGTATATATATGTACACACACATGCCTATGTGCCTAACCCAGTGCCAGAAGACAGTCAGTGCTTAATATGTCTTGATGGATTGATATGCCCAGAGCCAACCACGGTGCCTTACACATCCAAGCTGCTTATTAAATCACATTTATTAACACTAACATGCTAAGTTACATAATTAACATACATGCTAATTTGTTAGCGTTGACAACTGCCTTCAGGGCTAAGTCAGACGTGGGGCCTGTGGGGCTGGACCACATTAAATGGAATGGAGGCTTTGGGTACTGGTTCTAGCACATCTCCCAGGAGCTCACATTCTAGAAATTAAGGGGAAAGTGTTTAGGAAAGTTGGCTGAGGTGCCTAAATCCCCTACCATTAGAGTTGGCCAGGAAGACAGAGGCCGCCAAGGCCAACCATAGACAGAGAGATCCCCAAGAACGGACTTCCAGTCTATGGCTCCCAAGGAGAGGGCACAAAGCACTTTGCAGAGTAAGGGGACTTGGCCAGGACCAAAGTAAAGCTCAGGTGCCGCCTCCTCCCTCCTGCCCCTCCTCCCCATTGTGATGCTCGCTTCCTCATGATGTTACTTTGTAGCCACCCTTCTGCCAAGGTTTTGTCTGTCCCCAGGAGAACATAAGTACTATGTATCCTCTGCTCATAACACAGTAGCAAACCCCTGGAATGGCAGCCTAGGGACTGAGGCTCCCTGAGGGTGGGGATTCTCATTTTCTTCCCTCTCCGGCGTCCCTTATGGATTTCCTGCCCTCTCTCCACCTTGAAAAAACTTGGAATCTTGGTCCCAGTTATGTTAATGATCGAGTGTTGGAGGGGAAAAGAAGGTGGGCTAGAACCTTCCAGCTCAGTCTGACTTGTTCTAGAGGAGGAGGGGGAAAGGAGACTGACATTTCCCATTTCATGATTTTCCTTCCTTATTTCAGAAATCGCTGATTCTTTGGCTTCTTTTCAAAGGGTTGTATGTTGCTTCACCTTTGTTCAAACTTGTTAAATTCTGGATGTAGTTTAAAGACCATTTAAAACATTCTTTTTTTTCCTCCCTCCCTCTGCAACTTCTCCATGCCTTTTATAGGTGATTAAAGGCCAGATCCTCCAAAGGTTTTTTACAGCATTTCTTTTTTGGTGGTGCTGATGGTGATAAATGGGAGGGAAGGTTATGATAGACAGTTGGACAGTTTCCTCTGTTTCTTTTTCATTTTATTTCGACCACACATGGGCTTGAGGATGGACTAATCTAATGGGCAGAACAGTATAACTTAGCTCTGTGTAGGGGTACAGTCCAAGGCACTCAGTGGACTTGGTCAGTAGCAGTAGTATTCTCATAGCATGTCAGTGTTAGTCTTGTAGTGACCAACGCCGGAGAGTTGATGGTCATCGAGGAGAGCTATATTACAGGAGGTTCTCTGTCTCTGGAATTCCACCCTTCCTCCCCGCCGACTGTTTTGAAAGCATAAGTCACTGCTGTCACTTACATGGCATCTTTCCTGATCTCCCCAAATGTCCACTTCTCTGCCTGAAATAATGACTTTGTTCAGCTTTTGTATGTGTGTTATAGCAACTTATTTGTCTATTACTCTTGGCCCATGAAATACCGAATCCTAGAGGGTAGGCTTCATTCGATTTTTTGGCTTTGTCACCCATGATGCCTGGGACTTAGATGTCACTTTATATATGTTGGTTGAATTGAATTACTTTTCTTTCTTCAAACATACCTTAGAGAGCCTGTAAGGCCTCTTCCAATTTATGCTTCTAAGTCTATGTATGCATATGTAGTGCACAGGCATCCCAGAGAGCTGACTTCAGAGCCAGACAGACCTGGGTCCAAGTCTTATCTCTCACATATACTGGTTGGGTTACTCTGGGCAAGCAACTGAACCTCTCCATGATCTAGACAACTTTCTAAGACTATGTGTCTTTGAGCAAGGGCAGCTAGGTGGTGCAGTGGATAGCACACAGAAAAATTAGTTTAAGTCAGCTATTATTTATTATTATTAAATGGAGGTGTACATCTGCTTTTGTTGACCTGGTTTCCTCATGTGGAAGTTCTTTATAGCAATGGAATCACATGTCAAGTTCCTAGCTCTGTTTCTATACAATACATATCATATATGCCATTATCTAAGACTGAGTTATTTCCTGAGGACAGAACTAGGGATAATGGATGTGAGATTCAAGAGGCAGATTCGGTTTAACAATGAGAAATGCCCAGAAGTAGAGTGAAGTACCTCTGGAGGCCCTGTGTTGACCCTCCCTGAGGGTCTTTACCAAACGGTGGATGACTTTTCTGAATTTCTGTCCAGGTAAAGGTTGGACTGGTCTGCTTTCTGAGCTCCTGCTCTGCATCACCAATGGAAATGACCTATTGTTCTCACTTCCTATCTTTTCCCCCAAACTGACACTTTTTCTGAATATCTTTATGGCTGGTAAGGGTCCTGTGATGCTTCCTGTCTTCCTGGTTTATTACCTTGGCACACTATGCCTATCTCAGGCTGTTCTCCCATGGACCAGCCAAACCCTACCCCTCCCTCCCATCCCACCTCTTTGGGAAGACTTCCCCAACAGCTCCTGGGCCCCAAGGACTTCCTCCTCCTCTGTGTTGTAGACTGATTGCCTGAACCACATATGGCATTTGGAGATTCAGTCAAACTTAGTGAGAACTTTTCTTTTTGCTAATGTGGGAACCAAAGCCCAGCTGAGGGAAGAGACTTGTCCAAGTCCCAGAACATCAGAGCCAGGACCAGACCACAGGCTCTTTCCACTGGATCCTTTGGTATTGAATCATATCCTGCCTTGTGTCGTTACTTAATGTTGATGGAGGCAGTTCGGTACAGTGGCAAGGACCCTGGCTCTGAAGGCAGAGGGACCAGGTTCAAATTCTGCCTCTGACATCACCTGTGGGACTTTCAGCACCCCAGGCTTATTTACCTTATTGTAAAGTGAGCTCTGAGGTCCCTTCCACCTCTGAATCTATGATCCTTATGAGTCCATATTATCTCACCTAAAAGACTGTAGACTTTTTGAGGAAAAGGACAGGAGTGGTGGTGGTGGGGAAAGCCTAGCACTCCAGTCAGGGCAGGTTCTTGAAGAGTACATGTGTGAATGTTAGTGACTTGAACTAGTAATGGTTTCAGTTTTCTTAGAATTCCCTGCAGTGGTGGAAGGAGATTCCTCACCTGGGACTTTCACTTCTGCAGAAGCTGAGTTGCCTGAGGGCACTGAGGTTGTCTTTTGCCCAGGATCACATGGCTGGTATATGCCAGAGATGGGACTTGAGCCTGGATCTTCTTGTCCTCAAGGGTGGTTTTCTCTCCTCTTTGCCATTCTCTGTTTCTCACTTCATCTGTGTCTGTCTGTCCTTCTCTGTCTCTCTTGGTTTATTTTCCCAATTTTTTCCTTGCTCTGGAAACAAAAGTCTTCGGAGGCATTTGGAAAGGCTTGCATGGATTTGTAGTGTGTTACTAGCCTCATTGTCTGGGGGACTGTTTTCGGTCCCCACCCAATCCTCTAATTGACCTGAATTTTGAGATAAATATGTTGGCTTGAGTCTGTCTCTCATTATTCATTGTTCTTTAATATTTCTAGGAACTATTTGAAGCTATTTTGTGCCTTATCTTTGCCCGGGGCCAATGTGAAAAAATGGAAAATGAAAACAACACAGACTTATTTGCTTTTCCCCAAAAGGAAATTCAGGCACAATCTATAGAAGTTGCAAAGGAGAAAATGGAGGATTGATGTCACTTAACTGAAAAGTGAAAAAAACAACCTCCTCCCAAACCTTCCTAACAACTAGAACTGTCCCGAAGTAGAAGGGGCTATCTCAAGAGGTTATACAGGGAGTTTAGATGGAGTTTGGGCCATGTGACCACCAAAGGCCATTCTGACTGAGATTCTGTGATACTCTGAGAATGAGTCAAAAACTGTGTCACCAGATTCATTGGATTTGAGATGCTACATTTGAAAAGTTAATATCCCAAGGATTCCATGTGTGATAGTAGGAAGAGAGTTGGCCTTGGAGTCAAGACCAGGGCTCAGGTCTTGCTTCTGACACATACAAACTTCCCTGGAGTCAGAAGACCTGGGTTCAAGTCCTTTGCTATATAGGACAGGTCACTTCACTGTCTTGGGTCTTACTTTCTTTACCCTTACAATGAGGTGTTTATTGACTATGGTCTTTGGGACATGCTTGAGGCAGGTGGTGGTTAAGTGACTTGCCAAATGTCAGAGGAAGGATTTGAGTCAGATCTTCCTGGGTCCTGGCCCAACATGCCACTTACGATGTCATACTTCCTCCTTACTTAATGTCCTAAACTCTTGGTTGAGTTTCCAAGGTAGGATAAGCCAGTGGGGTGGATAGTACTGAAACCCTGTTAATCAGAGAAGTTTTCTTCTCCCCTTTCTTTGGCCCATGCAGAATTCCATAAATCTGATGCCTTTCAAAAATCATGCCTTATTTTGAAATGTTTAATAAGGGAACAAAGTTGCTGACACTTCATGAGATATGAACCTGGTGCTCAGGAATGCTCTTTGGCTCTCACATTAAGAAAACATTGGTTGCTTGATTGATAAGAAGAAAGGAAAACAACCGCTAAAAATGTAGATGATTTTCCTGGGATGTGTGCAGTACTCACTTGGAGGAGGTTCATTTTTTAAAATAGTTTTTCACTCTTCCTCTATATCACTAACACATGCTTGTGGTTCATCCAACATGGCTACGTGGGTGCTGCACCTCAGAGCCCTCCCTGTCCGACAGGGGAGGGAGAAAGTTTCCGCATCTCCTGTCATTTTTCTGCATGAAGGGACGCATCGTGATTCGAACACAGGGTATCAATGTCAACAACCTCAATGACTCAAGGCGATGGGAAGACCAATTAGAAGCTGGTTTCTTGAAAGGAGGACATTGGGTGGTGACACAGTCTTGGTTGGCTGTGGATTTAAGCTTGACTCTTAAGGGAATGAAGTCATGCTAAACACCATTCTCTCTTTCCCACTTTTCACCACCCCAACTCCCAAATAAAATAAGTAGAAGATTGTATGGCTTGCCCAATGAGAAACATTTGTTATCTGTGCTAAGTTGTTAGAGAACCTTCCAGAAGCAAATAGCTGGGCTTTGGTTTGGAAACATTGATGTTCTAGGGAATCCACTTTGGGGGCTTTAAAGATTTTTCTTAGAAAATGAGACCATGCAAGAATCAGGGTGGATACTGCTGTCTTCCCAGGTCCTTTTCAGACTTTCCAATAGAATAGGATTATGGGCCTGAGCATCAGGAGACACAGGACACAGCTCAGGGGAAATGGGTTCTCATACAGAAAGCTTAGAGATTGTTTAGTTCAATCTCTTATCATTTGACAGATGAGAAAACTGAGTGGAATATTTTTTCAGAATGTCAGACTTTTTAGATATGTTGACTTGGAAAACATTTTTGTTTCTTTTTTCCTCTTTTAAAAATTCTTTTAAAAAGTAGATGAAAGAGCTGACCTTGGAATCAGGAAGTCCTGAGTTCCAGTCCTGTGTACTCTCTCTCCAGCTTCCCTTTTCCAGCCCTCAACATATGTAGATAGAACTAGAGTTATTTTACTGCTTTTAATTCAGTTTCCTTAGTACTCTGTAGTATAGTTCAATGGTTAGAGAGCCAGCCTTGGAATTAGGAAGATGAGGACTCAGATCCCACTTCTGATACATACTGGCTGTGTGACCCTGGGAAAATCACTTAACCTTTCAGTGTCCTAGTTGGCAGCTCTCCAAGACAGCTGTGAAATCACCGAGCATGTAATAAGTCCCCACTGTATGCCAAGCTGCATTGGTAGAGGTCAAAAGGAGCTTTTCTTCATCTGGGGGTCCCTGTGCCCATGAGAGCACAGGTCTGGCCTCCATCTTTACACAGGGATAGAGGATCATAGGCTGAGAGCAGGAAGGGACCTTGGTGGTCTTCTGGTCCAACCCCTACATTGTAGGGAGGGGGTGGCTGAGCCCTAGAGTGGAGAAGGGACTTGCCTGGGTTTCACTAACTAGCAGGAGCAGGAGCAGAATCCAGGTCCCTTCACTTTACGACCTCTGCTCATTCCACTGCAGACATGTCATTGCATTTCCCAGGGGTATATATCTATAGTCTACACTTTTCTCTGGGATGCATTGCTTGCTTTACATGGAAATTCTGGCCTTTGGGCTATGGGGGGGAAATGCTGCCTTGTGGGAAATAGGAGACCAACTGTGTCCACCTCTTTTCCTAACTCTGCCGCCTTCGTTTTGAAAGAATAAGGCTGCACAGCTCACTTGGCAGGCCTGAACAGGAACACTGAAACTTGTAGCCCCCCTAAGTGGGAGCTCCTTAAGGGACAGATTGGCATCTCCAGTGTCCTATTTGTGACAGTACACAGTAGGTGCTTAATAAATGCCTTTTGACTGTCTGACTGGCTGTGGACTCATCTTGCTCTGCTCCATAACTCCCTCTTGCCACTGGGCTTTGTCCAACCACATTTTTTTTTTTTTAAGTTTTTAGGTGGGAGGAGGAGGGAGTGTGACTTGGCTAGTAGGGGCTAGTTTTAATCAATGTGGTATTTCCTCTTTCTGCTGGCTGAGGGGTCACACCTGTGTTTTCTTTAAGGTTCTTAAGAGGAGATTGAGATCTCAGTTTGGGGGCCCTGTTGGTTTGCTGTGCAGAGCTGCCATCTGCTTATATGATCTTCCAAAGATGCAACTGACAGTTGGCTTCTGTGACTGGAGGTGCGGTGCTGGGGTGGGGCGGGGAGAGTCTGAAAGGGGAGTCCCAGAGATCTGGGGCTCACGTGGCGTTCAGAAAAGACACGAAAACCCGAGTCCTTATGCAAGCAGAGGCCAGGCTTTATAGGTTTGTTTTTGTGTGTTAAATGTTCCAGAACTTCTTACCTTCCAGCCTGCTTTCCTTATCTCAGGAAGATCCCATTGGAGTCAAACAGGAATAAAAATGCTCTTCTTTCAAGGACGTCGTTGGCTAACTTTCACAGAGCCCTTTTAATAGCTCTTTTTCCAGGGAGAAAGGTCCTGACCAGGTGCCAGGCTTCCTTGCAACCCAGCCTAGGGCCCCTGAGCCCCACCCCCTCAGCCTCCCTCTCCTCTGCTTCCCCTTGTACCTCTACTATGCCCTTAGCATCATCATCGTCATAGCTAACATTTATATAGTGTCAACTGTATGCCAGGCTCTGAGTGCTTTATAAATATTGTTTCGTTTTGATCCTCAGGACAACCCTAGGAGGGAGGGGCTGTTATCATCCTCATTTTACATTTGAGGAAATTGAGGCAGGCAGAGGTAAAGTGATTTGCCCAAGGTCTCACAGCTAGTAGGTGTCTGAGGTCAGATTTGAACTCAGGTTTTCTTGATTACATGGGACAGCTAGGTGGTTTAGTAGATAGGGTACCAGGTCTGGAGGGAGGAAGATCCATGTTCAAATCCAGCCTCAGACACCTCCTACCTGGGTGACCTGGGCAAGTTACTTCACCCTGTTTGTTTCCATTTCCTCATCTGTAAAATGAAAGGGTTGGATTAGACAGTCCCATCCATCTTTAAATCTGTGACTCTATGGTCTTTCATCTAAGAACTCCCTTTGAAAAGGCAGTCAGGCATAGGTACATGGCAAACCAGTCTTGGGACTTATGGAGGCTTATGAGCAGGTAAGTGATAGCACCAGGTTTGGGGATTAAATCTCCAGTCATCAGTCCTTCCTCTATGCTGTCCTGCCAATGACACCCACTTGCAAGGTCCACTTTTGCTCCACTTTGGAGCAAAAGAACTCCTCAGAAGAGTGATCCCCGATTGCTGACTCCTCATTACCCCTTAAAGGAGTCTTGACTCCCTTGTCTCGGGTTTTCCCCCCCCACTAATGATAGACCTTGTTTTAGTCTAGAAAAGTTTCTCACTCTTGAACACCCCTGCCCTGGCAAGAAATAAGGCCCTGAATCCAAAGAGAAACAGAGAGCTGATCTTTGCCTAAGCTACTCCATGCCTACAGTTGTTATCTGGCCCAAATATTTTTCTTGGTCCCTGGTTAGGGATGGGAGGTCACTACTCTTTTGTGGGGGGAGTTTTAACTACTCTGCGAGAAACCTTGCTTTTGTGGGCTGGGGTGAAGCTTCCAATGGTGAGGGGACTAATATTAGTGGGTTGATGGGTATGAGTTAGTGTTTTCATAGGATCCCAAGGTCTCAAGCTAAAAGGGACCTTTGAGACCAACCATTGTGACCCTCTCCTTCGCAGAGCCAGCAGCCAAAGCTAGAGACATTATGGGACTTGTACGAGCTTCTGTGGATGGTGAGCAATGGAAAGGAGGCTTGGATCTAGGTCTTCCAACTCCTGGTCCAATATTCTTTCCATTACGTCAGTCAATAAATATCTATTAAGACCTACTATGTGCTAAGCTCTGGGACACAAAGAATGGCAAGAGACAGTCCCTGTTCTTGAGGATCTTACAGCTGAATGGGAGAGACAGCATGCCCACAGATGCATACAAGCACACTAAGTACAGGGTAAATGGGAAAGAATTAACAGAAGAAAGGCACTGGGATTGAGTGGAGTAGGGGATGGCTTCCTGTAGAAGGTGGAATTCGAGTTGGGACTTAAAGGAAACCAAGGAGGTCAGTCGTCAGAGTGGAGAGCATGGGGGACAGCTAGAGAAAATGACAGGAAGTGAGAGAGGGGAGCATCTTGTTCATGGAACAGCCGGAAGACCAGTGTCACTAGGCTGAAGAGTACACATAGGAGAAGAAGATGGAAGAAAACTGGAAAGGGAGGAGGGGGATAGATGATGGAGGGCCCTGAATGCCCAACAGAGGATTTTATATCTGCTCCTGGAGGTGATAGGGAACCCCTGGAGCTTCTTGAGTAGGGGTTGACATGATCAAACCTGGACTGGAGGAAAGTCACTTTATTGCCTGAATGGTGTATGGACAGGAGTGGGGAGAGACTTGAGGCAGGCAGACATGCCCCCAGCAGCTGCCGAAATAGTCCCAGTGTGAGGGGATGAGGGCCTACACCAGGGAGGGGTGGTATCATAGGAGAGGAGAGGATGCATTTGGGAGATGTTTAAAAGCTAAAATCAACCAGCGTTGGCAACAACTTGGAAATGAGAGGTGAGAGATGGTGAGGAGCCAGGATGACCCCCGGGTAGTGAGCCTCATGGACTCAGGATGGGGTTGCCCTCAATAGTAATAGGGAAGATAGGAGTGTGGAGGGTTTAGGGGGAAAGTTCATGGGGTCAGTTTTGGACTTATTGTTTAAGATGTCTACTGATCACCCAGTTTGAGATGGCTAAGAGGCAGCTGAAGAGGTGGGGTTGAAGGTTGGGAGAGAATTATGGTGGAAGAGGTAGATGTGAGAATCTTCAGTATAGAGATGGTCATTAAATTCATGGGAGTGAAAGAGCACAGAAGGAAAAGAGCAGAGGGTCCAGGATAGAGCCACAGGGGACATGCATAGTTAGAGGGCATGATCTGGAGGAAAAGCCAGAGAAGATTTGGAAACAGCAGTCTAGGGGTGGGAGGAGAGCTCGAGAGAGGGCTGCCCTGAAACCTGGAGACAAGAGAGTACTGGGAGCAAAGGAGGACCACCAGTGTCTCAGGCTGTAGGAGGGTCAAGGGTGAGAAAAGGTCATTGTGTTGGCAACTCAAAATCACTGATAACTGTGGTGCAATGAGGAAGTTGGAATGTAAGGTCAGTCAGTCAAGAAGCATTTATGAAGAACCTACTATGTGCCAGCCACCGTACTAAACACTGATTGCTATTGTTCAGTCCTGTCTGACTCTTCCTTAGCCTGTGGGCCATACCTTCCATGGGGTTTTCTTGGCCAAGATACGGAGTGGTTTGCCATTTCCTTCTCCAAACCATTGACTCCACATACACAACATTGTGTTGTCTAACCTTCCACTGTGATCCTAGAGGGATGCCTCATTGATTTGTAGAGGGCAAAGCACACAGCCAAGGCCAGGAATGCCAGGGAGAAGGGTCAACCTCCCAGGGCAGCATAGGCTTGGACCTGAGAGGCTGGTTCTAGGATTATAGTTAGAGCTGGTCAGGACCTGAGAGGTCAGTCAGTCAATGCCTTCATGCTTCAGAGGAGGAAACTAAGGCCCATTTAGGGGTAACCTGGTACAGGTAATAAGTGCATGCCTCAGACCTTTATCCATCAGCTTAACTAAGCCAGGACTGAAACCAAACATATTTTACCTGTGGAAGGAAGGGCTACGGAGAGATGGCATGATGGCATCCAGTTTTCCGGATTTAGGCAGAAAAACTATGTGTTACAGGGAGCAGGTGTTCTCTATTTATTAAAGCCAAGTTTGACTGAGAAGCTAGCTTTAGGACCGGAAGGAGCCCTAGAACAGGGATTCTTAACCTTTTGTGCTGCCTAGATCCCCTGGGCATCTGCTGAGGCCTAGAGATCCCTTCTCATAATACTGTCTTTATTATTTTATTATGTTATATATTCTAACATATTATTTTGTTTAAAATAAAATACACAAGATGACAAAAGAAAACAATTTTATTGAAATACAGTTACCAAAAAAAATTTTAAAACAAGTTTGCAGACTGTAGGTGCAGACCCCCTGCCTTCAAGGTCAGCCCCTTCTTTTTATACTGTACAAGACACTTTCAGGTTGGCAAAGAGATTGTCTAATTTGATCTTTATAACAGCCCTGGGCAATAGGTGCTATTTTACAATATTTTACAGATGAGGAAACTGAGGCAGGGGTTATGATTTGCCCGGGGTTATCTTTAGTGAGTATCTGAGGTCACTCTATATAATGAGTCTTATAACTGTGTACTATATTCATTGCATACAGGGCCTCTTGGTGGACAGGATGTGTGAGAAAGCAATATTACCCTGACCTTGCCTTGAATCAACTACTCATTTGATAGAAGGTGGGGCTGGGGGAGAACAGACACAAGTAACATTGCATAAAAAGTAGTGTCCTACCACTGAAGCTGGCTAGTGTGATGAACACAAAATATGGGACCCAGGGTGCTGAGTTCAAATCCATCCTTGATCACTCCCTAGCCATATGAGTCTGGGAAATCAGGGCTCTGGTCCAGGTGACCCAAAGTCCTTTCTACTTCTTGATCAAAGTCTCTGTCATAAATCTCTTATAAGCATCTAGGCAAGGTGGGCTGCTTCCCAGGTTGGACATGTTGTACTGTCCCTTCGCATAGGCTGTCAGGTCCCCTGGTAGCCAGGGGTTCCCTGAGGAGTCCCCAACTCTCATCTTGCATGTGCAGTTCTGGAGGGTGCTTGACACACTCACCCAAGAGATTAGACCTGCTTCAAGGTCAAGGGCGTTTGGGCCCAAACCCCAAACTCCCCAGATAACCCTTAGGGCAAATTCCCATCAGCTGGAATGCTGTGCACATGACCTCAAGCTTTGCATTTTTCTACAAAGACACCGGAAAATGGAACAGTAAAAACACCCCCAAAACAAACAAAACCTGGAGTGGACAGACCCTTGGTGCTGGAAATTCTCTGCAGCTCTAGGCCCTGGACTGGGAGTCAGGGATCCTGAGTTGGAGTCCCGGCATTGGCACTTCCTAGCTGAGTGATCCGGGTCAAGCCATTTCAGCTCTCTGACCCTCAGTTTCCCCATTTCTAAAATGGGGCTAGCAATCATACTCACCTGAGAGTGTTGTGAGGATCCAAGGGGATGATGTATATAAACTGATCTGCAAACTTTGAAACCTGGTGTTTTAAGGCCCCTCGCAGCTCTGACCTTCTCTGTTCTAAGAAAGGAAGAGATAATGGAAAGGTAATAGAGAAAGAAATAAAGAAAGGAAGGAAGAGTGAAAGAGAAAGAAGGAAGGAAAGGGAAAAAAGAAGGGATGGAAAAGAGAAAGAAGGAAAGGAGGGAAAAAAGAAAGAAAGGAGGCAAGAAAGAAGGGAAGGAAGGAGGGAAGAAAGAAGTAAGAAAGGAGGAAGAAGAGATAGAAGGAACAGGAAGGAGGGGAAAAAGAAAGAAAGAAAAAAGGAAAGAAAGAAATCCAGCAGCCAGGCTTCTTTTGGCAGTGCTGGGTGGGCTAGCCCCTGCCTCCCTTCTCTCCCTATCTGGATGATCCCCTCCCTCCCCTCCTTCCCCAGCCCTGTTGACCCCCTAGTCAGAGAAGGAGGAGGCTGGTGCCAGAGGTCTGATTGGGAGGAGGGGTCAGCCTGGTGTAATTGCTGTGGGTTCAGGCACCAGAACATGGTGGCAAGGATTCAGAAATCGAGGCAGGCTCCTGGCGCCCCCAATCTCTGCCTAAGAGCTCTGTGTTAATCACCTGTCTGGCTTGCCAAGAATGCTTGGTGGGACGATGATGCCAGGGGAAGGGGAAGCAGGGACAGGAACATTACAGGTTTTACCCACTGTGCTATAATCTCTTATTGGTTTAAAGGCACATTTTGGTAGCTTGATCCCAGACACCGTGACGAGCCCCTTTCTCTCCAGATTGGGGGCCGGGAAGACCCAGGGAAGGCCTTGGAGCCTTCTGTGCTTCCTTCATCTGCCTCCTTGATCTCTGACTGGTCCAGGCTGGTGTGGCCACACTTACTGATGAGGCCTTCCTTACCACAAACATTTCTACAAAGACTGGTGATTTGGAGTAAGTGTGAGGTCTTGTATCATAGAGAGTCCTCAGCATTTGGGGTAAAGAGACCTGAATTCAAATCTTGATTTGGCTACTATGCAAACTGTGTGACCTTGAAAAAGTTATTACATGTCATCATTTCTCTGATGGGCAGTGAAGGATGCACACACCAAAAATACCTTTGTGAGCATCAGTTTTCTCATGTGTGAAATGGACACAGTGATCCCTGTTGGCTCTCCCTCCCTGGGGTGTTATGAGACTCAAGTATACAAAGCACTTTGTGGACTGAAAGCTTCTCTTAGTCTTGCTCCAGGCAGCGCTTCATTGATTGGGAATTTCAGGAATGAAATATTGGAGAATGGGAATTTGTTGTTGTTCAGTCATTTCAGCTGTGCCCTACTCTTCTTGATTCCATCTGGGTTTTAAAAAATGAATTACTAATTAGCTTTTAGTTTTCAACATTCAATTCCATAAGATTTTGAGTTCCAAATTTTCTCTCCATCTCTCCCCTCCCTCCACTCCAGGACAGCATACATTCTGATCATCCCTTCTCCACTCTGCCCTCCCTTCTATCACACCCCTCCTTTCTCTTATCCCCTTCCCTCTATTGTCTTGTAGGGCAAGATAGATTTCTACGTATCTGGGGTTTTCTTGGAAGAGATAGTGGAGTGGTTTGCTATTTCCTTCTCCAGCTCACTTTCCAGATGAGGAAACTGAGGCAGACACCAGCATCACACAGCTAGGAAGTGTCTGAAGCTGGATTTGAACTCAGGAACATGAGCCTTTCTGACTGCAGGCATAACACTCAGGATTGTTGTGATACCCCAGCAGTAGAAACATTAAGCCTGAGTGGTGGAGTGGCCCTTTTGAGCCTCAACTGCTGCCTCACCAGGACAGAAAGATAGTGACAGAGTGAATTACATCAGTCCTCTGGCTTCCCAAATACAACAGCCTCCCTTGGAATAGCAGGAAAAGAAAATCTTTTTCACCTCAAGAATTCAATCCCCTCTTCTCCAACAGAGACATTTCCCTTAAATCCACACATGAAGGGGTAACCTGGAGTGCAGCCAGGTAAGATTAGGCTGAGGGGAGCCGATGTCTGTCACCAAGCAGGTGTGAGGGGGAAGGGGGAAGGGGACCCAGGCTTGGCAGAATTTGCTGACATGTTGGATGGCTTTCTCCTTGGTGTCTAGGAGGATGGGAGGGCACTCCATTCCCTTCTCCCTCCCCACCTTCGGAAAAGTCCATCTCCTCTAATTGGGGTCACCAGACTGTGAATTCTGGGACTGAAATCTTGGTCTGGGGCCATGGGCAACTTCAGGGGACTGATATGAGCTTTCTTCAAACTTATCCTCCACCCCCAATTCCAAGAGAACACATCCTGGGGCTTTGAGAACCTTCCTCCAGACCTGATGTCTTCACCCAGAAGCTATTTTACTGTAGAATCCTCTTGCTTGCTCAAGGCAAAAATGTCTTTCATAGGTTGCTCTTTGCTACCTCCCCCCCCCCAAATATACTTGGTGGAGGGGGGTTGAGAAACTAAAGCTGCTGTTCAGCACTTAGTAGGCACTTAATAAATGCCTCTTGACTTGCCTCCATGGATGGTTGTTATTTTCTAAGATCCAAGTGAGCTCAGGTCAATTCAAGAACACTTTGTTCTAGGAGGTCTGAGGCAATGAGATCATAAAATCTGGAGTGAGGAGAAACCTCAGGAAGACGACTTAAGAGCTTGGTTTCCTCATTTAACAGACATGGAAAATGGCACCAGATAAGGAAAATGGTGCCCTGTGAGAGGAAGAGGTTGGTCCACTGCCACCCAGTTTGTCAAGAGGAAGAGTAGGATTTGAATCTGGGTCTCCCAATTTCGAGTCTGTCCCCCCTCCCTGGGACTTCCAGGGAGAATTGTTCTCTCTCCCCAGGAATCTCACAGGACTTGATCTGAGCCTGTCTTTTGTTCCTAACCTATGTTATGGTAGCTTTCGGTTTCCATGCCTTGTCCTTAGGAAGCTATGACTTGGTTACAAATTGAACTCCTTGGGGACAGCTTGGCTCATGTTGACACATCAGTGTGCATGTTATATCTCCTCAGTGGAATGTAACTCTTTGAGGGAGAGCGATCTTTTGTCTCCCTTCCTTCCTTCCTTTCTTTTTTTCTCTCTTTCTCACCAGAGCCCAACCTTTAGTACATGTTTTGTAGACATTTGCTGAATTGAATTTAAACTGTTAACTCAGTATCAGCATGTTGTAATGGAGAGTGAGACATTTAGACTGAGGATCTGGGTTTGAATCCTCTTTTGTCATTTACTACTCATGTGATCTTGGATGAGTCACATCCCCTGCCCAAGTCTTGGTCTTCTCATCAGTATCAAGCACTCAACAAATATTTATTAAGGGGTCCCAATGGGCCAGGCACTGTGAAGGCATACAGAGACAAAAGTGAAAATGGAAAATGTGAGGGAACCCCGCCCCCACTCCCAGTCCCCAGCCAGGGGAGAAGGTTTGTGTGGGCAGAGGGGATGCACAGATCAGTAAATGAAGGGGTTGGAGTCGGCCCATTCAAACTGATGAGATTGTGATCCTGTGATCCTGAGATGTTCAGAGACCCCCTTGTGTATGTATGTACCCAGGGATGCTTGGGATTCCACGAGGATGGTGCATGTGATCACTTCCAATCAGCTCTTGGGGAAGTCTGGTTTACCACATCCAAAAAGGGCCTTTTCCATAAGAAGACACAACCACTTGGATCAATCTTCATGTCATGACCTACTTAGAGACATTTAATTTTAGGGAAAGAATTTAGGGAAATGATATGGTCCATAGCCCAGTTCTTGGTGAGGAGTGTGTGCATGTTTTTTCAAATGTACACAAAGCCTTTTTTTCTCAACGTGTGTACCAGTGTACCAAATGCTTTACCAGTCTGTCTTGTTTAGGGACGAAACTTAGCTGAAGAGAGAGGGAGATGAAGAGAGAGAGGTAAAAGGAGAGGGAGAGGGAGAGGGAGAGGGAGAGGGAGAGGGGGATGGGGAGGGAGGGAGAGAGAGAGAGAGAGAGAGAGAGAGAGAGAGAGAGAGAGAGAGAGAGAGAGAGAGAGAGAGAGGTCATTAGTCATTGCTCCCCTCTTCTGGCTGTGTTATGTTGCTTGGAGAAGGACTCCCCAGTGAGGAGTCTGGACTAAGACCCCTGCCAGTGGGTGGTGTGGCACATAGAGTGCTGAACTTTGTATCAGGAAGAAATGAATTTTAATCCTGATTGAGTACTTACTAGCTGTGTGACCTTAGGCAGGTTGCTAAACCTCTCTGAGTCTCAATTTCCTTAATCTGTAATAGGAGGACATTGGACTCAAAATGTTCTAGGGCTCCTCTCGGCTCTAAACAATGATTTTACAATCCTGCTCTGAGTAAGTGCTTTTCTCTTGCACTGGGAGGAAAGAAGAAAGAGGAGCCCAGAGTTTGGAAAAAGACAGAGCCCCCACAATCATGAAAGAGACAGAGCAGGAATCATAGGAGAGATTTAGAACTGGGAGGCCATCTAGACTAAAATGAGGAAACCAAGGGCCAGAAAGACTGCAGGGGTGGGGGGAGGATTTGAATCAGGGAGCTTTGAAGAAACTTTTTTTTTATTAGGGAGAGGAGGAAAGAATAATTATAGTTCAATTTCGTGTCTTTGCTCATGAAGCTTGGCATATAAAAGAGGTGGTTAATAATGTTTGCTGAAATGGTGTATGTGTCTTATTCTGTATTGGACTGTAAGGTTCAAGAGGAAGTGATTAGATCCTATCCAAACTTTGCACCCTGCCCACCCCAGAGCCCATCCTAGTGTTTTTCAAACATTTGTTGAATTGAATTGAGCCTTCAGAAGGGCAAATGATACTGAAAAAAATCGTCCTGCCAAAGACAATCTACCTTTGGGAACAGCTGTCCTCTTATTTGCTCGTGAATTGAGCCAGATGAATGGGGAATCCCCCCATTGTCTCTCTCAGATATCTTGTGGTGGCCTGTATTCCACTGTATCCCGGAAGTGTTCACCAGCCCAGGGGTAGGTCTTGCCTTTTGACTAGCACAATAGGTAACGTTGCTCTCTCTCCTTTGGGAATCCACCTGAGCAAATCCCCACAGTTTGTCACCTGACTGGCCACAAGGGGAGGAGGGTTTTCAGTCATAAGGTGTAGCACAGTGTAGTAGTACCACATGAGGATAGACTCAGAGTCATGCAACGTAAATTCAAGAAAGAAAATGTTCTAACCCCTGGTAGGATCAGTAAAGACCCAGCGTGGTCAGCAGTGCCTGAGCTGTAACTTGGAGGAACTCTAATGACAGAAGAGGACTGAGCCCTGGGGTGAAGCCATCAGAGAACAAGGTCAGCAGCTATACTTCAAGGCTGGTTATTGACTTAAGAGAGCAGCTACATGGCTAGTGGAGAGAGCACCTGCCTGAAGTCAGGAAGACTCCTTTGCATGAGTTCAAATCTAGCCTCAGAAAATTAGTAATGGGCAAGTCACTTAACCCTGTTTGCTTCAGTTTCCTCACCTGTACAATGAGCTGGAAATGGTAAACTCTCTAGTATCTTTGCCAAAAAACCCAAACCAAATCCAAATGGAGTCACAAAGAGCCAGACACAATAAATAATCAAGCAACAAAATAACTAGACAACAAAAATTGACTTAAAACATGTTGCCAAGTTAGAGTTGAACCCTTCAAACCACCAATGGAGAAAAAAAAGAAAATAAAATATAACACAATCCATTTGTTCCTCTGGTCAGAAAATTGTGGCTAAGACTTAAAAGAGCTTGGGGGTCAGTTGATTTGGGCCGTATTCAATGGCTATTTATAGTATTTTTTGAATTTCCAAGGAAGTGAAAACGTATGGCCTGACTCCAGTTCACGGGAACTGAGTAGTCTGGCCAGCTAAAAGGCTGTATCAGGTTTTATCCCCAAATTCACACAATCTGTCAAAAGTAGAGATGATCCCCAAACCGCCAGGCCAATGGGGAGCCTTCAAGAAGATGAATGGAGTGCTGCCTTTCCTTCCTCCAGTGACAGACCATTAGTCAGTTGGGAGACGGGTCAATATGAACTGTTCACTTCCTTCCCCAGTCTCCTCTAGAGATGAAGAGCAGCCTGTCTGAAGAAGCAGTTGGTTACTTGACTCATCCAGATGACATCTTTGATCTCCCAAAGGGTGACCTCAGTTTATTGAGTCTCTCCTTTGAAGCTGAGACAGGATAGAATTAGCCTCAGAGCCCCCTCAGAGGGGAAGGAGAAAAAGATACCCCAAAGCTTCAGCTATTGACACCCTGAACTCTAGTTTAAGGGGCCCTAGGCTCTCCCTGCAATCCATGAGTCATGGCATCCTCTATTTGAGAGGGACCTAAGAAAGCTTAGCCTCCCACACCGTTCAGGAACATAAGCTCCTTGAGGACAGGAGATGTTGGTTGTTGTGTTCCCCAGTATCTGTCACAGTGCCTGGAGCATAGTAGATCCTCAATAAGTTCCTGTTGAATTAAAATTGAATTCTAGAATGACTTTTCTACAATTTTCCTGACATTTGTCCATCCAAGCTCTGATTGGTGCCTGTGTCTTAGGCTTTCCATCTTTGTAGCCCTCTGACCATGGCTAGTGATGGACTTGGGTGGGATGGAGGGAGCTGGTGTTGGATGGAGCTCAAGTTATATTGGTGGGTTTAATTCACCTTTCTTAGTATTCTGCAATGTGGTGTGGAGACTGAAGAGACATCTTGGGACCAGGGAGACTTAGAGACCCACTCTGACTTGTACTGGCTATGTGACCCTGGGCAAATATGGTAATTTTTCAGTTCTCTGCTTCTCCAGGTGCCCTCTGCTGCGCCCCCTACCCTGGCCTAGGGGTTAGCCACCTGGAGTGGGAAGTGCCCGCAATGCTTTTTTCTGACCTCTGCCTGTAAGGCCATAGGCTCACAAGGGCATCCTTGGTTATTCCAGGAAAGAAAACCTCCCCCTTGGCCCTCATCATAATAAAAGACTTTGCTGCTTCCTCTTCTATCCATATGTCAGTCAATCAACAAGAGTTGTGCTAAATACCTACTTTTTTTTTTTACCAGAAATTGTGTTAGACTTTCCAAGAGCTCAAAGTCTAGCCAGATGAAACAGTACATACACACACATACACATACAACACACATGCACTCATATGCAATACAACACATATATAGCATGCCATACATATAATATAGGCACACACCAGCCACATAGCATAAAATATGTTATATATTAGATATATGCACATGTATATGTTATACATATATGTAGAAACATATGGTATGTAAAGTACATGTTTTTGGTAAATTCAACAATATAATGCACACACACAGCTATACATTATATCTATATACACACTATATAATATATACATTCTATCATGTTTGACATTACATACCATAATGTTACACGTTATATATGTATATTATATATAATGTAATGTATATATGTGCTCATAGATATCATATACATACATTCATATTATATATTGTACGTATTATATATAGTGTATGTAATGCATTCTAACATATTATATACACATTATATATTATATCACATAACATAATTAAACTATATCATTTTATGTTATATTGTACATATCATATAGTGCGTCATTATACTATAAAATAAATGTTATATAACATCTATGCTACACAATAGACAACATGTGTAGATATATCAATTATATTTACACCTGTGCATACGCATACATGTGTGTTGCGTGAGTATGTATGTATCTGAGGTCTCAGTTCACTGGTAACTTGTTGGAGGGTGTGTGTACCCAGACTGGAAGTCCCAGGGGAGAGTGTGCTGGCCCCGGGTTTTAATCCTATCTTTGTCCTCACGAGCTGCAAATCATTCAGCTTTTGTGAAACTTTACTTCCCAATCTGTGAAATGGAACTGACGATGCCTACTGTGCCTACCTGTGGGGTCGATGAGGACCTCCAGGGATACAAGAAATGTAAAAACCTCTTCACAAACCTTAGGGGGCAGTGGAAGTGACCGCTCTTGTTCTGGGTACACAGTGGAAGAATGTCTTCAAGGCCTGGGGGGGAGGTTTTCTCCAGTGCTTTCACAGATTGCTCTCTCTGGAGAGCAGACAAGGAGCGGCAGGATTTACTTACTCTGCCACCCACAGAGAAACACCAGGAAATCCTTTATTTTTTTGCCAAAGAAGAAAGAGCTGCAAGGGTCCAGCTCTGTTAAAAAGCGTCTTCTTCCAGGCAGGTGCCCAGTGAGAGAGGGGCCATTACCATTGTCCTTTTGTGGTCTCTCCTGCTCCTTTCATTCGTGGCTCAGAAGTTTATGAGGATCCCGCTTAGAAGTTTGTCAATAAACGTGACTGTCTGCAGCTGTCCTATCAGAGTCATTAGGATCTTGGGGCCCCCACCATGCTGGTATGGCCCCGTAGCCTCCTAGTCCATTGCCTGGGGCTCCATCTTCCATCCTTACGTGGACTGCTTGGGAATGGTCCCAGAAGAACATTTGATTCTTCCAGGGGGAGTTATGGTAGCTGAGCAGATGGAGATCTCCATTGTTCAAACCTTGCCTCTAAAACTTAGTAATTAACAGATTTCTTGCCTTCTCAGTAGGTGAAGACGGGGGTGGAGGGAGAGAGGAAATTTGGAACTTAAAAAAAATGTAAAAAACAATGATAAATAGAAAAAATTAGTAATCAAAATGGGACTTGACAGGTAGAATAAGGAAATAAAAATAACAGAAGCCAGCATTTGTGTACAGCTTTAAGTTTATAAAACATGTTACATACAGCATCATATTTCACCCTCAGAACAACTTTATGAGGTAGACTCTCTTAGAATCGCCATTTTACAAAGAAGGACACTGAGGCTCAGTGAGATTAAGTGACTTGATCGTTCTCAGGTAAGATTTGCACTCAAAACTTCCTGACTAAATCTTACACTCTCTATCCCTGCACCACCTAGCTGCCTCTAGGAGATGTTTGTCAAAGGTTTGGAGGGCAGAGGGGAAACTAGATAGGAAGAAACTTGGTAGTGTGGTGCAATGGAAAGAACTATTCTTTTGGAGTCAAGAAACCTGAATTGGATTTGTAGTAGAGATGGGAGGCAAAGGCGACTATGGGAAGGTAGGCTGGAGAGCAGCTAGAAAGGCAACAATGGACTTCAGATTTATACTGGGTTAACAAGCAGTCAACAAGTATTGCTTGAGCCTTGACTATGTGGCCAAATTGGTGTTCTTTCCAAAGTTGGGCTTGGCCATGCCCCTGCTGGGTTGGAGCTCAAGGTTCCCTGTTTCAAGGTATCTTTGTGCCCTGTCACTGTGCTAAGCCCTTGGGGATACAAAGGATGGCAAAAACCACCCTTGTCCTCTGGGAGTTCTATCTAGTGGAGGAGACATACAAACAACTATGTAGAAACAAGCTATGAACTGAATCCTTTGGAGCTAAGCTTAGAGGGAAGGGCTAACATTAAAGAGGAGTGGAAGAAAGAGGGATTTTAGCTGAGACTTGAAAGAAGCCAAGAAGACCAGGAAAGGAAAAGAATACAAGGGATGGGCATGGTCCATAAAATACTGGGCTTAGAGGAAGACCAGGGTTCAAATCCTTCCTTAGGTGCTTACTAGTTGTGTGACCTTGGGCAAGTCACTATTTTCTCATTTATAAAATGAAGAGGCTGTGCCTGCAGTTTCTCAGGTACCTTCCAGCTCTAAATCAACAATAATACTTTAGAGCAGTGGTTGAAAAGAACTGGGAGTATTGAGCATGATAAGGAAAGACTTTGGGGGAAGTGATGACCTACTTGAAGATTTCCTAGGGCTCTTTTGTGGAATAAGCCATAGACTCAGGCTGATTGCATCCTGGGAGCACAATGTGGATCAGCCAAGTTGCTGTCCAGAAATAGAATGAGTTATCTATGAATTATTGAGTTTCCTGTCACTGAAAGTATTCAAGCAGAAACTGAATGACCGCTCTTTGGGTTCATGGTCAGGGGGCTTCTTCCTTGGGTATGTTGGCTAGATGGCTACACAGGTCTCTTCCAGCTCTGACATTTTCCGATTCACTTATTTACAGAGACAGAATGAATGTGGGTGAGACATGCAGGCAGGCACAGATGTTTTCTATGTGCCAAGCACTGTGCTTGATGTACTCTCCCTGTGCGTAGACAATACCGGCTGAACTGAAATGAGTGACTCAGTCTGACCATATAAACAGGTAAAAAACCCCAAGAGCCCGAGATGGGAGAATGTTAGAGCAAGTTTTGTGTTGCTGGCTTGTGGGTTCAGTCTATGATGAGCTTGCATCCTCGTGGGCGTGTTTGGGAGATCTAATTTGTCTGACTGAGGACAAGTTTTTGGTACCGCTGTGAAATCGCCCAAATCATGAGCTTTCTTTTTATTTTACATGTCAGGGCACAGTGAGATGGAGAAAATCCCCAAGCTTCTTAATGTCAGAAAAGGGGGAAAAATCACTTCATATCGGGACAGACACCATATGGTAAAAGAACTGGGGATGTTTAGCCTGGAAATGTTCTTTCTGGCAAGTTTCCCCTTAGCCCATTTTTCTTTAAAAGGAGAGGGTTATTTCTCCCTTCTTAGACTGCAGGCAGTGTCTGTCACCACATCATATACAGCTGGGGAAAGTCTTGGGGGACAGAGGATTGAGTGAGCCGCAGACGGGGCTGTGCGTGGCAAGACAACACTGTTTAATCTGGACACTAATTTCCTCGCTTCCCTCCAGCTCTGATTTGGTTTAGAGCAGTGTTTCTAAGAGTCCGTTATTACTATTAAGCAGAAAGAGAAAAGAGAATGAACCGAGGGGACCTTTTAATCTCCTCTGATCATCCTTTGGAGCACCATTGTGCTTTTGTCTCGTGACTGTAATGACATAGGAAAATAATGTAGACTGAAAACTGAGTGTGGGCATTTTTTTCTCAGATCAGAGAAAGAATTGCCAACCTTTCAACTAGGCTGTGGCCTTCAGGATGGGGAAGTACATCTTGAGGTTTTCTCCCATGCTTAAATCATGGCCCTGCCATTTCAGGGTGGAACTGGGGAAAAGAACAAGTGTAATGAGGAAGCTTCCACTGGTGCCCTCAAAGTTTTTCTGCCTTGGTGCAACGTTTTAGTTGCACCACTTTGCTGTTTGAGTTTTTGTGTGTTGTTCTGAATAGTGTGATGGGACAGAAAAAGCACTGGGCTTGGATTCAGGGGGCTGGGTGGGTGACTTGGGGCAGATTCTTTGCTGGCATATCCCACAGGACTTCAGAGGGAGAAGGGCCATCTGGTCTAACTCATACCTAAATGAGAATCTTTGGTAAAAATGTCTCACGAGGATTCATCCAGGCTTTGCTCCATGACTCTCAGGGAGTTGGAGCCGCTACCTTTCAGATGTCTGCACCATTTGGGGATCTTTAGGAAGCTTTTTCTGATATCAAACCTAAATCTGCATCTTTGCAGCTTCCAGGTGTCACAGGCCCCTGGGGATGACTGGAATTGAGCCGATCGCTCTGTGACATGACAGTTACTGTGATTCCCCTCCCTATCCAGTCTTCTTTTCCCCAGGCTAAACATCCCCAGTTCCTTCATGACAGCTCTTCAAAGGCTCTCTCATGTCTCCCCCTAAATCTTCACCAGCTAAACACTCCCACTCCTTCAACAGATCTTTATTTGACATGGAACTGATTCCCTACGATTGCCCTCCTCTGCAGATTAACCATACCTTTACTAAGCTGTAGCACCCAACACTCCAAGCGTTGTCTGTTGTTGTTCAGTCATGTCCCACTTTCCATGACCCCATTTGGGGTTTTCTTAGCGATGATACTCCAGTGGTTTGCCATTTCTTTCTCCAGCTCATTTTACTGGTGAGGAAACTGAGACAAACAGGGTGAAATAACTTGACCAGGGTCACCCAGCTAGTTAATGTCAAGCTGGATTTGAACTCACAAAGATGAGTCTTCCTGATTTTAAGCGCAATGCTCTAT
The DNA here is from genome assembly GCF_028372415.1 of Notamacropus eugenii. NCBI lineage: Eukaryota > Metazoa > Chordata > Mammalia > Diprotodontia > Macropodidae > Notamacropus > Notamacropus eugenii. The sequence continues at coordinate 524,458,641 of NC_092873.1, forward strand.
CCACTGTGCCACCAAGCTGCCCTATTGTCTGCATAAGGCAGAGTATGAGGGGACTCACCTCCTTATTCCTCTCTCGATGCAGTCAGAGGTCACATTTCACACTTTGACTCATAGTGAGTTTACAATACACAAAACCCCATCTCTGTGTGCCTCAGTTCCTTCATCTGTAAAGTGCTGATAATAGGACCAATAGTGCCTGTCTCATGGAGCTGTTATGAGGCTCAAGATAACGGATAGAAAGCAGTATAAAATGTTAGCTGCTAACATGTTTTCAAAATTTTACATGCAGATATAAATGTACATTTTTTTGGGGGGGAGGAAATGGCTAATGTGGGAACTCGGTTTGCTGAACTTTGCAGATAAATACTGAGGGCTTTATTTTTTCAGGTTTGTCTTTTTATTTGCTCGTTGGGGAGATAGTGGGAGGGATGAGTTCATACAAAAAAACAAGCTTGTTAGTTGAAAAAATAAAAACAATAAACTATTTAAAAATTATTTCCTTAATGTGTTTGTTTCCTGATCTGCTTCTGACCTTTCATTCTTCTGTGGGTCATTGGTCTCCCTATATGGGTTCTCCTTCTACTTATGGCAGATTCACATTCTCCCTGCCTTTCTGCCTTGTGCCATTCTTGATGACACTTTTTGTAAATCCCCAATAGAACACTTGTCCAATGCTCGAGGTCTGCCTTGATCTCTTTTCATATTTGAAAGCCAACCTCAGTCTTCAATCCAAAATCCCATCTTCTATAGGAAGTCTTTTGTGAACCCCTTATTTCTACTGTCTTCTCTCTGGTGATCATTTCCCATTTACCCTGCAAATAGCTTGTTGTTTCATATTTGTTTGTCGTTGCCTCTCCCATTAGATTGCAGGTTCCTTGAGGTGTCATTGAAGTCCTTCCTTTCTCCTTTCCTTCCTTCCCTTCCCTCCCCTCCCTCCCTCCCTCCTTCCTTCTTTCCTTCTTTTTCTTTCTTTCTTTCTTTCTTTCTTTCTTTCTTTCTTTCTTTCTTTCTTTCTTTCTTTCTTCCTTTCTTTCTTTCTTTCTCTCTCTCTCTCTCTCTCTCTCTCTCTCTCTCTTTCTTTCTTTCTTTCTTTCTTTCTTTCTTTCTTTCTTTCTTTCTTTCTTTCTTTCTTTCTTTCTTTCTTTCTTTCTTTCTTTCTTTCTTTCTTTCTTTCTTTCTTTCTTTCTTTCTTTCTTTCTTTCTTTCTTTCTTTCTTTCTTGTTCCTGCCCTCCTTCTGAAGCTTACTTTCCCCCACTATTGTACCACACCTCCTTCCCGTGGGAGCTGGGGAGGGGCAAGAATTGTCAGCCATTTCTTGACTGTATTCAGTCAGGGCTTAACTACTTGTCCCCTGCTTCTCTGCTTAGTTCAGTTTCCCTTGGTACCAGAATTTCTAGTCATGGATTTGCTCATGAACACTTGTTAGCATGCTGGATTGGGGATTCTTGTTCAGGTCCACATTAGATTAGGTAATCTTTGAGATCTCTTCCAGCTCTAAGTTTCCATGATTTTCTTCTGTAAAAAAATATCTCAACCTGAAGTCCATCACTAAAACTGTATTCCTTTTGCTGCATTGGTTTTTTTCCATCAGTAATGACTCAGTAGAGGAGACAGATCTGTCAGCTGTTGTTGCTTTGGGAATCAGCATTTTGAAGAATGGATTCCTTACTTTTAGAAAGCAATATGTTTGACTGGAACATGGGTGTGTGGAGTGGATTATAAGGACATGAGGCTAGAAAGTGGGTTTGGCACTAAATCACAACAGAGCTTGAATGGCAGTCTATCAACAAAGATTTATATATTAAATTCAATTTTTTTCTATGAACTAAAATCTATTTTCTCTTCCTTTCATCTTCTCTTTCATTGAAAAAAAAGAAAAAAGAGACAAAAGGCTTATAACAGGTAAACATAGTCAAACAAAATAAATTTCCCCCATTAGTTGTGTTTAAAATATGTCTCATTTTGCACCCTGAGGCCATCTGCCTGTCAGTCTGTCAGGAGGTGGGCGGCACTCCGCAAGAGGTATGCAGGGAGCACGTTGCATGGCACGCTGAGATCCAGCCTAGCTTTGAGACTGTGAGCAAGTCAGCTGACCTTCTCCAGTCTCAACTTCCTCATCTATGAATGAGGATTATAAGAGCACCTCAGTGGTCACAGTCTACCCCCCCTACCAATGCAAGTAGCTCCTTCCATGAAATTTACAGTCTTAGAGATTTTCCGGTGGCACTCAAAAGTTAAGTGAATTGACTAGACTCCTTCAAAGTGGGACATGATCCCAGGACTTCCTGGTTCCTGAAGCCAGCTCTCTTCATTATACCACAATTATGTACACACACACGCACACACACGCACACACATACTCATACACACATACACACACACCCATACACACACATACACACAACCAAACCACCACCACCACCACCACCACCAAAAGTGCAAGGTTAATTTTGGAAGGAGTGCACTAACACCTGGGAGAAGGTGTCAGGAAGTGCTTCATATAGAAGGTACCATCTAAGCAAAGTTTTGAAGGAAATAAATATGATGGGCTGGGGAGTTTGGACTTAATTTCTTGAGTAATGAATAAGGAACCAGCAAAGGTTGTAACAATCAAATACGTCTACAGTAAAATTAATCTCAGATTCTTACTAGCTGCATGACTCTAAGTAAGTCACTTCCCTCTGTTTTCCTCAGTTTCCTCATCTGTAAAATGAGTTGGAGAAGGAAATGGCAAACTACTCCAGTATCTTTGCCAAGAAAACCCCAAATAAGGTCACAGAGAGTCAGACACAATTGAAATGATTGAACAACAATTTGCCAAGCCCCGGGCTAAGAGATGGTGATGCAAAAGGAGGCCAAAGACAGTCGCTCCCTCATGGAGCTCACAAAGAATTTGTAGCATATTCTAGGAAGGTGCAGATGTCTGGCCCACAGCTAGCCCACAGCATCCTCTGATCCCATACCTGGTTCTGTGCAGTGGAAGCCCTTGCTTTGGAGGCTTCTCAACTGCTCACTGATTGTGGGGTTTGAGACACATCATGACATCCTCCTGGGCCTCTCTTTCCATGTCAATGGACTTTATAAAATGGTGAGACCCTTTGTGTCTAACAAAATGTACATGTTAATGATTTTTTTATCAGGACCTGGGATCTCATTGGTAGTCCTGATGTGTGCTTTGATTGATTCTCAAGATTCCTGGTACTCCAGAGAACTCTCCATGGGAAAACTTCCTCTCAGATTGACTAGCTTTGTAATATATATGTAATATATGTAATAGCCTGGGAGAGCCGGCTCTGGGCCCCGAGGAGTTAATGGATTTGCTCAGGGTCACACAGCTAGTATTTGTCCCCGCCTTTGGACCCAACTCTTCTGGACCTCACTATAAACTATGTCTGCCATGTTGCCTGAACTAAATTAATGATTAGATTAGAGTAACTTTGGCAGCGACAGAGCATTTACCAAGTGTAAGGCTGATGGAAGTCTCTTGGCTCCCAAGCTTTTTTTTTTAACCTTTGGTTCCATTCTATCAAAATGGCAAAAAGGAGCTGAGAAGCCAGGCCTGGAGAGCGGCTGAGACCACACAGGCCTGTGTCCTCTCATGGAGCAAAGGCCAAGTTTATGTAGTGAATTATTGTGGCTCAGCGTTCCACTCTGGGCACCTCAGTAGCCATGGAAATAGTGGAGGATCAGGAGCTCAGCTGATGAAAGATGAAAGGAGTTCATTAAGGAATGCCTCAAGGAAACACAACTTGAAAATATTTGTAAACGGATATAGGAGGGAGAGGGATAGGTTGGTTTGGCACTGGGCAAGAATGAGAAGTCAAGAAAATTGTGCAGACAGCGAGACTTTCTTGGAACGGAGAGAAGAGAAGAGGTTCCCTAAGGCTCCCTGCCCATCACCCAGACAGTGAGTGCCACAGTCCTTGTGCCACGACTTGAGCCAAACAGAAAAAGGGAGGTCTGTGTAGGCAAAATCCAGATGTGGTGGAGAGCTGCCTTTTCCATCTTTAGGTCATCTAATTAAATGTCTAGGTTGTAGAATCTTTGGAACTATGAGAGAACTGTCTCTTTTTCCTAAATTGATATTCTTTTAGCAAGGTATATAATCCTATATAAAACAATAATAATATGTGAAAGTATATAAAATAATTAGTAGCAACGAATGATGAGTATATAAAACAATAATTCTTTTAGAACTTTGATTGCATTAGTATAAGGAACTCCTGGGTGACAAACTTCATCTCTCACGGTATTAGAGTTGCCCATGGAGTGGGATTATTTTGCTCAAGGACATCCAGAATGAATTAGAGGTAGATACAGAATCAGGACCCAGATGCCCAGGCTCCCCAGGGGTGACACTCTTTCCACGATGTGCTAAGGTTTCAAGGGATGACCAGGTGACCCCAGGCTTGGGGGTCTGCCCTCTTCCCCCTCCCCCACAGCAGGCTCCTGTTGACATACTCACTCCATCAAATCCCAGTTCCGTGACTGACTGAAATAACAATGGCTCCTTTCTGACATCACATGCAGTGCAGGGTATTGGTGGTCTGTCATCATACTCTGCTGGTTGCCACATCATCTCCCTTCTCCTGTCTCAAAACCTTCTTGCTCTCATACACCTCCTATTAGTCATTGGGTTCCGTTGCTCCAAATGTGTGGGATGTGACAGAATTGGGCAAAATTGGATGAGGTATGTAAAATAGACACTCAGGGAACAGGAGATGGTAGCCTGGAATTTCATATCTCATGGATCAGGAAATTTGGGTCAGCCCCTTACCCAAGCTGGGTCTCAGTTCCTTCTTATGTAAAGAAAGAGGGTTATACTAGATGATGGAGGCCATTGGGTACAATTCAAAGAACACTGGATTTGAGTCAGAAAACCTGAGTTTGAATTCACTTAGTACTTGCATGACCATGGAAAAGTCCCTTAGCCACTTGGCCCTCCATTTCTCTAAATGTAACACAAAGGATGCACATGATGACCTTTAAGGAGCCCTGGATTCCATGATGCCTGTGCTTCCTTCTAATTCTGAGTTTCTGTGATTCTATGAAGAGTCACTTCATGGCTATTTCAGGCTTGTGATTTCATAGATCAAGAGTGAGAAGGGACCTCAAAGCCTTCATTCAGTGGCCAGTGCCTCCTGCTACGTCTTGCAGCTTTTGGTCTGAGGAGGTTATCTGGGTACAGTGAGCGGTTAAGTTACTCAGCCAAGGTCACAGAGCAAGTGAATGCCCAGTGATCTGGAAGCCAGAGGAATCTGATTTCAAGGCCTGTTCTCTATCCACTGAGCAGTACTGCCTTTCATGAATCCAACAGTCGTAACAGCAAAACAACAGTTGTTACAACAGGGACTGTAATTATGATAGCCGTTCTCATTCTAGAGTCAGCCCCTGCATTTCATGGCTCTGAGAAAGGAAGTTCAGTCATTTCAACTGTGTCTTGTTCAACCACATGGCGCCCAGATCTCAGGACCAGGAAGGGAGTAGAGGAAGGCACATGCTTGAGGGGTCTATTTAGACATTCCCCAATAATTCTGTCTTTCTTCATCTGTCAGTCCTAAGCCATGTCTCCCACTCCAAGGGGCAGTCTTGTAAAATGGAAAGAACTGGCTTTGGAGACCTGGGTTAGAATCCTGCCTCTGACTTAACTACCTGTGACTTCAGGCAAGCTACCCAGTCTGCCACTGGGTACTTTGATTTGCTCATTTGTACAATGAAGGGGCTGGACTCCATGACCTCCTAAGGTCCACATCATTTCTAAAGCCAGGGTCTGGTTGTTTTATATGTAAATCAGTACATACAAGTACAGGGTCTATGGAAGGTAATCTTTGAAGGGATGGCCCAGGCAGCTGAGGACACTGGGAAAGACTTCCTGGAGGATTTGGTCTGAGTCTTAAAGAAATTCAGGAATCCTAAGAGTCACAAGTTGGGAGAGATAGCATTCCTGGTGAGGGGAACAGCCGATACAAAGACTCTGAGATGGGAGATGGTCATGTTCAAGTCACAGTAAGTAGACAGACCAGAGTGACTGGGTTGTAGAATATGAGAAGTGGGATGGAATGTAAGAAGACTGGAAGGATAGAAAGGAGCCAGTTTGTAAAAAGCTTTAAATGTCAAATGAAAATGGATAGAAGGATAAATAGATAAGTAGATGAGAGATTAGAGAGAGAAAGATGATGGATAGACAGGTAATAGATGATAGCTGGACAGATAGCTTATGGACAGATGGGTAGTTAAATAATTGTTGGATGGATGGATAGATGATAGATAGATATTAGATAATAGATAGATGATGGATAGCTAGTTAAGTAGATATGATATGATAGGTGATAGATTGACTAGCTGATAAAACATTTGTTAAAAATTTCATATGTGTGAGGTACTGTGGGTTTTTTTTTTTTCATCCTGGAGTTAATAGGGAGTTCCTGTGATGACTGAATGGAGGGTCCCCTATGAGAATGTGGGAAAACTCCCAGTTGATTTGACTTAAAAGCCCACCTTTCAGGAGAGAGGTCAGACTTCTGCTCTGCCCCAGAGGACCGAACATTTTGTCTTTTTATTTCACCTAAGCATAGGGTCTCCCCAATGGCAGGACCTTAATAAATACTTGTTTAATTGAATTGAATATAAGTAGGAGTGATGGGGAGGAGCTGAGAGAGGCCATTCCATCTCCCTGCAACCTTGGGAGCATACCGGAGTGGGCTGGGCTGCCTTAGTGAAGAGTGGGGCACCTTTTAATGTAGCTTTCAAGCAGAGGCTGGGTGACCACTTGTCAGGACTGTCAAAGACAGACTGGACTCATGGTCTCTGAGTTTCCCTCTGACTGACACACTGTGATTCTCAGAATACAATCTGTTCCCTGCTCCCAGAATCCCAGAATTGGATAGTTGGAAAGGATGTTAACATCTCCCCAGTCCAACCCATGCTGGGAAGTCCAGCATCCCCAGTTAGGACCCTCTAGTCTCTTCTTGGAGATCTGCTCAGAGAACGTCCTCCATCGCCACCTCCCTCTTTCCCTCCAAGGCTGCTCATACACTTTGCCAGGGCTCGAATTATATGCAGGCTTTTCCTGACATCAAACTTCAATTTGCCTCTTTGTAACTGGCAACCTATATTCTTACTTCTGTCTTTTGGGTCAATACAGAGCTCCCCCACCCCAGTCCCTCATTTTACATAGCTGAGGAAACTGAGACTGTTACAGACAAATTGATTTACCCCAGACCATTCAGTAAGTCAAAGTGCGAGTTAAGATTTGAACCCTTAGTCTTCAGGTGCCAAATGTAATGCTTTTTACATGTACATAGGCTCCTTCTCTGTCTCTCTGTCTCTCTCCCCCTCCCCCCACCCCCATCCCTCTCTCTCTCTTTGTGTTTCTCCCCAGGAATACCACATCCTTTTCCAAATTTCATCTTTCTCACCCAAAGAACACATAGGCTGTGGAGACTTTTTTAGGGTTTTTGGTTTGAGTGGGGAGGAGCAGTCAGGGATAGGAATGCCTTCAATTGACCTTTCCAAGGTTTCACAGATTGGGGATATTCAAGTGGGTTTGCCCACTCAGAGTTTACTCTAGGTTCGCCTTAAGTACAAACCCATATGTTTCAGCTCCTGGTAAGCATTTAGCAAACCATTCACTTAACCCCTCCGGCGCCCTGCTGGAGACAAGGTATTTGCAGGCAAACCCCTGGAAATCAATAGGCCCTTGTGTGATTTGGTGGGCTGGTGGAGGGGGACTCAGATGCACCTGGGCGGGGCTTAACCCCCACACCCCCAGGCTTTTGAGTGAGAGAGCCTCCAAGGGCCTTCAGATGTGCCAGAGATACATGGCTAATGAAATCTCTCTGCTCCCCTGAGGTTACGTGATCCCTTCAAACACTGCTTTTGACAGAACACATACGATTTAGTTTTATTTTTAAGATTCGGAAAGAGCCTTCTAAAGATTTGATCCCCTCCAAGGTCAGTGCGTAAAACAAGACAAAGAAGTCTCTTTGGAGCCTGGAAGGGGGCTTCTGGGGGGCTTGGTTAGAAAGGAAAGCTGGAAAATCTAAAGCAAGCCAAATGAAAGTTGTCTCTGCAGCTTGTAGATGGGGGAGGCAAAGAGTCAGAGAATGAATGCTGCTGCTGGGAGAGGAGACCTTTGGAGGGAGCGGGAAAGAAGAGGTTGAGAGCCAGAGGACCTGAGTTCAAATTCTGTCCCTGTCACTTAATACCTATGAGATCTCAAACAATTAAAAACAGCTCGACAGTAGAGTTGTCATGGAAACAAATGCTGGATGTGGAATCAGAGTCTATCTCTGGCACTTTGTACCTACTTCTTTTGGTCTTATTTCCTCAGCTGTAAAAGCAGGGGGTTAGACTAGATGATACTGTTCTCCCCAACCCCATTTCCTTCCACTTCTTAATCTAGTACCCCATGATCCTCCAAACCTTTCCTTGCTCATGGCATCTGCTTCACGAATTGCTAGGACTACAAGGAATTCATCATTTGGTGAGGATGAGTTTTACTGAAAGTGGTTGGTCTGGAGGTTCATCCATCCATGCCTTCTCAGAGTAGCAGGACCTTCTGGAGGGTAAGATCTGGGGGCAGGGACTTAGAGATCTCAGGGTCATGTCCACACTGAGATGAGGCAGTGGAGGTCAGATCATTTAGCACTCTTCCTCCTTCCCCTCCCCTCGACTTTATTCCAGAGAAGAACTGTTGGGAGATGTTATGTCAGTGGTTGGTTCACAGGTTCTTCTCTCTTCCTTCTTGGTGGTCTGCTCTTGGAAACTCTTCTTCTGTCCCAGCTGCTTGGCAAAGCCCCATTTGGCTTATTTGGAGAACTAGACTCAGGCCACTTGATTCAGCCCCACTTGATTCAGCAGGTGAGAGCCACTTGTGGGCCTTTGGAAAGGCTGAATTAGAGCAAGGCTTTTTGGAATGCTAGGATGATGCTAGGAGTAAGACTCCTGGGCCGTCCCCACAGATATTTCAGGACTGCTCAAAGGTCTCTTGGCTGTTCTCATTTCCTCCAACATGACTTGCCATCTCCTGCCACCACAGTTTTGCAATAACTATGCTCTGAAATCCTCCAATTCTGAGTTTCTCTGGCTTCTTTCAAGACTCAGTTGGAATCCTACCTTCTACAGGAAGCCTATCCCTATCCCTCCACTTGCTAGTGCCTTCCCCATTTAGTGACCTCCATTTACTCTAAATAAATCCTTAATGTATCTAGAGGCTGACATATTGTCTCATCATTAGCAAGTGAGCTCCTTGAGGGAAAAGAATGATGTCTTTGCCTTTCTTTGTATCCCTACGGTTTAGCACACAGTAAGTGCTTAATAAATGCTCTTTGGCTTGCTGTAAGAGTTACTGTGGTACAATAGTAAGAGATTAGTCTCTCAAATCAATGGACTGAGGCTCAGAACTTGGGTCCAGTTCCAGCCACCTATATGACCCAGGGCAAGTCAACTCCTCCATTTACGCCTCTGTAAAATGGGGGCACTCAGTGTCCTCTGAGGTCGTTTCCAGATCTAGATCTAGGGACCTGTGATCCAGAGGTCTGGAGAGTATGTGGAGCTTGATGCTTTCCAGGCCTTTGGAACAGTTGGATCCTGGGGAATTCTGTCCTAGAGCATGCCCTCCTGTTGGCAGGTCACACTAATTAAAATAGGGTCTGAGATTTCAAGTTGGAAGGGACCTCAGAGGTCATTTGCTTCAACTGCTTTGTTTTAAAGGTGAGCAAATAGGCCTCAAGGAGTAAGAGACAGGCTGGATCTGAATTCAGGTCCTTGGACTACAAATGCGTCATTCCTCCCACTGCTATACATGGATGACTAGGTATGTCCCATGTCTGTTGTCTAAGAAGGATTTAAGATACAGCAGTCTGAACTCCATCTCTTGTCCTTGAGTACATTTCCTAGACTCTCCAAGCCTTGATTTTCTCATCCATAAAATGAGGGGGTTTAGCCACATGGCCTCCAGGGTTCCTTCAAGTGAAATCTATGATCCACTTATTATACCATATGCAGATGAAGATATCGAGGCTCCTAACACTTCAAGGACTGTCTCAAGGATACACAGCTAGAAAGTGGCAAAGCTTTAGCTGGGTCCCAGGTCTCCTGACTCCCTATCCGATGCCTGTACCACTGCACCATGCTTCCACTCTCAATCCTCCCAAATATTCCTAGTCCTTGCTCTCAGCATCTACAGATGTTTGACCTCCTGCCTTGCTGCTGTAGATTGGTTTTAATTAGGATGATCTATGGGATGAATAAACATAGGGCTGGAAAGAGGACATAACATCATGGCTTTAAAAATGTAGTTTTATTTTAAACTCCCCATGGACAAGCTGAAAATCACCTCAACATTCTGTGTTTTTCCCTAATCTTGAAGCTGGATGCTGAGGTTGTGAAGATATGTGTGTATATATTCATGTTTGTATATAACACACACATACATGCATATGAATGTTGTATTATATATGTGATACATATATGTATGTATATCTACATCTATATATATATCAATATATGGAGAGAGAGACAAAGGGGGGAGAGAGAGAGAGAAAGGGAGAGAGAGGTAAAGGAAGGTAAGAAACCATTCTAGGCTCACTTTCCTCCTTCTCTCCTCACCCCCTTCCCAACTTGGTCTGACCCTAAGAAAGTGAGCACTCCAGGGCTGGTAAAGTACACATCTGGGTCAGCTTTGTTCCTGTTTCATTGAGCAAATCAGCATGAATAGTTGCTGCATGGGACCAAGAATAAAACAGGATAAATATGTTGGAGAGGGCTGAATGCGGCTTACAGCTGGTTGCCCCCTCGCTCGCCTTTCTCAGGCTTATTTTTAATCATTCGGCTAGTTTCAGGAATCTCTACAAACACTTGGCATGATTCAAAAGAGTTCTGGGTTCTTTTCAATTAGGAAAACACTTGAGCAATGTGCTTTCTGGCTGGGGAATGTGTAGGTCAGTGGAGAGAGACCCTTGGCTGCCTCCCACTGATTGAAGTGTTCAAAGAGCCATTTAAACAACCCATCAGTAGACACTGATGGAGAGCCCTTCAGGACAGGGACTGTTTCTTATGCAACCTTGTAATCATTCAAGGACCTTGGAGAAAACCTTTCATGTTTCACATCTTAAACAACTACTGGTAGGTTGAGTAAATGAATGAATGAGTGAATGAATGAATGAGCAGTGAAACTTGGTGTAGTGGAAAGAACTTTGGAGTAGAAGTTAGAACCTTTCAAATGTAAGCTCCCTGGGAGCAAATCTGTTTCTTATTTTGAGTTTGTTTGTCTTGCACATAGTAGGGCCTCCTTAGATGGTTGGGTGGAATCTGGGCTTGGCTCCCTGCTCTGTCAATATGTTGGGCACAGGACTAAGCTTCAGCATAAGGCTCTGTCTTCATAATAGAGATAATCAATGTAAAATGAGTTAGAGAGAAGATTATACGATTGTTTGAGTGGAGGGGCCCATGTGGGTGGTGGACTTAGCATCACAATGGGCTTTTTATAACCTCGTCCCACCACCAGCTGTCTGTGTCCTTGGACATTACTCTTCCTCTCACACTCTACTGTCCATAAAAACTGTCCTTCCCATATGGTCCTCTATCTCTCTCTTCTGTGACTTTGCCTTGCCCTGCCTGGAATGCATGTTTTCTTCATCTTAGACACTTAATAAGTGCTTGTTGATGGATTATTTCTTGATGATGGAAGGGGTCAGGCCTTCAGAGCATTTTAGGTCTCAAAGGGATTGTAGAAATCACCTCGTCCAACGTATACCTAGACTCCCATCTACAACACTTCAGACGATTGGCCATTCGGTCTTTTTTTCCTTGAAGACCTTCATATGGAAGAACCCAACTGTTCTGCCCATTGCTCCAGGAGAGCACTAATTATTAGGAAGCCTAAATCAGTCTCTGTAACTTTTCAAATCTGTCCTGGGGCCAAGCAGAACCAATCTGACCCCTTCTCCACATAAGCCCATTAGATATAGGAAGACAGCTCTCTTATCTGCCATAAATCTTCTCTTCTCCAGCCTAATCCATCATCCCTCATGTGGCATGTACTGGAGACCCTTCACCTTCCTAATTACTCCCTATTAACATTCTCCAGCTTATTAATATTCTCCATGAAATGTGGTTTCCTAAAACAGAATCCTTTCATCCAGAAAGGGTCTGACCAGGGCAGAGGACACTAAGACAACTGCCTCCCTATTCCTGGAGAGGGCACTAGGCCTCTCTCTTTGGTAAAGAAAAAATTATAAATAGTATTTTATTTTTTCCAATTACATGTAAAGATAGTTTTCAACATTCATTTTTATAAGATTTTGAGTTCCAAATTTTTCTTCCCTTCCTTTCTCCCTAAGATGGCAAACAATCTGATATAGGTTATACATGAGGAATCATGGAAACATATTTCCACCTTAGACATGTTGTGAAAGAAGAAACAGAACAAAAGGGGAAAACCGCAAAAAAACCTCCTCAAAGTTAAAATAATATGCTTTGACCTGCACTCAGACTTCATAGTTCTTTTTCTGGATATGGATAGCATTTCTGTCATGAGTCTTTGGGAATTGTCCAGGATCTTTGCATTTCTGAGAAGAGCTAAGTCTGCCAAAGTTAGTCATTGTACAATGTTGCTGTTACTGTTACAATGTTGCTATTACTGTTACAGTGTTCTCCTGGTTCTTCTCACTTCATTCTGCATCAGTTCATGTAAGTCTTCCCAGGTTTTTCTGAAATCTGCCTGCTCATCATTTCTTGTGGAACAAAATTTATTCCATCATTCATATACCATAACTTGTTCAGCCATTCCCCAATGGGTGGGCATCCCCTCAATCTCCAGTTCTTGGCCGCCACAAAAAGAGCTGCTACAAATATTTTTGCACACATGAGTCCTTTTCTATGACCTCTTTCAGATCCAAATAGTGGCAATGCTATTGCACTAAGTTGCTCTTAATGTAGCCTAAGATTATGCTAACTTTCTTGGCCACCAGAGCCCAGCTATTGCTGACTCATGATGAGTCAACTAACACTCAACTTATCCTGAATCTTAATGATCTTTGTGCTGTCTGACACATGGCACAGATGTAGAGTTGGAATTAGAAGGGATCTTAGAGATCTTCTAGTCCAATCCCCTAATTTTACACGTTGGGAAACTGAGGGACAGAGAAATGAAATGACTAGTCTGAAGTCAAACACTTACTAAGTGGCAAAGTCTGGTTTTGAACCCAGGTCCCTTGACTCCACATTCAGCTCTTCTCCCACTGCACCATATCTTGATAGGGGCTTCCTAAATGATTTTTAATAATAACACTTGACACTTCTTTACATTTTAAATTTAGCAAAGTTCTTTCCTTACAACAATGCAATGAGATAAGTAGGGGTGGATACTATCATCAGGGGAAGAAAATTTGAACCCAAGTCTTTTGACTCCCAGTCCAGTAGTTTTTCCATTATTTGTGTCTTACATTTGTTGCCTAGTACAGAGACTTTCATAAAGAAAGTTTTTAATCAGACTTGTTGACCATCAATCCATCTCATGTATTGGCAATGTATAAATTATAATGTGCTCTTTCTCAGCAATGTGCCAAGCATTGTGGCTATAAATACATGAATGAACGATACAATTCCTGCCCTCAGGGCCACTCTCCTCTTCTTTGTTGACTTTCCTCTTGTCATCATGCTCTACACAAGCTTTACTCACCAGAACTGGGTCATTTTATAAGAGAACAGGAGGCCAGTACAAAGGAGGGTCAACTAAAGAAAGCTTGAAGCAGAGGATGGTGTGAAAGAAATATGCTAGCTTTTCTCATGTATTTGAAGGGTTATCCTGACAAAGAGGGATGAGATTTGATTGGTTGGGCCTCAGGGGTGCACAATTAGAATCAGGCATGGTGGGTGGGAGTCATGCAGAGATACACTTAACCTGAATTATAAGGAGAATCTTCCTCATGTTAAATCCAGCTGGAGAATGGGCTGCCTTAGGGAAATAGTGAGCTCCCCATCAAGGTATGTATGTCTACAAGTGCAGCTTGTCAAGAGGATTCTTGTTCAGATATGAAATTGGGATAAAAGACCTCTAAGGTCTCGTCCAACTCAGATGTTCTGGGATTCATTTAGAGTGCCTGCATTCCAGTCATCATTTTCCCAATCTGAGCCTCCCACCCCTCATCTGTGACATAATAAGTCTGGATTAGATGGCATTTAAGGCCCCTGGTTATTGGTATCCTGCATTGACATTTAATATTGAGTTGGCCCACTGGTGACATCAGGAAGGTCTTCATGAAGCCAGATGTGATGTGCGTCAAGAAAGCTAACTTAGGGGAAAATGTCAGTTTAACTCAAACAACAGCATAGAGTTTTGCCAATTCATCAATGGCAATGTGGAAATAGCTTTTAAAAAGATTTTCAAAAGCATCTTCAACTGTTCTCTAGGGTTGTTTCTTTTGTTAATAATAAAAAAGGAACTTGGCTATCTGAATGATGTGAATCGGGTCCTGCCATTTTAGAAAATCTGTTTAAAAAACATACTGTTCTCTTTTTTATGTGCGAGTTTCTCTGGTGGGAACCCTTCCCCAGAGCCTACAGGCTCCTCTGGGCTGAATGAAGGAGTTTATTGTTCTTGCTCCTTGGATTTTTCTCTCATTATTTGATCTAGTGACCTTTTAGTTCTTTGCTGGAATATATCTAGGAGAACTGGGTTTATCTATTATCTATCTTACCAACATGTTAGCCAGAAGAGGCTCCTTTCACCATCTTGCCTGGAAGTCCCTTATTCGTTTTCACCTGGGCTTCTTAGATTGAAGTTTTTGTGATTTGTTATGTACTTAATATTAAACATGAACACAAGTAATTGAATTTGCTTAACAATTATTTACCTTTAAATTAATTGACAGATAGTATAGTATAGTGGAAAGAGCTGGATTTGGATTGAGAGGTTCTGAGTTCAGCTCCTACCCTGGGCAAGTCACTTAACTTGGGGGGGGGGCAGTTGGAGATTTGTTCCAGGTGTCATCTAATAAGGGCAAACTATCAACCAGATACTGAGCTCCTTGAAAAAAGAAGAGAGATTTACCTTTGGGCCAGTAGATAATAGCCATGTGTGAATTGACACATCAAAGATAGAATAAAATTTAAAAGAGAAGAGGTGGTTGAGGGATGGCAGGGGGGAGAGAGAAAGAGAGAGATGGAGACAGAGAGAGAGAAAGAGAGAGACGAAGACAGAGAGAGACAGGCAGAGACAGACAGACAAAGACAGAGAGAGACAGATAGAGAACCAAGAGTGGGGAAATTAGTGAAGGTATATCCAGTACTGCAGAGGTTGGCAAAGGGGGAACCAAACTGAGTGTAAGAAAATAAAAGGATATTGCGAGAAAGAGTTCTAAAATGAAGGTGTTTGTTAGCAGCAGCACAGGCATTTCAGAAGGCACAATGAAAGAAAAGGGCAAGACCAATCTTTGGCAGTATATCACTGAAGTATGTGGAAATGATGTAAGGATGTGGTATCCAGTTCCCTAACCTTTAAGCTGGGATTTGTATTATTTGAACTACCTGCCTCATAGGATTCATCACATTGTAAGAACTTCATAAATGCTTTTCTATTAATTTCATAGGATTGGAGTATGAAAAGTGCTTTCTAAAACAGAGAGGAAAGTGCTCCATTAATGTGAACTGTTGTTCCCGTTACCTCTTGAGGACATTTTCTTCTTGTTTAGATGACTCTAGATTCTAAAACATCGTGGTTATATTGGGCTGAAATCTGTAACTTCCAGTGAGAATCACAAAATCAAAGAATCTTAGAGGGAGAAGAGACCTTAGAACCTAGAATGTTAGAGTTGGAAGGTTTTAACCATTGTTTGGTCCAAATCTCTCATTTTACAGATAAAAATATAGAAAGTGATGATTAGAAAAGTGAAGTGACCCCCCAAGATCACACAATCAGTGTGTATCAGAGGTGAGAGCCAAGCCTAGGTCATGGGATTGTAGACCAACCCCTTACTTTTAGAGATGAGATCTTCTGGGTCTTTTAGCTGTGAAGAGGAAATCAGTTAGTATTGATTATGTTCATTTAGTTTTAGTTTGAGCATAGGATTAAGCTCCCTTCTTTGGGAAAAGTTAGCTCTAACAGCTAAGCCAGACAAATAGAGATATTCTCTTAAATGTAAGTTACCTGTAGATTTAGGGAATGGATAGATTGATAAGACTTTGTCATTTAGTGGCAGATAATTTAGAGTAAGATGTATCTCTGTAGGAATAAAATAATCATCGAATTATAAGACTCTTTCTAAAGGTTAAGTTTCTCTTTTAAGCAGCTGGAAAAAGGGAGGTTGACTACGGGAGAAGCTTATTTCTTGAGCTAGATAGAGGTTAAGTCCAGGTTGAGCAAAAGAACTTTCTAAGGTCAGCTGTTGGAAGATAGGAGATAAATGCTAACTATAAACCCCAAATTCCTCTTTCCCAATGAGGTTCTAGTTACAAAGGCTTAAGCTGTGGGGCAAAGACTTCTGGGGCCATTTCACTCTGATAGCTAAATGTTTCCAACAGTACAAATTTGGGTTAAGAAAGCCTAGGAGAAGTGAACTAGTCAGATGACCTGTCTTGTCCAATTGAATTATATCCAAAACAGGTTTCCTATTTTAAAAAAAATTTCTCTTTTCTGTTATAAAAATAAGCTCTATAAATCACTCCTTTATCACTAATTATTGAGGAATTAGTTGACCTGAATTAGTGGTAACCTGTCAATTGTTACTACTAGATCATTATTTAAATTTTGTACCTCAGAATTATTTTCTATTTCAGATAATTAATTTTAATAAGCAGAAATCCAGTTCTCAAGCCTAATCTTAGTATATGGAGGTGGTGGTGGGAATTGATCAGGATAGCAGTGATGAATTCATTTTCTCCCCATTTAGTTGATGAAATTTAAGAATATAAGGAGCGGGTAACAGAAGCAATGAAGTGCTAAGGTCTCAGATGAAGTGGACATATTTATGAGGTTGGAAGAAGTTCTAGAACAGTGTTGGTAGCTGGCCCAAGCAGCTGAGCCTATGGTGGCCCTTTAAAATGACAGGCACAGTCTAGAGAGTGAGTCATCTGAAGACAGCTCTGAGGACTACAGACTCTGGCATCAGAAAAGAGAGTCATCTAGAGAGGTAGAACCTTGCTGGTTCTTTAAAGGTATCAACCTCAACTCCCAAGGGGAAAAAGATTTCTCATACCTCTGACCCACACTGGCCTTTGCATCTTGGAGGGGAACTGATCTCCAAGTAGTAAATATAACAACAAGGAAAAAGATATTGGAGACCAGCAGTATCAGAGGTTTACATTCCCTTGGCCACACCTAAGTGTGTGCCTCTCTACTCATGTACTCTATGCATAAACCCACTTTCCCCAGTGCTGCTGTGTATATTTGTGGGAGACAGTGCCACAGGTTTATCACAGGAATGCTTTGCAGTTATTTTAAATGTCTTTACTTTGAGCTAATTGTATCTTATAGTTGACTGTTAAAGGGAAACATACCAGTGGGGACTTGTGAGCTATGATTTTTGTTGCATTTTGTTTTATTTTTGAGTACAGACCTATAGAGTACCTTAAACCCTTGTGTAGTTACCTACCTTGGAGAACAAACCTTTTGATGCCAGTTACAGGAATGCATTATATCAATTCTGCTCTCTAGGGCCAAGCAGGATAAGTTTAATACCAGGTGGACTGTCTGTTTTTAATGTTAGGTTTCCTCTTCTCCCCTTCTAAGGCTTGTAGCACTTCTCTACCCCATCCCACCTTTTTAAAAATAGCATCTCATGCCTGCTGTTAATATGTAGTGGAGGAGGAAAAATCTGTTGGCAGTCAGCAGAAGAAAAAAATGTTTTTTATCCTGGTGGAGTTTAAAGAAAACAAATTGACCCAGGACAGAAGGAGGGCAATTTCACAAGAAGACTGAGAGAACTCTGCTGGGGTTAGAAATAACGACCCCAATTCTTTTTTGGCTATGGCTGCGTCATTTGGTTCTGGGGATTTTCCTCTTTACAAATCACTTGGCTTCTAGGAAAATCTCCCCATTGAAAGGAATGCAGTGTGGCTGCAGTATTGGCAAGCAATGGGAAAGATTTAACTCCTGGGTTCTTGCTGGGACTAGGAAAAGGCCCAGTGGAATCCCTGTGTTCAGCATTTCAACTAAATAGAAAGAAAGACAGGGGCAGGCTGTGCATTTGGTTGGTTGGTCTGGGATTTCCTGGCACGGCCGCCATCATTTCTGGGACAGCCAGGGCAGCATGGAGAGTCAGAAACATGGGCTAACTGGTTACCTCTTGGCTGCCCTTACTAGAGATAGTCCTTACAAACCAACTCTCCTGTTTGACCTTGAGCAATTTGATTGCTTGTTGACTTTGATTAACTCATCTGAAAAATGAAGGAGGCAGTGTTCTGCAAAACCATTTAATCTATTCTGGCTAAGTGAACAGACCCTTCCTACCTACTGTTAATCCAGTGAGAGCACCATTGATCCTATACTCCAAGGAGGCCATAGACAGAAAAACAGGATATAGACCAAATATTATGAGGGTTGGGAAAAACCTGGAAACAACGTGGATACTCTTATGTTGGGGAATGGCTGCAAAATGGTGCTTCTCTACTAATGTACTCCACGTGTGAGCCCACGCTCTCCAGTGATGCTGTGTAGATTTGTGGGAGACTATGCCATTGAATGGAATGCCATTTCACTAGGCCATAAGATATGCTGAATGTGAGGAATTCAGAGAACATATGGGGAAACTCACTTGAACTGAAGGAGAGGGAGTTAAGCCAAAATAAGAGAACAATGCTCACCATGACTGCAACAACTTAAAGAAGGAAAAAAATGCTAAATATCTATCAGAACTCAGACAAGGCATTGACCGATCTTGACTCCAAGGAAACCTTTGTTTGTAGGGTTGAAATGGCGGACGTGCTTTGTAGATGCTAGTTAGAAAGTGGATAGTTAACTGCCAATGAAATATATCTCCCTCCTCTAGGTAAAGAGGTAGTGGACTACAGACAAGTCTTGGGGCACACACCTTCAGACCTAATGAGTCACTTGGTTTGTCTTCCTTGCCTTATTTCATGTAGGGGAAGTTCTGGCTTATTTGGAAGTGAGTTTTTTAAAGCTTCATTAGTTAAAACATTAACAAAGAATGGATGATTCCTAAGGCCTCTTCCCATCTGGCACCTGTGATCTAGAAAGGAAAACTCCGGAGCAGGACTGGGGAGGATGATGGAGCCAATCAGCATCCTCTCATCAGGCTGCCTCCCTCTGTGGTTTTCTTAGCCATACTCTCTGTAGCTACAAACACCCCGTGATTCTGTCATCGCCACACTTGGCGTCGGAGGCCACTATTGGGCCCTCCATAAACAAGCTGTCAAGGCTGTTTGGACAAGAGCCGGGAGAAGGACAATAACAAACCAAGGAAGACTGAGAAAGGCCCGGGCAGTTCACGCCATTTATTTTTAATGGGCTTGCACGAACGCTGAGGACTTTATTGTCTGGGCGGCAAATAAAAGAGCCGTGTGTGCGGCCTTGGGTCTGTGACTGCCCCAAGAAGGCAGGCCTCCCTGGGGATGTTTTCCTTGGAGGGTGCAGCCTGCAGTTAGAGGCCAGGCGTCCTGTTCTTTTTCATGAGAATATAAATAAAGACCCAGGGACCCTTGGGTCTGGTTGGATGCTACAGGTAGAAACACCCCGTTGTACGACTGAGAAAGGCTGAGCTTTGGAGGCGGCCCCAAGCTTTGAAACTGAGGTTTTCGAAAATAAATAAGAAAAGAGAGTGCACAGAGCCTGGGTTTTGTCCTTTTCAGCACAGGCCAGAGAGCAAGAAGGCAGCCATGAAGGCTCGTATTCAAGAGGCTGAGGGATGGAAAGGAGGTCTTTATTAGAAACAGGCTTTGGGCTTGTGACAAATTGCATTTGAAATTCCATTTGTGGATCTGCAAAGCCCTGATGGCTTGAGGAGCCTTCCCCCTGATCGGAGCTCAGAGGTGGAGGTGGAGGGGGTGGGGGACAGGAGAAACCTGCTGGGCTCTTTGCTTTTCTTGGAGGCTGGGGGAGGAGGACCAGGACTTCATTCAGAAGGCAGCTACCCAGAGCAGCCAGGACCCACTCATCAGTGACCTGGAGATGGTAGGCTGCTGTAGAAAGAGAAGTGGACTGAGAATCTCCAGTCTCTAGTGTCTCGATGCACCAGCTAGTCACTCAGTCAGTCAGTGTTTATTAAGTACCTATGCAGGTGCCAGGCACTGAAGACATGCCACCTGATCCACGCCAGTTCTTGGAATCTCACCGTCCTGCTCCCATACCACCTTTGTGAGTGTCATGGACGTGCTGATTAGGGAATGCTCCTGGAGGGTGGAGACATTTTCATTTTGTCTTTATGTCTCTCTCATTGGAGGCTGTGGAGCACAGCCTGTCTGGTCAATAGCTATGTGTCCTTACTATGGATGTGAGAACGCATGGAACATGGTGGCTGCCTCCTAGAAGGCTCCTAAATCTTTATTGGTTGAAACTAATGTGACCCCCATAGCACCCAAGGGCGAAGGGAGAGAGGCGAGGGGCCTCCTCAAGGTCACTCAGCTAATAGGTCCCGATATGAACCCAGGTGTTGGGCTTCCAAGTCAGGTGGATTTTTCACAGTATGGGGTTACATATTTGAGCTGGTCTCTTAGTGGAGAACTGGGGCTAGGAGGGACAGATAAGCTTTGAAAATAAATACATTAAGGACTCTGAGGACTTGATACTTGCTTCTTGGAATTTTGCCTAGACTCTCTCTGCCACTGACTCTCCAAGTCAGTGTGGTAAAAGGCAAAGAATGTTGGTTTCTGGGATCAGGGGACCCTGCCTTCCAACCCCAGATCTCTCACATACTGTGAGGTCTTGGAGCCTCAGCTTCCTTATCTGGAGAATGGGATAAACACAGACTCAGAATCCTATTGGCCTTCATGTCCAGCTCCTATGGGTACAGAAATTCTCTCTACAACATCTAATACATGGTCATCCATCCTGTTTGAAGACCTTCAGGGATACGAGAATGGCACAGCTGAGTCAATCGATTAATCAGTTGAGCATTTATTAAGATTTTGCAATGTACAAGGAGTTGTGCTTGGTGGTACGCATGCAAGGAAGAAGCCAACATCTCCAGTCCTCTGGGAGGGGGAGGGCATGCCAGGAAAACCACAGTAGGAATTCCCATAGTACCAGGGGTGAGGAGATATGGACTGGTTGGTTAGACCAGTTGGCCAGAAGGATGCCTCCTGCCAAGGAGTGGTTGGAAAGGTAAACATTGAACAGGGTCATGAGGACAATCTTTTTAACTTCAAAGTGTATTGTAAGTATGTGTTATTCCCATTGGGTGCTATATTTGAGGAAGGACATTGCCAGACCAAACTAGGTGCAGGTGTGAATTCTTCTTATTTTTAGTGATACTTTCTGTAAAATGTCTTTTATCTTCTAACAAAGAATCCAGAATGCTAGGCATAGCCTTTTCCCCAGTGAACCTAAAACCTATCTGAAAGAAAAAGGCCATGAACCTATAAAAGGTCAAGCAAGAATCCAAGGTAGAAACCACAGATCCAAATTGTTAAAGAGATACCCTCCATGTGCTTAGACAAGAGATCTAGACAGAGGCAGGGAACTTGTCACCTTGGGGCCGCATGTGGCCCTCTAGGTCCTCAAGTGGGTGGGAGTTCCAGAGATAGAGATAGATATGCCACATACACCAGGGCACTGCCTCAAAGGGCTTATAGGGAGATTTGAGGGCAAATCTTTCAGATGTGCAGATACTACAAAGCCCAGAGGGCCAGGGTGTCACGCTGATGTCCTGTATGACAGCCTTTAACCATTCATTCAATAAATATTTACTAAGCACCTACTAGTTGCCAGACACTGTGCTAAGTGCTGTGGATAAAATAAATTTTTTTAAAGCTAGAACACTGGGCCAGATTGAATTGAAATTTAATGAGAATAAATAGATTTAGTCTTAAATTTGGGTTCAAAAAATCAATTTAAATAAAAGATAGAGGTGGCCCAGGTAGGCAGCAGTTCATACAGAAAACATCTGGGGCTTTTATTGGACTCAAGTTCAGTATGAGTCAACCATGAAGTATGGCGGCCAACAAAGTAAATGAGGTCTTTGTCAGCTTCCTGGGAGCCGTGGTATCTAGGCTTGGGAGGTATTAGTCCCCACTGTCCTCTGCCCTGGGCAGACTGCCTCTGGAGAATAGTGTTCACATCTGGGCAACACCTTTTAGAAATGGTATTAATCAGCTGGAGAGCCTTGTAAGAAGGATGACCCGATGGCTAAGGGACACACCATGGGAAGAGTATTTGAAGGGACTTGGAATCCTCAAGTCAAGAGAAGACAAAATGATGGGGGGATGGGACAGATAGATCTCTTCAAGTATTTGAAGGGCTGTCATAGAGGAGAGGGAGCAGACCCTGTGAAGCAGTTCGCCATTTTCTTCTCCAGAAAATTTTACAGATAAGGCAATTGAGGCAAATGAGGTGAAGTGACTTGCCCAGGGTCACACAACTAGTACGTGTCTGAGACTCAGAAGATGAATCTTCCTACTTCCAAGCCCAGCACTCTATCCACTGCCCCACTAAGCCAGAATCATGAGCTTCCTTCAGTCTATTCAAGTCCGTTCCTGATCCATTCTGTTGTGCCCTTCCCATCCCTGAAATTATTTTATATTTACTATGCATGTGACTTACCCATGTACCATGTCCTTTCTCCCCAGGGGATGGTAAGCTTCTTGCAGGCTGGGACTGCTTGGGCTAGATGGAAGAACTAGGAGTGATGTACCAAAGTGGAGTGGGCTGTCCCAGGAAGCCATGGCTTGTCCCTTTCTAGAGGTCTTCAAGAGGAAACAATATTACTCCATGTGGGAGTGTTCTGGAGGGGATTCCTGCTCAGATGCAGCGTGGATCCAGGGCTCTTCAGTCGGTGGGCATGAACTTTGCAAACACACACAATGCTTTGCAGAGCCATTTCCTTTGCAATCCCATGCATTTTATTTTGTGCATTTAAACGCATTATTCTGAGAAGGGGTCCAAAGGCTTTGCCAGACTGCCAAGGAATCTATGAGGCAAAAAAGATGAAGAGCCTCCCTGGCTAGAGGGAAGCAATGGCCCCTCCAATTTGGTAAATCTATGATGCTTTGAAATTTTCTTAAAATGTATTTAGCTAGGATGATTTATGTAGTATATACAAAATGGTGGCATGCTGAAAGAAGTCCCATTCATTCATTCACTCAATGAGCATTTATTAATTAGGCATCAAATATATGCAAGGCTACAAAGGTAGTCAGGAAGCAGTCCCTGCCTCAGGAAGCTTACCATCTACTGGGGAGAAAGCACATGGTACCCAGGAAGTCACCACAAAATAGATGCGCAGTAAGTATAAAGTAATTTCAAGGATGGGAAGGGAAGAATGGAAAGGATCAGGAATGACCTTGGGCATTGGATGGCACTTGAATAAGCTTTGAAGGAAGCTTGGGATTCTGGCTAGGTGGGGACAGTGTACTGGGCTTGGAATCAGGAAACCTCATCTTCCTGAGTTCAAATCCACCCTCAGACACCTTACTAACTGTGTGACCCTAGGCAAGTCATTTTACCCTGTTTGCCTCAGTTTCCTTATCTGTAAAATTTGCTGGAAAAGGAAATGGCAAACCACTCTAGTATCTTTGCCAAGAACACCCCAGTTGGGGTCACAAAGAGTTGGACACAACTGAAAAATGACTGAGAAGCAAAGGGATTGCAAGAAGCACAAGTAGAAAGGGAGAGCATGCCAGATATCAGAGACTCAGAGTCAGGAGATGTGGAGGACAGTGGGTGGCTGCAATGTCTAATGCATGAAGAGCAATCTTGAGAAAGGTAGGTTGGAACTAGATTGTGAAGGGTTTCCATGCCAGGTGAAGTTGGCATTAGATCCTAGAGGAACCACAGAGAGCACAGGGTAGATTAGCATACCTTTTAGCAATCTTCCTCTGGAACCTGTGGGGAGGATGGATTGGAGTGGAGAGAGATTGAAGACAAGGAGACCGGACAGGAAGGCGTTCTACTAGTCCAGATGAGAGCTGAGGCCAGCCTGAAGTGTTCTCCAGGTTGCTGTCATGCCGCAGGCTTCCTTGAGCTGGAGTTTGTGGTCTCAGAGACACATTCCTGTGGGTCATTAACCCCCTTTCCTGACCAACTTCACTTTCAAACCAGCTGTGGCCACTTTGTGGGATGGATGGATGAGGGGTGCAGATGGATGATCGTGATATGTCAAACAATACCCTGTAAAACCCGTTGAGTCTTTTCTTAACAAGCATGGGTAGAGAAGGTCCAAACAAGGAGGTCCCCAGGGACTGGGGACCTGCGATGGATTACACAGGCAAGCCCATTGACAGCAGCTCCCAGGTGCCCCGGGCAGACAGAGGGCAGAATTCATCTGCTTGTCAGTGGGACAACTTCAGGAAACTGAGAATTTTTTCAGCTGTCAGGGTGACATGGGGATGGACACTATTCTCCTTCCTGGAGGAGAGTCAGATATCCCTCTCCTTCCTTTTTGCTCTGCATCCTGCCCTGGTGTCAAGCACAGTGTCATTGCAGATGCATTAATGAGCACAGGTCGCAGGCTGCCAGGTGCGGCCGTGCCAGAGGTTTTGAGCGCAAGGGATCACACAGGTCTTGCTGGCACAGGTGGGAAATATCTTGGTGGCAGCTCAGCTTCTGCTGGTCTCAGAAATGAGAAAGGCCTTGAAGTGACTGTATGAGGAACCATTTTTCTCCTCCTCTTCCTCCTCCTCTCTCTCCTTCCCCTCCTCTTCCCCCTCTTCTCCCTCATCTTCTTCTTCTCCTTCTTTCTCCTTCTCCTTCTCTTTCTCCTCCTCCTCCTCCTTCTTTTTTTTCTTCCATTTTCTCTTTCAAAGGGATAGCAAGATTCCCCACTATGTTTTTACTTGAAGAGAATCTGACTGATTTCAGAAGCCGTGGAAAGCCTACAGGAGAAGGAAGGAACATTGGCATTCAATCTTAAGATATACATTCAAGTTCATTGATCCGACATTTATGGGACCACAAACCAAATGCTTTAACTCCTTGTGCCTTGGTTTCTTCATCTGTAAAATTGGGACCATAGTTTTACTGCAGTGGAAAGAATGTTGGCCATGGATTCAGAGGATATACATGGTACAGTATGTGGATTTGAAGGCAGAGGAGATTTTGGAAACAAGGAAGGAAATAAGCACCTACTATGTGCCAGGCGCTGTCCTAAGCTCTTTATAAATATTATCTCATTGAATCCTGACAACAACCCTGGGAAGTAGGTGCCATTTATATCTCCATTTTACAGTGGAGGAGACTGAGGCAGACCTAGAGGTGAAATGACTTGCCCAGGGCCACACAACTCTTAAGTGTCCAAGTCAGGATTTGAAATCATTTTTCCTTAACTCCAGGCTAAAGTGATCTGATCGATGCACTGAACTACCCAGCTACCACTTCAAATTGGGTTCAAATGTCAGCTCTGTGTCATACTGTCTGTGTGAGTAGGTGCAAATCATTTAACCTCTCTTGCCTCATTTTCCGTATCTGTAAAATGGGGGTGTTGAGTTAGATGTACTCTAAATTTCCTCTCCCTCCCCCAATCCTGTTTGAATCCTGTCTCTAGTCTCAGCCTTTTAGTATCTGTGTGACTTTGGGCAGATGACACAACCTCAATGAGCCTCAGTTCCCTAATCTGTAAAATAAAGGGATTGTTTGAATACTCTCTAAATCCCTTTCACCTTTCATATCTAAAAGTACATGAGTTTGTGTGGTGAGGAAAGAGCTTTGGAAACTTAACTTGCTAAAGAAACATCAGCATTTATTTATTTTAAAATAATAATAATTATAATAAATAAATAATAAGCTTTGTAGACAAAATAAAAGGAAATGTGGAATTTATAAAAGAATTTATTTCAACAAACAACTCAGGGAAGGTTGTGAATACCAATCAGATCAAGAATATGTAAAATACTTTAGAACAGCAAAGTATTGTTTGAATAGCAGCAATAATTAGAGTTATGGTTGGCCCTTGAAAGTCCCCATCCAGCCCCTGATAGGGCTGAGGCTAGATCTCATGACGCTTTAGACTGCCACAGGTGGGGAGGCAACCTGAGACATTACTGAATTCACCCTGACCCAGTTTAACAAATGATAAACCCAGGCCTGTAAAGATAAAGTGACTTCTGGAAGGTAATACAGCTGGGAAATAAGAAAGCCAAGACCAGACTCTGTCTGATAACTGAGCTGTCATGGAGGGTGTCATGGAGCCCTTGGGCAATCTGGGGAAGCCTATCAACCCCTCCTCAGAATATTGGGTTTAAATACATAAAACACAGAAGATTACCAAGGAAACCATTATATTAAAATATGATTGGGTTTTTTTTTTTAAATTCACGTATCCCTAGGGAAAATCTCTTGGTCTATGAGGGTTGAACTATTGACTAATGAAGCTTTTTGATTGTTGGTGGATTACGTTCATTCTGTACTCCATTGTTAGTATGAGTTAGGGCAGCTAGGTAGTGCAGTGGATAGAGCACCAGTGCAGGAGTCAAGAGGACCTGAGTTCAAATCTCACCTCGGACACTTGACACTCACTAGCTGTGTGACCTTGGGTAAGTCACTTAACCCCAATTGCCTCATCCTGGGTCATCTCCAGTCATCTCCTGATGAATATCTGGTCACTGGATTCAGATGGCTCTGGAGGAGAAGTGAGGCTGGTGACCTGCACAGCCCTCCCTCACTCAAAACAAAGTCAAGTGCAAGTCATGTCATCATTTCTCCGATGGCATGGTCTTCTTCGGCAAGGATGAATACACACATACACACACAGTATGAGTATTAGGAAGACAATTTACCCTTATCCAGGTCTAAATGACAATCCCAAAGCAAGTGGGATGAATTCTTTGGATTCACCAGAAATCCAGATTCTGAAATCTCTGGATAGGTTTAGATATTGGGGCATCAAGGTGTTGCAGTAGAAGAGCTCCAGGCCTGGATTCGGGAAGATTCCTCTTTCTGAGTTCAAATCTCATCTCAGACACTTGCTAACTGTGTGACCTTGTTTGCCTCAGTTTCCTCATTTGAGTTGGAGGAGGAAATGGCAAGCCAGAAAATCTCCATATGGTGTCATGAGGAGTCAGACAAGTCTGAAAAAACAATCAAAGGGAAAATTTCCTGAATGGTCCACGATATCTGCAGCTACCTCTGTTGGTGCACTAATCTCTAAAAGTGCCATACAGCCAAACATATTTCCCTTTGGAACGGTGGAATCTTTCTTTTATGCCTTTCAAGAGTGAGACAGGTCAAATTTAGTCTAATCCTAATTCATCCTCAAAACTGGAAATCTGATCTAACTCCTTAATTTGACCTATTTAATTCCCTAATTTTACAAATGTTCAGTCTGATACTGATATCCAGGAAGCTTAAATAATTGCCAAAGGTGGCCCACGAATAATTAGTAAAGCTGGGATTATATTCTGGCTTCTCCCCAATCCAAGTCACCAATGAATTCTTAGTGATGAATGAAAACAGCTCAGCTGTGAATCAAACAGACATTTCAGTCACTCCATTGGTACTTATTAAGTACTTACTATGTGTCAAGCACTATGCTTACATTTAGTAAGTTCCTACTATGAGACAGATATTGTGTTATGGATACGACAAACATTTTTTTAAATGCCCTTGCCCTGGGAGACCTGAGAGTCTTTTAGGGCTGATGAGATGATTTGAGAATGGAAGCACACATCATTGAGGGATCCCAAAGGCAATCTGGTTGTTTTACAGAGAGGGAGACTGAGGACCACTGAGACTCTGACCTCCTCAGAGTCATTCTCGAAGTTGCTAGCAGAGGTAGCAGGTTTTGTATCTTGGGCATCAGACTCCAGCTCCATCCTTACGTCATTCAGTCTCACATAGAACAAAAGCTTCTCCATGGTCCTAACACAACTGGCTTCTTCACATTCTCTAACCCTCAGGAATACACGAGGTCATATGAAACTTCAACATCACCCTGCCATGTTGGTTCTGAACCACCCAAAGCTTTTAATGTGGCTTCTCTTCCCTCTACAACCTTTCCCTTCTGCACCCTCTCAGTACAAAGGAGTCAGTGTGGCCAGATCCATTGAAGGAAGGGCCCACCAGAAGAAAACACTGACCTTCTGGGTTTTTCTAACCTTACTTGTAGTGGGAACAATGACTTGCAAACAGATCCTTTGGTGGGAGCTCCCATTACAGCTGGCTGGGCGCACAATCAAAAGCTCCTTCCTCTTCCATCCACCCAGGTATTTCTCAAGGTGGGACCTTGAGGGGCACGACTTTGCCAAGCAAGTTCTGAAAGGGCTCCTGGGGAGGGGGGTGGACTTGGGAGCTATGTCTAATAACACGGTAATAAGAGATCGCTCCCTCCAAAATGCCGACATGGCCCAGAATAAAAGGGGCGCCCTATCTCACAAAAACAGGAGAGAGGGAGTTTCATGTTTAATGTAAATACACCTGCCCATTGTTCTTGGCGCCAGTGCGGGGTACAGGGTTCTGAAGACCGTGCCAGCATTATTTGCATATGCCAGATACAGCCTCTACCCTATGCTTTGTTCCCAGGAGGCCCTGAGGAAAAAAGGGCTCTCAAGAGTTCCACCTCTTGATTTCTTCTCTTTGCGATTCTTTTATCCAGTCATCCGGTATCCTCTCTTGCCTCCCCTTCTGTCAGTGTTAGAGTATAGTAAGACAAGGGGGCTCTGCTCCCTTCATAAAAGGAAGGGAGTGGTATGGATGATTCTGAGGGTCTCTGAAGATCTATGATCCTAAGTCACTTCATTCATCCAAGCCTTGGTTTCTTCATCTGGGAAGCAAAGTCAATAATAGTACTTGTATTGTCAACTTTGCTTGTGAGGTTAAAGTGATGTGATGTATGTGAAAGGACTTTTTATATGGTGTGAAGTGATGTGTGTGTATGTATGCGATACATGTATATAATACAGACATGCAATATGGTAGGTATGGATTATGTATGTGTGATGTACGTACAGTACTAGCATTTATCCGATACTTTGACATTTACCAAGCACCTTTCATATGATGTCCCATTTGATCCTTACAAAATCCCTGGATGATAGGTGCTAATATTGTCTCCATTTCATAGATGAGGAAACTGAGACTGAAAACCGGATAAGTGATTTGTCCAGGGTCACACAGCTAGAAGTATCTGAGTCTGGATTTGAACTCAGGTCTTCCTGACTGCAGGCCGAGTGTTCAGTTCACTGTGACACCTGGCAAATGAGCTTTCTGTACGTGCACACGCATGTATGTACACACTCACACAACTGTGCATAAGAAGATCTTTATTTTTCAGTTAGAAAATTAGCTTTGTAAGGTCATAGAATTACAGAATGTTAGAGGGGTTCAACCTCCTCATTTTTCAGATGAGAAAACTGAGATGGGATGGGGTTGGAGGGAAGATAGTAAGAGGCAGGGTCAATATCTGAAGTAGGACCTAGAGGAGTAAAGATGTAGAAATCAGGCCACACCATTAGTGACTGAATCGGGACTTGAATCCAGGTCTCTTGGCTCCCTGGGCAATGCTACTTCTAGGATCTACCTGATGTTTTGGTCTGAGGATGACTTTCCTGGTCTGTTACCCTTGATACTGATAGAAGATGAGAGAGCTTGCCCCCAGTGACAAGAGAGGTGAACTCCACTCCCCTTCTCCAAATGCTGGCAGACTTCTTGTCTCGTAACTTGGAAGAGTCTAAGGAAGGATTGAAACCTGAATGTTTCTGACTCGGTTTCTCACTCTTAGCTTTTCTATCTTGATAATTCCTTGTGGTGTATTCCATCACTCACTAAGCATTTATTATAAGCACACCTGATTGTGAGCATGTGAGCATGCCAGGCACTGCCCTTGGCAGGAGGGATGCAAAGACACAGAAGGACCTTGTTCTTCATCGGGGAGACAATATTTGCATATTTAATAAGTATATACAGTCTGTAGAGGAAAAAACAAGTAGTTAATTACAAGGTCATTTGAGAAGTCACTAGGATTTGAGGAGATGGATTAGGAAAGGGTGTTTGTAGAAGGTGGTGCTTTGGATGTGGGGCTGACATATGAAGGGCATCCATTCCAGAGACGGCAGATTATCAGTGAAGCGTCTTGTGTGATCTTGTAATCTCTTGTGTGAGGAAGACAGAAAAACAAGTTTGGCCAGATCCACTAAGCCTCAGTTTCCTTATTGGCCCAAAAGGGGATAATCTCTTTAGACCTTTCCTTAGAGGGGTATTATGGATCACGAATGAAATTAAAAAAACAACCAGTGGAGTATCAAGTACTCTGCTAGTTACTAGGATAATATATGCAAAGACATATATAAAACTATTTAAAGATAGTCACACGTGTAAATGTAGTAATAATTTACTGCTGGCTCCATTCTTGGCTCTCTGGACTTTTCTTGCTTTGAATCAGAAGCCTCCTCATCCTTGAGACGCCTCTGTGCTGGGGTCCTCTCCTTTGATTGGTGAGCCCCTGGTCCCAGTGGCTATTTTGTGAGGGGCCCAGATGATGCTCACTCGACTCTTGGCTCCATCACCAACTCTCAAGACATGTTTACCTCTTCCCCAACAGCCTTGTCCCCACTCATGTGTCTTTTCTCCCTCTCAACCTCCCACTTTCTGCTTTTTTCATATATATGGTCTTGTCCCATTCAAATTTAAGCCCTTTGATGACAGAAACTGTCTTTTTTTTGACTGGTATCCAGCAATTAGTAAGTGCTCAATAGATGATCTGTCTCTCATCTGTCAGTGCATCTACCTATTTATCTGTCTGTCTGTGTAAAAAGAAGGAAAGAAGGAAGGAAAGAAATAAAGGAAAGAAGGGAAAAAGAAGGAAAGAAAGAAAGAAAAAGAAGGAAAGAAAGACTCTCCAGTGATGAGGAGCCTACCCCTTTGAGGCAGCCTGTTCTACTTTTGGAGAGTTTTTAGCAGGAAGTAGTTTATCAGGTCACTTTGCAGCTCTGACAGGTAGCTTAGAGTCTGTGAGGCAGGAGAGTCATGGAAGATGTTGGTGAGCCAGGAGGCGAGAGCCGGGGAGGAAGGCTGGAGAAGGAAGAAATGTGCTGGAAGAAGGAGGAGGGGGAGGGGACTAGGAGGAGGAGAAGGACAGGAGGGGGAGATGTTGACAGGGTAAGAAGACCCAGGACATTCATGTTGCTTAGTTTTGCCTCTACTTTTTGTGCTAGGAGTCCCTGTCATTAATGCGGAGGCAGACGTGGGGGTTGTTTCGGGGATATGAGCTTCTTCAGAGGACAAGGCAGAGGAGCTCCTTTTGGTGAGAGGAGCCTGCCTATCCCCCTGCAACAGCTGAGGCTCTGCAGCCTGAGGAAACAAGGCCAGTCCTGTCCTCCCAGCTTGGACAAGTCCATCGATCACTTGCTCTTACACACTTCCAGGCTGGATGATAAATGGAGCGTTAAACTGAATTTTTATTGAATTCCTTTTGTTTAAAGATTTTCACACGAAACAGTTGATGTACTGTGCTTCCTTGTGGTGCCCAAGATTATGAATTTTGTGTAAACATGAAGGGGGCCAAGCCCTGCCCACACAGAGAGCTGAGGAACAGAGTGGCCGGAACCAGGCAGGGAGTTGTATCCTTACTGGGCAAGTTTCCTTTCAATAGCAGAGGTGGTCGGCCAGGTCAGCGTGGGTGGGTGTGACTGTCCCATGCCTAGACAGACCTCAGACTGCCAAGATCAGGATCTGGGGCCATGGCCATCTGGCTAATTCTAACATGAATTTAGAACATTGGAGAATGTTGATTTAGAGCAGAAAGGGGGCTTGGAGATAATCCAGGCCAGCTCCCTCATATTACGCGTAAGGAAACCAAGGTTGAGAACCAAGTTTTGGGGGTGGGGGTGAGGGATTCATCCAAGACCACACAAGATAGTTAGCTGCAGAATTGGGATTTGAATTCAGATCCTTCCTTTGCCTCTAAATGCAGGAATTTCCACTGTACTGTACTGCTTGAAATAATAATAATAACTTTTATACTATTATATACTCTTAGTTATAATTAGTTATATTATATGGTGCAGTAGGCAGAGAACTGGGCCTGGAGTCAAAAAGACTCCTATTCTTGAATTCAGATCTGGCCTCCGACACTTACTAGCTGTGTGAATCTGGGCAAGTCACTTAACCCTTTTTGCCTCAGTTTCCTCATCTTTAATATGAGCGAGAGAAGGAAATGACAAACCACTTCAACATCCTGACCAAGAAAACCCTAAGTGGGGTCACAAAGAATCAGCCATGACTGAAAACAGTTGACCAAAAACAATAACGGTGCTTTAAAATTTTGCAAAACATGTGTTGGGAGGGTCATGTGAGATTTCATATCAGCATAGTGTATAGTACTTTGTAAACTTTAAGAAACCATACACAAATGTACATCCATCCATCCATCCATCTATCTATCATCTATCTGTCTATCCATCCATCCATCCATCCATCCATCTATCTATCATCTATCTATCCATCCATCCATCCATCTATCTATCATCTATCTATCTATTTATTCATCCATCCATCTATCTATCTATCTATCTATCTATCTATTCATCTATCCATCCATCCATCTATCTATCATCTATCTATTTATCCATCCATCCATCCATCCATCCATCTATCATCTATCTATTTATCCATCCATCCATCCATCCATCCATCCATCCATCTATCTATCATCTATCTATTTATCCATCCATCCATCCATCCATCCATCCATCCATCCATCTATCTATCATCTATCTATCCATCCATCCATCCATCTATCTATCATCTATCTATCTATCTATCTATCTATCTATCTATCTATCTATCTATCTATTCATCTATCCATCCATCCATCCATCCATCCATCCATCCATCCATCTATCTATCTATCTACCTATGGATGTACATATACATGTATAGTTGTTGTTGGATATATATGTATATAGCTGGCTGCATGACTGTATGACTGAGATAAAAATGGTAATAGCTCACATATATGCTATATATGTATTCTCTTTTATCATTTTTATCGCACTCAGATTCTCACAATCTCTATTATGATTATCTCCATTTTATGTCTGTAAACTGAGGCTGAGAAAGTGACTTGCCCAGCATTGCACAGCCAGGATATGTCTGAGGCAGAATTAGAACTTCTATCTCCCTGGCTGCGGGTCTGGTGGACTTCCTCCCTGCCCCTTGAAACCCCTGGTGGGCAGGTTACTGCCAACTGCTCTACTTCTGCACAGATTTTCAGTTTAGCTGCTATTTCCTCTAGGATCAGAAATATCACTTAGCCTCAAGTCCATAGGCACTTGAGGACCTAGACACAACAAGCACGATGTCTAATGTAAATGCGGGGCCTTGAGCGCTTGCTCCGAAGTGTCCAGGAGGGTGGATGGCTGCAGACTGGCCTTGTAAGATAGCACCTTTTCTCCCAAACACTGGACAAGAACCACGACTGACAAATGCCTTCTTCTGTTATCCCTAACAGCCACCCCAGAGGGCTGGCCTTTTTGCTTTCAAATCAAAAAGAATCAACGTCTTTGACTTGGGGAGCCAAATTTCAGGCCAGAGACAAGTTTGTAGCCTGAGGTCAAGGTCTCTAAAGGTGGAGTTTTAGTTGGAGGGTACCTAGATTTCTGCTGGCAATAGTAGTGAAGCTGGAATCATGGGATCTGCGATTGAAACTGAACTCTATCACATAGTATTTTCATGATGTTGAAAAAGTTTATTTTTACCCTTCTGGGCCTCAGTTTTCTCACCTGTAAAATGGGGTTGAACTTGATGGCTTCTAAGGTCCCTTTCAGCAGCAGATCTGTGCTCCCTAATACGCTCTGTGTGATCTTGGGCAAAATATTCAGCTTTTCTGGGTCTTCTTCTCTGTAAAGGAAGGGGTTGGGACAGGAGCTTCTGAGGGCTCTTCTAACTGCTGAGTTATAATCTCATGAGTCAAACAAGTTAGTAATAATTGCCAATATTTATATAGAGCTTCAAGGTTTGCAAAATATTTTCTAATTTGATTTTCACAACAACCCTGGGAAGCAAGTACTGTCATTATTCCTATTTTATGGATAAGGAAACTGAGGCAGGCAGAGGTTAAAGTGACTTGCCCAGAGTCCCCCAGCTAGTAAGTGTTGGAGGTAGGATTTGAATGCAGGTCTCTAGGCTCCAGGCTCAGTGCTCCATCCAGGGTGCCATCCAGAGCTCTTAGGGAGGTGACCAGGAATTCAAGCCAGAGCCTCTGAACTCCAGGATGGGGACAAAGGTCTAATGAGCTCGGAGGGGCAGCATAAAGTCAGAATGACTGGAGGCCGGCTGTGGCTGACAGGGAGCTGGGCCTTGAAGGACAGGGAGGATTGGAAAAGCACTGAAGTCCAGGAAGCACAGGACCTGAGTTTGAATCCTTGCTCTGTGTGCCCTTAACAACAGGTTAACCTTTCCTCAAGGTCAGATGCTAATCATACTTCAAGGGAAAGGAGGTTGGGCTTGGCCAGGGCTGGGGAACCAGCAGTCTCGAGGCCACATGTGGCTCTCTAGGTCCTCAATGTGGCCCTTTGACTGAATGTCAACTTTACAGAACAAATCCTTTTATTAAGGGATTATTAATACTTTTATGAAGCTGCTAGGTGATCTCTAAGGCCCCTTCTAGTCCTAAATCTGTGACCTGAGCATGGTGACAGGGGCAGAGAGAAGAGCAAATCAGGGATTATCAAAGCTCTGGACTGACTAACTTTGATGGTGGCCTGATGGAGGCCTCCCGGACCCATACCAGGAATTCATTATCCAGAGAGTCCTTATCATCACGTCAGAGGCCAGAGGAGAGACAGGCCCAGGGCCAGCAATACGAAACCTGGTTTAAATTCCAGCACTGATCATCTGTCAGTTTTCTCCTGGACAGTACCATGGATACCTCATCATTTCCCTCAAATCCATAGGAATAGTTTTTTTTCCTATAAATCAGGGTCTGTTTCTTGAAATGGTAAATGTGTGGTCTGTAACTGAATCAGTTTGTCCCCTATCAATCCCCCCACGCAGGACATCCTTACACAGATGACCTTCATAAGGATCTTGTATAGATGGGAGAGTGGGCATGTAGGCTGGTGGTTATTGATGTTCTCTTGGTCACCTTTTTCTGAAATTAGGGTTCAAGACTCTCCCTAACACCTTTGGTCCCTTCCCCTTGTATATTAGTTCCCAGAACCCTCACAATGGATTTGCTGTCAGTCTGGACAGAATGCCCCGCCTCATCTGTACCTGCACTCCATCCATCACAAACTCCTCTGTTTGACATTTAAAGCCTGTCACAACCTGCCCCTCATCTACCTTTTTGTCTTTCATGTGCATTTATCCCTTTTCTGAACTTTATAGTCCAGTCATACTGACCTTTTTGCAATTCTCCACATGACACCCCATCTCTCATCTCTCTGTCTTTGTACTGGCTGTACCTCATGCCTGGAATGCTCTCCCTCTTCACCTCTACTCTTAGAATTCCTGATTTTCTTCAAAATTCACCTCAAACATCACCTCCTCCTTGAAGCCTTTCTTGAGTCATCAGCTGCACTGCCATCCCTCCAACTACCTCGAATTTATTTTTCTTAGGTTTTGTTTGTTCTTCCTTACATAAATATCTCCCAATAAAATCTAAGCTTTCCCAGGGCTGGAATGATTTCATTTTGGATTCTGTACTCCCAGAACTGAGCAGAGCACTTGACAATAACAAGTGCTATTGACTGATTATCCTTATACCCATTTTGCAGATGAAGAACATGAAGCAGAAAGAGATGAGATTACTTGCCCAAAGGTTCCCTAACAGTAGAATAACTCACACTTACGTAACATTTAAAGACTGGCAAAACTGCAATAACAATAATTTCCATAGCATTTTGAGTTTTTCAAAGCATTTCACATGCTTTATCTTTTTTATTCCTCATAACAATCCTGTGAAGTGGGAGATATTATTGTTCAGATGAGGAAACTGAGGCTGAGCGTGTTTAGATCATAGCTCTTTTCTCTGCATCAGGCGGTCTCCAAAAGCATTCCTTTGTCAGCTGTGCAGAGAAGGGATTGGAGAGGGAAAGGAGTCCAAGAAGGCTGGTATTACAACGGTCCAAGGAAGAGGTGAGAGTTGAGAGAGAAGGGAGAAGAGGATATGGGGGAGAACTGACTCAAACCCAGGCGGTCAGACCCCCAGGCAGGCTCTTTCCCTGCCACCATGTAGAGTCTAAAAAAAGCCCAGGTCCATGGCGTGATCACCAAAGACAATGGGAAGGTGAAGCTCCAGGTGAGTTGCCAGGTGTGAATTTAGGACAATTTGTTGACCCTACCTCCCGGAGAGCAAACATTACACCAGTCATGAGACTTCCCGGGGTGCAGGAGGCACAGATTTCTGATAAGCTGCTCCTTTAACTTTGGCCCAGTTCCTTCCCTTGCCCTCCTTTTCCTCTTCTATGATAATAAGATAATGGATGTTCAATCTGGAATGCGTTTTAGAGAAAGTTGTGCCTCAACTTTTTGTTTTGGGGTTAGTGGAGAAAATTGAGGCAAAGAGGAGTGGAATAGCCCAAGGGCTGGTCAAGTATCCCATGTTACATTCTTTACCTTTATCTTTTCTGAAGCAGGAACTGAATGTTGTGGAATAAAGGTCACTTCTCTAGTTGGTTAGTTCATTAGTCAGTCAACATACTTTTATTAGGTGCCTATGATGTGCCAGCACTGGGTTAAGGACTGGAGATACAAAAAAGGGCAAAACTAAAGACTTTTTAAAAAGGTACTCCCTGCCCTCAAGGAGTAACGGGGGACAAATGTAAAATAAGCAGGTACATAGAAGATACAGGGGAATTAGAAAGAAGGGGAAGACTCTAGCATCTGGGGGACTAGAAGAGGTCTCCTGAACATGGTGGGGTTTGAGCTAAGTTTTCAGATAGGTCAAAAAAGCAAACAAGCAAAAGAATTCACGCATGGGGGACATCCGGTGCAAAGTTACCGAGTCTTCTGATCAAGGAAGAACAAACAGTCTGGTATTGAAAGACCATGAAGTACCCAGAGGGGAGTAAAATGTGAGACACCTGGAAAGGGAAGCAGCTTTAAGATGGTGAAGAATGTGAAATGCCAAAGAGAGGACTTTGTATTTGGTTCTGCAGATAACAGGGAATCTCTGGAGTTTATTGAACAAAGCCATGGACCAGGACAGCAGACCAGCACTTTTAGAAAAAAATCACTTCAACAGCCAAGAGGAGAATGACTTAGAGTGGGGAGAGACTTGAGGCAGGCAGATCTACCTGCAAGCTAGGATAATAGTCCAGGTGTGAGGTGAAGGGGGAACGTCAGAGGAGAGCAGGAGACGTATCAATGTTGTGATGCTAGAAATGACAAAACTTGGCATTTGATTGACTGTGTGTGGTGGATAAGGCCTGTAATTCATTTCCTTTAAAGGGCTTCTGACCAATAGTTGGCTCTTTCTAAGGATCCTGACATCATTCTAGGACCTAATTACTGGTTCACTTGACAACCGGACTGAAAGGCATCCCAGAGATGTTGGGAGTGGGGGGCAGATTGAGAGGGGGGTGGCTTTATCCCTGCCCCCTGATGAAGTGATTGTGGGCCAGCCAGTCAGGTTAATAAGACTATAAAGGAGCAGACTCTGGCATCCAATTAAAGGTTCACTTTACAGAGCTCATTCCATATCGTGATTTCAGGGTGAAATCAACAGCTTTTCACTAAGTTCTTACCTCTAAAATTATGTTCTCCTCTTTGAAGTAGGGCCCAAATATTACAGGTTATGTAGGGGATAAAGTTGGATTTGTAAAAATCTATAAAAAGGAGAGGATTAGTGTGCACTGGTAGTTTCCAGCTCTTAATTGGATGACAGAGCCTGCTAACTTTATAATCTTGTAAACCTTTGTGAGCCCAAGGACCCCCTTTCCATGCCAAACACTTCCAGCGACCCTGGTGTGGTAAGAGGTGTGCTGTCGGTCTTTACTGATTGAGAAACTGCAGAATGCTACAAAGCTGCCACAAATGCTTGCCAGCTCTGTGACCTTGGCCGAGTCATGAAACTCTCTGGGCCTCAATTTCCTCATCTGTAAAGTGAGAGAGTATGCTATGTGGCCCCTGAGGTCCCATCCGTCTCTAAACTATGAGCCTGTGAATTTTCTTTTTAAAGTAAGTATCTATTGACATCTTTTATGCCTCTTAAATTCATTCCTGTGTCCTTGCCATCTCTTATAATAGAGTTTTTGTTAACAGGAAAAGGGAAGAGAAAAAAATAATAAAACCAGTCAATACATCAACTTTCCTCCCCCACAAAAGCCCAAAATAACAGTATATGATCTGCTCACCACTCACCCCAGCTCTGCAGAGGAACTAGGGCAAAGACCTCTTCTGTCTGTTCTCTCAGGTCACAGTTGAACCTGGCTCAGAATAATGTTGTCACTGTTTTCCTTCATAATTGAAGAAAATAATTACAGAGAAGCATGGAAAGACTTAGATGAACTGATGCAAAATAAAGAGTGCCAAAAACAACATACACAATGTGATCATTTTATACACACATACACAAGTCAGCAGTATAGAAATCAAAATTGTGTACAATATATACAAAATAGTCAACAATGTAGAGATAAAAAAACCATCACCAGAAACAAGAGAAAATGAAGGCTGCATAATGACAAAGCTCAACTGTGGCCTCTAAAATTATGTTCTCCTCTTTGAAGTAGAGCCTGCATATTACAGGTTATGTAGGGGATAAAGTTCTATTTATAAAAATGTGTCTAGTTCTGTTCCCCCCAATGCCCAGGGTCCTGAAGCGATGACACCCATCCTCCAGGGTTTTCCTTTTCCTATTTCTGCGACTCTCACCTTCTGGATGGGGTCATCGGCTTCATGGAGGGCCACAGAGCCATGGGATGGGTCAATCCCAAGGAGTGAGAGGCATCAGTGGCTGCACCCAACCAAATTTACCTTGGCTGAAAGAATATCTAATTACAGCTGCTCCTCAGTCTCCAAAAACAATTGAAGTTAGATGGTTATGGTCTTCCATCTGCGTGATGCACTCCATCCACAGCGGCTCCATCATGTCTTATCGTGTGTGTGTGTGTGTGTGTGTGTGTGTGTGTATGTATGTATGTATGTAGGGTTTGCTTTGTGAGATTACCCAGCTAGGATGACCCAGAGCAACATCTCTTCAGTGGGTTGACTGTGACCCCCGCCCCAAGCATCCTGGGTGGGGGCCCTTTCCCACCTGCTCACAGC
The DNA here is from genome assembly GCF_028372415.1 of Notamacropus eugenii. NCBI lineage: Eukaryota > Metazoa > Chordata > Mammalia > Diprotodontia > Macropodidae > Notamacropus > Notamacropus eugenii. Next base: position 524,497,955 of record NC_092873.1, read on the forward strand.
ACAAAGAGTTTAATGATTGGAAAGCTGAGATCAGCAGAGTCCCTTTGGATGCATAGGCTCTGCTGGAGCAGCTCAGGCCTCTGATTTGTTGTCCTCAGAAGCCAACATTGACCCCCAGTGCTCAGCAGCCCCCAAGCAAAGTGGGATCTCTTGGGAGAAGAAGAGGGCGAGAAACATTAAGACGTGAGCCCTCGGAGAGTGAGGGTCGTGTGTTTCTGCCTTTCTGTGTATACCCAGCACCAAGCACTGTGGTGGACTGACTGACTGATGAGCCTCAGGGAGATGTGACCTCTTGCTCATTATTCAGGAAGACTGGGACAGTGGATAGAACTCTAGGCTTAATAATTCATAGCTTGCATTAAGATATAGAGCTTTAAAAATTTGCAGAGAGCGTTGTGCATTATCTTATTTGATCTCTACAACAAAGCATGTGGTGTTATGATTCCAATTTTACAGATGAAGAAACTGAGTCTAGGGGACAAGACATGATGTGTCCAAGGTCCCATGGCTAAGTGAGTATCTGAGGCAGAATTTAAACTCAGGTCTTTAACTCTGATTCTGTCTCTCTTTGTTTCTCCCTAACATTCTATCCACTAACCTGCCTAGGAAGCACTGAGTTCAGATCTTGCCTAAGATCCTAGCTCTTCAATGAGGAGAGAGGATTAGATGCTGTCTGAGGTCCCTTGCACCTCTGGGTCTCTAAGCCTTTTACCATTTCCCCCCATTTTTATCTGTTTTTCAAGATGACCAGAATAGTCTCCTTGATGCAGGGAGTGAGAGGCATCAGTGGCTGGAAAACCTTGTGAGATGATTCTCACGTCCTTCCTGAAAGTGAGCGCCAATGAAATACGAGGGAGCAGCATCAAATTTATTTGGGAGGAAGAATTTACTTAGGAAACGTCCAGCTTGCTAGGAGGGTGGGCCCCCTTTCCCCCTGTTGTTTCTGGCACATCTTCTCCATGTAACGTTCAAAACAGTCTGGGTGGTTTGTCCCCTCAGAACCATCCAGAGAAGTTAGTAGGAAAAGTCAGCTGACCGTTGGCATGGAGAAACTTGGGCTGGCATTCACCCCAGTGAGCTAAGTTGCTTTTATTAGCAAATTATTCCTTTCTGCCACCGTGGGCTGCTGCAGTTCCCTTCCATGAAGGCTCAGGGTTCAAAATGTGGGATAGGTAGAGTGTATTCCTCCAGGAACCTGGTGAGCCTCCTCTTCATCGACATGACCACACTTTACCTTGGATTGAGCATTTGGGTTTGCTTTGGTTTGGCAGTGAGGTCCCATGATTCAATGGAGAAAACCTCGACTGGGACTCACAGGTTTTAGGGTCATATAAAGACTGACTCTTCATCAGACTTTGGACAAGGCATTTCACACTGTGGGCCTCAGTTTCCTTCATCTGTAAAAAGAGGGGATTGGTTTAGATGACCTCTAAGCTGCCTTATAGTTCTACATTGGGGTCCTGACATGCAGGCTCCCAGAGAGAGAGGCTGTTTGTTACTAGTGCTATGGAATTGTAGGGCTGGATGATGAAAGGGTGACCTTTGCTTTGTTTTCTCTGAAGAAAAGAAGGGGCATCTCTCAGATGCCCTTGTTAATTTTCTACACAATCTCAGAGTGATCAGGGACCCCAGAGACCACCTAGTCCATCCTGTACTTGGACAAGAATTCCTTCAACTACATGCCCAAGTTACCACCCAGTTCTGGCTCCAAGATGGATAGCCATACCTCCTGAAGCCGCCCATTCTGCATTTTAATAACGCTAATGGTTGCCCATTTCTCTTTCCTTTGAGCCTAAATTTGCTTATTCCCCAGTAGATGAGCCAAGTCAGGGACACACAGGGACCCTGGAGCCAGGGATCTCTGCCTGTAATCAGGAGTCACACTACCCAGAGGGTGTGTCTGACAGTTGTTTGGCTGACACATTCCAGAGGTGATCATTCCTTTGCATTCCACAGCTATAACCATGAAGGCTCCTCTAGGAAAGTGGTAGCTGAGGTGTGGAAATGGCCATGGCTCAGACATTATCTTCAGTACTTACAGTAGAGAGAGGCATTGGATGGAGATGTATACTAGCAGCCAAGATGAAGGGTGCCCTCAGGTGAATGATTTTCTTTACTGGGTTATAGTTGAGCATCCTGCTACTCCACTTCCTGTCCATCAGATAAGCCACTTACCTGGATGAAGCCAGAAGCCTTGACCTGGCTAAGAGCATGCCCCAAGGGGAAGAAAGTTGTCCCAGGAGTGTGCAGTCCATTCTACTTCCTGCTATTCTAGTCCATAAAAGATATATGCAAGCTATGATCCTGGGGATTCATTAGTAATGATTAATTCATTAATAAACAAGCATCTATTAAGTACCTTCTGTATGCCAGGCACTGTGTAAAGTATTGGCGATATCATTTGGGGTGGGGGAGAAACAACATGCACTCAGAGAAGCAGATGTGAAATATATGTGGAGAAAATGCAAAATGATTTTAGTGGGATGGAGGAAAATCACTAAGGAATGGGGAATAGGGAGAGGACTATTGTTGGGTGTGGTCTTGAGCCTTGCAGGGAGTTCGGGGTTCCAAGCAGTGCAGGTGAGGAGGGAGTGCCTACCAGGCATGGTCATCTGTGTGGGCAAGACCTTGGAGTGTGAGCAATGTTGGCTTGTGTGTGTGCATGTATATATGTACAGATATATGCATACATATATACACATCTGCATTTACATACATACATACACACATACATATACACACATATATGTATATGTATGTATGTGTGTGTATATATGAGAGTGGATAAAAGGCTGGACTCAGAAGCCTTAGATTCAAATCCTACTTCTTACACAAGTGAGTGAACATAGGTCATGTGCTTAAAGTGATATCTAGATGTTCATCATTGTTATTTTTATTAAGCTCCAAATCCAGTGCTACTTCATCCCCTTGTCCTACATGACCAAGGCAGGCCTCCTCAGTCGGGACTGCTTAGCAAGTCATGCACATAATATGTTTCCAACGAAAGGCCCTGACTCCTAATGTTGTTAGAGCCAAGAAGGCATAGGAAGACACTATCTTGGGTGATCACATCCCACTTGGAATCTTCCTTTTTTCCTCTAAGGGAGTATGTAGGTAGCATGATTTTGAGGTCAAGGGTGATTGATAAAACTCAGCCTGATTTAAATGTACTAGGGAAATTCAGCTGAATATTAACAATATAGAAAGAAAACTGGTCATTTTTGGTAGGGTTGCTCATTTTAGGGGTCTTTTTCTGCTTTGGAAATTTGGCGCAAACCCTGATGGACAGACTGCCTTTGTCAGATGTCTGGGACAGAGAAAGAGCAAGAGAGCCTCAGAGACTCAGGCCTGTGAGGTCCGAGGGGCCTTTCAGACACCGCCAACCATTTATCTCTTGGGGATTCCGACAAGGTAAAAGGGAGTGAGCCCAGCCCCCGAGGTAAATCACTTTTTCAAAGGGAAGAGGATGGGACCAGAAATCACTTTGTCATGATGTTTTATGTTTTGCCTGGAAAAGGAATCCAGCCCTCTACCATCTCAAGTACAGGGTGATCTCTGAGGTTATCTGGAAGCCTCAGAGACTTAGAGACTCAGATTTTAGAAACAATCTCTGTGTTCTTTCAATAATAATAACAGCTCACTTTTAAATTATGTTTGTTACATGCCGAGTGCTGTGCTAAGCACTTTACAATTATCACCTCGTTTGATCTTCGCAGCAACTTTGGGAAGTAAATGCTAGTATTATCCCCAACAGCATTTTTATATGATTATTTACAAATGAGGAAACTGAAGCAAACAGAGGTCAGGTGACTTGGTCACAGAGTCACACAGCTAGTAATGACTGAAGCCAGATTTGACCTCAGATATTCCTGATTCCTGGCCTGGGGCAGTAGGGCAGAATGGGAGTGAGAGGAGCGTGGAACTGGGAGAGCTTTGGATTGGTAGTTGGAGAGACCTGATTTCAGGTCTGCACTCTAGCTGTGTGTCTTGCTGCAAGACTGGGAACCACTCTAAGCTTGAGTTTTCTCGTCTGTAAAATGGACACACCTTACTGGTGCTCATAAGACTAAAATACAGTAGGGAGCAATGGAAGGAAGTGCTGCATTTGGAGTTGGAAGACCTGGGTTCAAATCCTGACTCTATAACTTCCTACCTGTGTAACCTTGGGCAAATCACTTTCACTTTTGGGGAGTCAGTTTCCAAATATGGAAAATGAGGGGGTGGAATTAGATTGCAGGTGAGGGCCCTTCTGGCCATCAAACTAGATTCACTCTTTTCATCATCATTGACTGAAAGCAAGCATTTGTTAAGTACCTATTGTGTGATACTCTGGGCTAGTTCTGGGGATACAAGCAAAAACATCCCCTGCTCTCAAGAAACTCACTTTCTCATGGGGAAGACAACATATAACCAACTTTACGCCTTATAGAAATGCATACACAAGCATGCATTTAAGCCTTTTCTCCAAGTTAATTTAAAAAATTGAATGATGATCAGTCAGTAAGTAGTTATTAAGTACTTTCTATGACCAAAGGACTGTGTTAATGCATCAGGCATATTAAAGAAAAAGGCAAAAACACGGCAATTATTGAATAAAAATATAATTTAAAAACCACGACAATGATAATAGCCATCACAGAAAATGTAATTCCATTGGAGGCCCTGTTTGTCATTTTTAAATGCTACATAATATTGAATTATCTTTTCTGGAAGTTCTTCCTTATCTTTTTGTGTGTTTATCTAATAAGGAAGAAACATGAGGATCATTGTGAACCTGCCATGAACACATCAAGGCCAAGTGAATTATGGGATGTGGCCGAGATAGACTTAGACAATATCTGAATAAGAAGTTGTATTTCTGAAATGCTTTCCTTGTAAACAGCTGGGTGAGGCTGTTCTTGCCAATATCATGGCTCCCTTTTTGCAGATAGGGAAACTGAGAGTCAGGACCATAGAGGCAGTAGTGTGGTAGCCTGGGGCTCAAATCTGGGACTCTTTTCATTAGACAATTCAACTTTTCCTCTGACATCACAGATTGCTAATTAATTTTTGTTCTTTCTTTGGCTTGGAGAAATGTTAAGCGGTTCAGGTTAATTGTAGAGACAAAAGCATGAGCCAGGATCCTTTCATCTGTCATGGAGTCTATTATAGCTCAGAAACAAAGCCATCCTCTCACCAGAACCCTTTAAGTGATTACACAAACAAACCAAAAAACCTTGATATCCCATGATCATTTGCCACCGCCCAGCTGTTGGTGTTTTTTTTCCCCCTCCATTTTGTTGGATCACTGATGAGGAATCCCAGAGCTGCAAAAAGTTCCTGGGTTTGAGCCCACCACTTACTAACTGCAGAACCTTGAGTGAATCCCTTTATCTCAAAGCATCTCAGTTTCCCCCATCAGCAAAATGGGAATACTCTACGCACCTAGCAGCTGTTAGCAAGGAAAACACTTTGAAACCTGCTAGAAACATGTCAGCGGTGCCTATGAGTATAGTCATACCTGATCATAGTAGCACTGATTAGTGGGAGAAGAAGAGATGTGGGTCCTCAGTCGAGGGAATGGTGGGGAAATGCCTTCAGCTTCCCTCATCCCCGAAGGAAGAGGCCCATTGACATTCTTACTGGAAAACCAGGCTGGGGGCAGCACAGAACAGGGTTTGGGCAGCTAGCTGACTTTGGGAAACTCAGAGACTGGCAGTGGGCATGTCTGGTATATTATGTGCCTCTGGAGGGCTTCATATGAGCAGGTAATAAGAAAAAAACAGGTCTTCATGATGAAGGGCATTACTGATGAGTGAGTGTCAGATTTTCAGTTAGACGCAAGGGCTGGTGAAAGAGCTCTGGGTTTGTTTAAAACAGCAGTAATGGTTGCAAACATGGTGGACCTAGCCTTGGTGTCAATGCCTTCCTCCTCACTGGATCCTAGCCCCTGCCCCCATTCTCATCCATATAAGAGGGAATCCATAATGTCTGCTCTTCTGTGACCCTCAGATCCCCTGCCAGTTTCCCAATGGTGGTGGGCCAGGCCCCTCCAGGTTTCCCTTTGCAGAGAAAAAAGAACTGCTCAAATTACTTGGATGAGCTGGCAATCATGGGATACAGGCCATCTAGTAATCTAGACAGTCTCGGGGCCTTCCCATCTGTCCAGTCTTGGTGTCCTGAGTCTTCTGGGCTTTCCTGTTTTCGCCTGCTGCCCTTCCCGTCAGACCCCCCCCACCCCGGTACCTTGTTATCTGACCTGTGGTTGTACCCTCAGCCCCACACCCACCCTCCATCCTTTCCAGTCTCTGCAGTGGGATGCTTTTACCAGGCCTGTCTGTCCATCACAGGGAGAGCTCCTCAAGACAAGCTGACCTTCATTTCTCAATCTGCATCCTGAGCACTTAGTACAGTCTTCAGCACATATGAATGGCTTAATTGATGCTTTTTCCATTCATTCAATCTGCTTGGGGTGGGGGTGGGGGGGTGAGGTGGAGTTTCCTCACTGGGGAATTCCCTGCACTGAAGAATCCACAGATTCAAACCAAAAGGAATCGCTGACATTTTTATAGCACCTTAAGGTTTGCAAAATGCTTGACAAACCAGAATCTCATTTGATCCTTGAAAAAACCCTGTGAGGGTGGAGCTTTTATTTTCACCATTTAATGGATGAGGAAACCATGGCTCAGTGAGGTTAAGGGTCCTTTAGCTAATAAGCAAGGAGGCATGGGGGAGGGGATTTGTACCCAGGTTTTCCTCACTCCCTAAGTCAAGGGATTCGGATCTTGCTTCTTACTGCCTCCATGACCTTAGGCAAGTCAGTTAACTTTGTCAAGCCTCAGTTTCCTCATGTGTAAAGTGAGGAAATTAGACTAGATGATCTCCTAAGTTCCTTTGTACCTCTTTGTACTGGGATCTGATAGAACCACAAGCTTCCTGAGGTCAAAGACGTTCACTTTTGTCTCTGTATCCCCAGCACCTGGCTCATAGTAAGTGCTTAATAAACATTTACTGATTGACCAATTGTTTGATTGATTCAAAGACCTGTAATTTCATTTATAAGGTTCCTCTTTCTACCCAAGTCAGGTCAAAACCTTTCCATGCCTTGATAGACATTTTAATGAGTAGTCATGGTCAAAAAACCTGGTGTTCAGCCTCTGCTGTTCCTCTGAGATGACCTCTGATTCTCTCTCTCTCTCTCTTTTTCTTTTTTCTTCTTTCTCTTTTTTCCTCCTCCTCTCTTTTTCTCTTATCTCCTTTTCTTCTTTCTCTCTTCTTTTTCTTCTCTTTCCTCTCCTCTCTTTTCTCTCTTTTTCCTCTTCTTTCTCTTTTTCTTATCTCTCCACTCTCTTTTTCTGCTCTATCTCCATATAACTATGCCTATATCTCTATATATTATCTCCTCTGTACACAGTTACCTACATGTTGTGCCTCCCATTAGAATGCACGTTTCTTGAGGCAGGGACTTTCTTTTACTGTCCTTTGTCTGCTCAGTGCCTGGTCCCTACCAAGCACTTCGTAAATACTTGCTGGCCTGTCTCTCTGAACTTGGCTAGTCTGGCCCTCGGAGGACAGACGCAACATCCATCACCTCCCTTGCATTCAAGCCTTTCCAACTTCTGGGGACCCACCAGAGATTGTATTTACTGCAGGGACCAAACATCGATGGAAGGCTTTAGCAGAATCACAGAATAAACAAAAACAAATTCTCAAACGGTGCTGCCGACAAGGCCAAGTTGAAAACTGTTGGTTTTGGGGAGGGTGAAAAGGAGCTTAGCGGAAGAAACTGAGAAAGTTCATTTAATCCCAGCCAAGTGGCAGGCCCACGGCGTTACCTGCTGATGGAATGTGACGAGGCAAAAGAAACCTAACTGCCCACCACGCAAAGAGGATTACTGCCCTCCGCCTGCCGATTGGCCCTCCTTTGTGGCGGCTGTGTTACTATGGAAAGCCCTCCTGGGGTTTTCCAGCTGATCTTTTTCTTCCAGAATCGGTGCGAAAAATCAATTGGTTCCAAAGTCACTGGCACAAAGCATCTATACCCGATTGGTTTCCTGCCTTTGGCTGCTTACGGCCGTGAATGGAATCCATGCGACTCTGAAAGAGCGGGGAGGACGCCGCCTCCGATTCAAGACGCCCCCGACTCCTCTCTGGCGTCAAACATTTTGTTGGAACAAGTAAAGTCAGTGCTTTCTCCTGGGTTTGATTATTCCTGGTTAAGCACTCTCCCACTTCTGACTGCTGGAGGCTCAGGGTTCCCCAGGGTACCCAGAGGGGCTCTTCACCCGATTTTCATCTCAGAAAACTGAGAAAGGGCAACCCACAGCAACACAGTTTTTCCCTCCATCTCATGGGGGCCCTCATTCTAGTCTTCATCTTCTCCCAGCTTCCCTTCCTGATTTGATCATCCCCTCCCCCCTCCTCACATGCACGTAACAAGAATTCAGCTTCCTGCTTGTGTGGATTCAATCAGACACTGGGCAACGTTGACTCGGTAATGGCCCGTCTTTCTTTTAGATGTTTGCAGCACCTGTTTTCTGTCTAAGCCTTCTGGGTTGGCTGGAAGCTTTCAGAACTGAGAGAAAAGAAGAAAAAACCCTCAGTGCCTTCCCCATATCCTCATGCTGAACCTTCTGACAACTCACAGATCACAGGATTTAGAGCTGGAGGAGCCACAGAGGTCATTGATTGCAACCACTTCATTTTACACAGGGGGAAACTGAGGTACGAGTTTCTCTAGTGGCCCAAAGTGGAGGCTCCCGCTGAATCTTGCTGTATTCCCTTAGAAGTCATCCAGTCCAGAGAGGGCAATTTGTGCCTGCATTAGCAGAAGAGACCCAAGGCTGAAGCCTCATCTAAATTCTTCTGTTTCTTTTTTTCCACTTAAAACTCCAGTAAAATGCCTGTTTGCCAAATATTATTATTAATCATAATTGGCATTTATATAGTGATCAAAAGTACTTTATATCAATCAGAACATCAGGTTCTTGAGCATGGGGATTATGTTCTTTTCATCGAATACCTAGCACCAGGTACGGTGCCAGAACATTGTGGGTGCTGTTGGCCTGGGCAAGTCATTGATTTCACTAGCGTCCCAGGCAATGCCCATAGGCTATGAGCCTCAGCCCAACCCCATGTGGCCTGTTCCCTTAGTACTGTGAGCCCCCAAGCCTTCATTGCCACTCCTTTGTGACACAGAGAAAAGAAAGAGAAAGAAGGAAACAGATGAGCAAAACTGACCAGCAAGGTGACCAGCACTGACATCGCACATGGTGTTCCACACTGAGAGCTCTGCCTCCCTACTAGGAGGAGGCGTCATCTGTTGAGTGGCTCTTGTCGCTGTGTCTAGTTTTCTCTTGGTTACATTTTTTCTACTTTATACCAAATTATTATCATAGTAAATATTTATATAGTACTGAGCACTATGCTAAGTGCTGTATAATTATTATCTCAACTGATCTTCACAATAGGTCTGGGAGTGAGGTGCTAGAATTATCCCCATTTTACAGTTAAGGAAACTGAGGCAAACAGAGCTTAACTGACCTACCCAGGATCACACAGCTAGTAAAGGTCTAAAGCTGGATTTGAATTCAGGTTTTCCTAACTCCATGTGGCATCCCTCTTCCCAGTTTTTTTTTTATCTCCTTCAGGCACATAGTAGTTAGTGACAATGTGCCTTCCCTTGCTGGACAGTAGTCAGCAAGGGGACATTGGAACTTCCTTCTTTCTGGAAGCCATGTTTGCATTTACTGCCTTGTTTCCTGAGGGCAGGAGTTCCCAGGGACAGAAACCCACCCAGGCTGCCCATGCCATGGGGATTTTACCTCTAGTCTCTCTCTAACCATCATTCACCTGTCCAGCAGTCTATCCCTCTTCTCCTGTGGAAGCAGCAAACTACAGCCTGGTGGGGATACCCTCCCAGCCTTGTGTCAAGAAGAGACAATTGCACAAGTCTCTTTGCAAAGGGATGTCCCCTCAGTATGGTAAGCCAGGTCTTTCCCAGAAAGCCCCTTTCCCAGTGTAAATGAAGAGAAGTGAAGACAATTCATAATTGTTGCCATAAGCAGGGCAAACACCCAGCTGCATTAATGATGGTATACCTTTGGTATACCCTCCCCCAATATACAACCACTAGCCACCCTAGAATCAAACATTCCTTTGTAACAGTCAGTTTAGCAACAATAATTGATACATCGATCACCTCTAGTGATGTATACAACATTCTTCCTCTGTAGTACTCTGCTTTCCTGCCAGGGTCTTGCTCTTTTTGTCTAGAAATCTTAAGAAACAGTCCTGGGTGTAATGGCAAAGGTCTCAGATTCACAGCACTCAGCAGGAGGATGGATGGCCATGCCTGGAGTCCAGAGCATGTAATGGAAACGGTGATACCTAACAATGTCTACATCACAGTGCTGTCACAGGGCTTCAATGAGTCGTGTTGGAACCTGCTCCAAAAACTTTATAGTGTGATACACACATGTGAGCTATTATTATCATCACCAATCATTGTTATTAATAATCACAAAAATAATATCCTGAGAATGGAGGTGGGGTCTCCATCTCTCCATTTGTCTGCTCCCAATCTGTCATGCCTGAAATGCATTTGCTGGAATTTGTCTTTGCGACGTACTGAGAGTCTAATAGAGAAAGAAGCCGTTGCTCTGAAGGTGAGTTGAGCCAAGGCTGTTGTATTCCATCTTTGTGATGAGATGCAGATTTCCCATTAAAAAGCAAATCCTTCATTTCAGGAGGTTGAGTAGGAAGATACTTTACAAAGCATTCCAGCTGGTTAAACTTAGGGTGCGGAGAGAAGTCCAATTCAAGAATATTCTCTGGCCTGATGCCCACCATGTTTTCATTTGATTGTGAGTTGGATACATTTTCATTCATTTTAAGCTCTTGCCTTTCAGTGTTTTGTTCCTCAGGGGCCTCTGTAATGTGGCTTGCCTTACTTTAATGACCAATTTCATTATTCCACTTAAGGAGGGGCTCGTGCGTGCTGACATAGCTCAGGGAGACAACACAAGGAAATATGGATATTCTCCCATGGTCCTCTACCAGTGAAGCTATTGACATTATCCTCTTGTTGGCCCCCCCTTTCAGGCTAGCTCACTTTTCTCAAGCACAGGGCAGACCATGTCACTGCCTCTCCAGGAATCTGCAGTGGCTTCCCATTGCCTCTAGCAGCACGACAAACCCCTATTCCGGTGGGCCTTATTTGTCCCAGTCAGCTTTCTGGGCTTGCTTCCCATGATGCCTCTTCCTACACCTTATGTTTCCAACCACACTGAGCTGCTTCTGCTTATCCTTGAACTGGACACATTCATCTGCCTCTCCAGCTCTAGAACACCAGAGTGAATTCTGTCCTCACTTCTGTTCCGAGCCCTTGGCTTCCTTCAAAGCTCAGCTCAAGTCTCACGTTCACCTGGAAGCCTTGCTACATTCCCAGGCTTGGTACTGCTCCTTCCCTCTTCAAATTAACTTCTGTTCACCTGTGCACATGGTGCATCTTCCCCTCCCCTCCCTCCTCTCCCTAAACAGAATGGTCTACATTCCTTAAGAGCAGGGATCCCCCCTTCTTCCCTTTTATCTGCTAGCAAATTTATTGAACTGAATTGAATTTGTTCTTTGGAACTGATTCCAGTCTTCCTTTTTTCCTTCCTTCCCTTCTCTTTCTTTCCTTCTCTTTTTTTTCTTTTTTTCTCACTCCTTCCTTTTCTTTCTCTTTCTTAATTTCTTTGCTTCCTTCTCTTTTTTCTTTCCCTTCTTTCCTTCTTCCCTTCTCCTCCTTTCTTAGTTTCTTCTTTCCTTTTCTCCCTTTCCTTCCTTCCTTGCTTCCTTGCTTCCTTCCTTCCTTCCTTCCTTCCTTCCTTCCTTCCTTCCTTCCTTCCTTCCTTCCTTCTTTCCTCCTCCTTCTCTCCTCCTCTTCTTGCTTTTTCTTTCTCTCTTTCTCTCTGAGAGCTTCTGAGATCCTGTCTACCTCTTGATCAAGGGCTCTTAATCTGGGGGTCCATGTATTTCTAAAGAATGTATTTTGATACTGATTCAATGTAATTGGTTTCCTTTGTAATCTTGTGTATTTTATCTTGTGAATTTGAGAACAGTATTCTGAGAGGGTCTGTAGACCACCAGACTCTCTGCCTCACAAAGGGCAAGAACCCCTTATGTAGATCTGTGGTATTATGACCCAGTAATAGGAATCTTATGAGATAAAAATCACTGAAACACACAATTTGAGAGCTGGAACAGACCTCAGTGACCATTGACATTGTCAGTAGAGCCCTGAACCTGGGGTCAGGGAGACCTGAGTTTGAATCTGACCTCAGATTGGGCAAGGCATTTAACCTTTGTCTGACTCAGTTTCCTTATCTGTAAAATGAGGACAGTAATATCAGCCACCTCTTAGGGCTATTTTGAAGATAATATTTCTAAAGTGCTTTGCATACTTTAAAGTGCTATATAATACTCACTGTTTGTTAGTGTTACTGCTACTATTATTGTGATGATGATGAGGACGATGACAATGCAGTTGATTTATACCTGAAAGGAATCATCTCCATAAGATACCAAAGTGGTCATCCATCCTCAGCTTGAAGACCTGCAGGGAGGGGGACCCCACCTGACCAGGCAACCATTCCACCTTGGACAGTTCTCACTGTTGGAACTTTTAACCTGATATCTAACGACTCTCCACACCTTCCTTATCCTTCCTACGTCTGCCTCTGAGGCCAAGAAGAACAAAACCCATCTCCCTTCTATATAACTGCTGAGGGTCTGTGATCTGTATCCATGAAAACATGAAATCACCAAAATGGAAAATCTAGAATGATAATGAAATAGGTTGTCAGTCAGTCAACTGACATTAATAATACCTACTATGAATCAAGCACCAGGCTAAAGTACTTACGGTTTACAATGTGCTTTTCTCAGAAGAACCTTGAGAACTAGGTCATATGGGTATTATTGTGTTTATTTTATCAATAAGAAAACTGAGACTCAGAAAATCTCCTTAACTCACCCAAGGTCGCACACCTAGTATAAGTTAGAGCCAGGATTTGAATCCATCACTCTTCTGTCTTATTTGCTTATTACTTTATTCATTATTCCATGTTGCCTTCTAAGGGTGAGGTGACTCATGTTAAAAACTGACCTTATTAAAGCACAAGGCCATCATGAGCCAACATGTAACTACAATGGCTTTCTACCTCTTGCTCTCTAAATCTTGGAGATAAAAGGTATCCACACCCTGGGATACCTTGAATTTTTCTTGATAACAGTCCAGAAGCAAAAATCTGCCTGTGACATATGGTTCCTTCTATATATTGGGCATGAGTTTAGTCAAGACCTAAGGAATGCTTCTGAGGTCAGAGGGTTTGGTGTTTGCCAACAGAGATGCCCCCTAGAGTCTTGGTGAGGTGGGTGCCTAGGGTTAGGCAGCCAAGTTGGCTCAGGGGACAGAAGGCTGGACTTGGAATCAGGGAAAATCGAGTATAATTTATGCCTCAGATACTTCCTAGTTGTGAATATCTCTCTCAGCCTCAGTTTCCTAATCTGTAAAGTAAGGGGGGGCATTGAATTAGATGGCCTCAGAGGTCCCTTTTAGCTCTAAAACTATGAGCCTATGATCCTATCAGTCTGACTTTAGGTAAATCCTTTGGTCCTCAGTTTCCCCATCTGTCAAATGAAGGAATTGAACAGGATGGCTTCCAAGGTGGTTTCCAACTCTAAATACAGAGTATGATATAATGAGGTAGATCAATAACCGTACTTCCTTTCCTGAGATGCTGAGATTCTGGTGGTTTGGGCCTTTCACCTTTTCCCCTCTTACACCAAATGATGCTCTGAGAGCCCTCACAGTGTTGGTTGGGAATCCCCACTGGAGAAGTAGAGAGAGACCCTGAAGACTGTTAGGGGAAAATGCCTCCAACTCCACCTTCTCTTCAGGCTCCCCCACATATCCCAGGCTCAGTTACATGGATTGTGTCCTTTGCTAGACAACCGTCTGTTCCGTGGTGATAGGCACCCTGGATAAATACTTTGATAGACTAAACACACACTGCCCATGTTGGCCCGAAGAGCTGTTGTCTCCAGAGCGAGGGCCCCCAAACACAGCCCCTTGTGTGGCAGCCGGCTTGTTAATCATCACATTGGCAGCCTGGCCAGGCCAGCAGTATTTGACTTGGGCCTGTCTCCTCACCCTGTATGTTAATGGGAGCATTCCTAGAACTCTTAATTTCCTTCCTGACCTCTGCGGACATTACTTATGGAGAACACAGACAGAAAACAATTCTCAAAATGTCAGGGAGAAATTGCGTCTCAGGGCTGTTCCCTCGCCAAAGAAAACATACTTGAAATCTGTAGGCATTCCCATCCAAGTCAGGGAAAGCTGAAGACTGATCCTAGGCTGGGGCCCTGGGCCCAAGCCCTCATCCAGGCGACCCAGTGACCTGGCAAGCAGGTCTCAAGGTGCTCTGTCCCACTTTTAGCATTGATGGGGAGATGCTGGGCCTGGGGTGTTTTTGGGAGGCTGGATGGACTGCAGGCAGGAGATGATTCTACCGTCTTTATGTGAGCCAATAAACATTTATAAAATGCTTCTTGTATGTGATACATACTTATATAGAAGTGTTGCATTGAATATAAGTTCTCTGAGGGCAGAGGCTTTTTTAATTGGATTCTTCCCACCCCCCCACTCCCCTCCACCCAGAGCCTACTGCACTAAGAGGCACATAGTAGGTGCTGAATAAATGCTTTTGACTGATTCATTAGATGATGACAGTTGAGATGTAGGTGAGCTTATAGGCAATGGGAAACAGGAAGGTTTCCCTTCTGTTTGTTCTTCACATATTTTTTTTACACAGAAGGATGTGATTCTTGTACCATTCTAGACTGGTTTGGCACCTATGGTCCTTTTGACATCTTATGTGGATGAATGAATGGATGGCCTAGGAACCAACCAATATTTATCAAGCCCTACTATGTGCTTAGTGCTCTACCAGTTGCTGTCAATACAAAGGCAAAAGTGAAAATGTTTCTTCCCTCAGAAATACTGTTGGGTGTTCTCTTTACCAAGGTAATTTTTAAACTACCCTCATCATCTTATCCTGTGTGATTCTGGTTCATTTCTTATAAATTCTCCAGATGGGAGCTACCAATATGTTAGAGCCTTCTTTAAGGTCAGGGACTCTCCTCTTTCTGGCATCTCGGACCCCTTTGGTAGTCTGGCAGGCTCAGACTCATAATCAATAATCAATAAGCGTTTATTAAGCACCTACTACTTGCCAGGCCCTGTGCTCAGCACTGGGGATATGAGACAAAAGACAGTCCCTTCTTCAAGGAACTTACAGTCGAATGGATCATGTTCTCAGATGTATAAAATAAAATAGAGATGAATACAATGAAAAACAATTACATTGAAATCCAGTGATGAAAATTGTAAAAATCAAAAACCAAAAAATCCCCAATTCCTGGACCCCAGGTTAAGATCCCCTCACCAGTCTTTTAAGATAATCTTCAAAGAGAAGTGTCAACAGCTAGGAAGCTTGCAACCATGTACAGCGAGAACAAGGTCAAGGATAAGGGCCCACGCAGCCTCTCTGAAACTTGCTGACCAATTGTGGTCAAGCAAGGTCACCTGCTCCTGATCCCAGCTAGCATTTGTGCAGCGTTATTGTTTGCAGAGCACTTCATATATGGGAATTTCTTGAGTAGTCACTGGCATTTAGGCCCAGATCCCTACCCCTTCCTCAGCTTCTCCCCGAAGGGGGAATTAACCCCTCAAGCTCTGCCAACAAAAGTGTCAGTCTCGAATGAAGACTTATCTCTTCATAATGAGAAAGCTGCTTTCTCAGTCCTGCCCACAGAACTCACCAAAGGCCACCATTTTGAGTCAAGAATAATTTTCAAGAATAATGGATTCAAGAATAATGAGATTTGTAGCTTCATGTGCAATCATCTTTTTAAAAAAATTATTATTCTTCCATATTGTGGAAATACTTGTATTATTTCATAAATTGAAAATGAAATAAAATGACATCTACACATCCCAAGTTATGAACTGCTCAGCCTAATCCCAAGGTCATTCTAAAATCCAGATTCTTCTCCTTGAAAAACTCAATAATTCATAGGGATGCCTTTTTTCTGTCTATTTATAAATAATAGCAGTAAACACAGGTTGAACTTACTTATTAAAAGGCTCAGTTAGCAGCATTTATATGCAATGGGCTTGCACCCTGGACCAGCAGTCCGCAGCCCTGGATTCTGAATCTGCTGCTGAGGTCAAACGTTTAGCATGTCTCCTTGTGTTTGGGCTCACCTTGCTTGTCTGGAAAACGAGGGGGTTGGATTGAAATGATCCCTTTTAGCCCCTGATTCTGCTCTTTCGCTGTGCTGACACCTTATTGAGGTAAGACTTTTATAGACCCATATTGTACGTATAGGGAAGGTATCGTGGGAGAGAGATCTGTCATTCCCAGAATGGCTGATGAGAAGACAGTCATAAGCCTTAACCAAGGAGGGGGGCAGATGGTTGGGTGGAAGAAAGCTTTTTTTTTCTTAGTTCCCAGGATCTCAAAAGAGGCCTGTGAAATAAAACCTCAGGGTTGTGAAATTTCTCTGTGTTATCTCATCCTTTATGAGCTCCAAGTTCCCCGGGGGGCTGGGGATTTTGCTGACCTGGAACTGAAGCCAACAGCGTGCTGGCTACGGCCAGTAAGGGGTGGATCCTCGCTGGGATGAAGAAGATTCTGTATGTTAGGTCTGAACAAAGAGAGAAAAGCCTCTTGGCGCACCTCCTGCGGTGTCTTAGCAAAGATAGAAAGCAGGAGGAAATCTCAGTTAAAAATCATAGGGCTGCAGATTTGGAGCTCAAAGACACCTGAAAGGTCAGTCATCAAGCACCACTGACTCATGTTACAGATTTGGAAATGGAGACCTAGAGTGGACAAGGGGCTGTCCTTACATCATCAGAGTGTTGCGACTGGTTCTCAACCATGGGCAGTTCCTACCAAGTTGGGCAGGTCTGTCTGTTGTCTGAGGACCAGACTGGCAACATTCTCGGGGGGGCTTCCAGGCTTGGGGCCAGCAAATGGGGCTTTTGATCAATGAAACTCTCAAGGAACATTCACTAAATTGTAAAGGAGCTGCAGCATCCTTTCTTGGGCCGCTACTGATCTAAGCCCAGGTCGCTGAACTTGGAAAGGAAGAGGAATTAGGCCCAGTCATGAGTAGTTTTCTCTGAACTCTTCTATTTTCTAGAATTTCCAAGTGGCAAAGCTGCTGGCTTATCAGTCATTCTCATAACTAATAATTACCTTAATTTTTACTAATAACAATTATTTTTAGCAACAATGATAGCAATGTCATGATTTTAGAGTTGAAGGAGCCTTAGGCACCATCTAATCCAACCCCTGCATTTTACAGATGAATGGCATTTATTGGGGGCCTCTCAGAAAAGCCATTTGATTTTTCTGGGCCTCAGTTTCCTCTGTAAAGTGAGACAGTGAATGACCAACAGGTGACTCTGAAGTCCATACAGGACGCTCCATCCCCCAGCTCCACATCTTTGCAGTTTTCTTCCTTGTTTAGAGAGTATTCTCAGTTCCCCTCTGCCATGTCAATGCCTTCGGTCATTCATGGTTCTGCTCAAAGGCCACCCCCTAAGTTAGGCTGATCTAGATTCCTCCCATTGCATCTCCTACCAAGGTGTATATACTTTGTATATACTTTGATATTTTTTTGTCTGTGTTCATGCAGTTCCCCACTTTGCTTGTCTAGAAAACCCACAGTCCCCAAGTTCCTCAGGCAAGTCATTGCACATTTCTGGGTGTAAATTTCCCCATCCCTAAAATGATGGGGTTAAGCTGGATGCCCTCAAGCTCTGATTAACAGATTAATCAATAAGTATAAATTAATGTTAACATGAACCTAACTCTTTCTACCTCCAAGGTCAGTCTGTGGTTCCTTGGATCCCTTTTAGCTAGGGGAGATTGTTCCAATATCCCCATGAATCCCTTCTAGCTGAGAATTGCTTCAATACCACCTCCCCACTCCACTCTGCAGATCACTTGTAGCTGGGGGAGATTGCTTCCATATTCCCCATGGCTCTGTGATCTCAATGATTTGGTTGAACCCTCTGAGTCAGGCTACTTGTTACTTATCCTGAGCTGTACCTATCTCTCTTGGGGCTCTCTGTTAACCTCAGTAGGATAACAGTGGAGCTTATGGGCTATCCTTCAAGACACATGGCCAATTCATGTTCCTTTTCACTCATACAATCCCTTGGATGACCCCCTTTACTCCAGTGCCTTTTTGTCATTCATTCCTTACTTGGCATGTGTAGTTGCTTATTCCCATCCACCATACTCCTCTCTATTTGCCTTGGTATGATTTTGTGCTTCTACTTCTTGGGAAGACTTCAGCATTCCATGACTGGTAGCCATTGGTATCTAAAAGAAGGGCCTTTGTTTTGGATAGTCAGGTGGTAGTCATTAAAGGAGTTTCACCCAATAACCCAATATAATAAGCTTGCCATATGCATAATGCATTGATGTCCAAGGCATGGCATAGTAGATAATGAACTAGTCATATAGGGAGGAAGGACTAGATTCATGTTATCCTTAATTCATACTAATTGATTAATTGAAGCCTTGAGAATGAATGAGACCATCAAGAGAGCAGAGAGAGTGATACAGAGAGAAGACCATGGATGGTGTTAGGGAATACCCTCACTTCGCAAATGGGAAGAGGAAGCCAAGTAGATGAAAGGTACGGAGAAGGAGCCTTCAGAGGGACTAGGAGAAGCAGGAGGCAGCTGTGCTATTTAATGAGAAGTTTACAAAGCTCGGTAAAGAAGAATTTCTGCTCTTAAAGAGATTACAGCTTGGTTAAGATAAGAAATGTACAGAATTAGTATGACATTGATGATGAGAGAATCCTAGAGAAGAGTGGAATAACTTTTCTGCCTGGGGCAATCTGAGGGATGGGAGGGAGTGGTCAGGACTTGTAAATCCCATAGAGAGTCTGAGGAGAGTTCGAATTTGAGAAAGGTTATAGGACTGGCTAAGAAGGAGGAAGAGAGAGATGATAGATACTGTGTTGGACTTAGAAATATTAGGGTTTCTACCCCACCTCAGACATGGACTGTGTGAGCCTGGGCAAGTCACTCAACCTCTACCTGCCTCAGTTTCCTTGTCCATAAAATGGAGATAAGAAGAATATCTGCTTCTCTCCGAGATGTTGTGAGGATCAAGTGAGATAACATTTATGAAGAATTTTGCAATCCTAAAGCCTACACAAGACTTTGGAAATGGGGGCTGATTAGAGAGGGTTAAGGAGGGTTCAGATGAAGAGGAAGCGGGGGTGATGGGTGGAGACCACACATTTTTAGGAGTTTGGCAGTGAAAGGAGAGAGGGAGAGTTAGGGTGGTTTCTGGCAAGGGTCATTAGGTCAAAGGAAAAGGAGTTCACATGTCTGAAAGGAGTTTAAAGATATTAATTTTCTTTTTTAATTGAGAAAATGCTTTTAAAGGGAAAATACTATTAGCCAAGTGGAGCCCACTCTTTTTTTTGGGAGGGGTGTGGATGTAAATTTTTTGTTCCTTGACAGTTCTTTCTCTCCTCCCTCAGAGACTCTTATCTCAGCTGAGAATCAGATAGCCCCTTGTAGGTTCCCTATAGAGTTATTTTACTGGGGGTGGCTGCTTTGAAAAGATAACTTCTCTCTCCCAAGAAGAGAGAAACACAGTTAAAATATTCATTTGGAAAACAATCATTGGGAACTGAAAATTCTTGTAAATCAAAAGAGAAAAAATACATTCAGTGAATTTCCTGTTTCCTTTTTTAGTGACCTGTGATAGCAGGGCAGAACTCCCATGACAAAATGCTGCCTTTCCCATAGGACCCCTTCCCTCCCCAAAAGGTGGGACCACTGTAGAGGGAGTGAAATGGATGTCAGTGTAAAGTTCTGGGACCCATTCTCACTAATTTATACTTATCAGTACAGTGTAGTAGGTCCAAATCTGGAATCGGAGGGCCTGGGTTCAAATCCTACCTCAGCCACATTTAGACTTTGAGGAAGTCATTTGACAACTCTAGATCTCAATTTGATTATTTTCTTAAGTGAGGTGACTGGACCAGAGGCCCCTTGCATCCCTGGATCTTTGATCCTAAATCATCACGTAATATCTCTGCGCCTCAGTTCCCTCAGTAGGCACAGTGCTAGACCTGGAGTCAGGACCTGAGTTCAGACACTTTCTATCAGTGTGACCCTGGGCAAGTCACTTAACTTCAGTGGGCTTCAGTGACATCAACTGTAAAATGGGGATAATATTAGCACCTACCTCCTGGGGTTGTCGTGAGGATCAAATGAGATGATATTTGTAAAAAGCCTTTAGTACAGTACCCGACACATAGTAGAAATCAATACTTATTCCTTCCTTAAAATGAGGGGACTTAATGCCATGATCTCTGCGGCCCCTTCTATCTCTAAACGTATGATCCGACAAATGGCTCGACCTTCTGGATGGTCAACAAAATGGGGAAAATGGCCTCCCCCAGGAAGCTTTCCAGTCAGCTCCTGCAGATCATGCCTGTCTCTAAATCAGTAGGGTCATAGATATTGAACTGGAAGACAATGTAGATGGGGAGCCCGAGTCCTGTAAAAGACCTTAAAAATGATTTTCCTAAGATCAACTCAAGGAAGGAGGGATTCATCAATATGGAAATACAGCTACGATTCCATTGATGACGTTCCCGTGAAAGATGCCTGGAAAATCTTGCCTATATTCTCCAAGTTTGACCTAGGAGATCCAGTCAGTGTGCTGAACACATGTTCTGGATACATGTTCCAACATGCTGGATATATGTTGTTCTAGATACATTTTCCAACATGCTGGATACATGTTCTAGATACATGGTCTGACATGCTGAATGCATATTGTTCTGGATATGTGTTCCAACATGTTAAGTCTATATTCTCTTGCTACAAATGGAGCACATTGGCTGTCCAACAGATCATCTCTCATTCTTCCTTTTCATTTGAATGTATTTTGGATGAAAGTCATTCTTTATTCTACTTCTCTTTCCTAATTTCTTATTTGCCCTTTGCCTTAGATTTGTCTGTGAGAGCATCGGCAACCCCTTTATGTGGATGATGAGATAGATTGAGAGAGTGAGGTGACTTGTCCAGTGTCCTTCTGCCTCCAGAACCAGTGGGTCTCTGGGCACTATGATGTCTCTCCAGGACTCCCATTTGGCAAGCATTGCAGAGATGAGAGTCATGCTTGACAGTGAAGCTGTACTGTAGGTCTCCTGAGGCCACTTCTACTTCCAAAACAATTTAACTTCTGCCTGCCTCAGTTTCCCTCATCTGTAAAATGAGAGTACTAATGACACTTCTCAGAGCTGTTATGGAAATGAAAATGACATAATATTCTTAAAATGTTTGCAAACTTTAAGGAATGGTATAAATAGCAGTTATGTTAATGCTAGCTATATATTGTCATTTCGTTTTGCCAACCCTTTATTTTTTATGTATTAGAAAAAAAGGAACTGATCTTGGGGTCTGTGAGGGGTCACTTCCCTTCCCTAGGCCTCAGTTTCCTTTTATGTAAAATGAAGGAGCTTTTGTAGAGTTCTCTTCTAACCCTGAGATTCTGTTTTCCTTTGCTTCTCGAGGATTATCTGATGGACTCAGTGCCATGGGCCAGATTTAGCCCCTGATATACTTATTAAATCCTGTGGGTTTATATTTATAAATGGGGCATATATTTTAGTACAGACTTGATTATCATCTTTATTTTATTTGTTTTGAAAAGACTTCAACATTCTGCTGTTGTGGGGAAAAAATCCTTTTTTGGTGATTGTTCCGTCTGGAAGCGCATTTCTCTAACTCTGTCAAGGCTGTGTGATACAATGGAAAGATTTCTGTTTGTTTGTTTGTTTGTTTTGAGTCAGAAGATGTGGGTTTGAATCCTAGCTTTGCCCATGACCACTCCTGGGCAAGTCATGGAAGTCCTCCTAGCCTCAGTTTCTTTCCTTCTAAAATGAGGGGATTGAATTATCCAGCCTCTGGGGCCCCTTCTGCTCCAAAGCTATAATCTTATCTTTCTTTCCTTTTCCCTTCATGGATCATCTCAGTGTGTGTGTGTGTGTGTGTGTGTGTGTGTGTGTGTGTGTGTGTGTGTGTGTGTGTGTGTGTGGTGGGGGAGTGTGCACATCCACACTTCTGCCGTCTCCTCACTTACAATCCTAATCCTTTGCTCAACAGTTGAAACACACAACCAAAGGATTATGATCTCTGGGTTGCCAGTAGCAGCAGGGGCAGGGGAAGAAGTGTTCCAATCTTGAAGCCCAGCCTTCCTTGGGCCTGGCTTTCCAAGTGGCAGAAGTAAAGGAAGCAGCATTTCAGAGAAGCCCTCTTAGCACAGTGGGCTGCTGGTAACCTTGAAAGATCATTGGCTTTGGTATCACAAGACCTGGACTCAGACCCTGCCTGTGCTAGCTATCAGCGGTAGGGGTGGGTCGTTTCTTCTCCCAGAGACTCACGTTCCTCATCTGTTCCTCAAAGCTATCTTGGCCCATTTGGGGTCTGCTAAGTCACTTATTGGACTAAACTCATGGAGTGAAGGTGTTGGCCAAGATGACTAGCTAATAATTATGCAGAGCCCATAACTAGGGGAACAAGACCAGAACTTTCCCCAAAGAAACCTTAATTTAGAGGGGGTATACTTCTGATCCCTCATCAACACAGAAGCAACTGAATTTTATCAAGAACAATTAGTTAAAATTAGAAGCCACCAGATGCCCCCTCAGGTGATATGAGAGCATCTTAACAGTTTTCCTTGAGTCCTTTTGTCCTGGACTTGGAGTCAGGAAGGCCTGACGAAGTTCAGATGCAACCTCAGACACTAGTTGTGTGACTCCTGGGCAAGTCACTTAACCTCCCTTTGTCTCAGTTTTCCTCATCAGTAAAATAGGTGGATAATAATACCTCTGGTAATGAACAAGTTTACACGTTTGTCATGAAGATCTAGTAAGGTCAGATGCATGATATGCTTGGGAAACATTCAGATACAATATAAGGCCAGTTCCTTCTTGCTTTGGCATCCCCAGTACCTAGCACAGTACCTGGTACATTTTTGAGGTTCAGTTGTGTCCAACTCTTCATGACCCTGTGGACTATAGCATGCCAGTACCATCCATGGGGTTTTCTTAGCAAAGATACTGGAGTGGGTTGCCATTGCCTTTTCCAGGTCACTTTACAGATGAGGAAACTGAGGCAGATAGGGTTAAGTGATTTGCCCAAGGACATACAGCTAAGTAAGTGTCTGAGACCAGATTTGAACTCAGATATTTCCAACTCCAGGCCCAGTGCTCTATCCACTGAACCACTTAACTATCTTTTGGTATGTAATGTTCATTGGTTAACTGATTGATTTATTGAAATGATTGAAAAAAAATCAGACTCTGAGGCTCTTGGATGAGGTCATCAGAGGAGCTACCATAGGGATGAGATGACCTTTTGGCATCCTTCAGTCACACCAGGTAGGTGTCTTTCCACTTCACTTAAGCGTCAGGCTCTGTCTGAACACCTACATGTTGTGCAGCATCGTGTGTGTGTGTGTGTGTGTGTGTGTGTGTGTGCGCGTGTGTGTGTGTGTAGGGGGGAGGGGGGGCTGTAATTCACACAGGCAGCTGAGATAACTCTCCCGACAGCATGAGACACTCGAATGAAACCCAGGATTAACTTTTTTTTTAATGGTTTATTTTTGAATGGGCGCGCCATGGTGATGTTAATTCTGTTTGACTCCTGGAGCTCCCTTCGGCAGAAAGATGAGCCCAGGACATCAGGTTACATTTGCTGAAGTTTGACCAGACGCTTGGCAGTGAGGGGGTGGGTCATGCGTGACTTTGCTTCACTTATTAACATTCCTGTCGAGGTTCCTTTCAAAAGGCCCCGATGTGAGGGGGAGCTCCCCACCCCAGAAAGACTTCTTTCAACCTTTGAACACCCAGGCTTTGGGTTTATTGCCAATGACTGATATTCTTTGATTTATTTTTTTAAAGGGCACTCGATCTTTCTGGAGTTTGGTTTATTCTTATGAGACCAAATCCTGAGAAAGGAAAAGAGCTGTCAAAACAGATGGAGTAACCTCCAAAGTGGCAGGAGAGGGATCTGGGTGACAAAATGTCTGGAAGTACCTTCTAACCTGGAGAACAAAAGACCCAGAGGGACAGGGGATCACTGGCCTCATTTGTGTATACAAAAGGCTGTCATGAGGAAGGAGGGCTTGGGGGCAGTTACAGGGAGGCGGAGTTGAGGCTTCATAGAAAGGAATACTTTATAGAAGTTAGTAGTAATAACTGGCTTTCACATCATGATTTAAAGTTTGCACATTGGCTAACTGTCTAATGGACTGGGTGGCCTTGGTAGGTAGTGAGCTCTCCATCATTAAAAATATTTCAACAGAGGCTGTGTATAATGGGGGTTGGGGCAGTGGTCCAGAGTTGCTGCTTCAGCAGATAAGGCATATCTGGACAACCTGAGTTCGAATCCAGACTCAGACACTTAGTAGCTGTGTGATCCTGGTCAAGTTGTTTTCACATCTCTTAGCCTCAGTTGGCTATGGACATAATCACACATGCAGTAACTTTATCACAGTACTGTGAGGCTCTGATGATGTAATGTGTGTTCAGTGTGCCATAATCTAGCCAGACTGGCTTACTTGTCTCCACTTGAGGTCTCCACCTCCAATCTCCCATCTCCATTCCTTTGCATGGGCTGTCCTTCATGCTACAAATGCTCCTTCCTCTCCTCTGTCTGTTAGAATCTCTGATTTCCTTCCAGACCAAGCTCAAATGCTCCCCATCTTCTAGAACTTTCCTTTCTGCATGTACTCTGTGTCTACATTGTATAAATCTATTGGTTAAAAGATTTCTCCTCCATTAGGTTACAAGAGCCTGTAGCTAAGTCATTTGACCCCAGAAAATGGAGGAGGGGGTGGACTTAATGGCCTCTGAGCTGCCTTCTAATATTGGAATCATGAAGTTCCTGTGACCTCCAGGGGCCTCACTTTCTTCATCTGTAAAATGACACGTGTGGACTTGAGGCCTTTTGGCTCTCACTCCTGCTCTAGAGTCATGATTCCATGAATATTTTATCATTTTCTTTGTATCCCTAACTCATAGCATAAAAAGAGCACTTAATAAATTATTGTGGATTTTTTGATAGATTCATAGAAGTTTTGAGGTTGAAATACGTGATCCAAACTCCTTATTTCATGACCAGGGAAACTGAGGTTCCAAGACTTGGAGGGACTCACCCAAAGTCACTCAGCCAGTAAATCATAGAGCTAAGATGTGACCCCTAATTCCACACCTGATGCTCCTTCCACTAGGTCACACTGTCCCCATAATGCTCTAGTGTTATCACAAGAAAAAACTGTGGTCCGTCTTCTGAGTACTTTTGCCTCTAGACGCTGCCCACTGACATTCCAATACTTAATATTTTCCACTAAGCTAGTAGTTTATGTAAGGAGTAAATGATTCCGGGCAGTGGGGGCAAGACTGATATCTCCCTTTTTTGGGCCATTAACCTTGGACCCTCAACCAGGCCATTGGAATGTCCTTTCATTGAATGTTAACTGTGCATGTCAACAATTTTCTAGACAAAGGCTATTTGCCGGTGATGTGATTGACTGTCTTATGGTCTACAGCCTCTAATTTCTGCTCAGTGTGTTTACACAGTAGCTCCCAGGACTTTCCAGGCCTGCCGTGTCAAGGTCACAAGTGACTTTTCAGCCATGATGAACAGAATTATACCAAGGCCAGCTCGCTAAGCAGCCTTGGGGCCATGGCTTGTCTGGATGTTGGCCATGATGGTGGTGATGGTGATGAGAGGTGATGATGATGATGATCTGTCAGTGAATGTTAAACTCCTATTCTGTGCCAGTCATTGGGGGCATAGAAACAGCAAATGAACCCATCCTGCCTTCAAGAGGCTTATGGAGTATGGAAGACTATCGTAACTGTTCTATATGAACTCCATTGAAGGAGCGACCAAACTCCAACAGCCGCTATCACAATCACAATGATTAATGATTAATAATAATAATACAGAATAATGGAAAGAGTCAGGATTGGTCTTGGAAGTTCTTTGAGGTCAGATGTTGTTTCTGTTAAAATTAATTTTCTGAAATAAATATAAATAAATAAATGCCCGAGGCACAACATTTCCAAGCAGATAAATAGTGATTTAATAGCAACAGCTGACAGGTTACCATGAAGTCGGGTCAACTAATTTCTCAGCAATTAGTGACAAAGGACTGATCTACAGAGCTTATTTTTATAATAGAAAAGAGGAATGAAGATATAGGAAAGTTGGGTGATCTGGCTAATCACTTATCCCAGGCTCCTTTAACCCAAATTCATACAGTTGGTAACATTTATCCATCTGAGTGAGATGGCCCCAGAAGTCCTTGCCCTGCAAATGAAGGCTTTGTAACCAGAAGCTTACTGGGAAAGCAGACCTTGGAGTCTGTAGTTAGCATTCATCAGACATCTTCTAGCTGCTGACCTTAGGAGGTTCCATTACTCAACCTGGACTTAACCTCTAACTCAAGTAAAAAGATTCTCCACTAAAGGTGGAAAGAGGAACTTAGTTTTTAATCAACCTCCCCCCTCTTTTTCATTTGCCAGAAAGGGGAACTTGGTCTTTAAAAAGAGTCTTATAATCTTACTTTAGTCCTACAGATAAATGTCTTATCCTAAATGATCTGCTACTAAAGGATAAAATCTTATCAACCTATCTATTCCCTAAATCTACAAGTAGCCTAGACTTAAAAGACTATCTCTGTTAATCTGATTTAGCTCTTAGGGCTAGCTTTTCCTAAAGAAGGGAACTTAATCCTACAATCAAACAAAAAATAAATCCAAGTAACCAATACTAACTGATTTCATTTCTCTAGTGCCTAACACGAGAGGCACTAAAAAAGGTTGCTGATGATTGATGTTGAAATGCGTTAGGACCGAAGGTTAGTCAGAACTCTGATTCTTGGTATATCTATATGACCCAGTACCTCTGGCCCCATCTATAAAATGAGGAAGTGGGCTCCAGGGCTCCCTTCACCTCTAGTCTGGCAGTATTCCATGATTGTGATCAAGGTTGGCTTGAAATCACTCAGAAATTGAAACAGAGGCCCCATTACAGGTCAGAGGACCATCCAAATCTGGCAGCAAAAATGGGAATAGCTAAGTTTCATTCTACATTAGCTTCCCTTTGGCACAAGGCCTTAAGTGATGGTAGGTGGGTTTTATTATCTGGATGCTGGGTAACTGTTGAATTCCTGTCAGAGGCCTAAGTGAGAAGTCAGCAGGATTTTTTGCAGGGGCCCTCCCTAGGATCCTAGAGTCTTAACTTGTGAAGCTCCCCCAGAGGGCACTGGGCCCAAGCCACAACAAATGGCCATCTATTCTGCAGGGGAAGCCTTCCAATGAGAGGTGGCCCATCCAACTTTAGGGTTGGCACTAAGTTCTTCTTGCCTTTAGTTGTTCAACAAGCAATAATCATTCACTGGGTGGTAGGCACCCATCCCTTGATGTCCAGCTCCCAGGCTACCTCCTCCAAGAAGCCCCAGGCAGGAACAAGCTTCCTCCCCAGCCTTCTTCTTTCCATCCCTTCAAGGCACTGAGTCTGGGCTGTGTGGTGTCATGCCAGCTCTCAGATGCATTCCGAAGTTCCCAGTGTTTAGCTCCGTGCCTGGCACACTGCAGGTGTTTATAGTTGATGTTTATTGATTGACTGGCACTTTACTGTTAAGTTTGCAAGGTCGTTTCCGTATGTTATCTTGTGTGATCGTCACATCAAACAGCCCTGGGAGGTATTAACCCAATTGTACAGTATCCCCAGTTCCCTCCCCTTTGATGATGAAAAGCCAAACCAGCTAAAATGGTTGAGGAGGGAGAGAGGGTGAGGGTGGGGATGAGCCTCAGTGGAGACTCCCCATGTTGGTAAAATAGATCCACGTAGATTCTAGGAGCCCGAGGCTGGAGCTGGAAGCACCTTAGAGTTCTCTTTTTCCATGGCCTCCACCCACTTCCTTTCAGTGTCTCACAATCCAGTTTGTGACCCCACTGTGGAAGCTCCAATCAGATTCAAACCAACAAACGAATTCATTGCTTCCTATGTGTAAAGCACAGAGGGGAGGTTGAAGATATAAAGACAAGTTAAAAGTAGTCGCTGCCTTGAAGGATCATCCATGCTGCTGGGGGAGGAGAGCAAGGTGACCTTTTCGAATGAATAGCCTTTTCTTGATTTCTCTGCAAGTTTGGACTCTTGACCATTGCTTTCTCCTCAGTCTTTGGTGACCCACTCTCTCGATGTCCTCCTCCTACCTTTCTACCTGCTCATTTTTAATCTCCTTTGTTAACTGATCATGCATTTCCTGCCCCTTAAGACTGGATGCCCCCCAAAGGCTTAGTACTGATTATATTTTCCCTGTTTTAAAGTTGTTTTTATTTTCCAAATGAAGATCTGCCTTCTCTCTGTCCCTTCTGTCTCCTCCTAATAAGAAAGCGAGAAAAATAAAATTTCTTGTTACAAAGATGTGTAGTAAAATAAAACAAATTCCTAATTTGGTCATGTCCAAAATATATATATGTCTTGGTCTGCATTCTGAACATACCACATCTATCAGGAGATGGGTACCAGCCTGTTTCATTACAAGTTCTTCAGAATCTTGCTGGGTCATTGTACTGATCAGAGCTCCTAAGGTTTTCAAAGTTGACTGTCTTTATAGTATTGGTTATTGTATAAATTATCCTACTTCTCCTCATGTCATTGTCTATCAGTTCATAAGGTCTCCCCAGATTTCCCTAAAATCACTCCTCCCATCATTTCTTACAGCCCACTAGCATTGCGTCCCATTCATGTACCATCACATGTTGTCATTCTCCAGTTGGCAGGCACCCCTCAATTTCCAAGTCTCTGCAACTATAAAAAGAGCTGCCATAAATATTTTTGTACCTGTGGATCCTTTCTTAGATGTCTTTGGCTTTAGACCTAGTAGTGTTATCTCTGGATCAAAGAGTATGTACTTTAGCTTTGAGGTCATAGTTCTGACTTGTTTTCCAGTATGGTTGGAACTGCTTCTTCTTTCTTAGAGCTCAGTTCAAGGGCTGTATTCTACATGATCCCTCTGCACAAAAGTGCCTTATACTTATTTTGGACATCTTTGAGTAAACATGTACTTATGTACAATATACTCATGTGTATACATACATGCACATATACATGTACTTATACACACTCATGTACACATATATTTATGTGTCTATGTATACACATATATGTAATTATATACACATGTACTCATGTGTATATGTACATGTACACATCTTTCCCAATAGATCCTTGAGGGCAAAGACAGCTTTAATTCTGACTTTGTATTCCCCACAATCCACCGTATTAATAAATAAAAGCATATTAATAAATTTAAAAGACACTTGACTAATTCACTGGTTAGCATAGGGGATGCCTTATGGCAATGAAATCCTCGAAGCAAGTCCTGGGCTGACTAAAGCCAGGGTTGAGCCCTCCTCGTGGGATCAAGCCCAGGGGGCAAAGAGCTGCCTCTAAGAGCTGTTGAATGGGTGCCATTTTGTTTGTCTCTCTCTCACCTCTCAACTGATGGCTGCTCTCACCTGCCTGTCTATCTTAACTTTGCAGAAGGTGCTGGATCCCCTTGACCTTTCCACCTCTCACCTCTGATGACTTCTCCTCATCTTCATGTTTCATCACAATAAATGTTGGGTCATCTGCTACCACATGAATCAATGCTTGGTCTGGCTCTCTCATTTTTTTTTATTTTGATGGGTGAGTGACCGGACGACAGGCCAAGGTCACACATCAAAAGCTCAAACCTCTGCCCTGCTTCTGCCTGGACATATTTATGACCCCTAGTCCAGAAAATTCTAAGTATGATAATGTGGAGCATGCTGAGGGAAGTTCTTCCATCCAACATGGAGGCACAGAAAGAACCTCACATAGAAAGCCATCTGTTTAGAGCCTTGGGGTCATAGGATTTAGAGCTGGAAGAAACTTGAGAGAGAATCTCTGATTCAGCCCTCTCACTTTACAGATGAGGAAACTGAGGCCCAGAGAGGGCAAGTTATTTGCCAAAGATCACA
This sequence comes from Notamacropus eugenii, assembly GCF_028372415.1. Lineage (NCBI taxonomy): Eukaryota > Metazoa > Chordata > Mammalia > Diprotodontia > Macropodidae > Notamacropus > Notamacropus eugenii. The sequence goes on from NC_092873.1 coordinate 524,528,120, forward strand.
CAGATAGTAAATGGAAAAGCAGGGATTAGAATGCAAGTCTTTTGTGTCCTTGCCCAATAATCTTGCCACTACACTGGGAAAAGAAGAAAAATGGACAAAAATTGGTGGAATTTCAGACGGCCCTGAAGGGAGTGGTGAATCTTTAAAAAATTAACTTTTTTGATTTTTCCTTGTCTGAAGTTAGGGGATTTGGGAAGAATTTGGCCCCTTTTTCATCTATCTATTTTCATTGCTTTGTAGATGCATTGTTTATGATTTATTTTCAAGAGGCAAAATTTCCAGGACTAGGCCAACTCCTTTATTTTACAGAGAGGGAAACTGAGGCCCACACAGGAGCTAGCATGTCAGAGCACTGGATTTGGTAGCAAGGCACCTAGTGCTGCTGCCAGGCTTATTTATTGCCTGCCTTCTCATCTGGGGAAATGCGGGGGTTGTTCCAAATCATCTTTGAGGTGCCTTCCTGCCACACATCCTGTGTGATTCATCCAATAAAAGCTGAGATTTCTATAGCAGTCTGAGGGTTACAGACATTATGTCATATGAGTGCCACTGTGACCCTTTGGAGTAAGGACCACAGGTATTTGTTTCCCCATCTTAAAGATGACAAAACAGACCCAGCAGAGATGGAGAGTCATCCCTCCCATGAGTGGCAGAATTATTCCTCTAATTCAGCTCTTTCTGACTCCTAAGCCTAGCAGTCTGTTCACCAGGCTATCAGTTACAGATGACTGCTCAGGTCACTGACAGCCCATGTAATCCTGAGAGTACCACGTAGTATCCAAACATAGATTTAGAGAGGAACGGGAACTTCAAGGTTCTTTAGTCTAACCCCTGCATTTTACAGATGAGGAAATGGAAGCTTAGATGGGAGAAAGGATTTGCCCAGGAATTAAGTGGCAGAACCTAGATGATTTGACTCCAAATCTGTCATTCTTCCACTGTACCACATTGCCTTTCTTAGGAACATTTCAAAAAACAATCAATTAAATGGACAACCAATAAGCATTTATCAGATACCTACCTACCAGATGCTGGTGATGCAGACCAAAAATGAAACAATTACCATTCTTAGGAAAAGGGCCGTTAACTTTTCCAGAAAGCTATGCTCCAAGCATTACGGTTGCCTGATCTGTAGTTCTCAGCTAGTTCTTGCTAATGGAGGTTACACAGACTGTGGGTAAAGAAATAAAGAGACCAATCCATTTTTGTCAATATTTCCCCAGAGTTGCAGACTGGTAGATGTTACCTGGGTCTGCCACCTTCATCTCTATGACCTCGAGTCAGGCAATCTAGGGGTCTGGGCCTCAGTTGAAAAATGAGGGGGTTGAGCTAACTGACCCTCACATTCCTTTCCAGTCTTAAATCTATGTTCCTTTGCTCCTATGCTCACTCTACTCTTCTGGAAAGTTGTTACAGCACAGCGAATTCTATACCCACAACGCAGACAAGAGGAAAGATAAAGGAGAAGCAACCCAGGGCATAGGTCACTGGTAAGCTGGAAAATTCTCCTCCAAATAACTGAAACTCAGCTCTCTTTTAACAGGATAGTATAGTGGGATGTGAAGTAGACTTGATGTCAATGAGCCTGAGTTCATATCCCAGGTCTGATAGATGCTAACTCCATAGCAAGGGGCTAGTCACAATTCCCTCTGGGTATCTGTTTCATCGCCTGTAAAATAAAAGGAATCATACTTCCACTGTTTACCCCATTGAGTTGTGGTGAAGGAGATTATCTGAAAACTTTCAACATTTTTCAATATGTTTAAAAATGTTAATTTGACACATGAGCTATTATAGCTTCATGTTTGGATACCATGCTATATTTAGGTAAGGGGATTAGATTAACATTAGATTTGGAGACAGGCCATTATATACACTGGTGGATCCCTTCCTTCCTTCCTTCCTTCCTTCCTTCCTTCCTTCCTTCCTTCCTTCCTTCCCTCTTTCTATCCCTTCCTTTCCATTCCTTTCCCTTCCCTTCCTTCCCTTCCTTTCCTTTCTCCCTCCTTCCCTCCCGCCCTCTCATTTGTCTAGGCAAGTCCTCTGTTTTGCCTAAATCCACTGTAGAAGCAAATGGCAAACCACTCTGGTATCTTCGCCAAGAGTCTCCATGGACATTAGTGCCGTGCTGTGGTCCATGGGGTCATGAAGAGTCAGATACAACTGACCAACTAAGCAACAACAATCTAAGATATAAACATGAATTTTTTTGTTACAATCCGGCCTGTCTTTGGCTGATAATTATACTTATATTGTATATACTGTATACTTATAGGAAATTAGAAATTACATCTCATAGATCTTTGTAGAACTAATGCTTTTATTTTTAAACACATAAAATATATGGCTGTGATCCCATCAACTGACCTGGCCTCAGGTAGACTGCCTTCCATTTTGGTCAGTGGTCTCTGTGCACTGAGCTCTCTCTTGTGTCCTCAGAAACCTGAAACTGAAAAAATGTTGGGCTGCTGAAATTGCTGAGCACACAGAGACGGGTGGCATAATGTCTTCACCCTCTTGCCAAAGCAAATTTCTGAGAGTTCTGGAATTCCTCTGGTGGTCAAATGAAGGAAAGTGTGCTGCCACATTGCGGCTGAGCGATCTTCTGAGACTGGACTCCATCAAGAGTTCCCTTGACAGGTGCTGTCATTTTGGATTTTAGCCGTGTTCAGTAGAAGGACCATTAATCATCCAGACAACACTCCCTGGCACACCAGTGTCCAGAAGCCCCATTGCACATGGTTCTTTACATTGGATTTCTAAAAAAAACAAAAAAGAAAAGAAAAGCGAAAAAAGAAAATTCAGCTGCATGAAATGCACATTATGTGTTTCCGAAGTTCATTCATCCATTCCTTCATTTACTCATCTCTTCATCCATTCATCTGTCTAGCACATAGTTAGTGCTTAAAAAATACTTACTGAAGATCCATCCAGTGGCTTATTCAATTATTCATCTATTATTTCACATATTCATTTACCAATCATACATGAATCCATCCATCCATTTGTGTATCTGTTCATACATTCATTTCCTCTTTCAGTCATTCATTCATCCAACTGTCCACTTACCTATTAAATATCCATGCATCTGTTCCTTCATTTTTTCATCTATTCTATTGATTTGTTCATATATTTATTCGCTCATTCATTCATCCAACAAATATGCATTGTGCAATTCACCTGGGTCCAGAGAGATATAAATGATAGGACACATTCTCTGTCCTCTGGAGTTTACAAGCTGGTTGGTGACCCAAGAGGTATGATCATAGATTGTAGACTATTAAAGCCATAAGAAATCTTAGAAATATTCTAGTTCACCCCAACCCTTATTTTACAGATGTGGAAAAGACCCTTGATTTGTCCAATCCAGTGTACTTACTCAGCTAGCATGTGGTGGAACCTCATCTTCTGAAAGTTTCCTGATGATTAGAACCACTCTAAAGTGGGATGAGCTAAAGGCAATGAGTTTGCTATTATTAGAGATTTTCAAGCAGAGACTAGTGACCAATTGTTGATAAGGTCAGAGGAATTTGGGTTCCAGGGAGATTTTGAAATAGTTTTTGAATTTTTTTTTGAAAATAGCTTGAGAGTCTTCCTAGTTCAGAACTTCTGATTTTATGAGTCCAAGTTCAATGTACTTTATAATCATAACTTTTAGAACTAGGCAGACGTTTAGAGGCTGTCTGGTTCAAAGTCTTCATCGAAGAGACAAAATGGAGACCTCAGAGTAGAATGACTTGCCTAAGGTCATCTAGGCACTAAGTGTCAGAGATGGGACTCATACTCAAGTTCTGTCTCTCCAAATCCAGTGGTCTTTCCAGGCCACTGAGTCTGATGAATTTTAGTAAAGAACATGTTCCAAAACTAGATAATAGAAAAAGTGACACCTAAGTCATAATCCCTATGGGCTGGAGTAGTGAGGGAGGGTATCAGGGAGGAGATGGGACATGAGGTGGACTTTGAATGATGGATAAAATTTGGATAGATGTGGGAAGAGGGTGGAAGGATGAAGGAAGATAGATGGAGAAAGAGGATGGAAGGATGGGAGAAGATAGATGGGGGAAGATACTTCACTTACGACTGATGTCAGCAAAAAATGTGCAAATAGGCACAGAGTATTCTGGAAACAATGCATAGACAGTCTTGAAATAGAAGATTTCTGTAGAGAGAATGAGAATCAATCAATCTAAAAGCTTTCATTTTGTGTCTACTGTGTGCTATAGTGTGTCAAGGACCAGATTCACAGTCAAGAAACTCAGCATCTGATATATATTAACTATGTCGGCCTGGGCAAGTAATTGATTTCACTAGCGTCCCAGGCAATGCCCATAGAGTATGAGGTTCTTGCATTGCTAGATGTGGTTTCCTTCTCTGGGAATCCCCTTTACCAATGGAATCACAAAGTCTAGTCAAGGGATAGGGAACCTGTAGACTTATACACACACATACACATGCACACACACACGAATTCTCAGTGCTTTCCATTGCGCCTAGCATGTAGTAAAAGCTTAACAAATGCTTGATTCAGTTTCCTGTTGTTGCCCTCCCCAGCCCCAATTAGCAAAAAAAATAACTGAAAAAGAAGACTAGATTTTTCTTCTGCTTCTTAAACTCTATCTGAACCAGCATGAAGAGACATAACTCTTCAATAACTGTGCTAAGCAGGGCATTAAAGGCTAATGACACAGTAAGTGAAACCATCCTCTGTGATTTACTGGCCCTGTAAGCTGGGGACTGGATCTGTGATTACATTGGTAGGACCTCCCAGGTGAGGAAACTCCCTTTACAAATGCAGGCTATCACTTTCTCTGCAAAATCTGCCCTTAAAGAACTGCCCCAAGCACTGAGCTTGTCCTGGGTCATGCAGCCATGGTGGATGGGTGCTAGGACAAAGGTCATTCTCCATTCACTATTCCAGGCTATCTCTGCCAGCCATGGGACCATAGGGCAACCATCTCTTAGCCCCTCAGTTTTCTCATATGTAAAATGGGTATGATGCTCCCTATAATGACTATCTCCCAGGTTTGTTGTGAGACTCTGACAAGATACTATATAGGAACTCTTTGAAAAATTCAAAGTGCTGTGGGAATGTCAGAGGCAGCAGGGATTGAGATCTGGATTTGGAGCTAAGAAGACCTGAGTTCAGGTCTGCCTCTGATATGTATGGCCATGTGACATCGGACAATAACTTCTCAAGGCTTTAGGCAGCTCTCTAAGACTAAGTCATAGAAGGTGCCAGTTACCACTGGTGTAGAGAGGACGCTTACCCAGAAACTTCCTATCCTAAGAATGTCACAGGTTTAGCCCCTAGACCTATAGAAATATCATTTGGTAGTATTGTTATGATAATAATTTTATGTTATCATATATAAATACATGTATGTTGTAATATTGTTGTTCTTACTGGGAGAATGATTGGTAGTGAGGATGATGTAGTTATTCAGAAATACTCATGGAACTGACCGCTTGTCCAAATCACCAAGTCAAGGACATCAATATTGGGTGCAGCATTTCCTCCTCCCCCTCAGTCATCCTTCAGTGCTTCTGTGGATTCACAGAGACTCCTTCTGTTGATATGTATTGCCACCCATCCATACCCACATATTCTGTCCAACTCATACCCATGTCCCCACAGGAATCAGATTGAGGGGATCTACCCAAATGCTAGGGAGAGGGAGGGGGCTTTTGTGAGTTCTCTTGTCTTTGTGAAAGATCCTGGACCATGAGTGAGCTGACCATTGGTGATCCCTCATTTTCACCATTTGATGAGTCTATCTCCAGTGTATATTTTTTATGATTCTGATCCAGCGTATACTTTTCTGATTACAAGTTTCCCCCTTCTCTTCTTCTGCCTTATAAACCGTAACCTCTGCAATCTGATCATCTGAATTACCCATGAGACTGTCAATGGAGACAATTCTGTTCAGAATGTGGTGACTGTCGAGAAGCTCCCCTAAGTTAAAAGTAAAAAAAGTTAAAAGTAAAGGTAAGTAAAGTTCCTTTACTGAGGGAGTCTAGGAATGTACTTAACAAGAAAGGAAAAGAAAAAAACCTCATCATTGCTTCAGCACCTATTATTAGCAAAAGCTTCAACTCTTTATTTTCTGTAACTGGCCTTTCTGTATGCAAGGTAATTGTCAGGTTGAGACCCAGTAGAGACAGAGCAGCGGCTGTTATCAGGAGAGACACTGTCAATCTCTTACAATTTTCCATCTGTCAGCAGCCGTCTCCCTTCGATTATGCTAAGCTTTGAAAATGGGTTTTGGGGGTTCGCCAAAGGAATGGTTTAAATGAGTTAGGCCATGGGTTGGGCTCCACCTTGCTTCATTGCAGAGTAGGTTCACTCTTCACTTCTCCATGACCTTTGCAACAAAGGTGTTTCCCTCAACACCTCCAAGGTCTGGCCTCTGCAGCCCTGTGTCTCTGATCTCAAATGGGAGGGAGTTCACTGACTCAATTCATCTATCCCTGTGCTTTCCAAAGATTGGAGTTATCATGGGAATAGCCCTAACAGGCCTGATAGGGATCATGGGTTCCATTTGTGAGAGAGAAATGGACACTTCTCTTCATCTCATAGAATAATGGAAAGATGCCCTCATTGTCTTCAGCCTCAAAAAGACTTAGAACTGACACTATGTCTGCTGAATAGGTTAGCTGTAGACTGTGCTAGGTCACTTGGGGCCAGAGAACTAAGAGACGGTCCCACTGTTTGGGGCTAATGAGTGAAAGTCTTCCTGCACATCCCTGGGTCCATGTTTCTTTTATCACTGCACGTATCTGAAAGAACTCCTTACAAAGCCCTTGGCTTGCAGCAAGGATACAAGTCCAGTCAACAGCATTCATGAAGCACCTACTATGTGCCATTTACTGTTCTAAGTGCCAGGAATACAACTATAAGTAGAAAGACAGTCCCTGCCCTCAGAGAGGTTATGTTCTAATGGAGGAACAGGTCTGGGATCAGATGCTGGATCTTTCACTTACCAACATGACCAAAGTCTCTTAATATCTCTGAGCATCAGTTTTCTCTTCTGTAGTATGAAGGGTCTGCGAAGGCACAGGACACAGAATGTTGGACTTGTAGAAAGGAAAGTCTAACTTCAAATCCTCAGTGATATTTACGAGTCATATGGCCCTGGGCAAGTCTCGTATCCACAAGCCTCAATTTCCTCTTCTGTAAACTGTTGGTATTGTACTCACTGTCCTGTGAGGTCCCTTTTTTCTCTAGCTCTATGATCTTAATGATCTTAAGGTCATTCCCAGCTGTTGTATCCTACACATGAGGATGTCTGTGTGTCCACTCTGCTCCAAAGCTCTGTTAAAACATCCTTGCCCCAGGATACTCCATCAGACCATTGTTCAGTAAGAAAACACTCCATCTATTCCTTCTGTAGTCTGAAGTGTGTTCAAGAAATCTCCCAAACTGAGGCCACTCAGAAGATTTTATTTTCCACAAAACCTTCAGTAAACTTGGAGAAATATTTGCCTCCCCAGACAGTCAAGTCACTGGGAACATATGAAATGTTAGAGACTAAAGGGTGTCAGTCTGGGAGCTGGGAGCTTTTCACTATTTTTAACAAAGTAGGAAAATAGGAGAGGGAGACAGATGTGGCAGAGTGGCCAGAGCTGACACTGGAACCAGGAAGGCTTTGAGTCCCACTTCTGACACCTGCAGGCCAGTGGTGTCAAACCTAGATAGAAATGACTGCCACGTAAGGGTCCTTAAGGCCACACATTGACTCAGAGAACCACCTGTCAACTTTATCTGTGTTCTGTTTGATTTTTATTTCTTTTGTTAGATGTTTCCCAATTACATTGGAATTGGATTCTGGCCCCACTCAGGACCATTGTGGGCAGCTGTTTGGCGCATCTGCTCTGGGCATCTCTCTAAGATTGTCAATTGTACAGAAGGTGCTGACCACATTATTAAAGGGACTTTGCTCATCTAGAAGCTCTCTATATCAGTGAAGTGACTCCATCCTCACTTAGGATATTCCCATAGGACCCTTGAAGATAGCTTTGGGGCACTTCTTTGACCTCTGGTTGGACTAACTGACCCCAGAGATTTTTTCCCTTTGCCTCAATATCACCTGATTGTCTTTTCTGGTCATATTCTTCTCAGTAGCTCTAGGTTGGTGTTCTGGGAAATGGTTCATTAGAATCTTTTTACCTTATTTCCTGAATTTTCTCTGAGGTCTCCACATGCACTGAATTAATTTCATGGGGCTTACCTGGGGTCCATGCCCCAGGCACCATGGGTTATTGTCTCATTATGGGAGGGCCTTATCTTTGCCTTCAAGCATTCAAAAGGGCATCATTTGGAAATGGAGTTAGGTTCATTCTGTGTAGCTCCTCAGAGCAAGACTAGAATGATGGTGTGGAACTTTCAAGGAAACAAGTGTCAGCTTTAAACATTAGGACTATCCAAAGTGGAACAGGCTGCCTTGTGAGGTAGTGAGTTCACTATTCCTAGAGGTATTCAAGCAGAGGTGGAGGGAGGCAGTGATCAATCAAGGATGTAAAGGGCATCTTTGAATGGGGATGGCTGGATTAGTGGATCTCCAGAGTCTCTTCCAAGCCAAGATTCCACAGGGCCCTCAGTCTGCTGAAATATGTGATGACAGTCAGCTACATATTGCAGTGTGATGGAATGAGGACTGAATTGAGAGTCAGAGGACCTGGGTTCAAAGTCTTGTCTTACTTCTTTCTTGTTGTGTGACCTTGGGCTAGGTGCTTAACTTCATCAAGCTTCTGTTTCCTCATCTGTAAAATAAGGGAGCTGAGTTAAAATCTACATAGTATAGCAGTTCTTTACCATGTGTGTGTAAGGGTGTGTGTGTGTGTGAGTGTGTGTGAGTGATGGAAACTTTTGCTGGTCTAATGAAGTCTATGGGCCCCTTTTCAGAATCATTTTTTAAGTTTATAAAATAAAATACATAGGGTTACAAAGGAAATCACTTCTATTGAAAAAAGTTATCAAAATACTAAAACATGTTTATGCAAAGTGCTTTTCAAACTTTAAAAGTGACATTGAAATATTATTATTAAGATATTAAAATAAAACCAAAGTTAAGGGTCCCAAGTTCAGAACTCCCGTAAGATGATCTCCAATGTCTGCTTCTGCTCTACCATGTGACTTCACCAGTCGCTTTCTCACATTCAGTTCATTAGAGAACCTTGCTCGCGGGTGTCTTGAGGATGGCCAATCTGGTCTTCTTCAAGGACCACCTGGGAGCTTTTACAGGCCACATTGCTGAGCGTTCCATTTATTTGGTGTTTCCTAGAAAACAATAACAAATTCACTTCTTGGTGAATCATTCTTTTAAAACACACTTGGCAGGGCTGTCTTGTAATGTTATAAAATGCAGGGCAGTGTGACTGCTTTGTGGAAGGAACAAAAGATTGTCGCTGAGTTAATTTGGTTGACATTGAATTGCCAGGCCTGCCACAACCTTTAAGAGTCCTCAAGCGACCCACCTCTTTTCAGTTCTCATTGACTTTCTCCGGATCAGCATAAGCCTTAGAAGTCTGTCTCATCCCAGGAGCTGTTGGATGCATTCTGGAACCTCTAGAAGTCAGCTCCTGGACCCATTGGGAATCAGGGCTGCATTGGAATTGCATCGAGAACCCACAATGAATGTGATGTGCATTTTTGTTCCAACTGTTCACTTTGGTCATTTTCCATGTGTTGGGATGCTGGCAATGGATGGTTGTACATTGTGAAATCTCCTTGGTTTCTACAGCAACACCACATTCATCTGACATAGACAGTTGGTCCATATAAGGGAACTTTCCAGAAAATTAAAGTTAACCCCCTTGAGTACCAAAAAATTGTGTTTATTTTATGGACATCTTCCTGGAATGAAACCACATATTCTCTGATGTCTTCTTAAATATGTGGTATTGAGGAGAGTGCGGGACTGGGAGTCAGAGCAACTTGGGTTCAAATCCTGAATCTTACCCTGAGTACCCCCTTATATAACTTTGCTCCCTATGCAACCATGAGCAACTCAATTGGCAGCTGTATGGTACAATGACTAGACTACAGCACTTGAAGTCATGAAGACTTGAGTTCCAGACCTGCTTTGGAAAACTTACTAAGTTGGGTGACCCTGGGCAAGTCACTTAGCTCTATGTGCCTCAGTTTCCTTATCTGTAAAATAGGGATCATAATAACACCTACCTCGCAGGTCTAAGGATGTTTTAGCTTATTAGAAATTGTCTGATATTTCTTAAGACAAGAAACACTTTGTTTCTAAGACAAACAAGAATATCTCACTTTTCCCTCTTTAGCTGTTTCCTCTACTGGTCTACATCACATATGTATTTCCACTCAAGAACAGTTCTGGGTAGACTTTGGACTCTATCATTATCATTTCCTCATTAGCCAAAACCAAAACTGACTAATATTATGTATTTCATCTCTTTTGAAATCATTTGAGGGGAACTTGGTTGAAAAATTAAAGGTAAAACTTAGTAATCCCTCATAAAATAGGTAAATATACTTTCATATCTTTGACCCCAGTGTCTGAATTTTTAGTGGGAGCCAAAAGGAACTTATCCCTATAACTGGGTTTGACATTTATGAGTTTTTGGATTGTTATTGGCTACGGTAAATTTCAGCTTCATCAAATTTTAAATAAAGGCGTGGATCAAATATTCTTCGCAAAAGATCTTAAGATTTCAGACAAACAAAATCAGAGGTTTTTCAATATAATTATAAAAGTAGCTTTAGTTGTGAGGATCAAATGAGATAATTTCAGTGTGCTTAGCACAGTGCCTAGAACAGAGTAAACATTACAGAAATGGTAGCTAATAGTGATAATAATAATGACAGTAGTAGTGTAGTAGTAGAAGCAATAATGACTTTAATTCCATTACAAAATTTAATGTCACTCTGAAGAAGAGGGGATTAATGGAAGTGAATATTCTATGTCAGGCCTGCACAACCTGTGGCCCATGAGCTGCTTATGGCCTGTGGGCACACCAAAGGATTTTGGGGAGCCCACAAATAATGCAGAGGATGTTTTCCTCCAAGTTTTTCACAGGCCTCCCAGAATCCTTTGGTGTGCCACAAGCAGCCTGTGGGCTGTAGTTTGTGTAGGCCTGCTCCATGTGGGTCAGTCTTTCGAAGACCCTATTCATCTAGAGCAGGCATCTTAACCTGGGGTCTATGAAATTTTTGATTTTGCTTCTTGTATTTTGATAACTATATTTCAACCTAATTGGTTTCCTTTGTAATTCTGTACATTCAATGTTGCGTGTTTAAAAGCATGATTCTGAGAAAGGATCTATAGGTTTCACTAGATCGCCAAAAGACATCCTGGCCAGATAAGGATAAGGTGAGGAGCCCTTGAGCTGGAGCAGGGTTACTGGACTTTCTTCCTTCCCTGCCCTCCGGTTACACTTGTAGCCAGGGGCAGGCACTTGGACGAGGTCTACTTCATTTGGATCAGCCTCATCTCCTTGGTCAGCCTCTGTTCCATTAGGACAGGCCAATGGGCCCTGCCTGCTCCCTTTATGTTCTCCCTAGAACTCAGTGGTGCCTGTAGGGTTGGGCATCCCATCAGTGGCTGTAACACATAATGTAAACACAAGGAGCAGCATCCTGGCTATGCCCTGTGATCATCTGTCTTCCTGAGTCCTCCACCCACGGGGCTCCTTAGGAAGCTGGGAAAAGTCTCTACAAAGTTATTGTGGGTGGCAGGCAGGTAACAAAACGTACCTCTTTCATGGGACAAAGTTCTGAGGGAGTAGAAGTAGCTTATTTTTAAGCTTTGTATTTTCTTCCTCACCTGGCCCAATACCCTGAACAAAGCAGGTATGTAATAAGTATTTATTGAATGAATGAGAAAATGAATCAATAGAATTCCAAAGATATTGATTCACTAATGTGCTAGCTTTGGGTAATCCAAAAAGAACAGCTAACAGACTGGAATAGAATGGAATAGATTAATGTAATATCTCATGTCTGAGAATAAATTTGTACTCAGAGCTTCTGGTCTGCAGGCTCTGTGCTCTCTGTATTACACTACATAGTGCTGGACCAGGAATCAGGAAGACTAAGGCTCAAGTCGTACCCTAGGCACTGATAAAATCATATCACATCTCATCTCATCTCATCTCATCTCCAACATTATATAGATACATGTATGCATATGTATTTATACATATGCATGTGTACAGTATATATGTGTATATATTGTTTAAAATGTATGTATGTATGTATGTATATATACACACACATGCGTGTATATAGACATAGCCGGATGGAAAACTAAGTTTTAGTTAATCAGAATTTGCATATCAACTTCTTTCAGAGAGTAGTCAAGAAATTGGACATGTAAATGCTGGTAAATTGAACATTTATCCACATGCTTACTGAGTGAGTAATGGAGCTAAGGTTTTAACTCATTGCCCACTTTAAGTGGGAAGCACATCTGAGTTCATCCTTGCTATGGGTCCAAGCCAGAGTAACATATTCTTTGTACTAATCAATGGACCTCATTGTCCCCGTGTGCTAAGACAACTCCCATGGGCTTTCTCCAGCCAGTAACAGTTCTTTGTTTTTATAGACATCATACTGCCTCAGCATACATTCTTCATACTGCAGTCTTGTGTTCCTTGCATCTTCTTAGCTGGCAATACGTACATTTGTCAACATCAACAGCCTAAATTGGGTGTATGCTCTTCTGTAGCCACATGGCCCACTTTGCCCAGCCGAGATAAGTACCCAGATTGCTGTGAAACACAGTCTTTACTTGAAGGAGACCTCTGTGTATTTGCACAGTCATTGATTCAGGCCTTTTGTTCAGTCTCAAATGACCAGCCCTTGGTTTTCTTGTCTTGAGATGTGTCTGCACAAATAGAAGTCAGTTTTCCCCAGAGTAACAAATTGTGCCTAATTAAAAATGGAGTTGGCAGAGGTTTCCCAGTGGTGGTCTTTATAAACAGGGAAAGGTTCTGATTTTAAATGAGCTGCCCACCCCTGATCCCAGCTGCTTCAGGATTCAGGGCTGAGCAGCTATAGGATCAGTCAATAGCCATTTATTAAGTACCAACTGGAGGCCAGTTTCTGTGCTAAGCTCCGAGGGTACGATAACAAAAATGAGTCAGCTCTGCTCTCAAGGAATTACATTTGAATGGAATAGAAAACATAGAAAGAATTAGGCCCCAATTCAGTTGTTTATCAGTCATGTCTAATTCTTCATAATTCCATTCTTGGCACTTGAGGGAATTGTCATTTCCTCCTTCAGTTCATTTTACAGATGAGAAAACTGAGGCAAACAAAGGTTAAATGACCTTCCCAGAGTCACACACCTAGTAAGTGTTTGAGACCCGATTTGAACTCAGGAAGATGAGTCCACCTCTGGTGCTCTATCCCCTGTGCCACCTAGCTGCCCATAGAACTACATACATATCAACATTGTGCCCATTTAATAGGAAGAGATGATAATTTCTGATTTTTTTTTTTTTTACTCTGTGGGATGAGGATATAATTTGTTGAGAGGGATGCTTGGGCTCAGTGTAATGGGTAACATCTCCCAAATTAGAGCTGTCCCAAAGTTGGATGGGCTGCTCTGGGAGGTAATGACCTTCCCTTTGCTGGAGGACTTCAAGTTGAAACTGGATGCCCATTTCTTGGATGTGTCTTTGTGGGGATTTTTGCTCACATATGGATTGAGCTGGGAGGTATGGATCCTCTCTTCCAGCTCTGAGCTTCTGGGATCCTGGGAGTAGAGGGTATAATGGAAAGAACACCGGTTTGACAGACACACTAACCAGCTTCTGATTTAGCTCTTCTGCTAATAGTGGCATCAGGCTATCAGTTCATCTTCTTAAGCGAGCCCATTGACAGCGAAGGCATTGGATATGCAGGAGACTTTCCTTATCCAGCCTAAGTCTATCTGTATTCCTGTCCTATTTTGTTCCAAGTTCTGCCCTTCCAGGCCAAGCAGATACATCTAACCCTAGTTCAGCAGCACTTCCCCCTCTGGTCTTCTGCTCCAGGCCAAATAGCCTGGATTCCTTCAGCCAGTGCTACTGCCTGTTCTTGGGCTGCTCCCTCTCTTGGGTGCCCTGTTTAGATCATCACTGTTACCCAGATGCCTTTGCCATTCCTAGAACTTACGAACATGGCCCTCTTCCTAAGCCAGAGGTTTTGTGTCACCTCTCTTCTGCCCCTCAAGGAATGCTATCTCCTCGCACACCTTTCAAAAAACAATCTCCTCATCAAAGTAGTATTTACTAAAATGTATGACACTGAGAAAAAAAAACAGTCATTGTTTTTCTCCACAAAGATTGTTTAATTTTGAGCTTCCATGCCTCGTGCCTAAATCAAAGAGCCATGATGACATGACTCATGAAAGGCAGCGTGGTGTTAATAATAAGAGTAATGATAATTAATAATATTGGCTATCACTTACATAGCGCTTTAAGGTTTGCAAAATGCTTTTCAAACATCATCTCATTTGATCCTCACAACAACCCTGGAAGGTAGGGACTATGATTTTCCTCATCTTACAGATGAGGAAACTGAGGCAGACAGAAGTTAAGTGACTTGGCCAGGCAACACAGCCTGGTTAAATTTGAACTGAGGTCAAATTTGAACTCAGGTCTTCTTGACTCCAGGCTCGGTGCTGTATTTACCGAGCTGCCCAGTCCTGGACTGGGAGTCAGGAAGACTGGTGCAAATCACAGCTCAGACACTAGTCATGGGACCCTGAGAAAGCCAATTAACCTCTATCTATCTCAGTTTTCTCAAATGTAAAATGAGGTTGATAATGCCTCCCCGGACTGTTGTGAGGATCCAATGACAATTTATAAAAGTACTTTGCAAACCTCAAAGTCCTGTGTAAATGTTAGCTATTAGATAGCTGTAAAATGAGAGGCTTGGATGGTATGGCCTCTAAAGACCACCCTCCCCCCCACTCAAAACTCTATGCTACTGTCACCTCTTTCTAATCATCTGGGTTATGAGACTATGCTGACAGATGGTGATGGTGGCTGATTGTATCCATGTCAACATTGGACTTTCACTCCCACACACCATATTAAATCTTAGCTAGTTGTGTCCATGGTCAGTTATAAGGAATGCACACACAAAAAATGTTAGCTTCACTTTTGTTGATTTTGATTTGCATTTGGTTTCATTGAAAAAAGGAGGGGGAGTCACATTTATGTACTGAAAAATATCCAATTATTTTGGCTGTTGCTTTTTGCCTCTTGAGTGTGCTGAAGCATTTTACCCTGAGAGTGGATCAGGTAGCACTTCTTGGTAACTGATAGAGATCAGCAAACAGGGCACCCCATCCATCACAGACGTAGTTGGACCATTCACCGTTCCCAGTTTTGTTTTTTGGCAACCAACTGAGAGTTCATTATGAGAAGCTACTTGTTGATGACATAAAAAATGGGGGTACTTTTACTCAGAAGCTACAAATAAATGCTTCAGCAATAACCAAAACCAGAAGTACTGTGTA
Source organism: Notamacropus eugenii (assembly GCF_028372415.1). Lineage (NCBI taxonomy): Eukaryota > Metazoa > Chordata > Mammalia > Diprotodontia > Macropodidae > Notamacropus > Notamacropus eugenii. The sequence goes on from NC_092873.1 coordinate 524,543,599, forward strand.
GATGTAAATATCCCCAATCTGTCCCCACAACCGTGAAACCAGAATCACAGAACCTCCAAGTTGGAAGGGACAAGAGAAGTCATCTAGAACTACCTGAATATGAGCAAGAATGTAATCTCCTGGAGGGTGTTGTGTTGTGTTGTATTGTATTGTGTTGTATCCTCATTGCCCAGCACAGTGTCTGGCATACAATAAGCACTTATTGTTCATTATATTGTTTATTCTGTTCGTTTTATTAAATTCTGGGGATACAAATGTAAGGAAGCGAGAGAGTGTCTGCCCTCAAGGAGGTTATATTCTAATGGGGATGACAGCGCATGAAGGGAATCTGGTGTGGGGGGGAAGGTACTATACACCTAGTGCATAGTTTGGCAAAGAGTGAGTAGTGATGTGGTAGCTAAGTTATAAGCAAGATAAGATGAAAACATGCCTATCAGAGCCTGTGCCCCATGGTCAGAGCCGAGTATTTCAGTGGGAAAGGTCTTTCATCCTTTCCTCAAAGATCTCCATTGAAGCACTACCCACTCCACTTTGAGGAAGCCCATTTCACTTCTGGACAGCTTTCATTGTTAGGAAGTACTTCCTTACAACAAGCCCAACTTTTTCTTTCTATAACTTTCCTTGCTTCTCCCCTCCTGGTTTTGCTTCTGGTTCTGCCTGCTGACCAACTAAACCTTTGGTTTCCCTTTTCAACAAAAACCATAAGAAAACTCTTATCTAAAGACAAGAAATGAGTTGGATTTAAAGTGTGCTGACTGGTTAGGAACCAGCTCTATGTCATTTCCATTAGATTTTAAAAAGCAGCAACAATTTCATCAAAAACAGGAAAGAAGAGTCTAGCAAAAGTTGATGAAATGGGGAATTATGGTTTTCCCTTGATCAGTAGATGAACAACATAAACCCAAGTATGAGGGCAGGAAGAAGGCATAAACTTATAATAAGAATTTGAGTTGATTAAGTACATTCTTATCTTTATAGATCTAAGAAAAGTCATTCCATGGAATTAATGTTTAGAAGAGCTAATACACCATGACCCCCTCCTGTTCCTGATAAAAGTTGGTTAGAATTGATGGGAAGTTCTGATATGGGTCACTTTAATTGGTAATCAGACCAGTTACTATTATGGTGCTGAAGGAAAGCTTAGGCCATTTGATGTGGGAAGAAACTTTGCTTCCCTATTCACTTAAACCTTTGATTTGTGAGGACAACAACATGGTGTAGTGTAATGAGTGCTGAATTTGAAATCAGAATTCCTGGGTTCCAAGCTTCGCTTTGATATTTAGTACCTGTATGACTTTAAGTTAGCCATGTCCTCCTCCCCACTCTGGGGCCTCAGTTTACTCATTTGTAAAAGGAGAGGACTGAACCACATTATCTCTAAAGGCTCTTTCAGATCTAAATCTATGATTGTGTGGCTTTCCCTCCTCCTGCCCCCAACCTCTTCTCAATACTTGTAGAGAATTAAGCGATGGAGGTAGTGAGACACAAAGTCCAAGTTCTGGAGTCAGAGAACATAACTCTTATACCCTCCTTCCCCCTCTCCACCTCCATGCTTCCCTGGTTTCCTCCAAATCTCAGCTAATGTCCCACCTTTTAAAAGAAGTCTTTTCCTCTTCCCCTTAATGCTACCACCTTCCCTCTGTGGATTCTCACTGATTTCAATTCAAGATATTTTGCTTATATCTCTTCATTTGAATGTTGTCTTCCGCCTTAGACTGTAAGCTCCTTTAGGGTAAGGACTGTTTTTTGCCCTTCTTTATATCTCCAATACTTAGCACAATGCTTGACACATAATAGGCACTTAGTAAATGCTTATTCAATGACTGACTACCTGATAAATCTCCTCTCCTTCCTTGACCTCAATCTCCTTACTGGTAAAATGAAGGGTTTGGACTCTAGAAGATTCTGTCTAAATCTTCCCCAAATCCTATGAGATTCATGAGAATTGGGGCATGAGGATCAGTTGAAAGATCTGGGTGTGTTTAGCTTATAGAAAAGAAAATGGGCTGGGAGGGATGCTAGCTGTCTTCAGTCTGGAAGGGCTGTCATGTGGAAAAGGGATTAGATTTGTTCTGTTTGGCCCCGGAGGGAAGAATGGGGATTGAAGGGTGGAAAGTTTCAGAGGTAGGTTTTGGCCTGATGCCAAGAAAACACTTCTAGCAATTAGATCCAACCCAAAGTGGAGCAGGTTGCCTTGGTGGAAGGTGGTGAGCTCCCCATCATTGTCAGTCTTCAAGTTGAGATTGGATGTCCAGTAAGTAACAGCAGAAATTTTTATTCTAACATGGGTTAGATTAGATGGTTTGCTAAGGCCCCTTCTATATCTCAAATTGGATGATTCTACGGACTCTCTAGCCTTCCACTGTCTTCTGTGGTGCCCAAGCTGAGGCTAGTTTGATAATGCACAAGCAATTTTTATCCTTCATAAATCCCTTGAGGGTAAGGATTATTTTTGCCTTTTCTTTGTATCTTTGTTTTTAGCACTGAGTTTGGCAAATAGTAGGTGCTTAATTAATACTTGCTGATTTGTGGCTATCAATTCTTTCAAGTTATTGAAGTCACAAAGCCAGAGAATGTTTCATTTATCCAGCACCGTAACTCCAGAGCTGGCAGAGACCTCAGGAACCCTGTAGCCCAAACTTCTTAATTTATAGATGAAGAACTGAGGCTTTGCCCAAGGTTGAAATTTACTAAAGTGATAGGAGATCTGAGATTGAACCTCAGACTTCCCATTCCAAATCTAGCACGTGCTCTTTGAGTTTCCTGACAACAGGTAAAGAAAATATCCACAGATCAAATTTAGATTTAGTTAATTAGCTAATTAGATTTAAACAAGATTAAACATCAGATTTTTCGCCCCACCTTATTTTTTTCACATGTTTCTGGAGTGGGCTGAGACTCTCATTTAAAAGATTTGGTTTTTTGGGGGGGGCATTTGAGGAGATTAAATGAAAAGGTATGGGGAGCAGACAAAGGAGCATAGGACACAGAACATTCCCAAGGACAAAGGAGGATGATACAGTAGGATGACTCAGGAGAAGAATTAGCCACAAGGCAGTTGTATGGGCAGAGCATGAAATGAACCTGTCAGGTGGAGCTAGGGGGAAAAAAGACTGAGGTGTGTTTGGCTGGCTTTGGAGGCCCCTGTTGGGTCTATGTAGTAGCCAGGAGAATTTGGAAAGCTGCCACCCAGAGTAGACGCTGGAACTGCCCATCAGAAGCTCCAGTCTGGCGTGAGGGAGACACAAGATTTACTCTTGTTGCCCTCCTGCCTTGGCACCAGAAATGAGGATCTGACTTTGGGGCATTAGCTATGCTTATCTTCCTGCCTTCAGGAGAGGGCTTTCCCCACCTCAAGGCAACCCATTCCAATTTGGGGTCAGTTGTAATTCTTAGGGACATTAAAATGTTTTTCGCCCACTAAGATGTTAGGTCCACATAATTTCTTAACTATTTCCAAACCACTGCTGCTCTCGTTATGTCTTTACATATTGAATTCCTTCTTAGAATATAAGCTCCTTGAGGGTAGGCACTATCTGTATGCCCAGTGCTTGGCACAGTGCCTGGTATATAGTAAGCGATTCGTAAATGGATATCATTCATCATTCATGACCACTTGACAGACATCTATCAACCAATTAATCAATAAGAATTCATGAAGCATTTAGGCAGCAGACTCCATGTTAGGTCCCCAAGGTATAAATACCAGGCCTTACATACATGTTCAGGATTTCTTCAGCCTTTTCCAATCCTGATATGCTTCAATCCCGATTCTGTGGTCATGGGCATTGATGAGAGTCATCCATCTGTTAATAGGACAAGATAAGAATTTATTTGCTTTTGTCTTGGCACCCAAGTCTGTTGCATGGTAGTCCTGCATAGTAACTACTCACTTGCTATGAATCCTAAATATCAGAGGCATACCATAAGCAAATTAAGCGAGCATCAAATAGTTTTTCTGTCAGACTTATGGATAAAGGAAGAATTTAAGACAAAAGAAGACATAAAGAACATTACAAAATGTAAAACAGATCATTTTGATTATATGAAATTAAAAAAGTTTTTGAACAAACAAAACCAATGCAGCCAAAATTCTAAGGAAAGCAGAAAACTGCAAAAAATTGCAACAAGTATCTCTGATAAAGGCCTGAGTCAAATTTGTAAAATTACAAATCATTCCCCAATTGATAGATGGTCAAAGGATATGAGCAGGCACTTTTCAGGTAAAGAAATCAAAGCCATCTATAGTCACATGAAAAAAATGCTCTAAATTATTGCTTTGATGCACAGAGTTGTGAACTGATCCAAGCAACCATTCTGGAGAACAATTTGGAACTATGCCCCAAAGGCTATAAAATTGTGCATACCCTTTGATCCAGCCATATTACTTCCAGGTCTATATCCCACAGACATCCAAAATAGGACCTACTTGTACAAAAATATTTATAGCAGCTCTTTTTGTAGTGGCTAAGAATTGGAAATCTAAGAGATGTCTATCCAGTAGTGAATGGCTAAACAAGCTCTGGTATATAATTGTGACACAATATTATTGAGCTATAAGAAATAACAAGCAGGATGATTTCAGAAAAACCTAGAAAGACTTACATGAACTGATGCATAGTAAAATGAACAGAACCAGGAGAATGCGCACAGTAATAGCAATACTGTTCAATGAGGAACTATGAATGACTTGGTCATTCTCATCAATGCAATGATCTAAGACAATCCCAAAGGACTAATGATGAAGCATGCTATCTGCCTCCAGAGAAAGAACTAATATTGATTGAATACAGATATTTTTCACTTTTTTCATTTTTTCTTTGAGTTTTTTTTGTACAAAATGACATAAAATGTTCTACATAATTGTACATGCATAACCTATATCTGATTGCTTACCGCCTCAGGGAGGAGGGAGGAGAGGGAGAGATGGATAGAATTTAAAACTCAAAACTTAAAATAAAAATGTTATAAGACAAAAATTTGTCAGAGAAAAGATTTGAGCTCAAACCTTCCTGTGTCCAGATCCATCTCTTTCCTTCCTGTGCCCTGCTGTGTGTAACTGTTAATAAGAGCTGACACATAGAACATTTCAGATCTACAAAACATCTTGCATCCATCATTTCCTTAGAACCTTACAACACATCCCTCTCTCTGAGTTCAGTAGTCCAGATACTATTATCCCCATTTTACAGATTTGAAGACGGAGTTTCAGAGAGACTGCACCAGAGAGGGGATTGGAGCCACTTAAGACCTAACACTCTTCCTGTTGCCCTGTGCTGTCTTCCTCCACCATAATCTACACCAGTATAGGCTGTATGTCTCACTTGCACCTCTCCCACCCCCTTATTGCCTGGAACTTAATAAATATTTGTTGTATGAATGATGAATGAGTGAATGAATGAATCCCCTGTTTTCATTGCTCAGAAACATCTGGGCTTCAAAGAAAACGGTCATGGTAGCGGTGGATGCCGAACCGCCAAGCAGCCAGCCCATCCATCACCAGTCACCCCATCGATGGTCTCTTTCTTTGCTGTGATCATCCTGTGGGACTGAACTTAGCTCCAGACTCTTGGGGAAGGAGGGCCCAGGGAAGGGAGCTCTTAAAGGCTTAAGGGATTTCAAGGTACCTTGAATATTCTTATTCTCCTTAGAGATGATAAACAGACTATGTCTTCTTTGTGTATTGTATGTGATGATCCCCCTTTAAACCCACCACAAAGTGGGAGCCCTTAGATCCAGTTTATAGGTTTAGAGAAGGAAGTCATATTGGTAAAGAAAAAGAAAAATCATTTGGAGGCAGAGGAGACTTTTCTTTCCTTTCTGGTTTTGACTTTTGTATAGGCAAATAAAAGATGGATATACTTTGGTACTGCACCAGGTATGTGTTCTTCTTGAGGTCATCTTACCCTCAGAAGTAAGGAACAGTGTGCAGCTATGGAAAGAACTTTGACTGTAGAGTCAAAGAACCTGGGTTCAGATTCTACCTTTGATCCTACCAGAAGTCAATCGAACTTCCCTGGCCCTCAGTTTCTTAGTCTGTAAAATGCATGCTCTTGCCTAGATGACTTCTGAGGTCCCTTCCAGCTTGAGATCTGTGACTTTCAATGGGCTGATGCAATTAGAGCCCAAGTGTTCCTTGGTCATTCCTATCCTCCCAGAAACCTCCACAGAGGATCTGCCTACTGTGCTTGGAAGCTTCTATTCACTGAGTACCAATGGTGTCCTTTAACTGTTCAGACATTCAGGACCTGAACCAAGAAGGTTCCATTCAAGTGGCACTAACATCCATGGTGCCTTCTTCCCCTTCGCTCGTCACCTCAAGGGAATGGTGACCCCAGATCCCTCAAGTGGGGATGGGTGGGCATGAGGTACCAGAAGAACTAGGCAAGGAGGAACAGGGTTTGGTAGAGAGATGTTGCCCTTCCAGACCAGATGGGCTCCCCCTCCCCTGAAGGACAGCATGGCTTCTGAGTTGTCCAGGGACATCTGGGGGTGGGATGGGTCATACCTCACACCAATTTCTTCTCAAGAGGAGAAACCTTTTTTGGAGTTTCTCTTCTTTTAGGGGGGAATGTCCTTCTCTAAAATGCATTTTGCTTGGAAAGAGGTGTTTCAGGGTCCCTAGGATGCCAGGGACAGGGGTGGGGAAAATAAGAAAAAAGAACCATAGATTTAGAGTCAGAAATTACCTTACTTGGACCTCAAGCCCAATCCCCTTATTTTACAGAAAAAGCAATTGAGGTCCAGTGTTAAAGAGACTTGAGAGTCATATGGCTACTGAAGTTTCTGAGCAAGACTGAAACTCAGGCATTCCTAGGTCCATCTACTATTCCAGTCTCAGTGTAGTGCTTTCCTATCTAGGGGTTCTCATGAAAAGGAAGCCTGCTCAGGCAGGGAGACAGGCTGCTCTGGAGGAGAAGTGAAAATGAGTCTCCTCTCTATCCAGTATGAAAAGAGCTGTAGCTAAGCTCCCAGTGGCAAGCTGGGAAGTACATTCCCAAACACTGTCTCCTCCCCCAAATAGATTTGCCTTGAGGACTGCAATGCCTTGCTTGGTTCTGCATGTATTAAAGCGGCTCCTTCACCTAGGAGGGGATGGATGACCACGTCAGGCATTTGGCAATGGGAGTTTCTCTTTCGCCATTGGTTGGAATTGGTAGACCCAGAAGTCCCTTCAGGTCTGGCATTCTGTGAGTAAAAGCTGGCCTTAGAGTGAGGCACAGAGGTTCAAGTCTGGCTTCATGCACTCACTAGCTGGTGACTGGATAACTTGCTCAGCTCTTAGAGTTCTAACGTTGTTCCCTAGGATTAGATGTTGCAGAGAAGGTGCTGACCTGCGTGGTTCTGAGAATTTCCCCACCAGCTACTTCTGACACTGATGAAATCCAGCCCAGAACAAAGCAAAATATGGGTGGTACCTACTTATTGGTGGTTGTTAGGAAAAGGGCTCAGGGATCCCCTAGAAGACTGGTGGAATGTGAGTTACTGTTTTCCTCCAAGATGGACATGGCCTCTTACTCTGGGGATTTCAATTTCCCTGCACTCCCTTTCGCCTAGAGATCACAGATTCAGACTGGGAAGGACCTGAGAGGCATCTAGTCCAACCCTTTCATTTTACAAATGAGAAAACTGAGTTTCACTGTGTTTAAGTGAACTTATCCAAGGTAGTAGCAGTAATACCAGTGAGAGTAATCCAGGAGTAGAAATAGTAGTAGTAAGTAGTAAGAATTGTGATAGGAGTGGTAGCGATAAGAGTGGGAGTAGTAACCAATCAATCAATGAACATTTTTTAAGCACCTACTATGTGCCAGGACCCATACTAAGAGCTGGAGATACAAAAAAACAAAACAGAACCTGCCGTCAAGGAGCTTATAATTGAACGTGGGAGACAACACAAATAAATACCTACCGAGCAAGCTATAGACAGGATAGATAGAAAATAGAAAAGACACTAGATAGAATTAAGGGCTGGCAGAGACTTCCTTTAAAAAATGGAATTTTAGTTGGGACTGAAAATACATGTAATAGTAATAGTTGTAGTAATAAATGTAGCACTTTACAATTCCAGTGGCTTTACAAATATGATCTTGTTTGATCATCATAACAATCCTGGGATGTATTTACTATTACTGTTGTTTTCATTCTACATTGAGGGAAACTGAGGCTGAGTTTGTTGAGGGACTCGCAGCCAATGAGGATCTGAGACAGGGCTCAAATTTAGGTCTTCCTGACTGAGTGAGGGAACCTGTGAGGGCAGTGCTAATATTAATCGCTTTTTTACAGATGAGGAAACTGAGGCAAAGTGTGGTTAAGTGATTTGCTGAGGGTCACACAGGAAGGGCTCAAACTCAAGTCTTGCTGCAGTCTCTCCACTGTGCTACCTAGTGGCTGCTTAGCAAGTGTTAGGGGCAGGGTTTGGACCCAGCTAGACTGTTTCCATCATATTTCATTGCTGTGCGGTCCATAATTATTTGTGTACCTGTCAGATCCCCCCTCACTACCCTCCCCAAGTCTATGAATGCGTGGTGAGGAACTGTTGTTTCCTCTTCTGAATCCCTACCCCTAGCACCTGGCCTTGTGCCTAATAAGGTGTTTCACATTGGTTTCTATCATGGAACCTTCCACTTTATGTGTAGAGGTCTCCTTGTACCCCCAGAGTCAGGCCATAATGTCTTGGCCTGAGCTCAATCAGATTCTGAGAAGTGTTGCAAGATGGTGTCATCGCTATGTCTGGCCCAGATGATCTCTCTGCCTCATCTTGGTAAACTGCCTCTGGCTCTGGTGCCTTTGACTTGGCCCGCTTATTTGGAGCAAGTCAACCATTGCCTTCCCTTCTCCGCCAGCTGGTGTTTGTGTAGGTGGCTCACCTAGCTGCTCCTCTGGCAGCCAGAGTGCCTCCTTCTCTTAGGCAATGGAAAGGGAAAAGGAATCCAGGCTGAAATCCTTCCCCAGAGAACTTTTAAAATAACACTGCACACATACCACAGGCCCTGGGAACTCTCAGCTCCCAGATTCGATGATTCTGTGACTGTATCTTGGGTTTGACAGTGAGACAGAATCTCACTGCATTATAAGTATGCAGTAAACACTATGTGCCACACACTCTGCTGGGCACTGGGATTATAAGACCAAAGAATGAAACCATTACTACTTGAAAGGAACTTTTGGTTTAATGAGGGAGAAGATGCCTCCCCACCTGATGCATAAGTAGTCAGAGGTGCTAGAGTTTGGTGCTGATCAACTGAGTGAAGTAGGAGTTGAGGTGGTGAAGTGTGTGTGTGTGGGGGAATGTAAGCTGGGGTTGCCTCTCCCCTTGCCTAGCTGCCATCCTATCCCTGCTCCCTTGGTCCCACTCCCATCCCTGCCCCCATTGGCCTGGTCCCTCCTTCAGTCTTCCTGAAACTCTCGATCCACCAGACGTTTGGACTCCAGAATATCAAATGTCTCTGGACCAGGATACAGGATGTTCCATGATTAAATACTTTCTTGGCAGCTCTTGGGGTCTTGTGGAAAGGGACGTCCCTACCTGCCAAGTTCTGAGATGAAGCAGTAATCCTTTTAGAGACCATTTCTGCTCTTCACGGAGTGCGCATCCTTCCAAGGCAGGGCTCATGGCCCAGTCTTGCCTTCCCCACAAAGGGCTGAGAGACTGAGACGGCTTCAAGTGTCTGGAAGTTAAAGAGAGAAGCCGCCTCTATTCCAACCCTCCTGATGGCAAGATGATTAGGTCTGTGGGGAGGTTCTTTTGGAGGCTGGCCCTTATAAAAAGATCACTGAAGATAGGAATTTGAGTTTTTCCGAGCACGGGTAGCTTGCTTCAGTCTCCAGAGCAGTGTCGGAATATTTCTCTAGGCTTAGGGTCCCAATCACTGAGACCAAATGGAGTGAAAATGTCTTCTGCAAAATACAAGCATTAGATGAGATGCTGTCCAAGGGTCTCTCCAGCTCTGACAGGCTATTACATTGAAGACCCAGAGGCTTGGAGGGGCTTGGTCCCTCCCCCCTCTCATTTCATGATCCTATGATCTGGTGTCATGAAAACATGCCATGTCATACAAACACCTGCTTTTCAGAAAAACTGGCCATTGACAATCCGATATTTGTAAGCTATTGGGCCAAGGAGTTATTTTTATGCTTTTTATTTGGAGAGCAAGACAGGGATGATTTGACTTCATAACTGGTATTTACTTGTGGTTTGAAAAGCATTGAACATACTTGATCTCTGACCCTCCCTAACTGTGTGACCCTGGGCATGTCATTGAGCCACACTGACCCCCAGCCTTCTCTTCAGTGAAAGGAGGACGCTAAGAGCAGTTGCTTGAAGGATTGTTATGAGAGAACACAATGTACTCTGCAAACCTTTGAAAAGCCCGTCCCCAAGTTAGCGATTATTTCTACCAGACAGTCTTGAGCCTGAGCACTAAAACAGAACAGAGGAGGAAACTGAGTTTGAGGAAGGTCTAGTGACTTGCCCAGTGACTCTAGGCTTCAGTTTTCTGGGCCTCAGTTTCCCCATCATGGCAGCCAGGTGCAAGACTTGGAGCTAGGAAGACCTGAGTTCAGACATGCCTTAAACTAGTTGTTTGGCCTTAGGCAAGTCATTTAATATCTCTTTTTATTAATTGTATGCTCTGAACTTAGCACAATGCCTGGCACTTAGCAGGTGTTTAATACATGTTTATTGGAGTAAACTTAAAATCTCTGTTCCTCAGTTTCCTATTTTGTAAAGTGAGAATAAAGAAAAGCACCTTCCTCCATGGGTTGTCATGAGCAAACCTTGAATTGCCTTAAAAATGTTGCTGCTTGCTGGGGTTGGACTCAGTGGCCTTTGAGGCCCCTTTGAACTCTGAATCTATGATTCAGGGCCCCATAAGGATCTGAGATGGGATTTAACCCAGGTCTCCCTAACTCCAAGGCCAATGAGCACCTTCTCCTTTACACTAAGCTTTCTCTTAAAGAACATGTATTGGTTGGGGAATACGGGGCACCAGCATCAGCATAAAATCACTTAATGAGCTGGTAAATTGAACCAATCTCCCTGGGGAGCCCCTGAATGCCTGTTAATTACCGTCCAAAGACAAGTCTGGAACTTTTTCTTTTCTTTTTTTAAATTGTGAATAGTGCCAAGAATCCATTCCTTTTTCACCACTCTGACATTCTAATCAATCAGCCATTCAGACGTTGGAGTGGAAAAACCAAATGGCAGGCAGTTAGCTATCTACAGAATTGATGTAGTAAAGTGAACCCCCCCCCCCCCCCCCCCGCCATCTTTCACCAATTTCGGTGGGAGCCGTAAGATGAAGCTATAAAAATATTGAATGTAGGGGATGTCAGGGTCCATCTGGGTCCCCCCAACTCCCTTCCCTGCCTCGCTCCTCCTGAAATGATTCGTCATGTTTCTTCCGAAGCTCCCTACAACTTGGCCGATCGAGTATGATGTGTAGAGGTTTTCCCAAAGGGCGGCACAAATACCGCATGTCTAGGGTACTACGGAAAGCGCATGGGGTTGGGGAGGTGGACTTGGCTCCCACAGACAGCCTGTTAAGAACGGCAGCCAGTAAGATCTCCTCGGTGACGTGCAGGTTCTCTAATTACCTATCGCTAATGTAAACAAAGACTGTCCGAAACATAGTGACCCATTAGTAGAGCAGGAGTTTACTTAGTGGACGTGATGAAATTAGCCAGGTGGATTCGCATCGCTGTCTTTTTTTAAGTTTCCTATTCCAACTCTCAGGCTTTATTTAGATCAGTGCTGGTCTGTTTGTATTACAGGTTTCAGTATAGAAATTTGACATTTTTCAAGTCTTTCTTTTATCTTTTAAGTAATGTGCCCTTCCCCACACCCCTCCTCCTCTGGACCTGTGATTCCATTAGTATAAGGGGCTTTCTACTAATACCTCTGCAGATTGTACTTTCTCTCAACCTAATGGCCTCAAACACTTACTAGCTGTGTGAGTTTGGGCAAGTCACTTACCCTCTCTGCCTCAGTTTCCTCATCTGTCAAATGAACTGGAGAAGGAAATGTCAAACCACTCCAAGAGAAAAAAAAAACTCTTGGTTTTTGCCAAGAAAAACCCAAATGGGGGTCACGGAGAAGTGGACACAACTGACAAAATTGAAGAACAAAACTTCTTAAGAAGGGGAGTGATGTGATCAGATCTGGTCTTGAGGGTCTTCACTTTGGTAGCTGTATGGAGCATGGATTGAAGAAGGGAAAACCTGGAATAAGGAGACCAATTAGGAAGCTCTTGCAGTAATGCAAGTGAGAAGTCATGAGGACCCAAGTCCTCATGGTGGCAGTCAAGCAAATGGTGAAGAGACAGTTATGAAAGGTGCCAGGAAGGCAGAATCAATGATGCCCTTACAGAATGTAGGGATGGGAGGGGCGGTGGTGAGTGAGAGTGAAGAGTGGAAAATGACTCTGAGGTTGCCACCTTGGACAATTGAAAGAATTGTGGTACCCTGGATAAAAATAGGGCCATTATGAGAAATGAATAAGACCAAGTCCATAAGGTGACAAAGGAAACCAGTTATATTGAATTTCATTATCACTGTATCTTTGCCATCCAAGTTCATGCATTCCATGAAGCCAACCCCCTGATTCTTTGGAGGTCCATGGATTAAGGCATCTTGTGTCAAGTTAGCATCAGCATTAAGGTTGGAATCAAATTATGGCTTAATCCCAGCTGTTGTCATGGAGGGCAGTATGGAAGGTCAGGAGAGCCTGGGGCTGGTCCATTATTCTTCCTTCTATTGCTACATGATCAGAACATCCCCTTTCCTAGACCTAGACCCCTTCAAGGAGATCTTTTCTGTATCTTTGTACATGATACATTACTTGTAAAAAGTCACACCCTGAATTATACCTCCACTGCCTTGGAACCCACAATCTGAATTTTAAATCTTCTGAGGCAATGGCATTCCTTGATTGGTAGGCAGAAAGCATCCCCCAAAGAATATTGAGGGGATTGTTGCCAAAAAGCAAAGGTAAGACTTTCCTTTGAGTTGAGCAGGGCAGATGTTTGGCCATCAAACGACTGCCATAAGTCTAGAAAGTTTTCTTGGCCAAGTCAAAGATCTAAGCCAAGACCTATAAAAATCTTACCAGCCTGTGATTTAGGGGGCTACAAGTTGAATATGAGTCAACAGTTGGTTATGGCAGCCAGGAAAGCTAATGGGATCTCTGGCTGCATTAAGAGAGACAGAGTGTCACAAACTCAGGGGGTGACAGTCTTCCACTTCAGTCAGACCACATCTGGAGTATCAAGTTTACTTCAGGGTGCCCCGTTGCAGGCATGGCTTTGAATTCAATTAGCCATGGTAGAAGCATTTGGCTTATTTTCCTTGAAAAGTGTCTTGGGGTGTGGGGGTGTTAGGCAGTGCATTGTAGTGGGAAATCAGAGCTCAGGTTTCTCTGACTCTCTGAGCTTTGTACAATTCTTTTCTCCCCTGAACCCAGTTAACCATGTAACAGGAGGATTATTTTTCCCAGTTTTCACATGAGAGAACTAGGACCTGAGAAGGGAAATGATTTCCCCGTGGTCTGACAGCAAATAAGTGTCTGAATTTTTGAACCCAGGACAAATCCATTTGAGGAGTTGGGGATCTGGCAGCTGTGGGGTATAGGAAAGTCGGTTTGCTGGTACATTCCTACCAGAAAAGGGAACTGTTCATTGTCAGAGAAACCAGCCTGCAGAGCTTCTAGGATTGGAGGAAATTTGGGTGCTGGGACAAGGGCGTCATGGCAATGGAACCCTGCTGATATGTGGATGAAAGATGCGTCTCATCAAATTAATAACCTATAATGCTTGATTGAAGAATGGCTAAGTTGTGGTACACAAATGTAATGAAATATGACTGCCCTTTAAAAAAATGATGAATGCAGAGAAGCACAGGAAGACTTACTGTGGGAACTGATGCAGAGTGAAGTGAACAGAGCCAGGAAAACAGTAGAAGGGATGACTGCAGCAATGTAAATGGAGACACCAACCACCACTGCCCTGGAATAACAGAACTGAAAGCTGAGAAATTATAATGACCACAGCTGGGTCAAGATAAGAGAAAGTTCTTTCCTCTGCTTTCCCTCTCCAGGGGTGGGAGACTGTAAGAACAGAACAGGCATTCATGCCAGACTGTTTGTTTTTGCCTAATTATTATTTTTACTCTTTTAAATTCTTTATTAGGAAGGATGGTTCTTTGAGAGTGGAGAGGAAAAGGGAACATTACGGAATGTAGGTGATTCAAAAATGAAATATATCAACAAAAATCATTTAAAAAATAACTCTCTCATGCCCCTAGAAGAAACCTAAAAATTCACTGTAACCAGCATTCATGAAGCATGGAGTTCAAGGCTGGGTGCTCTGTGCTGAGGAGAGATAAAGGTCACAACCACGGACTGCCTTTGGGGGAGCTTCTATTCTACCAGGAGTGCGGGAGGAGGTCCTGGACTGTGCATAGATAAGCAAGGGATGAAGTCTACCCATAGCAGATAAGCTGGAATGTGGACTAGGGGGAGGAAGTAGAGTCACACCTGGGGAGAAGAAGGTGCCACCTCCTACATCAGGATCCCTGGGTCAGTTTCCCTGTCCTAGTCACAGCTTGGATCTCAGGAAGGATTCAAACTTGGGTCTCTTCCAGTCTCCAAGACCAATATTCTTTCAGGTCAAAATCTATTTGACATATCTGCAGTGGGAGGTTCTGGATTCAAATCTGGATCTTCCTCTCATTCTACCCGTATGAATTTTTGGGAAATTATTTAACCCTCTAGGCCTCAATTTTCTTCATCTCTAAAATGAGTGACCTGGACAAGAATGCCCTGAAGGTCTCTTCTTCCATCTTTAGACCATTAGAACACCATTTGTTAGGGATGTTATACCAAGAACAACTTCACATATGAGTTCAACCCTGGGAGACATTTATGTAAATAAGTACATACAAAATAGGTTCTAAAATCTACTAGGTAAATAAGGAAAGGACTACAAGCAGGGGAGGTCAGGAATGTTTCCATGTAGAATGTACTGAGTTGGACTCTTTGATACCATGGAGAATCCATGTGGCTCCAACGACCTTCCAACATCATCCACTATGAACACAAGGTCATAGAAATGGGCTGGAATTAGAAATCATTGACCCAATTCCATAATTTTGCATCTGAGGAAACTGAGGCTCAGAGAATAAATGACTTGCCCTGAGTCATCCAGCTACAAAGCAACTGAGGTAGAATTTGAACCCAGGTCTTCCAGAATCCATATCTGGTTCCTGTCCCTCGTATCACAGGACCTATTAGCCCTGAGATCCAGTCCTGGCTTGGAGGCTGTCTTGGGATGCCTCAGGACACTGATCAGAGGATGGAAAGAAGGGAATCAGAAGCAGCCCCTGTCTCACTTCCCTCCTTCTTGTTGTTTTTCCAGAAACAGAAGCATCCTTGTCTGTGGCTGCCGAATTAGTGCCCACCTCATCCTGGAACATTTCAAGTGAACTCGACAAAGGTGAGGGCAGAGGCATGGGGAGGCAGAAGGGGCTTGGCAGGAGGGGAAAGGAGTCTTTCAGGGACGGACAGAGTCTGACTTTGGATTCTGCCAAGCTTGCTGCCTTTGAATCACAGAGTTTTGTCCACCGGGAGATGGAGGGAGGAGGAAGGCAAATAGAACCTGGAGTATCCCTGAGCCTTTCCCATGGAATTACTTGGAATTCCAAGATTTTTTGCAGTTTTCTCTCTTTCTTCTCCCCTTCATCTAGTAAAGTGTTCCACATGGTCCAAGTGCTTCAAGATGTGAGTTACTGGTTGTTCCCGACCCTTTCAACGTTGCACCAAGTGAATCTTATTGAAGGGATTTGATTCAAAATGAGCTAGGCCTGAACATGGGCCTCTGTGGGATGCCCTCTTACAACAAACCCTTGATGTGTTGGGGACTCTGCGATGAAGCATGTAGAACTTTACTAATTGGTTATGGCTGGAGATGGAGACAGTGATGTGTGTGTGTGTGCATGCATGTGTGTGTTGGTGTGTGTTTGTATGTATATGTTTGTGTTTGTGTGTATGATTGTACATGTCCTTGTGTATTTGTGTGTGTGTGTGTGCTGTTTTGTGTGTAAAAGGAATGGTTCAGAATCACGGGAGGACATGGACAGACAGGCAGGAATGGCAGGATGGGCCGCTATCTTCTTGGACGAGGCCCTCCATCTCTGACCTCGATGATCCACTCGCCATATGAGAATCACATCTCAGGTTCTGACATACATTTTGGTCAGTGGCTTGTGGGATCTTCAGAGGATGAGGAAGGTGCGGACAGAGCTAAGCCACTGGGTCAAAGTCATTGTTTAGATGTCTTAATGACAGTTGATCTGGTAAGTTGTGATTGAACAGGGATAAGTATGGAGGCTTGAACTCATCATCACAAGGACAGGTTACAAGGAGGTTTGACCAGATAACGGTTTGTGAGAAAATGATCTGGAGGCCTTAGTGGCCTACAAGCTCAATATGAGTCAGCAATGGGTTATGGAAGCCAAGAAAGGCTAATTGAAATCCCTCCTTAGCACCCATCTGCCCCCAGCCCAACCCAAGACAACAATAACCAAGTAATAGTGTCTCACATTTTTTATAGTACTACTACTACTAATACTATAAGAACTACAGAATTATTGTAACTGTTGTGGTATTATAATTATTGAGTTTATTAGTACAGTTTACTATAGGATGATAGTATGGTAACCATAATACTATAATGATGATAATAATATTAATAATAATAGCTAACAGTTTGGTAGTCACATCTAAATGCTATCTCATTTGAGCCTCGCAGCAGCCCTGGAAAGTAGGTGCTATTATTATTTTACAGATGGGGAAACTGAGGTAAACAAGGTGAAGTGACTTGACCAGGATCACACAGCTAGTAAGTGTCTGAGCCTGAATTTGAACTTAGATCTTCTCACACTGGCACCCCAGCTACTGCCTCACCTGGAGTCACAAGCTGAGTTCTTCATGCCTCATTTTAGGAAGGGCATGGACACAGGGAAGAACATCTAAAGAAAGGGTAAGGGGTCTGGGTGTCTGAGACCTTGGAGAGTGCCTTGAAGGCAGGAAGACTTCCTTCTTTCTCTCTTCCTTCCTTCTGTCCTTCCTCCTCCCTCCCTCCTTTCCTTCCTTCCTTCCTTCCTTCCTTCCTTCCTTCCTTCCTTCCTTCCTTCCTTCCTTCCTTCCTTCCTTCCTTCCTCCCTTCCTTCCTTCCTTCCTTCCTTCCCCCTTTCCTTCTTCATATTGTCAGCAGCTTGTTGGGTTGAACTAAATTGCATTACATTGAAATGACTTGGCGAAGGTGATGGCCGGGCCTCAGAGGGCAAGCCTAGGGAAGCCATAGTCCAGAAGATTTCAGCTTGATGTAAGACCATTAAAGCTCTCCCCAAATGGAGCAAACTACCTCGGGGAGCAGTGGCTGCCCCTTCAGAGGGACCTCATAAGGGTTGTTGTTGGGAACTGAACCCAGGTCTCCTGGGTGCGGGAAGCACACCCTTATGCTTTCCCTGTGTGTAAGGATATACGTGTTCCCCATTTCAATGTGCCCTGTGACACCCCCTTCCCAGCCCTACCTTCTATAACTCTCATTATGTTCTCCACACCAGTTCAACTGGTTGACAAACCCGTACCTTTATTATTTGTACATTTATTAAGCGCCTACAGTTTACTAAGCACTGTGCTAACCTGTGGTTATTCAAAGAAAGGTCAGAGGAAACCCCTACCCTGGGGGGAGGGGGGCGGGGAAACAGGTGAGGGGCGGCAATGTTCAAACACCGAGGCACAAGCATGTTCGAGACAAGAGAAATTGAGATAATCACCAGAGGGAAGGCTCCAGAAAGAAGGGAGACTGGGAAAGGTTCTCCGGACAAGGGGGATTTATCTGAGCCTTGAAGGAGACACAGGGATATTTCTTATTTCCTTCTACTGATTGGAAGCCTCCATGGGGACTGGCAGGTGCTCTTGTGGGAGCTGTGGTGGATGTCTGTATCTAAGCTTTGTGTCTCCTCAGCAGCATGCTACAAAGGGAAGAGACCTGGCTTTAGAGTCAAAGCCTGGGTTCAGATCCCATATTTTCTGTTTCCTACCTGCTGCACAACACTGCAGTTTATTTCATTTCCTTGAGGATGAGATGACATCTAAGGTCCCTTCCAATCGCAGATCTATGACATCAGTGCTCTGTACACAGTAACTGCTTAATGAGTATTTGTTGAATTGATTCAGAATTTAACTGGCTTATGTCTTACTCCCTTGATGCTCTTTTGGGAGATTGGATATAGAATCTGATGGTTGTTGTAGATGTTCACTTGTGTCCTTGTGACCCCATTTGGTGTTGGCAGAGATACTGGTGTGATTCGTCTTTTCCTTCTCTACCTCATTTTACAGATGAAGAAACTAAGGCAAACAGGGCGAAGTGACTTGCCCAGGGTCACACAGTTAGTAAGTGTCTGAGGCTGGATTTCAACTCAAATCTTCCTGACTATAGGAGAGGTGCCCCATTTACTGTGCTGCCTAGCTTCCCACAGGATCTGGGAAAAGGTATTAGTTACTAATACCTTTTAGTTCTTTTAGTAATATTTGCATTTTTAAAAGAACTTTCAGTCTAAAGGACAGGATGATGGTGATATTTCAGGCAGGGTGCTGGGGACTTAAAGGACTTAGCCTGGCCTTTTAGTCTAGTGTCTGGAAATCTTATAGAAATGGGAGCAATTTCTTCTTACTTCCCTGTTTTCTCTGGTTTTCAGACTTTCCCTCAGTATGTAGTAAGTAGGCACTTGATAAAAATATGCTGACTGATTGACTGATTATAGTGCATTAGTGTTTTTAAGACACTTTACACGACTTAACCTTGCTTAATCTTAACAACCTTGATAGAATCTATTGTCCCATGGACAAGAAGAGGAAACTGAGGCTTGAGAGAGGCCGAGTGACTTTCCCAGAGTCATATTATAGGAAGTGTCTGTGATAGGATTTGAATGCAGATCTTTCTGTATTCTACCCACTGGGCCACCCAGCTACTTTATCCTGCACTCCCTTGGAGAGAAGAGAGCCAGGATGCAGGTGGAATCCAGCCCAGAGGCTTCCTGGGGTAGCTGGCTGCTCCCACTTCTTCACCCAGGGCAGAGGCACAAAGCTTCCCTTGTCATGCAGACCCCTGAGGGCCTCTGTTATTTCCTCCTTATTCACATTGAGAATTCTGAAAAGAATCCTGTCGTTTCTTGAGGGGGAATGCCTTTCAAAGTAGCTGCCAGTTCCATCCATTCTCCTACTCCCCCCCCTTCCCCCCCTCCTCTCTTCCTCTTCTCTCTATCCCCTTCCCCTTCTTTCTTTCCTTTTCTCTCTTCCTTCACCTTCTCTTTCCCTTCTCTCCTCCTCTTCTCTCCCTTCTCCCATCTCTTCCCCTTCTCTCTCTCCTTTCCCCTAATCTCTATCTCCTTCCCTTCTCTCTTCCCCTTTCTCTCTCTCTTTTTCCCTTCTCTCTATCTCCTTCCCCTTCTCTCTCCTTTGCCCTTCTCTCTAGCTCCTTCCTCTTCTCTCTCCACCTTCCTCATCTTGTCTTCCCCCCTCCCTCTCTGCCCTCCGCTTCTCCCCCACCACTGAGCTTCCTTCATGACTGTGCTTTCTGTTGGAGGAATCCAGCCAGTAGCAGCAAGCAGTTACCTGATTATCCTTTCCAACAGGAAATGAAATTTAAAAGAGACACAGCTGGCCACCCGTGAAGAGCTGTTGAAAGCAGCGATTGATGAGGAAAAGAGGTGGTTTCTAAAGCAAATGGTTTAAGAGGAAAATAACGGAAGGAATGAACCGACCTTCAGAATCCAGTGGTCATCTGAATAGAGGGAAGGCATGGCCAGGGAGCTGGCCAGTTACTGTTTCCCATTTTCAATCAAGTGGGGTCTTGGGGCCAGAAAGAACCTTAGAACCAACGTAGAATATTTGGAAAAGGACAGAATATAGAACAGGGACTGTATGATCTGGACAGGACCTTAGTATAAACAGTGTTAGAACCAAAAGGAAACTCAGATCTTGGGCTAGAAAATGCTAGAACAAGAAGAGAACTTAGAACATAGTAACTAGAATGTTGTGGGGAGACAGCTTAGAATTTACTCTCAACCAGGGGATTCATCATGGACTTCTCTGGAAGGCTGGTGAGGTCTATGGACCCCTCCTCAGAATAACTATTTTAAATAATTGAAGGAAATACTAAATTTCAGTTAAAAGTTAGTAAAAAAAAAAAGATATATGCATATATATGTATGTGCATCCGCACACACATACACAGACATATACACATGTGTATACACACATACATGTACACACATGCAAAAATTTCCACCCAAAGTCACAGAACTCCTGAAACTTGTCCATGAACCCCTGGGACCTCAGGTCAATTAAAAACTTTTGTTCTTGACTCTTAGAGGTGGAAGGTACAAACCTTCATTGTACAAAGGAGGAAACTGAGATTCCAGAAGGGGAAGAACCTTTTCCTGCCTATTTTTATCCCTCTGTTGGTTACCTTAGTAGGATGGTAAGAACTTTGCCTTCCAAGTCAGATGATAGGAGCTGGCAGTCTGACCCTTCTGATACTGCCTGGGTGACCTTGATTGCTAGCCCTCAGCTTCCTAAGAAGGTTGGCCTTCGAGTCAGGAGACAAATAGGCTCAGACGGATCCCATCCCTTATACAAAGTTTCTGTGAGACCTTGGACAAGTCATTTGACTTTTTCAAAACTTAGCTTCCTGAGCTGTTAAAAGGGGAAAATAATATCTTATTGGGTTCTTCTAAGGTTCAAATGAGATCATATTATGTAAAGTGCTTTGGAAATCTGAAAGGGCTATATAAATGTTATTTATCACCATCCTCTTATTATGTAAAGTGCCTGGCAAACCTGAAAATTCTACATAAATATCAGTTTTTTTATTCTAGCTCTAAGTCCTATGATGCAATTTTCAGCTCAGGGAAAACCTGCATTATAATGTTCTGTCTGATGTACAGTTATCATTGTGACTTCCCTCTCACAGTTTCAGTATATCACGGGTTGACAAAAGAAATCCAGTGGGAATTGTGGAAGCTGCAGATGACATGTAAAGGCCAGCAGATGACACAGAAGTTTAGAAACTCAGAAATGCATAAAATGTGTGTGTAATATT
This sequence comes from Notamacropus eugenii, assembly GCF_028372415.1. Taxonomy (NCBI): domain Eukaryota; kingdom Metazoa; phylum Chordata; class Mammalia; order Diprotodontia; family Macropodidae; genus Notamacropus; species Notamacropus eugenii. The sequence continues at coordinate 524,564,760 of NC_092873.1, forward strand.
GTATAATATCCACATATTTTAGCTTTTAGCACCATAATAATTCAGATTTCTCTGGTACAAAGAGAGGGCCAAAATTTTTTATGCAGATTTTTCAGATCATCGGGGCACCACACCCCTAACCCCTATGATGTGCAAGGGATAACTGTAATTCAGCACAACCAACCCTGCCTCTGGAGTCAGAGATCCTGGGTTCAAATCCCACTTTGATACTTCCATTTGTGTGGCCTTAGGTAAATCACTTTTTCACCTCTCTTGGCCTCAGTTTCTCCATCTATGAAATGTGTCTGTTGGACTTGGTGTCCCGTCTAGCTCTAGATCTAGGCTTCAGTGACCTTGTGAGAGTCACCCGACCTCCATGCACCTCAGTTTCCCCATCTGTCCTGTTAGAGGATGGGATCAAATGCCCTGTGAGGTCACTCCCAACTCCAGGCCTAGGGCCCTAGGTGTCATCATGGCAGGCCTGACCTTTAGCCACATTGTCTGGTTGGTAGAATCTGTCCTTGGTGCTGTCTACCCTATCCTGCCTTCTTACCCCTCTGCCAGAAAGCTCCCAAGGGTGAGCGGTCAGGGTCACTCCAGGGAAGAGTTAGTGTAGGCAAAGAGCTTTGCACACCTCAGAGCTAGAAAGGGGAGCTGTTGGTGAGGATTCTTGCATCCCTTCTGGATCCTCAGTCCTGAGAAAGAGAGTTTGAAGCTGCAGATCTGAGGGCTCAGGGTGAGCAGGCAGGTCCCAAGTGCTTGAACGGCCCTTTGGGCTTAAGCTGGTTATCGCTAATTGGAAGATAAAGGGCTTTGTCCTCTCTAAGCAGAAGTTCAGGCATCAGGCTCCGGATAAGGAGAGAAAAAAGCCTGGGGCTGGAGTGAGGAAAGGAGACTCCATCCTGGTGACCTTGTTATGTCATGCACTGGCCTCTGCTCCCTCTTCTGTATAATTATGGGTTTGAACTAGCTAGTCACTGTGTGAATCCTTGGAAAGTGAGCTGTTCTCACTAAAACCAGGGATAGAGACTAGGCTTGTGCTTTCCTGGGGAACTCCCAGAGAGGAAACATCCTGGACAGGGGGGCATCTTCTTTGCAAACTCTAGTGTTACAGAGTGGATGAGGCTATTGGATGGTGAGTGACTTGCCTAGGGTCACACAGCCAATGTATGTGTTGGGGGCAGGGCAGGGAGAAACTTGAAAGCCGGACTCCTGGCCCCTGAGTCTAGTTCTCTCTGTTGAGTCATCCTGACCCTTAACATAACCATTGTTATTGTTACTTCTTTCACCTCAGACATTCTAGGACTTCACTCTGTGAATGGGAAGGAAGGAAGGAAGGAAGGAAGGAAGGAAGGAAGGAAGGAAGGAAGGAAGGAAGGAAGGAAGGAAGGAAGGAAGGAAGGAAGAGAAAAGAAGGAAGGAAGGAAAGAAGAGGGAGGGAAGAAAAATATTGATTTAGCATCAATCTGTGTCTGGAATTGTGCTAAACTTAGACAGATATGGAAATGTAAGGTTTTTTTTGTAATTAATATGAACAGTGTCTCCTAGAGGAAAGCAGTTTCTTACTGACCCAGAGCTCGGCAAAAGCAGCTCAGTTGGCCATGAGATCAGCCCAGGGTGTCACCACTGACCCAGAGCATGGGCTGGAGGCTCCATTGAAGGTCTGCTTTTGGTGTGCCCAGTAGTGGCATCAGTCCTTTTACTTTCTGGACATTTCATGATCTTGCTTCTGCTTTGTCATTAGAGGTCCTGGGTTCAAATTCTGCCTCTGCCCCTTCCTGTCTGCATGACTTTGTATGAGTCACTTACCTGGCTGGGCCTCAGTTTCCTCATCTTTAAAATGATGAGGTTGAACCAGATGACCTTTACAGGCAACATGATCCTATGAATTACTCAGTCATTCTCAAGCATTTCTAAAGGACTCCCCCAGACTCCGTGCTCAGTGCTGAAGACACAAATACACAGCCCATCCTTCCAGGTGTGGATCTCCCCTTCTCCAATCCCTTATCCAATGTTAGTCTCTCACCCAGGTCTCTGGATTAGTAAGAGTTCTCTTCCTCTGCCTGACTGTGACCTGGCTCTTTGCCCTCCGACCAATCCCCCTCCTCTGCTCTAGCTTTTCCTCTGGCTGTGGGACCATTCCTAGGAAGACCCATTACTTGTCCTGTGGTGCCATGAGTATCCCGTGGCTCCCTATGCTGAATCAGCCCTCCTGGACCCCCACCCCCACCCCTGTGTCACTTCCCTCCTTAGTCTTCTTGAGGACAAAACATCTGCTTTTTGTTTGTATCCCCTCAGGGCTTCACATAGCCCGATCCAGTAGAAGCCAAAGGCATTTATTCATTCTCTCATTCTTTCCTTCAGGAGATATTTGGATCATATTGGGAAGTTTTCAGGACTGGTGCACCATTGTCAGCACAGTCCCCACTGGAGACAGTCTCGTAGTAGGGTGAGGACCTGGGTCTGTATATAAGGCTCCATGATGTGAACAGCAGCTCAGCTGAGGTGGTGTGAGGTCGTTGCTTCCCATCGATGCTGGTGCTCTGGGCAGTGTCCCCTGCTCCTGCGTCTCCAGCACAGCAGGCAGTAGGAACTTTGTCTGGCCAGTCTTTAGTTCCTTAAGCCTCTGCTGGAGTTCACGGTTGAGTGATGCATCAGGATTCCGGGGGCACAGAGCACACCCCAGGAGTCTGAACTGAAATCACCCATCCTGCAAATTCAGTCTCAGAGCCAATATCTAATCTTTCAGGACCTGGTGCAAACATCATCACTGGCAAGATTGTCTAATGGGAGGTGTCTTTGTGGAGGACTGTGGCCCATTCGCTATGTTCTTGACAGAGTGAAGCAGAGCCTGGTTGGCTTTTTGTTCCCCAAAAGGAGACTGATGGAACCATAGAAAGAATCCCAAACATCTAGCTTTGTGTGGGCATCCTTTAAACTATCCTTTCAAACTACTCAGAGGGCATTTTATTAGTCTGTGGAAGAGCAGAGCTGTAGCCAGCATTTATATTGCCAAGGGCAGGCCCTGCAAAATCCAACCAGGGCAAGAAACTCTTGAAGTAATAGATTTCATTGGTATGGATAAGAGAAAGAGAGAGAGAGAGAGAGAGAGAGAGAGAGAGAGAGAGAGAGAGAGAGAGAGAGAGAGAGAGAGAGAGAGACAGAGACAGAGAGACAGAGAGACAGAGAGAGGAGAGACAGAGAGAAATAGAGACAGAGACAGAGAGAGAGAGACAGAGACAGGAGAGACAGAGACAGAGAGAGACAGGAGAGACAGAGAGAGAGACGGAGAATCAGAGACAGAGGCAGAGAGACAGAGACAAAGACAGAAAGAGAAAGACACACAGAGACAGAGGCAGAGAGAATGAGAGACATACACAGAGAGAAAAAAGGCAAAGAAGACAGAGACAAAGACAGATAAACACACACACATAGAGACAGACAGACAAATAGAGAAAGACAGAGGGATGAGAGAGAGAGAGACAGCCCAAGTTTCTCTCACCGTGGTGGTGGTAGGGAGGCAGGAATGTTAACTTAGAATGTGACAGAGGGGAAGAAGGAAACCCTGCTGTAAATAATTCTTGCTCTCATGTGCTAAATGCAATTTCTGAAAGACTAAAAAGTGCCCCTTCAATGTCACTATCTTAGGCCAAAGTCCCAGTTGACCCTGCCCTAGTTATAGCTCCAAATCTGACTTTTTAACTAGGAAATGTTTGTGCCCAGGGGAAGTAGCCCAGCCTCTGTGATTTGTTTCTTCAGTTCTGGAGTTTGAAGGGGTAGATGGGGGATGGAAGTAGAGATAGTGAGCTGGTCAGTGACCTAGGGCAGGGGTTTGAGGCTGATTCATTGTGTAGGATGGAGATGACCAGTGAGACCAGAGGCAGAAGAATCCAGCCCTGCTTACCATACACAGTGGAAAGAGCCCAGGCTGTGACAACTGGATTTAAATTCCACCTCTAATGCTTGCTACCTGTGTAATTGTGGGCAACTCCCTTCATCTTCCTAGGCCTCATTTTCCTTCTCTGTAAAATGAGAGAGCTACACTGGATGAGGTTTTCAGATTTCTGATTCCCCCAGTCTGGCAGATTCTGTGGATTGTTTGATGAATTATTCTTCCTAAGGGAATCCTAAATTTTATTGTCTTTGTTGCCCAAGTAGAGTAGGAGCTGTAAATGCCCTGGGACAAAGGACCATTGCCACACCCTAGTTACAGCCCTGATTTACTCTGTCATGTTTCATCTTTCAAGGTAGAAGGCTGGGATGTCTGAGTCATCTGATAGATGCATTCCCAGCCCCTCTAATGGATTCTCTGCTGAGATTTAATGCTGTGCTGGGTTTTCTGGGATGAATTGTAGAGTCAGCAGAATACCATAAGACAGAAACAATAAAAGGTCTGAGCTGCATCCAGGTGGGGAGGGCCTGGTTGGCCTCTCTCAGAATGGGAGACCAAGGGTTCTGCCCTGGGTGCCCCGGGATCTGTGCAGATGGAGTGAGGCTTGCCAAGTCAGAGACCCTCCCCATGGCGGGCCACTGCCAGCCCCGGCCCCCTCAACCAGGGCAGTTTCTGAAGCTGAAATACCTTCTGTTTGGACAAAACTGCCCTTCCTTGGACACTAGTGTTGCCTTTGCTCCATGCAGAGAAGGGGACCCCTGGGGCAGAGAGGAAGCCATAGATGAGTCCCAGACAAGAACTTTGGAGACAGGAAGGGGGTCCTTGGCTGGTTTGTCTCTTAAGGGGGATGGTACCTGAGGTATTTGCAGCTGGCAGATGAGCAGCAGGGCGGGGGGGGGAAGCCTTAGCTCCATCCAGGATTACAGCTCCATATCCCCTCCCTCCATGCTGCTGGGGTGGGGTTCCTTAAAAAAATTTCAGTCTTTCATCATCACCTTCCCTCACGCCACCCAGGCCTAGAGGGGTTCACTTGGGGACAGCCAGGAACAGAGCACCCTGCCTTGCCCTGGGAATTACAGACCCAAGTCTTCTGCCTTGGAATTGAAGGGACCCATCGGAACTGAGTGATCAGGCTGAGAAGTGTTTGGGCTTCTGTTCTTTCCATTTATACTCAAGCTAAAGATTTATCTCCTTCCTATCATGGGGGCTCATTTTCTTTGCTCCCTGGGCACCGCTTTCGGTAATCCTGGCTAAGACAAGGAACATTCTCGGAGTCATAAATAATAGCACTAGTCCTGAAATGTGCTCTTGACTTCCGCTAGGCTGGCTTGGGTCCCAGAAGGCCTGTCTTGTTCCCTGGAAATCTCCCCTGAGTGATTCCTCCTGGCAAGCTCCCTTCTCTTCCAGCATTGAAAGGATGAAGGGGAAAGAAAGACCAGGGGATCCTTGGTCAGTGCCCACAGGTGGGTTCTACTGGACTGGAGGAGGGGGTCATGGTGAAAGAGCATTGAATATGAAGTCAGGGGGCTCTGCCATTGGCTAACAGGATGAACTTGGTTCTATCTGAACACTCGGGTGTGAGAAACTAGAGCATGTCTGGAGGAAGGCAGCCACGGAGGTCACATGCTACCTCAGTTTCTTCACCTATAAAATGAGAGATTTCGACTACTTGGTCTCCAAGATTTCTTCCCACTTGAAATCCTATAAGCCTGAGCCATGAGTCCTATCATTTTGTGATTTTGTGTCCCACTCTTCTCCTTTTTTCAAATTGTGTTCTTGGGGAGGGTCATGGTCTTTCTGGACTCAGGAGCCTCCTGGATAGAATCTAGAATCAATCCAGTTGAACAAGCCTACTGGACCCAAGACACTGTGCTAGCTACTAGGGATCCAAATAGGCATCTCCTTGCCTTCAGGGAGCTTCTTTTCATCTGGGGGATGTAGTAGGCAAGGAAACAGAAGAACTTGTATGATCTCTTGGACTCCACCACCATTTTGGTTCTTAAAGCCCTGTTCCTTAAGTGGGAAGTGAAGAGGGCACCCAGTTTCCCAAAAGAAGGGAAGTAGAAAAGAAGCTGGTAGAATATGTAAAGAAATTGACATAGCGCTTTTCTACCCTCTAAGGCAGGTGGGTGGTAGGTGGTAGTAATAATTGACAAGTCTACAGAGCACTTTATATACATTCTCTCATTTAAGCCTCCAAGCAATCCTATGATATACGGAGTGTAGACATTATTGTCCTCATTTTCAGATGAGAAAATTGAAGCTCAGGAAATCAGAAGAAGTTGTAAGTTTACTATATTTACACATCCAGCCATCTCTTCTCTCTACTAAACTGCCTATTAACAGCCTATTTTAAGGGCAAAAGAACTGAGGGTGGGGAAAGTTGACTGACTCCTGAGGATCATGTCTTTAGTCATTGGTGGAGCTGGGTCTAAACCTCCAGTCTTTGGACTCCTGTTCTCAGGATTCATGCCATCATTCCTTAGTTGCCTTGTGGTCAGATGCTCGTGGTAGAAGGGCGGGGGATTATTCTGCCTATTATATAGAAGTCTAGGGAAGCCCTGTGATTTTATCAGCATGGAGAACTCACCATGTAAAAATCCCCCCTCAAGACAGATTGGCATCTGATTGGGTCTAAGTACATTGTGGGATCTGTGACCTAGAACTAGAAGGTTCCAGAAAGGTTATAAAGACAATTTTTTGTTGTTGTTGTTCAGTTGTTTCAGTCACGTCCAACTCTTGGTGACTCCATTTGGAGTTTTCTTGCAAAGATCCTGGAGTGGTTTGCCATTTCCTTCTCCAGCTCATTTTATAGATGAGAAAACTGAGACAAACACAGTGAAGTGACTTGCCCAAAGTCACACAGCTAGGAAGTGTCTGAAGCCATATTTGAACCATAGAGATGAGTCTTCCTGATTCCAAGGCTGGCACTGTATCCACTGGGTCACTTGGCTGCCCTCATAAGGCTATAATATCATAGATTTAAAGCCAGAGGGAAGAGAATATAGGGTGTAGAACTGGAAGGTCATTGAATTGTCAGTACACATTCATTAGGATCTGCTGTATGCCAAGCATTGTGATAAGCGCTGGGGATACAAAGAAATGCAAGAAGCTCCCCATCTAATGAGTCTGACACTCCACATATTAGAGGGGTAAACTGAGTCTCGCAGAGAGTGACTTGCTCATTGCAATATGGTTGGCAAGTATAAGAGGGAAGACTTGAACTCAGGACTTCCTGGTTCCAGGCCTGGTGCTCTAGCTACCATCCTCCCTGTTCCCAGCTAACACTGGCCCTGAGCCCAGGATCTCCATACCACCTTGGGTCTTTGTGGATTCTTGATCACTTCCCTGAGTACATTGACACATTCAGCTGTCTTTTAGCCTTCAAGAGTTTACAGGAGACAGACTTGTCTACTAGCCTTGGAAATGGGTTCACTGGTTTATTAAGCAAAGACCCCAAAAAGGAAGAAGCCAAGCAAACATTACAACATGAAGTGAGTTCTGTAACCCATTACACACATTATACAGCATCGGCATACAGGGAAAATATTTTTTCGACAAGGCTGGAAAATTCTGCATTCCTGTGCCAGGCAAGATTTCCTGTGTGGGTCAAGAGAAGCCAGTTAATCATCTCTTTAGTTCCAAATGATATTACTTCAGGGTAGTTCCTGTCAGAGTTCCATGGTTAAATATCTCCTGACTTGAATTGATTCTCTCTGATATTTTGTGTGTTAATAAAGCCGCCAGAGTCTTGGTTGGTCCAGCAGGCTCCCCTTGCAGAAGTCAACAGAGTCCTCCCTGCCATGTGCACCTGGGAACCCTGTACCTGGGAGCCTTCATTAAGTTCATTAAGCTTATGCCCTGACAGGTTGGTGAGGGCCAAAGCAGCCTGGCCGGAGCTAGGGATCCTGGGACTTGGCTCCTGGATTCTCTGCTGAATAGCTATGTCACTTCTAGCTTTTTGCTCCCCCCCTCTTTCTGGGTCTCCCTTCTAAAACAAGAGCCTTTGAGAAGGTGACTTCTAAGGGCTCCAGATCCCAGGTCCAAGGCTGAAAGAGATCTCAGAGGCTTCCCTGTCCTCCTCTTCCACTTAAAGAGGGGAAACTGAGGCACAGAGAGGCCAAAGGACCAGGGGACCACTTAGGGCCAGAGTGGTCTCTAGATTGGGTCATATCAGAAATGATAAAAGTGGGCAACAGAGTATTTGCAAGGGTTTTTAGTCATTCTGCCTGCTCTTCATGTACCTACACATTAACTGCTTTAGTCCCTTCTACCGGCACTCAGCATGTTGGTGATGGGGGTACTTAGAGAGGTAAGATGACAGAGTCATGGCTGGGAGCCAGCCTTGGCCTCCTATAGACCTGGACTCACTTCCTGCCTTTGACTCCTACTACCAAAGAGACCCTGGGAAAGTCACTGAAAAATGAAGTTCCCCACATAGCTCTAGAAGGCTGCCAGCTCCAGGCAGGCCCCTTTGGGTGCAGGAAATGTCTACTGGGGGAGTTCCTCAGTCTGATGAAATCATACTTCTCAAAGTCTTCTCCCATTCACACAAAAATTTGTGGTTTAAGCATTAAAGGCAAGATTTGAACCCAGATCAGAACCACTGTTCTCACTACTGGACCACACTGCCTCTGGCACAGTTGATATTGTTGGCACTCATCTCCTTACAAGGGGCATTTTGTCTAAGGAGTATACATTTCAAATGGAAAAAAAGGATTTGATTTAATGCATGCATAAATACAACTGACATGGAGGTGGGGGATGGAGATAGGTATCAACATCTCAGGGAATGCTGATGACTTCTTGAGGAAGGCAGTACTTGAACTGAGCCCAGAAAAGAGCTAGGGGCTGTAATGGGAGATGAAAAAGAGGAAGACTTATTCTAACCAAGCATAGGGGACAGCCTAGGCAAAAGTATGGAGGTGGGAGATGGGAGGCTGAGGACAGGGAATAGCCATTCGGTCAGTTTGGCTGGTGTGTTAAATTCACCAGGGGAACCAATGAGTAATTAGTCTGGAAAGGCCAAGGTTGGAGCCAGGGCAGTGATGAGTAGGCACAAGGCACTCAAGCAGGGCTTCCTGAGCAGGGGAGTGATGTGGTTAGACCCACGCATTAACACATAATGGCAGTAGCTCATATTTATGGAATGCATTGATACCTGCAAAGTGCTTTGCATATACACATATATATATGTATATACATACATATATATGTGTGTGTGTGTATTGGAGTGAAACAGGGCTGTGTGCTTGCTGCCCTGCTTTTTAGCATGATGTTTTCAGCCGTGTTGACAAATGCTTTCAATGAGAATGAACATGGCATCAAGGTCAACAACCATACTGATGGCAAGTTCTTCAATTTGCAAAGGCTTCAAGCCAAGACCAAAGTGGAGGGAGTGTTGGTGCATGATTTTTGTTTACAGATGATTGTGCACTCAATGCAGCTTCTGAAGCTGAGATGCAACAAAGTATGGATCAATTCTCTGCTGCCTGTGCTAATTTTGGCCTAATAATTAACACCAAGAAAACACACAGATGCTCCTTCAGCCACCACCACACCATCTGTCTGTGGAACCATTGGTTATAACAAATGGAGAAGTTTTGAATGCTGTGGATAAGTTCACTTACCTTGGTAGTGTACTTTCCAGGGATGTACACATTGACAAGGAGGTTGATGCATGCATTGTCAGAGCTAGCTCAGCATTTGGGAGTCCCCGAAGAAAAGTTTGGGAAAGAAGAGGTATTAGACTGACTACCAAACTGAAGGTCTACAGAGCCATTATGCTGACCTCATTGTCATATGCATGTGAAACATGGACAGTCTACCAGTGCCTTGCCAGGAAACTGAATCGCTTCCATTTAAACTGTCTTAGAAAGATTCTTAGGATCACCTGGCAGGATAAGGTACCAGACACTGAAGTCCTTGCTCAAGCTGAACTGCCAAGTATTCAAACTAGGCTTCAGAGAGCACAACTCCAATGGGCTGGCCATGTTGTTCGAATGCAAAATGTATGCTTGCCAAAAAGACTATTTTATGGAGAACTTGCATAGGGCAAGTGATCACATGGTGGCCAGAAGAAACAATACAAGGACATTCTCAAGGTCTCTCAAGAACTTTGGATTTGACTGTGCAACATGGGAGACACTGGCACAAGACTGTTGAGCATGGCGTGCCCACATAAGAAAAGGTGCTGTGCTCTTGGAGCAAAGCAGAATTAAGACAGCACAAAGTAAATGTAGGATGTGCAATTTTGGAGTATCCACCTCAAAAGTTTATACAGACTATCTGTGCCCAACCTATCTCTACCAACCAATGTGGTAGAGCATTCTGAGCTTGCACGGGTCTGATCAGCCACAGTCAGACACACTGAAATTTCACTTTATCCTGGTGAAGTCATTTGGGTCCTCTTCAAAGATGAAGGACAACCAGCTATATATATACATATCCCTACACACACACACACACACACACACACACACACACACACACACACACACACACACACACACACATACAGATAATTACACACAAGATTGCTGGATGTTACCATAGGAGACGGAGGACTGGCCTTATTTTCAAGAAAACCTGAATTCAGATCCTTCCTCAGACACTTCCTAACTGGGAAACCCTCAGTTTTTCTTAGCTGAAATGGGGATAATAAGATTCCTTACTCTGCAAGGTTCCTGTGAAGACCAGATGAGATGATCTATGCAGTGTGCTCTATAAATCTTATTCTTTGAGGTATATAAAACTGCAGAAATGTTAACTGTTGTTATCATAATACATGTAAAGCACTTTGAAAATCTTAAAACACTATATATGTATACATACGTGTATATATGTATATACACGTATGTATATATGTTGGCTCTTGGTCCTCGCAGTGACCCTGAGAGGTAGATGCTTACCTCCATCTTACAGATGAGGAAACTGAGTCCAAGAGGGTTGAATGACTAGCCCAGGGAAGTTTGGGGAAGGACTCAGACTCAAGCATCTCTGACTCTTTGGATGTCTGTCCATCTAACTTCTCTTATGAAGATACAGGTGGTGATGATTCAGAGAATCTCACTAGTGATTTTCACATTATTTCATCCCCTTATGGTTCTTCTAGACATCTTGTAATCCAAAGCCAACACTCCCTGGGCAGCCTGGTCTGCTGGTTGTCTGGGTTGGAGCTACTTGGAACAAGGCCGGCCCACCTAGTCCCAGCCCAGGAGAGCTCCAGGCCTTCCAAGGACCCCTTGGGGGGGCAGGGAAGAGCAAAACCAAACAGAGTGGGATGATATGAATGAGTCTTCCCCTCCTGCCAGGGAGGAGGCAAATGAATGAGGTTCTTTGAAAGCCTTCCTGTCTCCCTGTCGTTAGCGCTTAAGATCTGGTCCCCTCCATTTTGGCTCCCGAGGGTCAGCTTCTAAGTAGAGCAGCCAAGGTTTGGAAGGAGACTTATTTTCCTAGCATGATTCATGAGTGAATCTGTCTCCTGTCTGGAATGTTATGCTCTATCCCTGGGAACCTGACTATTATTGGAGCTAAGCTAGGATGCTCCTCCTCAGCCTAGAGACAGCCAGGTCAAGGAAAGCCAGCAACTTTGGGGAGTCCTTAGGGTAGCAAAATAATGTCCCTTGTGCTGGAGAAAGCTAATGACGAAGTGGTTCAAGAACTGACCTGGAAGGCAGGAAGATAGAAGTTCAAACCCTGCTCCTGACGTATAAGGGGTGTACGACCACAACTTTCCAGTGCTTGAGGAGTGTGCTCTCTAAGACCAAGGGGTGGCAGTGAACAAGCGGCTGGGGTCAGATTTACCTACGCCATTGAAATCTCAGGTCTAGTCCCTGTTTTCCATTGTATGACGACTGTTGGATATTTGGGTTCCTTGACATTAACTCATAGCTAAATGAGCTGGGCTTTTTTACAGGGCACTGATTCGTTGGAAAGTCAAGGAGGGGATGATTTGGTTCCTGGGCTAGTATAAATGAAATCTTATTGAGTTTCCCCATCATCCCTTTCATATCTTGCAAGCAACAATTATCTTCACCTCAAGTATTAAGAAAGAATATTTTGGAGCCTACTGTGACGTTCCACGCCCTCCCCAACCCTCTTCTATCATCTTTGACTGAAGGAAAAACTCAGTGAACCTCGGTGACTGATCCAAAGTCAGGAATGCCCAAATTAAATTCTTGTGTAACTAAATCTGGTGATTTTTCCTTGGAGAAAATAATGGGTCCCTGCTCTTTGGGTTTTCTTTTCAGTAAGATGATACTATTCTGGGATGGGATGGGGAATATGACCTTGTAGCCATAACTAAAACAGTCAACTGGGGCTTTGTCCCAGAGTACCAGCATTTAGAGGGCATTGAAAACCTTCACATTGCTTCAGCAGGACACAAACAACTGAATTTAGCTAGACAGAACAACTAATTACTACAGGAAGGTGGTGTGTGTTTCCTCTCCCTGTCTATCACAATTTAGATGAGCAGGACACCTCATCATGTCCTCACAGGAGAATGGTTTCATTGTGTCTTCTCTCTGACAGTTAACTGAAAGTGTTTTCAAAATCTGAGGGGCATTGCTTTTATTGGTGCTTGCCCCAAAGATGTCTTCGGAGGCTTTCCTTGGGAACCAGAAGATTGTGTTATGATGTACATGAGACTATTGTAGGGAGAGAGCCACCAAGAGTGTGAAAATATTTTAATGTAAACTTTGGGGAATTGGTCCATTAGAGAAACAGGGACAGACAGACGGAAAGACACAGAGACAGACACACACAGAGAGATGGAGACAGAGAGACAGAGATACACACAAAGACAGAGAGAGAGAAAGAGAGAGAGAGAGAGAGAGAGAGAGAGAGAGAGAGAGAGAGAGAGAGAGAGAGAGAGAGCGCTTTTGAGTCAGTAACTGCTGGGCAGTTGGATGATTCATGTGTCTTTCTCCTTCCTGGAATGTCATGCTCTACCTCTGGGAACGTGACTATTTCAGGGGCTGGGCTAAGCAGCTCTTTCAGGACAGAAGATATCCTACCTTCAACATGTATTGTTGTCTCCCCACTGCCTAACATAGTGACTGGCTCATAATAGGCATTTAATAAATACTAGTGAATTGATTGATTGGCTCAATGGTCTTGGGCAACTGACATGCTCTTTCAATGTCCCTAGTAGCCCCTTAAGACTGTAATTAAGCCTTTAAGGTCTATAAGTTGTAAAGCAGGTGCCCTCCTGTGTTGGATGACCAACCAATCAATCAATCAACAAGCATTTAGGAAACCCCTCCTTTGTGCCAGGTGCTGTGCTTTGAGTCTGGTCCCCAAAACTTGGAGTAAGTCTTCTCTGAGGATGGACACTGACTGGTCCACCACTCTGCTCCTTTGGGCTGTCTAGGTTTCCCCCTGAAATCTCTGGCTGGGAAGTGAATTCATTTGTTGAAAGCAGAAGAAATATAGCTCTCATGTTCATGCACAATTAGCTCTTTCATTTTCTTTCATAGTAAATCACCCTTCTCCTATCAGTCCTGGGGATTCAGACTGTTCACAGGGCCCGGCAGGGAGCAAAGACAGTATATTAACTCCACTTTGTTTGCAAGTTTTCTTAGGCACACTACATTAGCGGCCCGTGTTTGCTTTCCCACTGGCAGAGAGCACGTTCCTTGTTGAGAAATTGATGTTTTGTGAAGGTCCCATTTGTGAATGATGGAGCTGCCGATACGGACTGATAGGAGAAGGGAGTGGGGGGAATGGGAGGAAAAGTCTCTGAGTGGGCATGGACATGGAACTTTCCAGCTTTCTAGAGCGTGATCCTCTCCTCCTGGTCCCTTGTTCCTTCTGCCCAAGCCCCTGGTGCACCAGGCCCTGTGGTTTATGCCAGGTAACTCCCGAGAGCTGCCTCTTCCTGGTTTCCCCAGCTATCTCTGTTTATTTGAAAGATTGATAGAACAGAGGGTCAGGGGACGTGTTTTATTGTAAGTTTCTGTTCCAAATTTCCTGACATTTTCTGTAAAAAATAGGCCTTTAAAAGGCAGAAATAGTACTAATAGGAACCAGATCGTGAAGTGATTGTATGTCATAATGTCAAAAATAACTGCTTTTCCTTGACTTCATGGCATTAATCTTGAGGCACATAGCTCAGAGAAGCTGCTTAATGGGCTGACTTGGGGTCCCCTGGCCGGACCAGCCACTAACAGAGGGGCCCTCGAAGTGACGGCCAAGTCCCTGAATGGTTATCGGGGCCTTGCTTTATGGCCTGCCAGGGATATTTGTTGATGAGTTCCAAGTCACTTTTCTTCAAAAATTAAGTCTGTCAGAAAAAGCGTAGGGTTAGGGGAGGGGGGCTGGGGTTCCAGCCCAAGCTTAGAATGTGGAGGCCAACCAGGGAGAGGCTTCATTTCCCCTGCTCAGCTTAGTGGTGTCAGAAATTTCCTGAGGAACGTCCAGAAGGGTGAAAGATTATAGCTTAAATGAAAGGCAGAGCAGAAAATGAAAATGCTTGGGGGTGGGGGAGACTGTATTTACTTCCCCAGCTCTGCTCCATGCTTTCCCTGTGATCTTGGACAAATCACTGAGACTCTCTGGGCCTCAGTCTCCTCGCTTGTAAAATGACGAGGTTGGATCAAATGCCTGCTACACTCTCTTCCAACTTCAGATCTATGGTGATAGATGGTTTATGGTCTACAGAGAACTGCTTTGTCCCTGCACTCCACTCCCACCCCAGCTATGTTATTTATTTGCAGTTGTCTTGGGAAAGTCTTTTCTGGGAACATTACCTCCCTTCTCCTGCACTCAGTTTCCTTGTCTGTAAAAAAAAGGAGCAAGGAGGGGGATGGAAAGGTTCTCTGCTGTTCTGAGTAATGTTTCACAGTCTTTTCTATGTGCTAAATGTCATACCAGCTCTGACATTCTATGTCCAAAGTTCTCTCCTGACCCCATCATTCAATCTACCAAGACCCCTCCCAGCTCCAACATTCCAGGTTCCGAGGTTCCTCTCAGCTCTAAAATTCTATGTTCTAAAACTCCAAATATAATGTTATTAGGTCCCTCTAAGCTTTAACATTCTATGTTCTAAGTTCCCTTCAGCTCCAACATTCTATGTTCTAAAGCTCCAATCAATTCTAAAATTCTGTGTTCTAAGGTCCTTAAGTGATGTCCTACTTCTTATTGCTGAGTTCTAAGTTTCCTTCTACCTCTGACATTCTGCCTTCTAAGCTCCCTTCCAACTCAAAAATTCTGTTCCAAGCTGCCTTCTAGTACTATCTATATCATGTTAACTGTCTGATTCAAAGAAAGAGAATTAGCCCAGATTATACTTTCAGAAAGCAGAGGAGTGTCTGATTACCAAGAGGTGATGAATAATCCGTTTCTGGCAAGTTGATTTACCTTTAAAAAAAAGATTTTTTGTAAAAGAAAAGTGAAATGGGTTGATCAAAGGGGAATGTTTATCTGGTCCCAGTCCTGGGATAGCAGGACTTGTCATTACGTACTGTGTGTGAGTGTGGGTGTGTGATGGGAGTCCTGTATTTTATTTCAGTGAACAGTCTGGGATCATTGAGCACCAGTGTGAATGGAACCCTCCAAAGCCTGGTCCCGGGCAGTTGGATTCTTGATTGGTAGAATGTTGAGTTTGGGAGAGTAGAATGAACCAATGAGGTGGAGCCAGAGAAGCCCAGCAGGGAAGGTCCCTAAATGGAGTGAGTGGACAGGGGCTGGAGGAGAAGAGGCTTTTCTCCTCTGGGGCTGTGAAGGATTTGGGTTCTTTGGAGATGTTCTGCTGTGTAGAGCAGCTCTGATGTCCAGCTATGGAGGAGATGCATCTGAGTTGACCAGGTTCTGAGAGAATGTATTTAAAGTTCTGCATCAACCTAAAGGTGCTCTCCAAATGACAATTATGGTCATCAGCCGCGTTGTTATCATTATTATCCTGGAACGAGGTTTTTGTTGAATACTTGGCCCAGCTATGTTTCTGTATTTGCATATTCTCTTTTTCTTTACAAATACTTTTGACATCTCTGGTCTTTGAGCCCCTTTTGGTAAGCTTTCTCCCCGGCAGAACATAATGTACCCTATTCACACCTTATCCTATGGGATTCTCATCCTGCTTTTCTATAGATTCTCCATAAAGGTATCTTCAATGGCCCTTGGTCTTTCTCTAGACTTCCACCCAAAGAACTGGGGCCAGAGCCAGGGTGCCCTGGGTCATTCTATGGAGGAGCTAATGTCCTAGGAAGTTGACATCAGTAACCAAGGAATGAGTCCTTCATGCATTCCAAGAAGTGGAATGACCTGCCCAGTGACACATGGAATACAGAATTGAAGAGGATGGTGCAGTGGTTAGAGTGCCAGACTTGGAGTTAGAATGATTTGGGTTCAGATTCCACCTTAGACACCTACTAACTGTGTGATCTTGGGCAAGTCACTTCATTTCTGTTTCCTCAATTTCCCCATTTGTAAAATGGAAAGGTTGGAATCTGTGATTCAGTGGTTCAGATACTGATTCTTTTGAATCCTAGCTGTGTAATATTAGACAATTGCCAAGCCCTGCTCCAATGCGGTCCATTCAATCCAGTTGTTGTCATTCAGTCATTTCAGTCATGTCTAACTCTTCATGACCCCATTTTGAGGTTTTCTTGGCAAAGAGACTGGAGTGGCTTGCCATTTTCTTCTCCAGTTGATTTTACAGATGAAGAAGCTGAGGCAAACAGAGTTAACTTACCCAGGGTCACACAGCTAGTAATTGAACTCATGAAGATGAGCCTTCCTAACTCCAAGTCATGTGCTCTGTCCACTGCCCCACCTAGCTAGCCCTTCATTCAGTCTAAAAAAAGACTGATTTATTATCTACAAGAGAAACAGTGTGGTGAAACTGACAGCAAGTTCACCACAGAGTCAGGAAGACTTGGGTTCAAATCCTGCCTCTAATCTGGACAGGTGATAGGACCAGGAATATGTCATTTAACCTCTTGGTGCTCCAGGGAATTCTGTTAGGACTATACATGTTCCTGGAGCTCCTGTCCATCAGCATTGGAGGAGGAGTTGTCTTTCCTGTTAGAATATTGACAGGGGCTGTTTTTGCATTTCTTTGTATCTTCTGTGCTTAGCACAGTGCCTGGAAAATAGCAAGCACTTGATAAATGCATACTATTATGAGCACATGTTATGACATCCTATGAACTCTGTGCCTTTGGGTTTTATAAAACTATGTTGATATCATCACTCTCATGTGTGGTCTAGCATTTCAGTGATGGGCATGTGTTGGGCCTTTGCTTTGTACATTCTGGCTTCCTTGATTTGATTTTTGACTGTTGGACCCAGGAAAATAAAGCCACCAGGCGTAGGAGGTTTTTAAATGTAAATTGTCCCCTCCAGGGCCCACAGTGTTTTTCTTTATCCAGAAGAGACAATTCCTAATTTTTGAGGAAGCTGAGGCCTAATTGTGCTTGTCAAAGGATCCTCCAACCTCAAGGAGTATTTTGGGTGAAGAAGTCAGGATGTCCATTTCCAAGGATTGGAGTCTTGGTTTTCTCCTCCATTCAATGAGAGGACTGGAATAGATACACTCTAAGGCCCCTTCTGGCTCTCAGCTTTTGTGTTCTAAGTGTAAGGGGTAGGAGTTTCTGCCCCAGTTAATATAATTGCAGAAGACCTAGGCAACTCAAGTGAATTGATCAATCTAAAGTATAACCTAGATATGAATAAGTCCCTGATAAGTTTCAGAGAAATTAAGAGCTTTGATCATTGAGTAAAGACAAATTAGGCTGCCCAGGAAATATCTTGTGATTGACTGAAATAACCAGATATACTCTTGGAGCTATTTGTGTAGCTTTTGGAATCATGCTTTCTAGCAACAGGCCAGTCAAGTAGTATAGAAGTTCTAGCCAAGGTCCTGATAGGAAACACTTTGTGGGAGGAGAGAGAGTCTTTTTTATCTTTTCTCCCTGCTCACTGGGAACCTTGAGTTTGAGAGAGCCATCAGAGGTCTCAAAAGCAAATGGAAGCAACAGCAGGGACTTACGGGGTAGGAGCAGTTGACAACAAAGGAAATTCTTGCAGACAGCTATGGAAAAACAGGTACCTGAGAATCATGATAGTTGAAAGGTATGAGACTCTCTTGGCAGAGAGAAGTACCAGCTATAGACTCTAGAAAGGCCTAGTACACAGCTACACTCAGGGAAAACTCAGGGAAACTCCAGGAGGACTCTAAGAAGGGAGAAAAAGATTCCTAGGGTTAGAACTTGAGATGTACCTGTTTGCCATACACTTTCAAATACACGTGAGCCTCACTACCTTTATGCTTTAAATCTGTTCTCCCCAAGTACCTCAAATATTAGGGGAATAGTGTGCCCACAATGTAGGGGCAATGTTTTATACCAATTGTACTTGCTGCACTACCTTTTCTAAAAGCTAATGGATACAACTGGCTGATAATCAATGAAAAGCACACAGATGGGGGCTTATGAGCAATAGTTGAAACACATCTCCTGAGAGTTATCTCTAAAATTCTGATAGGAAAAATAGTCAACTACCCTCTGGGGATCCCTGCCTGTAAGACTGAGTGCCCAGTTGGAGAAATGGCCCTACAGTGGTACTACACAAGATCCCTTCTAGTTCTAAGATTCTATGTGCTAAGATTTCTTCTGGAATCCAAAGTCTTTTCCAATACTTTATGTTCTGCATCCTAACAGCTTCTATTCTAAGATCCCTCCTGACTCTAACACTCTATGACAGCATCTCTCTTATCACTAATTTATCTTTCGAGATCCTTCCCAGTTCTGATATTCTAAGGGCCAACGTACCTTCTATCCCTAACATTTTATCTCCCAAGGGCCCTTCTAATTCTTACATTATAAATTCCAACATTCTTTTCAGGTTTAACATTTTTATGTTCTATGTTCTAACATTCCATGTGCTAACATTCTATGTCCTGGGGTCCATTCCAGCTCTAACATTTTATGAGTTTAAGATTCCTTAAAATGCATGCAATAAAAAGCTCTTGGCAATTATTTTTAAAATTAAATATTATAGAATAAAATTTTCAAAAATTCACCATGAAGTTGAAGGGTACAGCAGCTTTCTGATTCACCAGAGTTTACTTTCTGGGAGAAAACAAAAACAAAATTCTGGTCTGTCAATCCTCTACCCTCCTCACTCTCCCCCACCCCTCCACTACACCTCAGCCAGAGAATCTAGTCAGAAAGGTGAACAGAACCCAAACTGCGCTACCAAGATGTGACTGTACAGAAATAAAGATGGTGTCACCAACTCGTGTGGTCCCAGGAGGCATAAAAACGCTTTGGCCAAGATGACAAGTTTTCATTTTGGAAACCACCCGGAGTTTCACTTAACATCATGAAATCCTGGAGGATTTATGGTGGCTGGGCCAGTCAACTGCTTAACACAGTGAAAATACCCAGATTTCTCCTTTGAAGGAGTAGGAAGCAGTCCCTCCTCCTCCTTCTTCTTCACTTTCTTCTTTGCATGGTCCCCTGACCTAGGCATCACGGGGCATGACTGTTCCCATTCCCTAATGCAGAATCAGCCAAAGTCTTCACTCTTAAGGATGTGTAATTTTTAAATATGATGCAGCGTCCATTCTCCCGTTCATGCTATTGAAATCCCAGAGATGACTGATGATGTGTTCAGTTTATCTTGGCGGTAGGCCAGGAGTAGAAATGTATTTCAGGCTTGGCTTTCCAGATACTATCTCCAGTCATTTAAGAGTTCATTATAGGGTACCCCCTCTGCCTGCCCTAGCATTAAGGGTCTGTCAGCATTTCTCTGAGGCTTTATAACTCAGCCATAAAAAATAATAAAAGCCAAAATCAGGGCCACCTTTGCTAGGATAAAGAATTGACCATGGCAGTCTAAGCCTGGGAGAACAATGATTTCATGATTTTGAATATGGAACCACTTGGAAAAGAGCGTGAACTAAAACGAGAGACCCGGTTTTGAATTCAGCTTTGTCATATTTTCAAGTTCTTCACAGGGTTGACCCTCCCATCTTTCTGTTTTTACTTTTCTGCTATTCCTTATATATAATAATGAATCTCCCATCTCCATGCCTTTGTACCAGTTGTTTCCCCATGCCTGGAATACTCACCCTTCTCATAGAGTCCTTGCATCCCTCATTACTCAAGTCAAAAATCACCTTTTACAGACTGTTCCCGATCTCTCCAGCTGCCAGTGCCTTCCCCTCTAAGACTGCCTTCCATTCACTCTGTATGTATCTAGTATATGGTTTTTTGTGTACATGTTGTATCCACTCTTAGCATGTACTGTCCTTGAGGTCAGGGACCCATTATGCAGAGCCTAGCATAGTGCCTGACATAGAGTAAAGCTTTAATAAAAACTAGATATTGATAATTACTAGAGGTTTGCGGTATCTGAAAAGCAATAGTATGTCGTTGAAAGAGTCTAGACTTTGCTACCAGGGCATTTGGGGGTGAATCACTTCCCTTCTCTGGGCGTCACATTTCCTCTTTTGCAGAAGCGGAGGAGGGTTAAATGGCTTCTGAGATTTGTTCAGCACTAATGCTATATGCATTTTAGCACTTGTATTTTTCTAAAACCCTATGGTTCATTTTCACATACAGGTATCCTTGGATAGAGTTGCCTTGACCAGCATCACAAAGACAAAGAAAACAAACAATTATGAAATGTCCAGTGTGTTAGGCTCCTGGATATGTCAGATGAGATCATGTAGGCCTGCCCTCAAAGTGGTAACAGTCACTTGGGGGAGAAGATGCAAACCAAGAGAACTATAATACACAAGAATAGACAAGCATATTAGAAAGACAGAAGCAAAGTTCTATGTGACCCCAAAAGTGGAAGAGGGAATCAGGATGGGTAGGAATTCACCAAATGAAGTTAAATAGGGAGGACAGGGACACTCTCTGTGGTATAGTCCTCCCATCACTAACATATTATAACAAAACCCTTCTTAATGTCACAAAACAGAGGATTCCACTATGGACTCCATCATTCCGGAAGTTCCACCTTGATGTTATTTGTTTGAGTGACTGAGATGCAAACTGCAGGATCTCAGATTTTTGAAGGACTCTCTGAGGCCATCCAGTCCCACTCAAGCCAGAACAAAGATGCCTTCTACAATACACTAATGTCATCATCCAGTCTTCACTTGGAGGTCTCCACTGGGTGTTAGTTGACTGAGAGGCATCTGGCCCAGAAGAGAGCTAGGAACATCTGAGGTCCAGTCCTGACTCTGAAACATTCCACCTTTGTGACTCAGGGCAAGTCACTTAATCTGTCCATGCCCCAGTTAATTCTCTAAGATGATAAAAGGAGGTGCTGACTTCCTTTAGTGGAGAGTTTCTTCACCTGGGAATTCCTTATACTGATGAAGTTGCAAACCTGTCTCTGGCCCATATAGTTTACTTGTCTAGGTACGTGTTGGTTTCTCCCATAGAATTCTTAATGCCCAGTCCATTTGTGGCTGTCTGTTCATTCAGTGTGACTCTTTTGCATGGCCTCTCATGGCCTTCCTCTCATCACAGGGGGTACACTCAATGGACCTTTCTCTCTATATAAGGAAAAAGAAAACCATTCTACCAGCTAGAGCTCTCCAGAAGTGAATAGGCTGCCATGTGAGGTTATGGTGACTTTTTCAAGCAATGACTTGATGGCTACTCATGAAGCAAGGTCATAGATCATTAGATTTAGTGCTGCAAGAGATCTCAAAGATCCTTTTGACCAACCCATACAATTTTACAGATGAGGAAATGATGGTTTTGTATAGAATTCTCATTGGGATCCTGGGTGAACTAGCTGACCTACAAGAATCTGTTCAGTGTAGATGCCATGCATAATTCCATGAAGATCAGTGTGGATGCTGGGCTCTCCCCATCCTAGTAAGGAGTTTGCCAAGTGCCATGGAGTGAGGGGGCAGCCAGGTGCCTTTTGCCCATTGGTGCAGGCATGGGATTAAAGCCGTTAGGTTGGATTGCGCCCTGTGGTTATTCAGAAGTCCCATACCATTAGCCTGATTTTTACTGAACACAGCTCATGGCCCCAGCTCAAGAATGTGAAAGCTGACTTAGATTATGCTCGGCATTGACTTCATTAAGATAAAAATATTTCCTGAGATAGTGAGTCAGAAGTATTTATGGTGAAGGGGCAGAAGGCGACTTCAGGTTGATGGTGTGAACAGAATGTTCTCTCTGAGTCAATTGGGATGACCTAAGTACATCTGGCAGGGCTTATTTCTGCTTAGCTAAGCATTTTATTTCACGGTAGAGGCTGCCTTCTTTTCTTAGAAGGATTCATCATGTCTGGAGGTCAAGATCTTGGCATGTGCCTCCTTGAATACCTGGGCCAGAGCCCTGAGTTCTAATTGTGACTGGCTTCTTGTCAGGCTCACCAGTTTGTCAGGGTCAGATAGAGGAAGGTGGAGGGGGAAGTGTTAACCTTTGACCTTTACCTCCTTCATATTTCAGTTTCTATGCTTGTTAAAAGAGGAATCATTGTTGCCCCTCCCCCCAAGGGAGCAGAAGGGAGAGCTCTTTGGAAATTAAGTCAAAAAAGGTGGGAGGAATTTGTACATGAAAAATGCTGTGTCATCTACAGAGTGCCTCCAAAGTTACATGGCTATAAATTCACATCATCCATCCAGCATGGCCCTCCTAAATCATGAGCCCCAGATTGAGCAACAAGATCTGGTCCCCCTAGGTCTAAGGACAATGGTGCTATCCCTGGCTCATTGACTCCAGGAGTCTTAGCACACTGTAAGCTCTCTATGGGTTAGAATGAGAGCAGCACGCAATTCTTTACCACTTTATGATTTGCAAAGTACTTTTACATGGTAGCTCATTTGACCATTATAGCAGTGCTGGAGGTAGGTGCTGTTTATTACTTCCATTTTACATGTGAGAAAACTGAATCTGAGAAGAGCAAGTAAGTGACTTGGCTAAGGTCATCCAGCTGGTAAATGTGTGGGGCTGGATTTGAACCCATGTCTTGCTGACTTCTAGGTCCACATGTTATCTACTATGCTACTGAACTGCCTCTTCTGCAACTTTGAACAATGTTAGCAGTATTATGTGACAACTTAGATGAATGAGTAAATGAATAAATAAATTGAGAAAAGAGGGAAGGAAGGAAGGAAGAAAGGAAGGGAGGGAGGGAGGGAGGGAAAGAAAAAGGAAAGAAAAAAGAAAGAGAGGAGGGGTGAGCCAACTTGGGTTGTTTTAAGAGAGGCAGGTATAGCATCTAGGAATCAGGGGAGGAGAGTACCTCTTTGTTTTGCCCTACTCATACCCTTTCTGGAGTCTTATGTTTGGTTCTAAAGGAGGATGTTGATAAACCGGAGAACCTTCAGAGAAAAGCAACCATGACAGTGAGTCCCTGAGTCTACACCACATGAGGATGTGTTGAAGGCCATGAGAAATCAAAGGGGACCATAAGAGCTTCCTTTAGGGGGTTTTAAAGGTGGTCTCATGGAAGAGGAATTACACTCACTCCATTTAGCTCTAGAAAACATAGAAATTGAAGAAGTGATCTGAGGCTTGATGTCAGGAAAATTTTCTCAACTATGTGAGTGATCCCAAGTGGTCAGCTTCTGGAAGTCATGGGCTCCTCCTCATTGAAGGTCCTCCAGAAGTGGTCGAATGATACCCACTCAGGATATTATAGTGGGGAATCCCTGTTTGAGTGTGACTTGAGTGTGGTTTAGGCAAAGAAGCCATTAGTGACTCTTCCAACTCTGAACCTTGGTGACTCGAGTCTGCCATGGTGATGAATGAAGTGTGCTTGGTCAGCCAATGTTTTGGTCATCACAGATGCTTCGTATGGGCTACCATTTGAAGCAGATCTGTGACTACATGGTTTTTGGGATTCTCAGTCAGGAAACTCCCTCTGGTAAATCAAATTTGATTGCTGCTTGTTGCCAGGATCTTAGTAGTCTTTGAGAATTGAGTACAGTCCTGAAAGGTTAAGTGAATCATCCAGGACTGTGGAGTCCATGTGTGCCAAGCAGGAGGGCTTGGATGCAGGTCATCCTGGATTAAAGGCCAACTCTCTATCCGCTATGCTGTGCTGTAATGGAACAGCATGTCTAAATGAATTATTTTCATGAATAAATCAGTTCTTTGTCCATTTACCTGAGACTTATTTGGTGAAAATTCTGGGCATTGCACTAGCATTGATTAATTGCCTTGTAGACACTAAGCATTATATACAGAAGAAGAAAAAAAAGATGAGATGCAAGCCTCAATTTACCCATCTACAAAATCAAGGGGTTGGACTGGGTGGCCTCTGAACTGCCTTCTAGTTAGTATTATTATTACCTTGGACAAATCACCTCATCTCTGTAAAAGTCGCTTCCTCCCCTGTAAAATGGAGATTACAATGGCATCCAACATCAAAGTTGTTGTGAAGATCAAATGAGATACTATTTTTGTAAAGCACTCTTTGGCTCCACCTGAGAAAACATTTCCCAACAGTTGGTTTTTCTGCCAGTGGCATTGGCAGCCTGGGCATGGAGTGAGCTCCTCTTCCCTGGAGCTCTTCTCAGGGATGTCAGAGAGTGATTCTTGTTGGAAGGTGGTTTGGTCTCAGTCTGGCCTTAGCTCCCTGTAGTCTCCAAGCCTCTATGATCCTGTGATCTGTATTCTAAAGCAAAGGGGAATCCCTTATCCATTGGACTGTGCCCAGCTCCATCTGCTCAGACCCCACTTGGTCAGATACTTATCCCTCCCAATGGAGCAGCCACAGGTTGCAAACAAATTGGACCATTCTTTCTTATCAGACGAAAAGTCAAAATCTTATTTCCCTCCAAAGCTCCCCTCCCCCTTGGGTTTTGCCCTTCCAGGAGGCACAAAGTTTGAGTTTAAATCTCATTTGTTCTCTCTCTAAATCAGTGCCTCCTACCAGCTACTTCATGCATTTATTCTGAAATGCCTTTGTGAACTTGACATGGTCTTGGGTTTATATAGGCATGTAACAGTCTCCCAAAACCACTCCAGGTGCTTTCCTCCTGATTTTGGCCAAGCCTTTGAACTCTGGACTTTTACTTTCCTCCTCTATAAAATGAAGGGTTGGTCTGGGTCATCTCCAAGGTCAGGGACTCATAAAATGATAGGGCTTAGAGCTTTCTCCACTTTGGCACAGGCTTTGGGGAGACAGGGACTGTCCCGGAGCAAGTAAACCACAATGAAAACAAACCCTAGTGACCACACCCTGCTTGCCATAATAACCAGAGAGGGATAGGAGAGCCAGGGAAAATGACAGATCTGGCTCCAGGTTTCTGTAGCTTATAACACTTAAAGTCTCTTAGCTTAGAGGCAGCCATCTTGACAAGGAATAAAGAACCCTATATTTGGAGGGAGAGGCTCTGGGTTCAAATTTTGCTTCTGATACTCCAGATGTTACCTCGGACAATTCCCAAAGCATCCCTGAAAAATGAGAGGGCTGGACAGGCTGGTCTCAGGTCTGCTCCACCTCTAAATCTATGAACTTAAGGACCTTCTTCTCACTGTTGTCTTTGTACCCCTGGTACAAAGGAAGAGAGGAAGGAAAGGAGGGAGGGAGCAAAGAAAGGAGGTAAGGAGGAAAGGAGAAAGAAAGGAAGGGAAAGAAAGTCCTTAAAATTGTTTTATTTAATTATTATTAAGTTTATTTCATTTTTTTCTTGTTGCTTGTTATATTTTCTCCTTAACCTGGGAGCTTTGACACTTGGCTATAATATCCCTGTAAGTTTTCTTTTTGGTATCTCTTTCAGTTGGTAAAACAGTGGATAGCTAAAAATTTCTATGTTACTTTCTCGTTCTAGAACTTCAGGGCAATTTTCGTGAATAATTTCTTATAATATTTTATCAAGATCCTTTTTTTATTACAACTTTCAGGTAGTCCACTTATGCTTCTTAAGCAGAGCAGTGACCTTCTTGCTGAATTACTCCTCCCAAGTGCCTACTGAAAATGATGGGGGAATTTCTTTAAGCATGGGGCTGGGCTTTGGGGTTCTCCTGTTCCCCCAGATATTCACATATTCTCATCATCTCTTTTTGTCTCTCTGTATTATCTTTCCAGATTCCTTCTTGACGCTGGATGAGCCCATGAACAATATCACCACATCTCTGGGCCAGACTGCTGAACTGCACTGCAAAGTCTCTGGAAACCCACCCCCTACCATCCGGTGGTTTAAAAATGATGCCCCTGTGGTCCAAGAGCCCCGGAGAATTTCCTTTCGAGCTACTAACTATGGTTCTCGCTTGCGGATACGGAACCTGGACACGACAGACACTGGGTACTTCCAGTGTGTTGCAAGCAATGGCAAAAAAGTTGTGTCTACCACTGGAGTTCTCTTTGTCAAGTTTGGTAAGATGGCATCTTTTGCATCTGATTCTTTAATATCCAACTACCACTAATCAATAAACATTTATTTATCACCCACAATGCACTGTGCTAAGCTCTGGGGACACAAAAGAGGCAAAAGATAGTCCTTGCCCTCAAGAGGCTTTATAGTTTAATGGAGGAGACAACATGAAAATAAATATATACAAAACAAGCTATAAACAGGATAAAAAGGATATAATTAATAGAGGGAAGGAGCTAGAATTAAGAGGATTGTCAGAAATGGCTTCCTAGAGAAGGAAGTGCTTTAACTACATCTTAAACACAACTAGATCAATTCTTCATGCAAGAGCACTTAAAGGAATGAATGAATGAATGAATGAGTAAGTGAGTGAATGAAACAAGCATTTAAGTGCTTAGAATGTGCTAGGGACTGTCCAAAGCTCTGGGGATACAGACTCAAAAAGGGTTACAATCTCTGTCCTCAAGGACCTTACATTTGGATAGGGAATGATAACACATATAAGAGAAAAGTGGCCAAGGAGGGGTGATTTAATGGTCAAGGAAGTCACAGGGAAGATAAAGCAACTTCCTTTTTCTGGAATGCCTGGCACACCTTAAAGTGCTATACAAATACCAGGAGGTGTTGAGCAATAATTATGATATTTGATAGACTGACTTTAACCTTGGTGGAGGGTCATAGTTGAGATTTGACTGGAATAGGTGCCCAGGGTCTCAAGTACTCCCAATGGACCACCTCTGCTGGTGAGGATGATTCATTCCCACTTTAATGTCTCCAGTGTTGGCATTTCCTGTGCTGTTCATCAGAGCTGTGCTGTAGCTGTGGAATCAACATTCTCACCTCCTGGGGCTTTGGATCCTGGAATGGAAGTGGCCATAAATCTGAGACAATGAATAGGACTCAGGGGTAATTACTGGCTTTGATCCATAATGGATTGACCATACCTCCCTATTGGGGTATCCTTAGCTAACTCAAGCTAAAATATTTCTTTTCTTTTTTCTTTTTGTCTTTATTCCTAGGTCCCCCGCCCACAGCAAGCCCTGGAACATCGTAAGTAGTTCGTTATTTCCCATTCGATTGCCTTCTTAAGTATGCGTGTCCTTTCTGCCTGGGTCTTGCTGTCTAGGGTTCAAGGACAAAGGTGAAAGTGCATTCTTCTAGATCTGGGGGCTCAAGTCCCAGCCAGATGTGTTTTTGTCTTCTGTATTTGCCTCCTGCCCTGATGGGAAGCCACCACTGTCAATAGAGGACTGTCTCTTTGTCTTGAGAGTCTCTGTGATATAGCAGCTGAATGCTCAAAGCCCCATGCAATTCTGCATGCTAGTTGAAAAAATGTCTTTGGGGAGGGGTGATAGTCAGCTTGGATGAGGGGTGGGTACCTCCCTGGAGACTTGGAAGTCCTCACACTGAACTGTGTGGTATAAGAATTCTTCTGGAAGGGTTTCAGTGGTCTGGCTTTGTCATTATCCTCTGTGGCAGTGAAGGTCAGAGGGCAGCGTTCACATCAGTCTCCATCGTTGCCTTTGCGATTGGTTGTTAGGAAGATTCAATGAGATAGTGTGTGTAAAGTGCTTTGTAAACCTTCAATCACTATTTAAATGTTGGGATGAGGAGGAGGAAGAGGATGCAGAAAGCCCTAACCGAAAAGTCTCGTCTGAGCTCAAATGGCTCTGAGGGAAAGCTTTATTACTCTTCAGTCTAGTCTCTTTGGATCCTCCGTTGTGTTCTCTGACATGCATGTAGATTGTTATAGGCTGTGCTGCTTACCTCTCAGGAGACTCAGCTTCTTAATCTCAGTCTTCATTGTTCATGGTCTTGTCTTTCATTTACTGTGGCTCAATTGCTGGCTTTTCTATGAGAACAGCTGGGAGGTCACTGACTACCCTAGCAGGTCCTTCTCCCGGTGGGCACAGGTGGGGCTTTAGAACATCCTTCTCAGGCAGGTGGCTATCCAGATTAGCCATGGGGTTATGTTCCTTCACCACCCACTGGTCTGGGTAACTTGACCAGCTCTTGCACAGCTCCCGAATCCTTTCTGTCCCTACTCAGTCACAAAGAGACCACAAGGCTTCTGCCAGGAAGTGATGCTATCCTGGGAACAGAAGAGATAAGAGCCATATTCCCCAGATTCATGTCTAGGTTACTGATCTTAAAAGGAAAAGGCATACTTACAACATGGAGGGATGATAGGGCTGACCAATGGTTAGTTTTCCTTGGAAGAGGCTTTGACTTGAATTTACCTGCTCTGTCCCATGCACAGGTCAAGTCTACAAATAGCTCCAAAGCAAAATGGGAAAAAAGCAAGGTCATGAATGACTAGCATGGAGAGTAAAACTTCTGTTGGCATTAAGGAGGGCTCAGTTACTTTTAGGTAGGAGAGAACACCTTCTTGGAGGGTGTGGCCACATGTATGGGTGGCCAGGGTTGTTGGAAGCTCTACTGCAACAGTCCATCCACCTCTTTGCTTCTGGCTACAGTCTGGGGCAGCTATGACAGCTCCAGAGCGCCCACTTAAGGATGTACTCTGGTCTTCTTTCTGTGTATACTTAAAATTCATGATTGAATCTGCCAGCAGAAATGCTGACCTCCGTTTCATTCTAGGACTCAAGGATTCAGTACCAAGGTCCTATAGGGTGATAAGTATTGGACTTTGACCCCAGAAAAATAACAAGAATCTGGTAGTCAGATTCTCAATTGAAGGCAAACCAGGGTAAAAAATGAAAGCATTTACCAAAAATTTACAGTTAACCCTCCCACCTTGTGGGGTGGGGAGGGGCATGGTGCCCCGTGCAATCTGGAAAATCCATGTAAATTTTTTTGGCCCTCCCTCGGGACCAGAGAAGAAGTCTGCATTTTTTTCTTTTTCTTTTATGGGGTGTTTACTGTAAAATTTGGGTTAAGTATTTGGTCACAGGCTTTATGTGGGTCAACACGATATCTCTAAATTTCTAGCCTTTATGTATCATCTGCTGGCTTTCACGTTCTTTTGCAAACTTTAACTTTTTACTTATTTTAACTTTAAAAAAGAAATTGCGTATATTTATGGCGTTAAAAGAAAATAATGTTGATAACTTACAATACATTTATATTGTGCATTTCTGAGTTGATAAACATTTTCTGTGTCCTCTGCTGTCCTTCACGTATTGTCTGTGGCTAAGGCAAAGCTCCAAAAAATCTTCATTTAATTTCTTATACCAATATATCGAATATAATGATATATCAAAACCACAATGAGGAAAGTCATGATGTGGAAGGGAAAACTGTATTTCTCTTTAAGTCACTGTCCCCAAGACCCTTTTAGGACATCCACAAGGTCAAAACTCTATTCTCAATAACACAAAGACAATTTAATCTGAAATATGGTAAATATTGCTAGAATTCAAATACATAAAAGCTCTTTGAGGAGGCCCTCAAAAATTGCCAAAAGTATGGAGGGATTGCCACTCAAAAAAGCTGAAATGAATGTTAAAAGTTGTCTTTACATGTAACTGGGGACCAAATAAAATATTATTTTTTTAAAAAGAGCATCAAGGGGTCTTAGATCACAATGTCTGAGAAGCCCTACCCTACTCCAGTATTTTTTCTGGTTTCCAGTGTCATCAGGGTTTAACCTGGATAGTAATATGTTAAACTCATCTTTATGGTTTATATTCACTGGAAATATCATTTATTTAAACTCAAATTCAGCCCTTCTGGACATTGGGGGCCTCATCTAGCTAGTGTCTGAGGAGGGATTCCAACTCACATTGCCTTGATTTTCAAGTCCTTTGCTAATAGCCTGAACAGAATTCACTGGAAACTGTTGAACCCCATTCTATTACAAATGGCTGTGCCTACTGGGTGCATGGCCTTCTTGGTCATGATGGCTACCATGGTTAGGGTGTGCTTGGACCAAGCCCAACCTTGAATCAGACCATGCAGCACTGACTCAATTTCCTGATGGAGGCCATTGGATTCCAACATGGGATATTTTAATACTATTCTGTAAGTTCCTGGAGGCCCAGTGGAATTCCATTAATAAAACATGCAAGGAGTAAAAAATAAACATTGGCCCCTGGCCAAGCCTTTCTGATACTTCATCAGCCAGTTAATTGTAACAGTGAAAAGGACTTTATAGTCCCCATACTAATTGCATTTCTTTGTGCATGGGGAGAAAATGTTGATTGGCCTTAAGGTAGGTCAGAAGTTTGGTCACCCTGCTTCCCCTTCCTTAAAGCTAATCGCCTTTTTTGGAATTGCTTATGGGATTGGTTGATAAGTGAAATCCTTTTGAAGTTTTAATTTAAACAAAGATTAAAACTTTTCTGAAAAATTATTCATGTTTAAATGCCTTCCCACCCGGGTACAATACTTGTTCCTGTTAATCCTTGCTTCAATTGCTGCTGATAATTTGGATCCCAGGCTGGATTTCTGTGGTTAAGTATATAAATCCATAAGCTCCCAGACTTGGCCTTAGGCCAAGGGCTGGTGACTCCTTCCATGGCACGCCATATTTGTGCCAGAGTCTTCTTATCCTGGAAACTCTCATTGACAAATTAACTGACATCTGCCTTTCTGCTGTCCTTATACTTTAATGAAACCAGTCTCAGTCAGTCAGTTAATCAATAAGGCACAAGCAGGTGGGAGGCAGCTGGGTGGGGCCATAGTGCATAAAGCACCAGTCAGGAAGACTCATCTTCTTGAGTTCAAATCGGACCTCAACCACTCACTAGCTGTGTGACCCTGGGCATGTCACTGAACCCTATTTGACTCAGTTTCCTCATCTGTAAAATGAGATAGAGAAGAAAATGACAAACCCCTTTAGTATCTTTTTGCCCAAAAAACCCCAATGGGATCATGAAGAGTGAGACAAAACAAGTAGAAGCTACAGAAGATAGAGCACAGGATCTATAGTCAGAAAGATCTGAGTTCATATCCATGCTTAGAAACTTCCTGGTTGTGTCATCCTGGGCAAGTCATTTGACTTCTCTCTGCCTCAGTTTCTTCACTGTAAAATGGAGATAATATAGCACCTACCTCCCAAGGTAGTTGTATCAAGTAAGATAACATCTGTAAAGCACTTTGCAAACCTGAAAAGTGCGATATAGATGTCAGCTATGACAGGCCAAAAGCCTTGATTCATTGCTTATTGTGGACCAAACACTGGGCCAGGTACTGGAGATAGAGACAAAATGGAAAGTGTCCCTGCCTTTGGGGGAAGCCCAGGGAGAGATAGAAACGTATGGCAAATACATACACAGTAAACGTGGAGCCATCCTTGCCAGGAAGGTGCCAGTGAATGGACAAAAGCCCCAAAGGCTCCTGAAGGAGCTTGAGTCGAGCTTCCAAAAGATGGTGCTAAGGAAGGAACAAATTCTAGCAAAGGCAAGGAGGTGGGATGTTGTGTTGTCAGGGAGCACAATCCAAAAGGCCAGTTTGACCAGACCATCATATGAGTGAGGGGAAGGGATGCAGAGCTGGGAATGCCAGACAGAGGACTTTGTACTTGACTCTGGAGGCAATGAAGAGGCATCGGAGTTTATTGAGTAAGAGAGCAGCAAGGTCAAACCTGCACTTTAGGAAAATCCCTTTGGTACCTGAGCAGAGGATGGACTGGAAAGGAGAGGGACTTGGAGCAGGCAGATGACCATCCCCCACACCCCAGCAACCATTGCAAAAGCCCAGGCAGGAGATGAGGGGGGTCTGCACCAGGGGTGACCACGCATGTGGCCAGGGAGGGAGGGAGGAGAGTGTTGTCCTAGAGTCTGCTGGGAATTTCTTTGAATTTCTAGGCTGTGCTGTGACCTGAGAAACAGCATTGGCAGGAGACTACATGAGAAATCAGGTCCCTACTAACTGTGTGACCTTGGGTGAGAAACTTTCTCTTTTAGCCTCAGTTTCTACATCTGTAAAACCTTCCTCAACAGAACTGTCATGAGGAAAATGCTATAGAAATCCATCATTATTATTATTTGTTAAAATAAGTCTTACCGATTTTTGTTTTTGCATAGGGACACTGTGGTTTAGTGGATAAAATACAGTTTTTTGGAGTCAGGAAGAACAAGATTCAAACCCTGCCTCAGACACTTACTCACTGTGTGATCCTGAGCAGGATCGTTTAACTTTTCTGAGCCTCTTTTTTCTCATTTGTAATATGAGTATAATATCACATGTAACATTTGGTCTCATTTTAACCTCACAATTTGTTGTTGTGAAGTTACAATGAGATCATGTAAAGAAACCATATTATAAATATTAAACTCCTGTATAAATGCCAGCTCTTATTATATTATAGTCATATCTAGATATATATCTGTCCTCCCCCCAGCTTCAATTATGCCCTTCCTAGTAACAAAGAAAAATAGTTAAAAAAGAAACACAAACTAGACCTATAATGATTGTATAAAAGGGGCGCATATAAAATCAGGTAAGAAGTGATCACATCTCACTGGGAAAATCAAGGCAGACTTTATGGAAGAAGATTATTGGAGTTGGGACTTGAAGGTTTTCTGCAATTTATGAGGAGATTCAACAGATTTTTCTAATGAGTTTCACTGAATCTCAGAGTATAAAAGGACCTCCAATCCATGCCTCAACATCTTACCCAACAAGCGGTCATCCAACAGTTACTCAAAGACATAGAAATAAATAAACAAATGAATGACGGAATGAAAGTAAGTTACAAATAAATGAATAATACATGCACATGTATAAGTAGATATTAAACTCTTACATATGTCTATATGTAATAGACATATGTGGATATATACACACAATTATATATATGCATACATATGGGGTGTATGTACATGCATACACACATACTTACAGATACAGACACATATATAATAGTTTGTGAGGAAGGGCTCCAGCAGCTGGGGAGACGCAAAAAGGCTTCAGGAAGGAGTTGACACTTTCCCTGGGGGAAAAGGAATGGGGAGCGGGATACAGAGTAAGCCTGACAACACAACATCCCACATCCTTGACTATGCTAGAATTTGTTCCTTCCTTAGCTCCATCTTATGGAAGCTCGGCTCAAGCTCCTTCAGGTGCCTTTGGGGCTTTTGTCCATTCACTGGCACCTTCCTGGCAAGGATGGCTATGTGCCAGGCATTTGAAATTACAAATATCATTTCATTCGGTTCGCATAACAACCTGCAACACCCATTTTACATTTGAGGACACTGAGGCAAATAGAAGTTAAGTGACTTGCCCAGGGTCACACAGCTAAGTAAGTGTCTGAGGCTGAATTTGAAGGTAGGTCTTCCTGACTCCAGATTTGGTGCTCTGTCCATGACACCATCTTGCTGCCTCTCTTGAGGCAACTCTTAGACTTGAAGGGAGCTTGGAATAAGGAGACAGAAAAGAGGAAGGGAAACAAACCAAGGCAGGGGAATTGGCCTGTGCAAAAGATGAATGGAGATGAAATATTGATCCCAAGGGGCAGTAAGAAGTCCTTATAGAAAAATGGCAAGGGGAATAAAGTTTGATTAGCCTTGAAAGGCTGGAGTCAAGGTCCGAAAGGCTTTACCTACCCAATAAAATTGTGTGGTCTGGAGGCCATGGGGAGCCACCAGGGGTTTAAGGGCTGGGATAGCCTGGCCAGTCTGAGCCTTCGGGATCTCAGAGTGCTAGCTGTGTAGACCATAAAGAATGTTTTGGAGGGGAGAGAGAATGGGAGGCAGGAGGCTAGCTCAGAAGCCCTTACTGCAGTCCACTTGGGAGGTAATGAGGACCCAGAGTAAGGGGTTATGGGAAGTGAGTGGAAAGAAGGGGAGGGGGGAAACAAGACAGGTTGTAGCAGTAGTAGAATCAACAAGATTAATGACAACTCATTAGGACTATGGGGGAGGGGAAGTGATGAGTTGAAGGTGACTTCAGGGTTGTGAAAATGGTGACTCCAAGCAATCCAGCGGCGTTTTTGACAGATAGAAAGAAGTTAGGAATAGGAGTAAGTCTGGAGGGAAAGATAATTCATCCTCTTTTGCACCCAGGGCAAGAAGTACACAAGTATTTAGCAGGACAAGTTGTGAAAAATGTACCTTTAAATCAACTTTCCTGGCTGAATTCCATTGTATAACATAGAGCCTTACACATAGTGGGGGCTTAATAAATGTTTATTGGCTGAATGAGTTAAGGTGAGCAGTGAGGGAACTCTGGGATCCTGTCTTCCAAAGAGAAAAGGAAAACCCAAGGATATTCCAAGGCCTCCTCAGGGGAGATCGCTCCAGAGTCGGGGAGGTGAGGCTAGTGTGGGCCTGGGTGGAGGAGAATGCTCATAGCAAGAAGAAGTGAGCCTCCTGGCACCTTCCACTTTCACTAATTATTCTTGCTAAGCAAGTGATAATGTACAATAGATGCAGAATCAGAGACATAGATTTTTCTGTCCCACCCTTGCTCTAACCACTAGGCAACATTACCTCGTCTTGAACAGAACCAGAGATCCATCCTCCTCTTTCCTTTGGCACACTTGACTCTATTGAAAGCTAGAGTAGCCAGCCTTATCTAGGTCCCAATTCCAGCGAAAGTGAAGAAATGTAGTTAAGGTCTGACTAATCCCTCCAAAGGATGGCTTTTTTCCCCCTCTGCAATTCATGATAAACTCAACAATGACTTTCAACACTATGAGCTCTAGGGACAGAGCAGGGAAGATGGGGGTACAGCCAGGGCTCTTCCGGTTAGTAGGAGCAATAGCCCATTCTCAGCTCCTCACACTGAGTCTGATCCCAGCAACCTCAGAACCAGCAGCTGTGGAGAGTGGGAGGACCATGGAGGGAATGGGGTAAGATAAGATAAGGAGGATTTCCCAATCCCACTTGGGTTGAGTCTGGCAATCTTAAGGCTGGAAGAGCCAAATTCTCCTGTCCCTGGTCACCTCTCACACTCAACAAATCTCACATTTTAGACGGGGAGCTGAAAGCTTTCAAGGATTCCAGTGGATATTTACACTGTGTTTACTATGTGTGTGTGGCACACATAATGAGAGGGGGTGTGGGAGGGAGGGAGACAGAGAGAGAGAAGGAAGAAGGAAGAGAGGGAGAAAGAGGAGGAGAGACAGAGATGCAGAGAGAGTCAGAGAAATAAAGGGAGGGAGAAAGAGAGGAAGAGACAGAATTGCAGAATGAGACAGAGAGAAGGAGGGAGTTTCCTCATCCACAAAATGAGAATGCAGATGTACCTCTTTTATTATGCTTTGCAAATAATTGTATTTTTCACAAATTGAAGTATGGTAACCTGACTTCAAGCAAGTCTGTTGGTGCCATTTTTCCAATAGCACGTGCTCCAATCGCAGCTCTGCGTCACGTTTTTGTAATTCTCATAATGTTCCAACTTTTCGTTATCATTGTTTCTGCTATGGCGATCCATAATCAGTGACCTTCGATGTTACTGCTGTAATCGTTTTAGAGCACTGTGAACCAGGCCCATATAAGATGGACAACGTAACTGGTAAATGTTGAGTGTGTTTGGACTTCTCCACCCACCAGCTATTCCCTCTCTCTCTCTCTCTCTCTCTCTCTCTCTCTCTCTCTCTCTCTCTCTTTGGACCTCCCTTTTTTTCTGAGACACAACAATATTGAAATTAGGCCCGTCAGTAACCCTACAATGGCCTTTAGTTGTTCAAATGAAAGGAGGAGTCAACCTATGTGGCTCGCTTTACTGTTGTCTTATTTAAGCTGTTGCCACAGCCACCCCAATCTTCCAAAATCATCCCAACTCTCCAAAGTCACCCCAATCTTCCACAGCCACCCCCTCATCAGTCAGCCACCGTCATCAAGGAAGGACCCTCCATCAGTGAAAATATTCCAACTTGCTGAAGGCTCCGATAATGGTTAACATTTTTTAACAATAGAGTATTTTAGATTATGTACATTGTTTTCTTATCCTGCACAAATCTCATTTACAAACTTTATCCACGTCATACCCCTCAACCACTAGCTTAGTGATCCCATCATAAAAGAAATGAGAGTAGTCTGGCATAACCTATTCTTCATGATGCCAGAGTGGTGCTTTCTAATCGCTGCTTTGCTTTCTGAATGTTTGTGACCATCTCTTTCATGTTCTGTTCTACAATTTTCCCAGAAACCAAAGCCTGGCTCCCTGACCTACACTTTGCAGGCTTGGTAGTCTTTCCTTTGTGGAACACTGAGACGATAGTAGTCCTTTTCCAGAATTGCGGTGCCTCTCCATTGTCCAAGAGCTTTCATGTATCCTTTACAGAGACTCAACCGTCGCCCCTGCCAGGTCCTTTGGTACCTGAGGGTGGATCTCATTTGGACCGGGTGACTGGATTTCATCAGAGAGTGTAAGATAGTCTCTTATTATCCCCTGGCTCCATCTTGGGTTCCACCTCCCTAGTATGCCCTTTCATTCCAACCCTCTCAAAAGGAAAGGCGAAAACAGTTGCACCTCTCTACCTCCACTGTTGGTCACTGTTGTCCACTCCACTCCAAGCAGAGGTCCCATCTTTTCTTTCATCCTCCTTTTCATTCAATATAGCTTTTAAAAAATGACATTTGGGGGTGACCTAAGCTTGTTCCTGATATAATTTTTAGGACTGTACTCCACTCTATGGTCAGCTATTGTGCCATTACTATCCCCGCTTTACAACTTAGAAAACTGATGCAGAGGTTAAATGACTTGTCCAGGGTCTCAAAGCTAATACATGTCTGAGGCTGAATTTGAACTCAGGTTTCCATTGTACCACCTATCAGCCTAGGAAGACTGTAGCACATGAATAGGAAGGTGTGTTGGAGCCAGATTTTTGAGGAGCTTGAATGGAATTTAGTTAGCCACAATAGTCTGAGGAGGAGGAGAGATAGTAATGGGGCTTATGGGAATCTGGTTTTGTCTCAATCTACTGTGACTTTTTAAAAGTGTTTTCATGAGGTTGCCTTCCACAGAGTTCATTAACCCTTATCCCTTTGGAAGACCATGTTTTGGGGGATGGGGTCTGTGTTTTTTGGTTTTCTAATTACACACGTATGCGTGCGTGCGCGCCCGCGCACACACACACATTCACTTTAAAGATGAAGCCTGCCAGATGCCTTCCTGAGTCACTGTTCAGCCCTAACCATGATTTTCTTTTCTATTTTTTACAAATTGTTAAGCACTAAGTACCCATTATGATTAGCATGTATAGAAGGAGAGGGTTTGACTTGATAGCTTGTTAAGTCTCTTCCAGCATTAAATCTAGTGACCCATGATCCCTGTGTGACTTTGCAAAAGTCACATGACCTCACTAGGACTCACTTCCTACCTCTGTAAAAGAAGTGGGTTGGAATTGATGACTTCTGAAGTCCCTTCTGAATCTCAGATTCTGTAATTCTGTGCCTCCCCATCTGAGACTAACTATTGGACTTAGAATGAAAAGCCTTATGTTCAGAGACTCCCTCTGCCATCCACAGTTTGTGTGATTGTGGGCAAATAAAAAATAGATGCAAATTTCTGAACCCCAATTTCTCTGTCTTCAGTAACATATAGGGTAGGAACAAGAGCTTGTGATGTCTCTGACCTAGAAGCTCTGAATTTGGGTCATGGCATTCCTGGGAGTTTTCCTCTGGAGTTTTCTTCCAGGAAGTGACTAGTGGATTCTTCCAGCTTTCATTTTGCTCTCTGGTTCTAAGGGACCTGAACATTTTCATTTATAATTTCTTGTAATGATGACATTCAGGAATTTTTGCCTGCCATGTTTGTCAAGTCATCTGATGATCATTAGATGACCTCTCTTTGATCTATTTTCTAGGTCAGTGGTTTTTAATAGCATATATCTTCCATTTTCTTTTTTTCTTAACTTTTTGATTTTGCGTTGATATTTCTTGCTGTTTCACAAAGTCATTGCTTTTTAAAATTCCATTCTTGTTTTCAGGGGGTATAACGCTTGGGTAAATTTCACCACCTTCTTCTATTCTAAGCCATCCACTCTCCCAGCTAGTCTTTCCTCCCTAGCAGTTATTGAATTAAAACTTGGCATTTTTATAACTCATACTTAATTTATTCCAGGTACTCTTGTAGTCTCTGCAGCCAGAGAATTCTTTTCTCTAAGCTTTGTCCTGGATATGTTGTGGAGTTCTTCCTCTTCTTCTGTGTTTATTTTTTGGGCTTCTCTTAGCACACAGGATTTTTTTCATTGTGTTTAATATTTTCTTCTGTTGATTCACCTCTCTGACCCCAAGTGATTTCACTGATACGGGGAAAATCTAAGAAGGGGAAATTCCCTGTACTAATGCAGGTTGGGACATTTTCTGCATTGATAGCCTTACCTGAGAGGTTAAGTCACCTGCCCAAGATCAAACAGCCTGGGAGCTCATGTAACAACAACAAATAGCTGATTTTTAGAGAGAACTGAGAGGTTTGCGCATTGTTTCTTTTGCAGCATTTTATTTGGTGTTGGAAGGTGATGTTATTAAGCCCATTAATAATAATAACATTTATGTAATGCTCACTATGTGCAGGTACAGTACTAAGCTCTTTTATAATCATTATTTCATTTGATCCTCAAAACAACCCTGGGAGACAGGTGTCTTTTTTATCCCCATTTTACAGAGGGGGAAACTGAGGCTACCAGGATAACCATTAAGAGATTTGCCCAGGTAAGAGTCTGAGGTCAAATTTGAAGTCAAGACTTCCCAAGTTGGAATCTAGCTCTCCTTCCATTGGGCCACTTAGCTACCTCTTGACTAAAGAGTGTGATAATTGAATCCAGGTCCCAGATTCCATTTTTGGACTTCAGTCTGATGTCAGCATTTAGATTCCTGGAATCCTGACACGGCAAATTCTAAGAAATAAGGAAAGTCGAGAATATCAATGCAGAGCCACCATGTTAAATGAAGGCAGTAAGTAAGAGAGTGGATGGCATTTGGGAGATGTTGAGACATAGTCTCTCTCTTTGGGGTCAGATCTCTTCCTTTCTTCTCCTCTTTATCTGGAAGGAGCTGACCACTCTAGACAGCACCAGAGCTCATGTTTTATTTTCCCCCCTCTAAATTGGCCTTGTCTGGTGTCAGTTTTCCATTTTTAGCTAAAAATAGATGTTTAAACAGGAGCTGGGCAATGCCCAAGCTTTCAGAGAAGCCTAGCTAGCATGAAACCAGTTTTATTTCTTTGTGGAATACCAAAATATGTTACTGTTTGGGAAAGTCTTTTGATTAAAGAGAGAGTGTAAATGAAGTAAAGAAACACAGCAGAGCTGCAAAATATAACATTATTCTTTTAGATCAAGCTTAATTTGGAAACAGTTACCCTGACCAGAACCACTGGGGCCTTGTGTTTCATTTCACAGGAACTGGGCAGTGGGATGGGGCAGAAGCCCAGAGCCTCTGCAAGAGGGAATGGGACCAAGACTCAGACATCATTCCTGGCTGACTGGGTCCTCTTAGTGGCAGAGTGGATAGGGTAGAGGACTTAGAGTCAGAAAGATCTGAGTTCAAATCCAACCACAGACATTTACTAGGTACCTTTGTATCCATAGCGCCAGGCACATAGGGAATACTTAACAAATATTTTTTGATGTCAGTTGACTAAATGTGTTGGTTTGGGCAAGCCACTTAATCTCAGTTTTCTTATCTGTAAAATGGGAATAACACAAGTGCTTACATCCCAGGGTTGTTGTGAGGTAATAATTGGAATGGATTTAGTACAATGCATGGTAAGCTCTATTTAAATATTAGCACTTACTACTACTATTATCTCTGCCTTCCTGGGTTGTTGTGAGGATCCAATGTAACATCAAATGTAAAACACTTTGCATACAGTAAAGCATTGCATAAATACCCCTAGAATCAGTATTAGTATCAAGAATTGAAGGCTGAAAGGTTTTTTGTGGCCACATTTTCTCCCCAGAGAGAATGTAAGCAGCTTGAGGACCGAGCTTATTTAATTTTTATAGTTGTATCTCTTGCACCTGGCACATAGTAAGCATTTCATAAATGTTTCTTGATTGATTTATTGGAAAAGTTCATTGGCTTTTATGGTCTCTAGTCTACCCTTCCAGATTCATTTCTTTCCTTCATGCATATATTATTGCAACCAAACTATTCCACTTGGAGTTGCCAGAACTTGGCATCCCATTTTCCATTTCCTTACCTTTACCTAGGCTGCACCTTCTCTCCTCATCTCTGTCTCCTAGAATCCTTAATTCTAATGCATCCTCAGAAGGGAAAGCTGGCTCCCTCTATTCATTAGTTCTCCCTCCCTCTTCAGATGATCTTGTATAGACTCAGTTGCAAATAGCAAATGGAAGACCCTTGAGGGCAGGGATATTTTTTCATTTTGTCTTAATATCTCCAGAACCTCTCTCAATACGTGGTTACTGAACTCTTTTGTCCAGGGTCACCGAGGAAATAAGTGATGGAACCAAGAATTGAACCCAAATCCTTCAATCTCAAACCCAACCTTCTTTTTATTACCCTGGAAAGGCCTTTCATTTCCGATAATCTTTTCTGTTGCCTGATCCTGGGGAAGGTGCCATCTCCAAGTCCATGCCTCTGTTCAGAGCCCCCAAAAGAGGACCTGACCTTTCTCTGTATCTGTTTGGGGAAAATAAGCTGTTCCTTTCTCGTTACATCTTTCAGATCTCACATGATGCTTTGTTCTAAAGATCTCTCCTTATATATTAGTAATACTGCAGTTGCTGAATGGTAAAAATGTATTATCCCCTCTACTAGACTGACATTCTTTTTTTTTTTCTTTTGGTGAGGCAACAGGAGCTAAGTGACTTGCCCAAGGTCACACAGCTAGCAAATGTCAGAGGCTAATTTAAACTCAAGTCTTCCTGACTTCAGGGCTGGTGCTCTATCCACTGTGCCACCTAGCTGCCCCTAGATTGTGACATTCTTGAGGACAGGGGCTCTATCTTATCAAAACTTCTCTCCCTCAGAACACATCAGATAATTGTGCATATAATAGTGTTTAATAAAAATGTATCATGGTTAAATATGTGAAGATGTTCCTTCCTGGACTGTAAACTCTGTGAAGACAGGAAGTGCCAGCCCAACTTTATACCCCATCTAGCATCTCACAAAATGTTCTGTACACAATAGGTGTTTAATAAATGTTTATTGAGAGAATCAGGGAATTTCCATGTTGATTTTCCACCCCTTTCATCACTTCAATTCAATGCAAAAATATGCCTATTAAATACAAAGTTTCCTCCTAATTTTAGGGAATATAAAATTTATTTGGAAAGAAAGACAGGCATAGAGTTATATTTGATAGATCACTGAAAAATTGGGGAGTGTCCAGTTGAGAACAGCCAAGTCCAAGGAGGTCTTCAAATCTGAGAATCCATTGAAGGAAAAGTCAGAAATGGCAGATGGGCATCTTTGGGCAAAAGGTCATTCTGTGAAAGAGCGATGAGGCTTGTTCTGTTTGGAGCCAGAGAGCAGAGCCAGGAGCATCCTTGGCCATTGAGGAGAGGCAAATTGAGACTTCTCATCGGCAAGAATTTCCTACCAATAGAAGAGGATGGACTAGCAGGAGGGGTTGTAGCCTTCTCTCTTTGGAAGTCTGTAGGCAGAGGGTGACCACTGGTCAAGTATGTCCCAGTGAAGTTTCCTTTTGGGTAAGTATTGAAATAGGTGACTTCTTAGGGAATGTGCTGAAAATGGGGATGACAGCTAGCATTTACATAGCATGGGTTATCTCACTTGATCTTTGCAGCTCTGGGAGGTAGGGGCTATTATTATCCACATTTTACAAACGAAAAAATTGAGGCTGACTCAGTTAGGTGACTTACCCAGAGATTGGACAAGTAAAGAAAAGGACCGTGTCATCACAGAGAGATTGAGAAGGGAAGAACAAAACAGAGAAGGGGGAACTAATTGATAACTAAATTAAGGAAGGAAATGGCAAAGCCCCAACTGCCCTTGGACTACCCAAGTCCCTGGGCCCAGAGGGACTGCACCTTCATCCACTAAAAGAACTGACTGGAGGGATGGCTCAGCAACAGGCAGAGAGGGCTTCTGGAGAAAGGGGGAGGTGCTTCATGAGCAGAGAAGGGGACACATCATCTTGTCTTTCAGAAAAGGGAAGTGCATGGATTCTGCCAACAGAGCAGTGAATTTTTGACAAAATCTACCCAGTATATATCATTCTTTTCCTAGCTATTTACCTGTTATCTCCCCCTTGAGCCTCTTGACCATAGGGACCGTGGTTTTCACTTTTTTTCATATCTCCATTAATTATCATGATGCTTGGCACATAAAATAGATACTTTTAAAAAGTGTATTGACTACCTGGGTAGTAAACATCTGGGCGAAAAGTCATAATCGCAACACACAAGCAGGATGGCTTCATCAAGAATAGGTCCTTCTGGGCCACTTTAACTTCCTTCCTTCCTTCCTTCCTTCCTTCCTTCCTTCCTTCCTTCCTTCCTTCCTTCCTTCCTTCCCTCCTTCCTTCCTTCCTTCTTTTCTCCTCTTCTTACCTCTCCTCTTCCTTTTTTCCTTCTCTTCCTTTCTTTTTTCTTCTCTTCCTTCCCTTTCATCTCTCCTCTTTCTATCTTTTCCTCATTTATTTTCTCTCCCCCCCTTTCTTATAGATCAGGGAATGCTGTAGATGGATTTACTTCAATTATATCTAAGCATTTAGTAAAGTGTCTTAAGATATTCTGGTTGAAGAAATGAAGAGATATGGGTTAGATGATAATTCTAAGTCAGAATTGTTTGAATGGATAGACCCAAACTTATCAACAGTCTGATGTTAATTTGGAAGGAGGCCTCAGGGACACGTGCTTTTTAACATTGCTTTCAATGGTTTTGGCAAAGGTGAGTGACATCCCCATCAGATTGGTAGGTGGCACAAAGTTAAGAAGGATGGCTAACACTTTGGGTTCCAGAGCCAAATGGACAGTGAAGCTAGAACCAATTCTAATAAAACTAACAAGAGGAGTAAATGGAAAGTTTTACAACGAGGTTCAAAAAATCAATTCCAGAGGTGCAAGGTGGGAAGGAAAAAGAAGAGGGCAACTGATCTGATAAGAATGTTTTGAGTAGACTGTGTATTCATTAAGAGTATGCTAGAGTAGCCTAAAAAACTAAAGCCACCTTTGACTTCATTAAGAGAAGCAATAGCATACATGACGAGAGGTAATAGCCTTCTTGTATCTTGCCCTAGTCAGACTGTATCTGGAACATAGTGGTCACTTCTGGGCAATGCATTTTCAGTAGGATATTGACAGGCGGCCTCCAGAGGAGGGTCATAAGGTTAAAAAAGGGCCTCCTTAAGATGGCATCAGATGGTCAGTTGAAGAAATTAGGGTATGTTTAGTCTGAAGATGAAAAGATTGCAGGAAGGGCAAGAAAAGAGACTGAATGATATCCATCCTCAAGTGTTAGATGGTTGCTATGTGGAATAGGAATTCTGCCCATTTTGGGGGATCTAGAAAGCAATGGTAGAAGGGATAAGGAAGAAAATTTAGACTTGAGATCAGTGAAAACTATCCAACTAATAGAACTGCTCCCAGACGTAGCTGGTTCCCCATCTCTGGAAAGCTTCAAGGAAAGACTAGATGTTCACTTGTCAGAGATGGATCATGGGGGACTCTTTTCCCAGTGTGGATTGAACTAAATGGCTTCAGAGGTTCATTCCAAGATGGACATTCCCACATTTTGTGAACTCTAGCATTGGCTGTTCAGTTTTTGATGACTCAGAAGGTCCCTTTGTGTCTGACTAGTGTA
Organism: Notamacropus eugenii; assembly: GCF_028372415.1. NCBI lineage: Eukaryota > Metazoa > Chordata > Mammalia > Diprotodontia > Macropodidae > Notamacropus > Notamacropus eugenii. The sequence continues at coordinate 524,608,594 of NC_092873.1, forward strand.
ATTGCCCCTTTCCATTTATGGAGGAGGAAACTGAGGTCTGGAAAAGTTCAATGACTTGCTTGAGATCCCATAGATTCTAAGTGACAGAGGCAAAATTTAAACCCAGGTCCCAACTCCAGAGACAGCGTTCTTTCCATTGAGTCTTGGCTCTTGTCTTTGACTTCAGAGGATGATGGTGGTATGGTTAGGGATCCACTGAATCCCTAGGGATCCACGAGGCAAGGGTTGGGATGACTTTCCTTTGCTTCTGAGAAGGGAGCAAAGTCACATTGTGTTTTGTTTCCTTCTCTGGATTCTTCATGTCTCAACTAAAATCTTGCCTTCTACAAGATTTCCCCCTAAAACTTGTACCTTCCTTCTGTTGGTTATTTCTTATTTATCCTCTGTATATCCTGTTTGGACAGGGTTGTTTCCTGTTGTCTCCCTCATTAGACTGTGAGCTCCTTGAGGACAGGAACTATCTTTTGTCTTTCTTTACATCTTTAGCACATTAGACCTTTAGCCAGCACATAGCAGTCACTTAGTAAATACTAATTGACTGACTGCCTGACCTTGCTGGCAAAGAATTTCCTTTCTGTGTGGAAGAGCCAAAAGTTGTCTGATCCAGGAGCAGGTAGCTTCCTCTGTCCCCTCTTTTCTATTCATTATAGGCTCATCTCTCCTAGAACTGGAATGGATCTCAGAAGCCATCCATTCACCCCTCACCCCCTCTTTTTGCAGATGGGAGAATGGAGGCCCAATGAGATGAAGTCATTATCCCAAGGCCACATAGCTTCAAAGGTGTCTTTTGAACCCAGGTGCTCTGATTGCAAAGACAATGATCTTTTTAAAGGGCCCAGTTTTTCCCCCTTATCTTCTCTCCAAGACGGATGTTTCCTGCTTTTAGAATTGTTCTACAGTTTTGAAGAATGGGCTGGTTGAGATGAGGGCCTGGAGCCCTGGGTGGAGAGGAGACTGAGGATTGCTCAAGTAACTAAACAGACCCTGCACAGTCCCCTTGCCACCAGAGCCTGGAACCAGGAGCCAGTAAAGGTTCTGGGATTTATAGCCCACTGCTTTCCAAGCTCATTTCCCTGGTATTGTGGGCCATATGGGACCCCGGAGATTACACATGCAAATGGAAAGTGGGATATTCTTAGGCAAGGCCAATCTAAATACATTTCAGAGAAGGGGAGTGGGGTAAAACAAAGGGCTGGATGAAGGAGGTTGACAGAAACCATGTTAGAATTTAGTGCATGACTTCATCCTAGTAAAAACTATATCCCTCTAGCCCTGCCAAGTTTTGGGTGAGCCAGCCAGCGTTATCTGCTCTGCACATGCCAATAATCCAGATGGGGGCAGGGGACCCTATTTGAGCCCCTCATCACTGTGGGGTACCCAAGGCAAAGGAGTGTCATTGGGGCCCCCACTCATTCCTCCAGCCTCCAGAACTGCACTTATCAGCTTATTAGTTCTGAGTGGACTTGTTTATTTGAACCAGATCCCATTGCAAGGTGGGTAGATGTTACTTTTCTGGGGAAGTAGCAAAAGATGGAAATCCCTGTGTAAATAGTTCAGAAAGAATTCACAGACCACCTGGGGTCCCTTTTCCTAGAGGTTTAGTCAGAACATCCCAGATTTTATTTTCTTAGCATTCTCACACCTTGGGCTCTTGGTTTGCTGAAGGCAGACCTCGAGTGCTCTTAGGGGGGCCTAGGCATCCCCAAACTCAAAATTCTCAGCTCCCAGATGTCACAGTTTCTTGTTTTCATGTGACTTGGGGCTTCTCGTAACGACATCCCCTGTTCCTTTGCTACCTCTCACTCTCCTCCTCAAAAAGTTTCCCCTGGAAATCCCCGGCTTTGGTTCAAGTGGCTTGCCCTGTAATCTTGGAGACAGCTCAGTAGATACCCCCCAATTAGGGCCTTGCTGCTCCCAGCTCGGTTTCCTGAGAGAAAGCTTCGGCACAATTAGATCATTTGAAGGTGGATTAACCTGCTGTCTGTAAGATATTGAGAGAGCAAAAATTAAAAGAAAAAAAGTGATGTGACTAGCACATGGTGGGATCTCTTTGAAGGTGTCTTGAGGCAAGCCACTAATGAGTGCTAAGGCAGCCTTCTCCCACCTGTTCCCAAAGGGTTAATAATTTGTGGGGAAAGCAGAGGGGAAAAACCAACAACCTGTAATATTAAAATTGCCCTGTCAGAAATCTGTAACCTCTTCTTTGTAGATGGGCCCTCAGGCCCTGTCCATACACCACTGTTTGAGGTTCTATTACCATGAAGGCTGTGTTCAGACACGGTGTATGCTTACATGGTGAGAGTCTGGCGCCCTGGCCAGTAATGAAAACTAATTATTATCATTATTAATGATCATATTGGAAATAATTCAACACGTATTTATGGAGGCATCAGGAGGCGTGCCCTGATGTCCACTGCCCATGCTTCGTCTGCAATGGGAGAGGTGGTATTGGTTTCCCAATGGCTGTTAATTAATCATGTCTCTATTAAAAATGCATGCTCTTTCATTTAAAGAGTTACTGCCAAACACAAGTAAGTGAGCTCAGGAAAGAAAAAAGGGATTAGGGCAGTGTTTCAGGTAGTTACTGGAGAGTGGGCACCACTGTCTGCTGCAGATAGATTCCTTCATCCAAAGGCATTTCTTTTTCTGCTTTTCTCACTGATGGAGCATGGGTTTCCTTCAGCTGGTCTTTGAAGGGTCGCTGGAAGGAACCTCAGAGGCCATGTCCTTTTCTCATTTCTTCTCCATAGAAACGAATCTGGGGGATTCCCATATGCACCCACACAGTAGGAATAGAGGCACTGTCTTGGGCACATGCTTAGCTGGAATTTATATGGCACTTTAAAGGTTGTAAAGATGCATGTCATCTTACTAGATCTATGACTAAATTTGAGGAGTGGGAGATGATCTCCAGAGGTGGAGGGAGTTTCCTCACTGGAAATTTCCTTTATTATCGTGTCAAAAAAAGTACTAAGTACTGTGGAAAGCCTTGGGGCTACCGAGATGAAAATGAGCTGGTTCCTGCATCTGGGAACTTACATACTCTTGGGGGTGGGGAAGAATACAGACACCATTAAGCAAAAACAAAATGATTTGAAGAAGTTCTAGCAACCGGTCCATTGCAGGACGTGACATTGGAGCTGAACTTTGTGGGAAATTAGGAATTTGAAAAGATAAAAGATTCTATAAGGTAAGTAAGGAGTGAAGGAATTTCAGGCATGAGGAACTGTCCAGGTAAAGGCATGAAGATTGGAAATGGAATGTCATGAATATAGAATGGCAGAAGACCAGTGTGACTGGCCTGAAGTGTATGTGAAGGCATGTAACAGATAAGCCTGGAGAAGCTGATTCTACATTGGTAGAGGGAGTTTTTTTTTTTCTTTCTTCCATCAGGGGTTCCCTGTACCAGTGAAATCACAGGACAGCAAAGAAATGAAAATTGTGTCATATAGCTGTATAAGAATCTGAGGAAAGATTTACCCAGTTCTTCCTAATTCAGCCATTAAGCATTTATTAAATACCTACTGTATGCTAGACACCAAGTCACAAAGACAAAAGTGAAACAGTCAAGAAGCATTTATCAAGCACCTACTATGTGCTAGACACTGAAAAAAAGACAAAAGTGAAAGTTGACAAGCATTTATTACCTACTACGTGCCACCTACTGTGTGAAGCATAGAAGGTACAAAGAAAGGCAAAAGGAGCTTACAGTCTAATGGAAGAGGAAGTAAACAATTTTGTACAAGCAAGATATTTTCAGGATAAATTGCAGACAAACTCAGAGGGAAGGTATTAAGATTCATGAGGGCTGGGAAAGGGTCCCTGTTTACCTCAGTTTCCCCATCTGTAAAATGAGCTGGGTAAGGAAATGGCAAACTATGAAGTATCTTCATGCCTCAAAGCATCAGACAAGCTGAAACGACTGAACAGCAAACAGAAAATCGTATCACTATTAATAATCATGATAATAACAGCTACCATTTATGTAGCATTATTAGATTTGCGAAGCACCTTAACAGTTACACTCACGTGGTCCTCACCACAGCCCTGTGAAGTGGGCACCATTATTTTCCCCATGTGTGGGAGTCAAGGAAGTGGCCCTCCACCTTTCCTTGCTGCTGAAGGAACCTTCCCAGACTGGGAGCTTGTCTTCCCAAAGGCATTTTTCTGGCTTTGTCAGGTCTTGTTTCTAGGATAAGCAAGATCCCTGTTCCTCACAGTGCTTGGGAATTGTCATTCCTTGGCAGATCAGAGTGACCATCTCCTCTCTGTGTCTCAGGGTCAGGTGTCCATCCACACACTTTGAAATCGGATCATCCTCCACACACCTTAAGTCCAGAGCAAGCCCGGCTGGCTCCTGGACAAAGCTGAGGGCAAAGGGCAGTTTTCCATGCTCCTCCTAGGAGCCCAGCTCCTTTGAATCCCACTGAGCTGTGCCTTCAGAGAAGATTCGAACTGCTGGAGGAAATCCCATAATTGTGGCAGCTCTGATTAACCTCTAGATTAAGAGGAAGGGCCCCTCTCTAGGCTGCCCTGGGGGCAGGGGATTCTTGTTCAGGTATGGGGTGTTTCTAGGCCATACAGAGACAGATTTCATGATGTGGCCATCAGAGCTAGCATTTACACAGCATTTTAAAGCTTGTGAAGTACATTTTACAAATATGATTCCACTTTATCCTCAGAACAAACCTCGAAGGTAAGTGCTATTATTATCCCTATTTATCCCAGTTTACAGATAAGGAAACAGACATATAGAGGTTAAGTGGCTTGTCCAGGATCACACAGTTAGTAAATGTGTGAGGTGACCCTTGAACTCAGGGCCTCCTGATTCCAGGCCTGGAACAAAAGGAATATTAGATAGTGTCTAATGCAGCCTCTTCATTTTATGGGTGAGAAAACTGAGGCCCAGGAAGTAGCAGTGTGTCCAAGGTCACTCAGGTCCTAACCATCAGAGGCAAGATTTGAACCCAGGCTCTCGGAGCCCAGTCCTCTTTCCTACTCCACACTGCCTAAGCTGGACTGAGTGGCCTTGGAGCTCCCACTTAGTTCTAAGATTTTGTGATTCTGTGACTTTGTTTTTCCCTAGCGGGCGTATCCTCCCTGTGGTTTGGCTGAGATCACCAAAATAAAAAAATGCTCCTCCAACTTTTCCAGCATTGTGTTGGAGGCTCTCATAGGCACTGGAAGCACAGACCACGGCCCATTGTTGGGGAACTGGTGTGAGCCAGGTCCCATTTGACGATAGATGGAGCCAATTACTTTTTTTTTTAATAAAGTAGTGACAATGTCACCAGACTACAAGCCCCACTAATAGCATCTCCCCTTCCCTGTGGGAATACCAGCCAGCCCGCCAAGTAACAGAAACTTGTGTGAGCGCCATCCCACCTGGCAGAGGACCCGGTTTTCTCTCGCCACCTTGGTGTGTATAAGATAGTTGTGCTGTTTCCCTGAGCCCTGGGGGCAGAGAGCTGGGCTGGGCCAAAGAGGAAGCAGTCAGGAGCAGTTCAGTGCCCAATTTGAAGTAGTGACATCATGCCTTCATCTTAAACCGGGGTGGGGGTAGTGGTAGTGGTGGTGTAGACGAATAGACTCTCCAAGTGTCATAGAACCTGGACCAGTGTCTCATAAAAGACAATTGGACCATATCCAACTGACCTTGGCTTAAAGACGCTCCAGTGAGGGATTCAGGGTCTCTACACCTCATTTTGCTCACCTGTAAAATGGGGCAATTGGGCTTGATGATGTCCGGGGTCAGCTCTAAATCTATGAGCCTCTTTCTGTCTTCTGGGACCAGACATCAGATCTGGTCCCAACCCTCCAGATTTGTGAAAATCCTCAGGGTGGTCTTCCCTCTTTCTGCACAGTGCCACTCAAAAGGACAAAAAAACACAAGAGTGAAGTCTTCTGTAGGTACTCTAGTTTCCTTCTTTATATAGCAGGAGCCTCATCATTAGGCACACATTAGGCACCTTGCAAAGGTTTGTTGATTAACTGTTCAATTGAACCTGGTTGCCTTCCCTGGGATGCAGCCTATCCTTGTGCTTCCTAAGTTATCATGCTCAAAACTCAACCCTAGATTCCAGATGTGACCAGACCAGGGCAGAGCATGGCAGGACAATTCCCCTCCTTCTTCCTAAGAGCTATGCCTCCCCCAGGGCCCCCCCACTTGCATGAGTCATGCTAGGCACTGAGTTTTTGCCCACTGAACAAACTTGTTTTGTTCTCATTTGGCCAAGGGGACTGGAGCATCAAGGGGACAGGCTCCGGTCACCAGCTGGGCGTTTGGCCCATAGGGCCCTTTTGATGTCTGCTGCAGAGACAGTATGATGCTAGAGCTGGAAGCTACATAGACCTGAGTTCAGATCTCACTGAAGACACTTGCTAGTTGTGGCCCAGGGCAAAGCAGTTAATCTCTCTTAGCTACTTTATGAAAGAAAGAGAGACAGACAGACAGAGAAAAACAGAAAGAGACAGAGACAAGAGACAGAGAGAGGAAGGAAGGAAGGAAGGAAAGAAGGAAGGAAGGAAGGAAGGAAGGAAGGAAGGAAGGAAGGAAGGAAGGAAGGAAGGAAGGAAGAAAGGAAGGAAGGAAGGAAGGAAGGAAGGAAGGAAGGAAGGAAGGAAGACAAAGAAAGATGGAAAGAGAGAGAAAGGAAGGAAGGCAGGAAAGAGGGAAGAAAGAAAGAGAGAAGGAGGAAGGAAGGCAAAGAAAGAAAGAAAGAGAGGGAGGAAAAAAGAAAGAAAAGAAGGGAAAGAAAGAAAGGAAGGAACAAAGGAAGGAAGAGAGAGAAATAGGGGAAGGAAGAGAAAGATAAAGAGAGAAAGAAAAAGAGAGAGAAGGAAGCAAGCCTCTGCACAGGCCTTCCTCGTGCCTGGAATGCCCTCACTTCTCCCTTTTTTGTCCTGTAACCTCCTAGTTCCCTTTAAGGCTTAGTAGGGCAGGGACTAAGCTTGTCTATGGCATCTGGTACGTGCCAAACTGTATTAAGCATTTTCCCATTACAACAACCCTGCAAAGCAGATGTTGTTATCATAACATGTTACAATTGAAGAAACTGTGGCAGACAGAGATGAAGAAACTTGCCCAGGGTGAGAGCTAGGAAGTGTCTGAGGCTAGATTTGAACTCGGGTCTTTCATGTTCTATCCCCTGTGCCATCCAGCTGCTTCCTCCAGGTTTGACTGCTTTCCTTCTCCTCTCCCTTCTCCCACTCATTCTTGCGTTATCTTCTATCCCTCATGTATTTGTAAGGCAGGCTCCAAGCACCTCAGACACTGGCTGGGCGACCTCACCCTTTCACGTCTCCAGGTGCTCTTTAAAACTCTTAAACTGAACAGAAGGTGTTGACCTGCACTGGTAGAGGGGGTTTCCTCACCTGATAGTTCCCTATACCTCCTTCTCCCTCTTTTCCTTCAGGCACCACTTTCTGAATGAAGCCTTTCTTGATTTCCCATCTATCTAACTCCTTTGGGTTCAGTCTAAATACTTATCCAAGTCCTTGTTGTCTTTCCCGTTATATTGTAAAGTCCTTGAAAGGGGCGGGAGGGGGGCGCTATTTCAGTCTTTTTTTGCCTTTGCATCTGTTGTCTGGTGTTGTTCCTGGCATATAAGAGGTGTTTAATAAATGCTTATGGATTGACTGATTGTAAATTCATGAGACTGTCTCATTTTTTGTCATTGTCACCCCCCCCCCCCCAGTGACTGTAACACTTAATAAATGTTTGTTAATTGGTTGATCCAGTTGATTAGAAAGCCAATACATACAAGATCACTTGGGCCACAGACATGAATATCCTTCCCATCCCATCGAGCCATGCTAAGTGCTGTTGTCATGGCAACATGTTACCCCACCTACCCTCCTTCCTTTCCACCTCCTGCTCAGAGTGCATTTTATCCAATCAATGCTACTGTGCATCTGTAAAGGGTGTATCAGTCTGATGCCCTGTGCATCACCTCTTCCTCCTAGTGACACTAACAGACCAAAATTCCTTTCCCCTGTGGCTCCTGGTAGCTGATCATCTTCTATTAGGATGTAAACCCCTTGAAGGCAGGGATTATGACACTGTCACATTTGTTTTCCCAGCAATCGGTATTGTGCCTTTTCATATATTCAGGAGTTTTCAATTCAATCTTAAGAGGGAACCATAACAAACTGAACTTTCCTGAAATGAGACTGAATGCCTTCTTATTTGACCTTCAAAAGAAGGTATTGTGGCATTAGCTTTATGATCCCTATTTTAGAGCTCAGGGCTCTTAGGCACAGAAAAGTTAAGTAATTTGCCTGAGATTCACAGCTAATGATAGATGAAGGTCCAGGGTAGTCCCTGGGCAAGATTTGTAGTCCTAGGTTATTTCCTGGGATCTATCCTGGACTTGCTGAGCCCTTAGACTGCCCTTGATGATCCTGGCTGGTATTTTGAGCATCACTAGGTGGCGCAGTGGTTAGAGTTCCAGTCTGAAGTTGGGAAGACTCATCCTTATGAGTTCAAATTCAGCCTCAGACACTTCCCAGCTGCATGGCCCTGGGCATAATAACTCATGCTGTACACACTGGGAATGGGCTGAGCCAGAAGGCAGTGGGTTTCTATTCACTAGGGATATTCAAATAAAGATTTAATGAATACTTTAATGAATACTTGTCACAGATCTTAGAGCTGGGGAGGAAGGAAGAGAATAAACATTTATTAAACACCTACTATAATCCAGGCACTATGCTAAGTGTTTTACAGACGTGATCTCACAGCAATTGGAGGTCTATTTTACAGCTGGGATAGATAAGGTAGAATAAGATGAAATAGGATAAGATAAAAACTGTATTAAATACTCACTTTAGAGATCTTTTGATTCATGCATAAGTTGGATTTAAGTGAGGCAGAGTTGCACGAAGTCGTCAGCCTCACTCTCTCCTCCAGAGTCATCATAGTCCAGTAGCGGGGCAGTCAAGATGATTGGTGATGGCTCAGGATGCAGTGGATGACCTTGGTGTCTAACCAAGTTCTAAGTGCTCCACATCTCCTGCTTCATTTGCCTTCATGGCCATTGGAACAAATTGTTCTCATCCACCCATTCCACCAGATGAAGTCTTCACATGCTTGGGATAGACACCCCCCTAACTCACCAATGGGTTTGAGAACCCTTGGTTATCCTCAACCTGGTTTGGCCTGTCTGCTGAAACTGTTTACCAGGGTGTGGTCGCTGTGCATGCTGCAGCTTCTTGGAGCCACAGGTGAGAGTTGGGGGGAACAGGTGGATACCAAAGGTTGAAAGAGCCCTGAAAAGGGTATGGCAACCATCACACCAAAGGTCCTGGTACTGATCCTCCCTGAACACACCCTACACCCCTACTTTAGAGATACAAATACAGGAAAGCAAGAGGATATAGTTCCTCTCCTCAAGGAGATTGCACAGCTTTGGGCAAGCTAGATCAGAAGTTCTTAACTTAGGGGTTCATTAACTTGTCCTTTATAATGGTTAATTTTATTCTCATTGATTTTTAAATTGTATTATTGATTTTTAACATTTTTCAAATTTTGAATTCCAAAATCCCTCTCTTCCCCTTACCCACTGAGAAGGCAAGGAATATGATGTTAATTCTACATGTGAAATCATGCAAAACATTATTTCCATGTTAGTCATACTGCAAAAAAGAAAGAAAAAACAGTTCTTTGATAACTGTTTCAATCTGATTGGTCTCCTTTAGAATCTGATGTGGTTTGATTTTGTGATTCTGAGCAGGGCTCTCCATAGGCTTCTCAGACAGGAGGGCTGAAGGGGTCCAGGACACAAAAGATGAAGAAACTCTGACTACATGACCTCAGAGGTCGATCCCAAAGCTGAGTCCTGTCTGTGATTCCCTACTTTGGGTAGATTCTTAACCAGAGGCTCTAAGAACCCTTCGGTCTGTCATTATTATCTCCATACTTAAAGCCAAGAGGATGGATGAGTTCACAGAATGAATGAACATAAGTTAGAAGAATGGAAGGTCTAGATTTGAGCCATGAGGAAGAATAGGTCTTTGGGGGAAATAAGTCCTAAGCTGATGGTACAAGAGAGGAGAGGAATTATACCAAGAATAGCTGATATTTCTAGATTATTTTGAGGTTTGCAAAGTGATTTACATCTGTTATCTTATTTGATCCAAGCAATACTCTGTGTAGTAGGTACTATCATTTTCATGCCTGTTTTATACACGAGCAAACTGAGACCCATGGAGGTTACATAGCTCAGGGTTACATAGCTAGTAAATGACTCAGGTATTCAAATCCAGTTCTTTTTGTTCCAGTTCTAGTACTCTATTCACTAGGCAACATTGTCTCCCAAGGAGATCCTAGGGAGGCCCTCAGATTTGACCCAAAAGAGGTCATGATAAGGGTGGATAGGAAGAGGAGGCTGCAGGTGTAGACCACACATTGAAAGAGTCTGGCAGCAGATGGAAGGAGGAAAACAGGGCAGTTCCTGGAAGGGCTAGCAGGGTCATGTGGAGCATTTTTTATTATTATTTAAAGATCAGGAGATCTGAGCATGTTGAAGGCAGACAGGAAGGAGCCCTGGGAGAGAGAAGGATGAAAGATACCAGAGAGGGAGGGTTATGATGGCAGTGACTCTTGGAGGAAGTTGGAAGGCCTGAACTATGGAATCCAGGTGGAGTAAGCTGATTTTGGACAAGAGGGCAGAAAGCTTCTCATCTCAGATGAGAGAGGGAGGGAGGGAGGGAAAGAGAGGAGAGAGAGAGACAAAGACAGAGACAGACAGACAGAGAAAGATAGAGACAGACAAAAACAGAGATAGAGAGATGGGGAGAGAGAGAGAGAGAGAGAGAGAGAGAGAGAGAGAGAGAGAGAGAGAGAGAGAGGAGAATGTAGTGGTAGGGGATTCTTAGCCACATAAGAGGGCCCTTCCAGCTCTGGGACTCCAGAATTCCAAGACAATGAGATACTGAGGTCAATCAGTCAATCAGTGAGCACTTATGATGCCCCTTCTGTGCGGCTGGCACAGTGTTAGGCAAAGAAGATACAGCAAGAAATAGAAAAGAATCTCAAGATCAGCAAAAAGAGCCCAATCTTTAGACCCAGAGGATGTGGGTTCAGATCCCACTTCTGATGTCTCCTTGGGCAATTCATTTAAACTTCCTGGACCTTAGGTTTTTGCATCTGTGAACTGAGAGGGTTGAACTTGATGACACTTAGGCCCCTTCTAATTCTAAATCTATGATCCTATTAATAATTTCGGGGCCAGAGAGAGAATGAAAATATGTGCATGTGCCTTCCAGAAAAGTTCCGCCATTTTTTAGTCATGTCTGACTCTGTGACCCCATTTGGGGTTTTCTTGGCAAATGTACTGGAGTGGTTTGCCGTTTCCTTCTCCAGCTCATTTGATAGATGAGGAGACTGAGGCAAACGGGTTAAGTGGCTTGCCCAAAGTCACACAGCTAGTAAGAGTCTGAGGCCACATTTGAACTCAGGGAGATGAATCTTCCTGCTTGGAGCTGTACCCACTGAGCCACCTAGCTGCCTGTGTCTTCCCTGTGAGACAACCCTGAAATTATCCTGCCTACACCTTGTTTGTACATAGTTGCTTGCAAGTCATCTCCCCCACTAGAAAGTGAGCTCCTTGAGGGCAGGGATGGTTTTCGTCTTTCTGTTTCATGAGTGATCAGTACAGTGCCCAGTGCACAGTAGGTATTTGTTGATTGATAGCATAAATAACTATACAAAATAGGGGTGAATGAAGAAACTCAGCCAGCTGAACTGAATCTTCTGCGTTAAAAGAGAGGTAAAATCATTGGCTAAAAGTGGGAGGTAGGGAGAACTACCATTTTAGAGGGGATGGTCTGTAATAAACCCAGTGGGAAATATTCCAGTGAGTCACTTAGAGACATGATAGGTCCAAGACCATCTGAATTCAATGTCTGAAGTAAGATACTTCTAAAAGTGACATGTCCCTAGAAGCCTCTCTCTGATTGGAAGGCAAGGATATTTAATAGATTGACAAACCAGCCGAGCTAATATGGAATATCTGAAAGTTGCAGGTCAGATGTGCAGTCCAAAGTCCCACAGGAGCTTGTTTTCCCTGAAACACTTTCACAGGAGGGCTGATGATTAGAAAAGCAATCTAATCAGGAAGAAATGAACCACTAAGGCTGATTTCCTAAAAGCTGCTGGTCAGTGTGTATATAAAGAATGAGTTATGGTTGCTAATTACCCCCCTGAAGTCCTTCAGAGGACAAAGCTCTTTATGACTCTGGCTTTGAAGTCAAACTTGGATATACCTTGAGAAGGTCAGAACTGCCAGGCTCTGTATCAGATGATGCAGCTTTGGGGGACATTTTCATGGAAGACAGGAAAAAGGGTAAATATACAGCAAGATTTACAGTAATTTCTAATATCGTCTGATACATTACCATAGTAACGAACTTTCTCATCACATGATAACAATTCCTTAGGCAGCCTTGGTCAAGCAACAAACAAACTGGAGAGGAAACAGTTTTGTTGTTGATTTTTCTGGTTTTTGTTTTGTTTTGTTTTGTTTTCTAAGACAATACTTTCTAAACCTCTTAAGATTTAGAGAGTCAGTTTGGATTTGGGGGAAAGGCTCTAACTGTATCCGAGTTGGTTCACCAGAAATATTTTTATGAACCCATGGGGGATTGATTGGATGCCGAGGTGACATATGTCAGGCCCGCCCTGGAAAATGGATTCCAAATTGCATTTCCAACCCTCTCAATGTGGGCATTTGGAACAAGAGTCTTTCATTATTATCTTGCTGGTGTTTAGTGGAGTTGGAAACCCACAGTTAAGAGACTAATATCAAGGAGGCCCGGATTCTGTGTAACTCAGTCCAAAGCTGTCGGGAAGCATCCACCTCTTCAATGACAATGGTACCCATTGTCACCACGAAGCGTCAGTCCCAGGCTGTGACTTCCAGAGCTAAAGCCACACTTCCCCTAGTCTTCGGGATAGCCAGGGGTCTCATTCCTACGAAATGTGTTTATTCAGTCTAGTAAAAACATGAAATGGGGAATAAATCTCTGCCGACCCCAAAATGCTTTTCACTGCAGCTGTGAACCATAAAACATTTAGAAAGGCGTGTGCAAGAGTCATGAGACTGGTTTCCTCAGCTCGAGCAGAGGGTGAGACCTAGGAGGTAGCCATTTGGAGGGTCAGAACTTCCCTGGAAAATTGTGGGGAGAGGGAGGGGCACATTATATAAGGTGTCAAATTATTTCTTCCCAGTAATGAAAAGCATGCACCGCAGAGTCTGCTTAGCCATATAAAATCCAAAGGCCTGTGACTTTATGTCGTAAAAGGGGTTAATCGTCAGTTTCAGAAAGTGGCAAGTTTATTGATCTTGTTAAAGGCAACAGAGCATGTGTGGCTGGTTACCCCTGTGGGGGGGGGGGGGGCGGAATCCATCCCCATCTTGTTATGCTTTGGACAAAGTTATTGGGTTTGGAGACCAAGTTGAGGGAAGTGAGCAAGCACCCAGGAGCTGACCTTTTCACCTGTCCAAGTTCCATCCATGCTTCAAGGCCAAGCCCAAGTTCCAGTTTCTCCAGGGCTTAGTCATTCAATGTACAATCCTATGACCTCAGAATCCTGAACAGAAATCCCGGAGTCCAGTAGAGCTGGCTCCCGCTTATCTCCCTCTCCCCTAAAACTTTCCCTTTGGTACCATTTAGTACAATGGTATATTCTGGAATTATTATTTTATTGTTTTACCTGTGATATTCCTCTTGCACCACCTAGAGAGGAAATTTCTTAAGGGCAGGACTGGATTTTGTCCTTGTTTATCCCCCATGGCATTTGTGGTCAGATGGTAGATTTACAGCTGAAAGTGACCTCAGAGGCCAGTAAGCTCAGCCCCCTCATTTTACAGCTGAAGAACTTTAGTCTTCGTAGGTGAAATGACTTTGCCAAGGTCTTACAGGGAGTTAGTGGCAGGGATAGGATTTGAACCCGATTTCTTTGCATCCAAAGCCAGTGTTCTTTCTGTTGCATTACCAAGCCACATCCTGACAGAGTGAAACTCTAGCCTGAGGACACAGTCCACCTGATTGCTGACTGAGTGCTAACAAGCCTGCTTATGACTCACTCTGTCTACCAGATGGCCCAAGACTACAGATAACTGTGGTTCATTTTGATTTTCCACCATCTTGCTATTTAGCTGTCACCACTTCCCTGATTCTCCCCACCTGGATGAGTCCCCTTACATAGGACCTAGAACTGCAGACCTCGGACTTCCAGAGTCCCTGACCCCACTATAACTTTTCTTTGTAATCTGCTCATCTTTGGAGTATCTACCTTAAGGCCTAACTAGTTGATTGATGACTGTGTGAATACAAACTAGCCTAAGAACCTACAAACCAAACACCATTCACTCACTTTCACATCTTGTCCAGACAGCTAATGACCCATTTTGCTGTCTGGTTTCTGACGTTTTGTATCCCCTTAATCACCCTTTCTCCTTCCACACGTATAATTCCTCTTGTGCTGGGCTTAGGAATCAAAGTAGCACCCTTTTATTTGTATAAGGATTATTGCAACTAACTGCCTTATACATTAACTCAACACTCAGCATCCCTTTTTCTCCCTGGACAAACCACCTCTGACCTGGCTACCACTTTTCCCTATGTGTTCCTTTCCACAATTAGATGTAAACTTCTTGAGAGTAGGGATTAGCTTTTTTTAAATGTGTACCATTAGCTTTCATTCATTCATTCATCGATAGTGTTGGGTTCATAGTAGGTGCTTGATAAACACTATTTGCTTGTTTGCTTGAAGATAGAGTTTAGAATGGGGACATGATAGTTATCAACTACTTTGTAGGGTTATTGACTCTGCTTAGACCCAGAGGATGGAATTTAGAACAATGGGTAGAAATTGTACAGAGGAAGATTCTGACTTGAGGTCAGGAACAACCTAACAGTGAAGAGTTGGAGAAAGTGGAATGGGCTGCTTGGGGAGCTACTGAGTTCCTCCTAATGAGATGAATGACTACTTTCCAGGGGTATTGAAGAGGACAGATTCTGGTTGGCTTGGATGTCTGAGGCCTCTGAGGGCCCTTTCAGTTTGAAGAGTCTGTGATCCTGGCTATTTCTTTACAGCCACAATCAATCCCTTGGCATACCAGTCTCCTCCCTCAGGTGTTGCTAATACCAATGAAATCACAAGCCTGGTTACTGTTCCTCCCTGAGTTTTATTATTCTGTGTTTGGATATTTTCTTATGAATTCATAAAATTGCAACTTATTTATCATTAATTAATTAGTTGACTCAAAAACCTACTTTAGTTTATCAAATAAACTAGAGAAACTTTTTTCCTCTGGTAGATTACAGTATCTCTCTATGTTAAATATTCTATTATCTTATGATTAAATGTTGAACTTACTGAATACACGATTTAACAATTGAAATTAACAATAGGATGAAAAATACAAATCATTATTTATGATATTTTATCTTCGCTAAAGATCACAGTCAGAGTCACCTTAAACCAACATGTGCTGTTAAATGTTTGACAACTGGCTCTCTGGGGGAAAATATGTACATCAACATATTTTTAAGATTAGTCTACATTATGGAGTCTAGGAAATCACAGAAACCATAAACGAAAGCCTGATTTGTATAGCATTTGATGATTTTTAAGGTATAAATATTCACAGTGAAAATTGAACAGTTGGCTTCCTCCAGCCCTCCAGTACACCGCTGCCTTCAGCCCTCGATGTAACAGCTGATGAGCCCTTCCAGAAACACATTTTCACCATTCAGTTCACTGCCGATTCTAACTGAAGTCTTGCAAGAGTCTTATCCATGTTTCTCCTCAGGATAAATGTTCAATTTAGTTTCTCAGGAAATAAGTTATGTTCCTTCTTTTTCTTTCTCTTCTCAGTCATCACAGGAAATAATCTCTCTGTAAACTGCCAATGGTTCACATTTTTATATAATTCTCTTTTTAATGTTTATAATATAACCGTTCAGACAATTCTTACTTGAAATAAATTTCTCCTCACCTTTCCCCCTCTTTCATCTTTGGAGGTTATCTCAATAATAATAATGTAAATACTAATTACTTAAAAACCACATATCCTCCTTGACTCCACAAGGAGAAACAACATATTACAAGGTATTTGCAATTATGATTCCCCAAACTGCCTTTTCTTCATCATTCCATTTGACTCTCAAACAAACAGTAACAGTATCTATAGTCTCTACGGGAGAGCTTAATGCTGTAAGTGTTACATTATTAGCAAGATTGTTTCTTGCCAGACAATACCTGATGACAGCCTGGTGTAGTAGAACCTGGATTTGGAGTCAAGGGACTAGGGTTTGCCTAGCTTCTCATCCTTACTATCCGTGTGATCTTGGGCAAATCACTTAACTTTCCTGAGCTTCATTTTCCTCATCTGCAGGCCTGTGAATTCTCCTCTAGCTCTGCTTCCATAATCCTTTGAGCCTTGGGTAACTCCTCCAGAGCTTGTCCTTCTCTGATATAGCCTTTGAGAATCCAAGTAATTCACTGTGAAGGGCATAGTACCTCTGTCTTACACTGCCTGCGTGACCCTGGGAAAGTTACCTGATGTGTTGGTTTCTCAGGGGACGCTCCATAAATTGCAGGACATCTGCCAATATTCATGAATGTAGAGAATTCACTACAAGGATGACCTATAGAACTGATTATTCACCTCTCCAACCAAAAAGAGAAAGGAAGGAAGGAAGGCAGAAAGACAAGACAAGACAAGACAAGAAAAGAAAAGAAAAGAAAAGAAAAGGAAAGGAAAGGAAAGAAAAGAAAAAGAAAAACCCAGCATGAAATCGAGGCCCAAAGAATGCCCAAGGATACACAGCTAGCAACTGTTCATGAAGATCTGCATGGACAGATTCAGCCTCCATACTTCTTTATAGCAAAAGAAGGTGGTTTGCATCTCTGCCCTTCCATTCTGTATTCTCTCTCAAATACATGGTCTTTATCTGTCAGATATCAGTTGGCAAGTGAAGGCTGGCTTTTCCAAGTTAGTGAGAACAACATATTAAATGGGTGAGAGACTGAATTATAGAGCCATAGGTTTAGAGCTGAAAGGGACCTTAGGCTAATAAAGCCTCCTGACAGGCAATCGGTGATGATCTCCAGATTCACACCTGCTGATGAGAAATGGCTCCTTAAAAGCCTTGGGATTGCCATGATGGATTCGTATTTGGGACTACCTTGCTGATATCAGCATGGGTACCCTCTCCTGGCCTTATACTGTCCCAAGAAAAGAGGATCATGGCCTCCCTCACTTTTTTTCCCCTGAAGGTGAAGTGAAAGGTGGCAAATCAAAGTAAATCAGCCAAGAAGCATTTACTAAATGTCTGTTGTGTGCCAGGAAGAGTGCTAAATATTGGCAACACAAACAGAAGCAAAAGCCAGCCCTTGGTCTCAAGAAGCTCCCAGTCTAATGAGGGGATAATGTGAAAAGAGCAAGAGACAGACAGTACAAGTTGAGGATCATCAGCGGAGGGAAGGAAAGCATTAGGATTAAAGGAGATCCAGAAAGGTTTCACATGGAAGGTGGCATTTTAGCTGGGACTTGGAGGAAATCAGGTTGCAGCAGGGAGGATTATGGAGGGAGAGCATTCCAGGCTGGGAGAGAGTCTGAGACAATGCCCAGAGGCAGAGGCCAGTGTCAATGATCACGGAGTATGGGAGAAAATTGGAGGGAGTGAGACAGGGTATAGGTAAGGAGACTAGAAAGGCAGGAAGGGGCCAAGTTGTACAGGGCAGGTAACAGGGAGCACTAGAGCTTATTGAATGGTGTGCGTGTGCGTGTGTGTGTGTGTGTGTGTGTGTGTGTGTGTGAGAGAGAGAGAGAGAGAGAGAGAGAGAGAGAGAGAGAGAGAGAGAGAGAGAGAGAGAGAGAGAGAGAGAGAGAGAGATGATCATTTCCACACTTTAGGATGCTGAATTTGATAGTTGAATGGAAGATGAGTCTGAGTAAGGAGAGACTTGAGGCAGGGACACTGAACAACAGACTTGAAACAGTTGAAGTGGTGAGGGCCTTCAGGCCTAGAGCCTGAGTTTAGAGTGAGGGCTGCTTTCCATTTGGACGGCATAGTTTCCTTGCTGAGTCATACAGGCCTAATGCGCATTTACATTCAGAAAAGCACACCGCTACATATTTATTATCACTCTGTGATAAGCTCTCCTGGTGATGGAAAGCAGCCCCCCACTGTGAAACTGTGGACAGTGTCCAGGGTCTGGCCTCTGGACTCCATCCCCCCCCCCCCCACACACACAATGATGTTGTGGTATGCCAGAGTATATGCAAATCAAACTATTTTTAACATGATCTGCTTATATTTTTTATGTCAGTCTCTCAACCAGTAAAAAGCTTGCCAATTTTGAGGACTCATGTGCCCGGTCAGTTATGGGTAGCTGAGAGATAGAGTGATGTACTGGAAATATTTGGAGGACCCAGGTGGCAATCATGGCTCTGCCACTGTAACCCTCCAGGAATCTCTCAGTATTGCTGCTCCTTTTGTGCCATCATATATAAAATGAGGGAATTGAATCACATCCCCCCAAGGTCATTTTAGCACAAAGTCTGGCATAGTCAGCACTCAAAAAGTGACTGTTGCTGTCTCTGAGGGTTTTTCTCAGCCTAAATCCATGATATCCATTTTAGGATCTCCATTTTAGTTTCTGGGATTATGGCTAATGTCCATCCACTTGACTAATGTCCTGGGATTGTGATTTAAAAAAAAAAAAACATTTTCACTCTCTTTGATGTTTACAAAGTACTTTACATACTTTTAAGCTTCACAATCACCTTGTGGGGGTAGCAGATAGGTAGGTAGATAGATAGATAAAGTGATATATAGATGATGGCAGATAAGTGATAGATAAATAGATGAGTGATAGGTGATGACAATAGATAAGTAGATCATAAATATATGATGATGAAGATAGATAAGTGATCGATAGATAAAGAAATGATGAGATAGACAGACAGACAGATGGATAGAGCTCTTGCTAAGTGCCAGGCACTGTGCTAAGAGATGATGAGATAGGCAGAGAGACAGACAGACGGGTAGAGCTCTTGCTAACTGCCAGGCACTGTGCTAAATGATGAAAATACAAATACAAGTGAAAAAAGATCTCTAGTCATCCTGATGAATATCTGGTCACTGGACTCAGATGGCTCCAGAGGAGAAGTGAGGTTGGTGACCTTGCACAGACCTCCCTCACTCAAAACAAAGTCAAATGGAAGTCATATCATCATTTCTTTGATGGCATGGTCTTCTTAGGCAATGCAGCATGAATACAACAATATTCTAATGGGGGGAAACCTTCAAGAGAAAGGAGCTAGAAATTTGGGGGGAGGGTTCAAAGAATCAGCAGCACAGGCTGGTGAAGAGTAAGCTCAGGTTGGCCCAGATGGTTTTTTTGCATGAATTCTCCAGTGGGAGAAGGGAGTGCAGGAGAGGCTTCCCCAGGTAAAGAGAGATGGAAATACCTGGAAAGGTGAGATAACAAGTGGGTAAGACCTGTATGCACTACAGTTTTCCATCTTCCTGTTTTCTGGATAGGGAGCCTGAGGCTTTGTGAAAAGCCTGGCTTGCTTAGTTCCCAAGCAAGCCTGGATGTGTCACCGGAGGAATGTGGACCTAAGTCTTACTAACCACCATGAGACTCAGCCTCTAGTTTCCAGAGACTATAAAGTCCTAGTAGCGTGAAGGCAATTCCAAGGTTCTCTAGTTAGCTCCCTCATTTGAGCATCATGAGGGAAAAATTTACCAAAGTTCATAAGATGCTGGATCTAGAGATGGAAAGGGGCTTGAAGGTCATTTAGTCAATTACTTTCATTTTACAGATGAGGAAAGTGAGGTCCAAGGAGGATCAATGACTTGTCCACCATGATCCAGTCACTGGGTAACTGTGCCAGGATCCACCACTCACTTCCCACTCTACTTCCTGTGTGAACATAGAGCTGTTTGGGACTGATGACTGCTTCCTTCCTTGAGGGTTAAATGAAGGGAATAAATTATAGTTCTGGTAACTGGTTTGTTTTCCTAGCTAATAGCCTGGTTGTTTAACACCCTTTTGATGTGCTGAGGGGCCTTAATGAGGACATTTAAATAAACAAACTCTTAGGTTCAGAATGTTGGCCGAGCCACAGCTTCTTAATTTGCTAGTTGCTGATAGACATTAAGTCCCAGGTAAACATTCACTGGGATAGAGATTATGAATGAATGAATGAACGAATGAACCCTTCTTTCACCATCCTTGCAATGAGTAATAATCATTGGATTTTGCTTCTATTTTATTGCTGTTACTGATTTTTTTTCCAGAAATGAAGAGAAAATGTGCAAAATTCCCTTTGAAATTTGTGGCATTTTTGAAAGTGGGGGGAGGGAGATATCTGATATTCACAGCGGGAAGGAATGAGGGGCTTTGACTTTTCCTCTTACTGAGGTTAGGGATGGCAGAAAATGATTTCTCAGCACCCAAGAAGCCTGAGCTGATGGCAGCTTTAGGGCAGGGTCATGGATTGGGCAAAGAGCTCCAGCAAGGGCTTGGGCGGTAGGTCTATTTTGGACATGCCCAGATACGTCCATGAAAAACTGAGAAGAGAACCCAAAGATTTCAGAAGTGTTTTCCTGTGTACGGTTCAGCTCCCTGAAACTATATGCATGTTTGTTTGTTTGTCTGCTTATTTATTTGGTCCTAATCAATGATGTCAGTGGAATGGGGAACTCCTGGTGTGGACTCATCCTCCTCAGTGCAGTTCTGAGACCAGAAGGCACAGATGTGTTGCTGATCTGGGTGATGAGAGGTTAAGTGACTTGCTTCCCCATGGTCATGCAGTCAATTTTAAGCAATCAAGTGTTTGTTCATAGCTGACTCTGCTTCAGGCACTATGCTAGGAAAAGGGATATTGGATTCCCCAAATGAAAAATGGTCAAAGGATGGAACAGGTGGTTTTCAGAGGAAGAAATTAAAGCTATCTATAGTCAGATGAAAAAATGCTTTAAATCACTATAGATTAGAGAGATGCAAATCAAAACAACTCTGAGGTACCACATCACACCTATCAGATTGGCTAACATGACAAAACAGAAAGATGATAAATGTTGGAGAAGATGTGGGAGAGTTGGAACGCTAATTAATTGTTGGTGGAACTGTGATCCAACCATTCTGGAAAGCAATTTGGAACTATGCCCAAAGGGTTACAAAAATGTGCATACCCTTTGACCCAGAAATATCACTTCTGGGACTCTATCCCAAAGAGATCATAGAAATGAAAATGGGTCCCACATGTACAAAAATATTTATAGCAGCTCTCTTTGTGGTGGCCAAAAATTGGAAATCGAAGGGATGCCCATCAATTGGGGAATGGCTGAACAAGTTGTGGTATGTGAATGTAATGGAATACTATTGTGCTAGAAGAAATGATTAACAGGAAGACTTCAGAGAGGCCTGGAAAGACTTACATGAACTGATGCTGAGTGAAAGGAGCAGAACCAGGAGAACTTTGTACACAGCAACAACCACAGTGTGTGAGGAATTTTTCTGTTAGACTTAGTACTTCATTGCAATGCAAGGACTTAAAAATTTCCCAGTGGACTTTTAAGGCAAAATGCCTTCCACATCCAGAGAAAGAATTATGGAATTGGATTGCAGAATGAAGTAGACCAGTTTCTTTTGTATTATGTTTTGTTTTGTTTTATGGTTTCTCCCATTCATTTGAATTCTTCTATGCAACTCGACTAAGGTGAAAATATATTTAATAGGAATGTGTAGAACCTATATAAGATTGCATGCCATCTCAGGGAGGGGGAAGGGAGGGGAACAATCTAAGATAGATAGAAGTGATTGTAGAACACTGAAAACAAATAAGATAATTTAAGTAAAAAAAGGGATATGGAGAAGGGGCAGAGCTTGACCTATCCCTTTATAACAGCAAGGCCACCTCTCTTCCCTCTGTGCCAAGCTACATCTCAGCTGCCCTTGAGGTTCAAGACAGGCAAAATGCCTGTTGAATCTTTTGTTGTGTTCATTAATGAGACTTCTACGGCCCTTTGGCAAAGCTAAACCCTGTTACTCAGAATCACATAGACTTGAAATTGGCAGAGACATCAGAGAACATCCATTTCAACCTGTATCTGAATAAAGACCTCATCTACATCCTGCTGCCCAAGTGGTCATGCAGACAATATCACCCCCCATTTGGCAAACTCCAGTCGCTGCCAATCACCTCCAGGATGATACAAAGTGCTCAGTCTGGCACTCCAAGCCCTTCATGACCTGCTCCCTCCTACTTTCCTCCCCAGTCTGTAATGCTGGTATCCTGGCTTTTGTGATCTCTGCGTTTCAGGGTCCAGGCCACTGGAGACTTCTTCCCCACTTTTAATGGAGTGGTCAAGTGTGAATCAAGAAGGTAGAAGGTCTGACCTTGTCAGCAGTGGAGAGCTGCTTTCGCAGCTCAGCCATATGAGTCAAAACTGTCCCCTCTTTCAGGGTCTGATGGTTTGTCAAAAACCTGATTCCATAGAGCTAGAAGAAAAGGAGGTCCCAGTCAGTTAATAAACTAATGTCTGTACACACTTATTAAATACCTAATGTCTACGGAGCAAGGTGCTAATCTTGTAGACTGTGTTTACAAGTTGTCCTCTGTCTGAGAGCTGACCTGCTTGGGTTTAAAGAGATCGATGTGCAAGTGTGATCATCTCACACCTGAAGTCACAGAATGCTGGTGCTGGAAGGAGCCCAGTAAGCCAGATCACTTATAATGAGTATCACATGCATGCACGCACACACACACACACACACACACACACACACACACACACAGGAATGAAAGAAAGGAAGGAAGGAGGGTGAAGAAGGAAAGAAAGAAGAAGGAAGAGAGGAAAAGAAAGGAAGGAAGAGAGAGGAAAAGATAGAAAAAAGAAAGAAAAAGAGGAAGGAAGATGGAAAGAAAGGAAGGAAAGAAGAAAAAGAAAAAAGGAAAGAAAGAGAAAGAAGAAAAGGAAGAAAGTAAACATTTCCCATACACAGAC
The DNA here is from genome assembly GCF_028372415.1 of Notamacropus eugenii. Taxonomy (NCBI): domain Eukaryota; kingdom Metazoa; phylum Chordata; class Mammalia; order Diprotodontia; family Macropodidae; genus Notamacropus; species Notamacropus eugenii. Next base: position 524,631,631 of record NC_092873.1, read on the forward strand.
TGTCTTCATAGGCTGCTGCTGAATGGTTGTCAGCTCATCATTTCATCCAAAACCATTTTAACCCGTATGTTTGTTGTCATAAGCGCAAGTTTCTTATCTAGAAAATAATCTCTTTTCACCACATTTTCTACCTAGCTCATTATAGCACATGAATCTCTGAAGCCAGACCCATTATTCCCTCATGAAATAGAGTCTATTTATCCATGTCTGTGGGGGCTTGAGGGCATTTATGAAAGAGATATATGCTGTGTGAACTTTAAATATTTTCCCAGCAGCTACATGAGGCCAACTCTTGGTGCTCATTCTGTTTTCCAGCCAGACTGGCCTCCATTCTTTTCCTTTACTTCAGGGTTCCATCTCTTTCCTCAACACCTTTGCCCAGGCTGTTCCCCATATCTTGAAAGCTCCCTCTCTTCGCATGTACCTTTTGGAATCCTTAGGTCCCTTCAAGTCTCGGTTTGCCAGTATCCCTGCAAGGCCTTTCTTATGTCCCAGTGGTTACTGTTCTTTCCTCTCCAGATGATACCATGAAGTACTTAGTAAACCTTAAACCATGATATAAATGTTAGTTATCATCATCATCATCACCATCTTACATGTTTATGTGTTATATTCCCCAGTGGACTATTAATTTGTTGAGAGCAGGAAGTGTTTTGATGGTCTTTGCCCATCCTTTGCCTTCCATAGTTCCTTGTCTGTGGTAGAAACTGAATAAAGGCTTGTTAAATTGAATGAGTAAGAGTGTCTGCTTTGGATTTTGGAGCTACCCTCAGTTAAAGTTGTTAAGTCCAAGATGTAATGAAAATGAGGTCCAGATGGCTCCTCTGCTTAGAGGAGGCATCAGTTCAAGTATGGTGGAATTGTGGTCACCATGTTGGCAGAGAGTGTCCACACCAATCCATTCATAGATCTTTAGAAATATGGAGCACATACAACTCAGATATGGTGGTAGTGAGTTACAAGTGTTTGTTGAATGAATGAGTGAATGAATGAATGATCTGAACCTCAGGAAGGTCGAATCACTTGCCAAAGGTGACAAAGTTTGAAGAGCCAGGACAAGAATTCAAATCCCTTAACTCCTGTTTTTTCATCTGTTAATGGATAAGTTGAGAGTAGCTGACCACTAAATTCCTTCCAGCTCTAGAAACCTATGATTTTAGCAGATGGGACAAGCTCTGAACTTGATATCCAAGAGGACCTGGGTTCTAATCCTACTCATATACTAGCTATCTGACTATGGATAAGTCCCTTATCCCCTCTGAGTCTCAGATACTTCAGCTATAAAATGGGAATAAAAATATAGCCTGTCCCTTACAGATAGGATCAAGAGAGATAAAAATATGGAAAGCGCTCATAAACTTCAAGTGGCCATATCAATATAAAGAATTGTTATCATTGTAGGCCTATGATCTGAACCCTACAGGAAAAAAAAAAGCATTTGCCAAGGTCACTTGAGCCGAACTGTAGATCCTTCTTCCGGCCATTCCCTCCTGCCATGCTTCTCCTTGGAGGGACCAAGTGGTTTGTTCTTCTCTATGGGTTGTTTCTGTGGTTGGGAAGTCTGCCATGAATACCGATGAAGGGAGCGCAAGGGGAATTCTAGCTGCTTGTCTGCATTGAAGCAGGGTGAGGGCTTATGGCAAACAATGGGCAATGGAGCCCTTGGTTTCAAGTGATGTGTTAGTGAGACAGAGATCAGGAAGGGCTTTTGTGAAGGATGAGTCATGGAAGAGAAAGAACTCCAGGCCAGAGCAGTGAAGCGTCCCTTTTATGGGACATGGGCCAGGATTGAGGGATGGCTTCATTAGAGAGGGATCATCTTTGTCAATGGTTTCATTGTTGTGTGCGTGTGTGTGTGTGTGTGTGTGTGTGTGTGTTTACCCGAATTTTGGTTTCTTGCACAAATTAGTCATTTACGTTTGACCTTGTTTTTGTTGCTAGGCTTATCCCTGGGCTCAGTGAAAGAATCTTAGAATTTCCGAGATGGAAGGAACTTTAGAAGCAATCCAATCCAATCTGTACCTCAATCATTCATTCAATCAGTCAGTCAGTTGACAAGTTCAACCCCATAGTCCATGGGCCTTTCAATTCATGTCTTCATTTTATTCATTCATTTATTCATTTAATAAGCATTGACTGAGCACATATTAGGTGCCAGAGTCTGTGCTAGGCTGTGAGACACAAGGACAAAAATGGAGCTGTCCTACCCTCAAGGAGACTACATTCCCATGGAGAAGTCACTTGGCATAGTTTTTTCTCAGTTTCTTCATCTGTAAAGTATAATACCTGTAGCATTCAGAAGTTAGCACATTGTCTGACACACAGAAGGTGCTTAATAAATGTTTACAATTGACTATTGACTGTCTCACAGTTCCTGACCTCAGGAGGCTTATATTCCATAGGGGAAGACGATGTACATAATAGATACAATATGTACATGTTCAGTATACACAAAATTCAAACAAAGTAAGAATCCCTTCTGCATCACACCCAACAAATGGGAGTCATTTTGTCTTTAATTTGCTTCAGTTCAACAAGCTTTTTTGTATGTTCTTTGACCTATGGTAGGAGCTTGAAGACCTATAGTGAAGTAGAGTCCACCATTCCCAAAGCCAACTACTTTTTGCTTTGTCTTGTTACCAGTTGTCACACATGCTTTTTTACATCAAACCTAACTGTGCCTTTTTGGCAATTTCAAATCAATATCTGTTCTAATAGAAAGCACTTTGTTCTGCATTCGTAGGTCCCAGGTTCATATTCTGCCTCAAATTCTTCTTACTTTTTGTGACCAGAGGCAAGTCCCTCATAACAAAATAGTGAAAACTGTCATTCCTACCTGCTTTTCCTCCATTTTTCATTTGGCTCTTAAAAATATAGTAACAGTATCTCTAGTTTCTATGGGGGAATTTAACGAAACAGGTGTTACATTAACAAGGCTGTTTCTTGCCAGTTAGTGTTTGATGACAGTGTGTACGCTAGATTTGGAGTCAGATAGTTGGGTTTCAAACTCAGGTCTCTGATACTTATTATCTGTGTGACCCTAGGCAAATTTCTGGGCCTCATTTTCTTCATCTGTAAAATGAGGACGTTAGACAAGATGGCTTTCAAAATCTTTTCCAATTGGAAATCTACAATCTATGAAAGTCCTAGAGTGACCTATTGTTTAGTCATTTTTCGGTGGTATAGCTTACACAAAGCTTTAATACAAAAATCCACATAACAACTTTATGAAGTCAATAGTACCAATTTTGTTCCTATTACAGAGATGAGGAAACTGAGGCTTTGGGGGTTGAAGTGTCTAGCTCACATAACATCGTTGGAGTAGTCTGCTATTTTGTGACTGTGTCCTTAGTTCATAATTTAGTGGTTAAAACTTTTTAAAGACCCAAAATGTAAGGAATCCCCTACCTCTTATAATATAAGAACTTTGAGAAGAGGGGCTACTTTTGCTTCTGTCTATGTAGCTTGGGAGCTTAGCATAGTGCCTAGTATGTTGTAGCCACCTGAGTAAATGAATGAATGAATGAATCAATCAATCAATGAAATGAAGATATCATCTGACAAGCTATTAAGATTCTAAGCCCCTAAAGATCTAGGGGACTGTAAGAGCCCAGCTCATTCATCCAGCTCGCCAGCTGTTTGTTTTCACAGCTCCACTCCGTAATTCTAGTCAGAAGCATGGAGGGTGTGGAAACCAACCTGCTTGGAAAGTTTTTATTTCTTGGTGGATTGAGGGAAATGTTCAGCGTAACCAAACATATACCCTTGTCAGTAAAGGACAGAGAAGTAAAATAAACTCTTACCCCTGGTGCAGACAAGGGGCTGATGGGATAATCAGGTCTGATCCTTTGTGCTCCACACCCCCTTCATTCTGTGGAGCCCCAAAGGAAGAGATCCCAGAGTGTCTTTGAGACTGGGTGCACATTGCCAGAGAGAGGGGCTGCAGTAGAACCCAAAGACAAGGATAACTTACTGTTATATAGCACACTAGGGCTGGTAAAGGCTTTACATGTGGCATCTCCTTTGATTTTCACAACCTGGTGAGGCAGGTGCTATCATTATCTTCACTTTGTTTAATTTAGAAATTTTCAAGTCACGTCTGACTCTCCATGAACCCATTTAGGGTTTTCTTGACAAAGATACTGGAGTGGTTTGCCATTTCCTTCTCCAGCTCACTTTACAGAAAAGGAAACTGAGGCAAGCTGGGTGAAGTGACTCTCTCAAGGTCACACAGTTAGAGAGTGTATGAGGCAGGATTTGAACCTGGGTCTCCTGAGTCCAAGACCAGTGCACTATTGCCCATCCAAGAATAATAAAAATAAAAATCATTATATATTATACATAATATACTACTATAATCGTGATTATTATATGTTTTATGTTTGCATTACATGTGATCATCATTATTATAGCTGTGTAGTGCTTTAAGTTTTGCAAAGCACTTTAAAAATATTTTATCCTCACACTAACCATGGGAGCTACTATTATCTCCATATCACAGATGAGTAAACTGATGGGCAGAGACGAAGTAACTTGCCCAGAGTCACACAGCTACTAAGTGCCTGAGGCAGGATCTGAACTCAGGAGTTCTTGACCCCAGCTCAGCACGGTTTTCATCGTGCCATCTGTCTGCCTATATTGAGTCTTAGTCCCTAAGGCTACTGGCATACGGCTGGGAGACAAAAGACGGTTTGGTGCTCATGGCCCGATGTCGATCATCTGGCTTCCTGCTGGATGCAGTTTTTAATTTCCCTATCAGCTCTTAACTCAGACTTGATTGCGGTGGCCTATGTATATAAAGTTGATTTCATGGGTCTCACCAGTATGGCATTTTCCGATGGGGTCTCTCTCTCTGTGTTAGTAAGTAAAATAATCAATCACCAAATGGAGATAGAGTTAAGTAATCGCACATTTGCAAAGTTGCCTCTGTTTTTGGAGGGGGCCAGCTCTAGACTAGGGGAAGGAGGGGGTCAGGTTTTGGCCATATGCTAAGTTATAATCATTTAGAAGGCAAATGGATGGGATTTTTAATTCAATTATACAGCTATGTGAATTTGAGTTTTCATTCTGGTGCCAAATTTTTGCTGTCTGTTTTTCATCTCACATGAGCTTAAATGTTAGATTATAAGATGAAAGACTCTTCCCATACGTAGTATCCTCAGTTAACCAGATCTTAAGTAACCAGAATTCCCCTCACATCTCTCCCCCCCCCACCCCCTTTGCACTACGTTAAGAGAAAGGACAAGAAATCTAACTGATAAGGGAGAAGAGGGGGCATTCTTCTGTCCCTATTTTCAGAAGTGTTCGGAACAATTTGAGAAAAGGGGAGAGGCAGATGAGCTCAGGAACAGTCAACAAGCATTTATTAAGCACCTACTATATACCCCAAACTGCTAGACTGGGGAATTGAGACAGAACTGAAAGAGTCCCTGCCTTCAAGGAGCTTACATCCCACCAATCAGTCAGTCAGTCAACAAGCATTTATCAAGTGCTTACTATGTGCTAGGTACCATACTGGAAGTGGAGTTTCCTTAACAAAGATAAGAAAAAATAATGTCAAAAGCTCACATTTATATGGGGCTCTCATGCTGGAAAAGTGCTTTTGTATCTCACGGAAGCAGCTGATGGCTAGACCTGGAGTCAGAAAGATCTGAGTTCAAATTCCAGTCACAGATACTTATCGACTGTGTGACCCTGGAGAAATCACTGATCTCTGCAATCATCAATGTTCTCTCCATCTGTCCTCTGAAATGACTCTGTATGAATCATGTGTTTCTTTAGCCATGGACGTGTTGTTTTTCCTCCATTATAATATAAATTCCTTGAGAGCAGGGACATTTGGTTTTCAGGGCCTGATACATAGTAGGTGCTTAATAAATAATTGTTTGTTTCCTTGTATGCTCTAAGACAATTAGTAGAAGAATCTTGATGTTTAGCCTGGGAAAGGGCAGGTTTAGAAATAACCTGATCCTGATTTTTGAAACACGAAGGACTCTTGTGGGAGGATTAGGCTCTTTCTGCTTGGTTTGTGGTGATGTGGCAAGGCAGGCTAATTGATTGGGCAGCAAGGTAGCTTAGTGCAGAGAGGTTGGTCCTGGAGTCAGGATGACCTGTCCTACTAGGTGAGACCTGAGACAAATCATTTAATCTTTCTGTGCCTCAGTTTCTTGATTTGTAGAATGGGGATAATAGCAATTCCCCCTGTTCCCCCCCATGAGGGTAGTCATCAAGGTCAAATGAGATAATGCCTCTAAAGAGCTTCGCAAACCTTAAGGTGCTCTACAAATGCTGTTATTATGAATCTACCAGCAAACATTTATTAAGTCTTTACTCCTTGCTAGGCCAGGTGTGACGTGCTGGAGATTCAAAGACAGAAAGGAAATGCTTCTCAGTTTCAAGAACGTACATTATTATGTACATATCCAGGCAAAATCGAACATTGTAGAGCCAACCAAATATTCTATATTAGGACTCTGAGGCAGTGAACTTCCTGGCCCTGGTGGTAACCAAGTGAGTATCAGAGATGTCCAAGAAGGGATTCCTGTTTTGCCTGGCTTACAGGAGGCACTTAATAAATGCTTATTGATCCAGGAGAGTTTTGAATTTGCTTCTTAACCTGAGGGCCTAGCAGAATGTCTTGTAGAGAACATGCAGGTACTTAAAAAAATTCTTAGGACTGATAGAAGAAGGATGAGAAATGTCCAGAAGACTGGCATATTGTGGTAGCCAGGATCTGACCAGGGTGAGTCAGACAAAAATATCTATAAGAGATTCTTAATCAGGTACATGTTAGAACCTGAACTGCAGTCCCATCTCAGACTTTTTCTAGTGACCCTGGGCAAGTCATTTCCCCTCTGTCAGCCTCACTTTCCTTGATAATAAAACGGAAATAATGACAGCATCTCCTCAGGTTGTTGTAAGGATCAATAAGGTAATCTTTATAAAGTGCAGTGCCTTCTCCCTTCCACATTTCTGAAGGTCTTAGACTCTTACATTTTGTGAACAGGTTAGAAAACAGTCATGCGTGACACAGTCTTAACCTATGTACAAGAAATGAGTGCTGTAGGATAGCTAGCCAGCCTTGCATGGCCCATGGGCCATCCAAAAAAGCTTCACAGACAACAAAGCTATGGGAGCCTTAGCTGTGATGCTCAGAAAGGAGATCGAATAGCTGCATGACTTTGAGGGAGTCACTTCCCCACCTCCCTTCATCCATCTAGGGCTAGGAAAATGAGAAGGAAGCAGCAGCCAAAATCCCTTTGGAGCTTGAAGGAAGGCTCCAAGAAAGGACAACATGTTATTAAAAGTAACTTAAGCCTCTTCCTGTTTCTTTTTTCCTCCAGTTAGCATGTTAGATCCGGGATCACTTTCTACCACTTATAAACTAGTCAGACATGATTTTTTTAGAGACTTGTTTACTCTCTTTCTCCCAGAGCCCATCAGGGGCATGATCTACCCCCCTCAACCCATAGAATGGTCCTCTTGTCAGTCCAGAGCCCTAGAAGAGCAGAGTGCCTCCCCCAACATGCCAGGCAGCCTGCCTCCCAGGGCTCAGGTTGCCCATAAATACCCACATGTCTCCAGGGTGGAGCTAATGGAGCTGCCCATCCTCAATCCAGATTGCTCCATGTGAAGGCAGAGACCGTGGGCCTTCAAAAACAGCCTTTTCTTAATAGATGATGGCTCAGATACTGTTACCTAGAAATCCAAAGGTCTCTGTGGTCATTTGTTTCTTAACCAGTTCTGTCATCAAACCCCAGGTATCTATAATACCTTTCAAGAACAGACATTTAAAAATAATTTTAACCAAAGTCAGATTCTGACTCCATGAATAAACAATAGAGACAATGCCATTTCAGGAGACAGTTTAAAACATCAAGGCTTATTCAGGGTCAAACAACAGCTAGCAGCAGAGAGTAGTATGGGGGAGAAACAAGCATTTATTAAGGGCTAAGCCCTTTATAAACTATCTCAACCCTGGAGGGTAGGTGCTATTATTATCTCCGTTTTACAGTTGAGGAAACTGAGACAAAGAGTGGTTACGTGATTGCCGAGGCTCACTCAGCTGGTGTCAAAATCAGTTTTTGAACTAAGGTATTCCTGATCCAGCACTCTATCCATGCTTTGTGACCTGAGGCAAGTCACTTGATTTCTTGCAACCTCTATTTCCTCCTCTGTAAAATGGGGATAGTATCATCTACTTTGCGAGGATGCTATGATGGTCAAATAAGGTAACATGGAGAGCATTTCTTAAATTTTAAAGTAATTATGGAAATACTAGTTTTTGTCTGAAGATATCTGGATCATCAATTGGATCCAGAATTAGGAAACAAATGAGGCATCAGTGAAGGTTCACAGGTATGATATGAGGTTTGCCCCAAGAATCGTGAATTTAATCAGTCAGTGATTATGTATTAAGTGCCTGCTGTGTGCCAGGCACTGTGCTAAATGCTGGGGTTACAAAAAGAACCAAAAGACAGTCCCCTCCAAAGGTTCACAATCTGATGAGGGAGAGACAACAAGCAGACACTTATGTACCAACAAGTACCATATGGGATACACAGAAAATGATGGACAGAGGAAAGAGCCTAGAAATAAAAGGGGTTGGGGAAGATTTCCTGGAAAAATAGGCATTGTAATGAAGATTTAAAGGAAGCCTGGAAAACCAGGAAGTGGAGATGATCATGGGTTTTGTTTTGAACTTGAAAAGAAAATAGTCTGCTTCGTTCTGTGACCCAATTCCATAGTTCTTTCTCTGGATGTGGAAGGGATTTTGCCTCAAGAATCTATTGGAAATTTTTTAAGTCCATGCATTGCAATGAAGTACTAAGTCTAACAGAAAAACTCCTCACACACTGTGATTTTTGCTGTGTTCTGTGTTCTCCTGGTTCTGCTCCTTTCCCTCAGCATCAGTTCATATAAGTCCTTCCAGGCCTCTCTGAAGTTTTCCTGTTAATTGTTTCTTATAGCACAATAGTATTCCATTATATTCATTTACCACAACTTGTTCAGCCATTCCCCAGTTGATGGGCATCCCTTTGATTTCCAGTTTTTGGCCACCGCAAAGAGAACTGCTATAAATATTTTTGTACATATGGGACCCTTTCCCATTTTTATGATCTCTTAGGGGTACAGTCCTAGAAGCAATATTGCTGGGTCAAAGGGTATGTACATTTTTGTAGGCCTTTGGGCATAATTCCAAATTGCTCTCCAGAATGGTTGGATCAGCTCACAGCTCCACCAATAATGAATTAGTGTTCCAACTCTCCCACATCTTCTCCAACATTATTTATCTTCCTGTTTTGTCGTGTTAGCTAATCTGATAGATGTAATGTGGTATCTCAGAATTGTTTTGATTTGCATCTCTCTAATCCATAGTGATTTAGAGCATTTTTTTCATATGGCTATAGATAGCTTTAATTTCTCCCTCTGAAAACTCCCTGTTCACATCCTTTGACCATTTATCAATTGGGGAATGACTTGTATTCTTGTACATTTGACTCAGTTCTCTAAGTATTTTAGAAATGAGGACTTTATCACAGACACTAGTTGCAAAAATTCTTTCCCAGTTTTCTGCTTCTCTCCTAATCTTGGTTGCATTGGGTTTGTTTGTGCAAAGACTTTTCAATTTACTGTAATCAAAATTATACATTTTGCACTTCATAATGTTCTCTATCTCTTGTTTGGTCAAAATTTCTCCATTCTCCATAAATCTGACAAATACACTGATTTGTTTATAGTTATCAGTCTTTATGCCTAGAACATGTATCCATTTAGAGTTTATTCTTGTGTACAGTGTCAGGCATTGGTCTGTGCCCAGTTTCCACTACACTGTTATCCAGTTCTTCCAGCAATTTTTGTCAAACAGTGAGTTCTTATCTCAGGAGTTGGAGTCCTTGGGTTTATCAAACAGCAGATTGCTATATTCATTGACTACTGTGTCTTGAGTACCTAACCTATTCCACTTGTCTGCCCTTCTATTTCTTAGCCAGTACTGAGTGGTTTTGGTGATTGCTGCTTTATAATACAATTTGAGATCTGGTAGAGCTAGGTCACCTTCCTATCATTTCTTTTCATTAGTTCCCTTGATATTATGAACCTTTTGTTCTTCCAGATAAATTTTGACATATTTTTTCTAGCCTTAGAGAATAATTTTTGGGTAGTTTGATTGGTATGGCACTGAATAGGTAAATTAATTTAGGTAAGATTGTCATTTTTATTATATTAGTCAGCCTACCTAAGAGCAACTGATGTTTTTCCACTTACTTAGATCTGACTTTATTTGTGTGAAAAGTGTCTTGTAATTGTGTTCATATAGTCCCTGGGTTTATTCTGGCAGATAGACTCCCAGATATTTTATAGTGTCTTCCTAACTTTAAATGGGATTTCTCTTTCTATCTCTTGCTGTTGGGCTTTGTTAGTTATATATAGAAATGCAGTTGATTTATGTGGGTTTATTTTGTAATCTGTAACTTTGCCAAAATTGTTTATTATTTCAATTAGTTTTTTACTTAATTCTTTGGGATTCCCTAAGTATCTCATCATATCATCTTCAAAGAGTGATAACTTACTTTCTTCTTTGCCTATTTTTATTCCTTCAATTTCCTTTCCATCTCTTACTCCTAAAGCTAACATTTCTAGTACCATATTGAATAATAGTGGTGATAATGGACATCCTTGTTTCACCCCTGATCTTATTGGAAATGCATCTAGCTTATCTCCATTGCATATAATGCTTGCTGAAGATTTTAGGTAGACACTGCTTATTATTTTGTGGAAAGTTCCATTTATTCCTATGCTCTCCAGTGTTTTCAATAGGAATGGATGTTGTATTTTGTCAAAGGCTTATCTATTGAGATAATCATATGATTTCTGTTAGCTTTGTTGTTGATATGATCAATAATGCTGATAGTTTTCCTAATACTGAACCAGCCCTGCATTCCTGGTATAAATCCCACCTGATCATAATGTATTATTCTCATGATAAGTTGCTGTATTCTTTTTGCTAATATTTAAAATTTGTGCATCTATATTCATTAGAGAAATTGGTCTATAATTTCCTTTCTCTGTTTTGTCTCTTCCCGGTTTAGGTATCAGAACCATATTTGTATCATAAAAAGAATTTCGTAGGACTCCCTCTTCACCAATTTTCCCAAATAGTCTATAGTCTATAGTATTGGAATTAACTGTTCTTTAAATATTTGATAGAATTGACTTGCAAATCCATCTGGTCCTGGAGATTTTTTTCCTAGGGAGTTGATTGATGGCTTGTTCAATTTCTTTTTCTGAGATGGGGTTATTTAAGTATTCAAATTCCTCTTCTGTTAATCTGGGCAATTTATGTTTTTTAAAATATTCATCTATCTCATTTAGATTGTCAAATTTATGGGCATACAATTGGGCAAAGTTCATTTGGGACTTATTAAGTTTTTGACTGGGTGTCCAGTTTGAGATGCCTGCTTGAAAGGCAGTTGGAGATTCAAGATAGGAGGTTAGTCAGGGGAGGAGAATCATCAGCATAGAGATAATCATTAAAGCCATGGGAGCGGATGGAATCCCCAAGTGAAGTAGTCTGGAGGGAGATGAGAAGAGGGCCCAGGACAGAACTCTGAGGCACACCTGTGCTTGGTGCCATGATCTGGAGGAGGATCCAGCAAAGGAGATGGAGGAGGAGGAGCAGGCAGAGAGGGAGGAGGAGAACCAGGAGTGTCCTGAAAATCCAGGGAGAAGAGAGAATCAAGGAGGAGAGAGTGAGCATCACTGCCCAAGGCTGCAGGGAGGCCAAGGAGAAGGAGGACTTGGGAAAGAGCATTCTTTTTTCTCCCAGGGTCACTGGTTCTTCACTAGCTCACCCTGATATCTGCTACTTCTGGCTCCCAGGGGATGGCTCACCTCATCCCTCTTCTTCACCTAGGTACTGTGATATGGGGCACACTGTCCTAGGAAACAGGGAGCTGGACAAGCCTTCTTGACAAGAGATCACCAGAAGCTGCTAGGTATGGAATTGGGCAGCTATAGGTGCTAAATTATGTCATTAAGAGTCCTTTAATACCTAATTAAGATGTTGAAAGTGTATAGAAAAAAGGAATAATTTTGAACAGAAAGGTGGGCAGCTTTAAAAAGCACTTTGTAATGAGGTCAAATGAATGGCCCCAGATTTCTATTTCCTGTAGGACTTTAAAATGTAGTCTCTTCTCATGGAAAGGATATCCTGAATTTGGGCTATGAGTTAAGTCATTTCAAATTAAGCCAACATGAATTTTTAAAATCTCTACTATGTGCCATGTGCTGTGTTGAGTACTGGGGATATAAAGAGAAGCCAAAAGACAGTCCCTGCCCCCAAGTAGCTCCCAGTCTAATGGGGGAGACACCATGAAAGTAACTAAGTATGAGCAAGCAAACAGAAGAAACTGGAGATGATCTACAGAGAGACAGCAGTAGCACTGAAGGGGATCAGGAGAGGTTTCTCTGAGATGAGTTCCAGTCCAACATTTCCAATTGCATGTTGGACCTCTCCATCTGGGTATATAACAGCCATCAAACTCACCTGTCAAAAATGGAATGTATGGTCTACACACACACACATGCACACATACACACATGCACACACATATACACACATACACATACTCTTCTTTTGAATTTCTCTATAACTACTCAGGTGCCACCATCCTTCTAGTTCCCCTAGTGGAAACTCCTTCTTTATTCTTCCATACTCCTCCCATATCTAGGGCTGTGCTGATAGATCTTAAATAATTGACTCTATTGGGCAGAAGGGATGGGGGGAATGTATGCTGACACACTTTTAGGTTCAATCCTCATCATTATTAACATTTTCTCAATCACTTCTTTAGGCTAGACAATCAACAAAACATTAACTCAAGTCCTACTTTGTGGGGTTTGCTGATTTCCAACTTATAAATGACCCCCTGAAAATTTAGCAGCTGGTTCTCATGAGCTGGTTTGAGCTGGCTCCAGCACACCCTACCCCATGGGTAATCAATAGTTTTGAGTTCTGCCTCCAAACAACATTTCTCACTTCCCTTCTCTCCTTTCTACTCCCATAACTACCCATCCGGTACAGGGCTTTGTCATCTCTTGCTTAAAGTATTACAATAGCCTCCTAACTCATCTCTCTGTTTTCAGCCTCTCCCCTTCCAACCTATTTTCCACTCAGCTACCAAATGAATATTCCTAAAACACAGATCTAGCCACATCATTACCCTGTTCAAGAAGCTGTATTCACTCCCCGTTGCCTCTAGGATAAAATAGAAATTCTGTGTTTATCCTTTGATAAACTGGCTTTAACCTTCCTTTAGAGACTGATCGCATTTACCTGCACTACACATTGTACTATCCAGCCAGACCAGACTCCTTGGCATTCCTCTGCAATACACACCATTTCTCACCTCTTTGCTTTTGTACAGGTTGTCTTCCATGGAATAAACTCTTTTTTCACCTCTCTGTCTTATGACCCCTTACTCCTTTCAAGCTCAGCTTGGGTAGCACCCCCAAGGACAGACCTTCTGTGATTTGTCCATTTGTGAATATTCTCTCTCCCCAAAGTGACTCTCAATTTAGCTTGTATCTACTTATCTATATACATGTATCCCCATTCAGCAAATAGCACATAAGTTCCTGGAAGGCAGGGACTCTGATTAGTGCTTTTCTTTGCATCCCTAATATGCAGTAGGTGCTTAATGAATGCTTCTTGATTGAGTGATTATTAATTGAATGGGGCAAAGGACAGTTTAGTTTTTTTCTTTATATTCCCAGTGCCTAGCACAGTGCTTTGTACGCATTAGGAGCTTAACAAATGCTGGTTGAAATGAATCAAATTGAATTGACTGTGAAGCATGTCCTAAGAGAGTTTGGTGGAAGAAACTGGCCACCTGGAGATGAGAAAACATGATGACTGTCATCAATCAATCATTATTCATTTATTAGGCACCTACTATGTGCCAGGCTAGAAGTTTACATTTCATCTGGGAAGATAAGTATATTTGAAAATATATACAGATTTCCTGATTGTAGAGAAAACCCAATTTAATGAAACCACTGAATCTCTAAGAACATCAATGTAGATAGAGATGATAGGTAGGTGATATTGATAGTAGATAGATAGATAGTGGAAGTAGATAGACAGTGTAGATATATACAGAGAGAGGTAGATAGATGATAGATAGATAGATAGATAGATAGATAGATAGATAGATAGATAGATAGATAGATAGACAGACAGATTTTTTTCGTTGTCATTGGCTGGCTGTCTCCAGTCAGTGGGCTAGGCAGAGAAGCAGCATTCCTTCACCCAGGCTAACACCGGCTGGACCCCTGATCCTCCTTAGCCTGGATCAGTTTGAAATACTGAGAGACAGAAGCTTGAGGAAGTTTAAAGTCAAGGAGGAAAAAAGGCAGTTTTTGGAGGGTGGGATGGGTATCTTTGAAGGGATGGGCACAGAAGGGCTCAGTTATTAAGAACCTGCAAGTTGAAAGAATGAGGCTTCTATCCAATGGGCCAAGCAGCGTGCCCTACTCAGAGCATGCTCCTCGCCCCCACTCCTCCTCCCCAGCACATTTTTCAAAAGCAACAGGAGGAGGCAGGCTGGGAGGAGGGGAGGTGCCCATGTGCTGGAGGGGCTCTCCTTTCTAAAACAACAAGAAACTGGACAATTGGAAAGTGATGACAGGTAGAGTAAGAAGCCATTAGCCATGACGTCCGGAAAGCAGACACCTTTTCATTAGTGATGGATGCCGTTCCAATGGCAGCGTCCCTGATGCTTCTTCAGTAATACAAAGATGGATCTGTGAAATGAATGCTGGAGCTGGGGGTGGAGGAAGGGAAAAGGGAGAAACCCCAAGAGATCATCAGGCCCAGGCTGTACATTTTACAGAAAAGGAAACTGAAGCCCACAGAAATTAAATGATAAAAGATTATAGGAATATAGATTCAGAGCTGGAAAGGGCCTTGGAAGCTGCCTTACCCACTTTTACATATGAAGAAACTGAGGTCCAGAGAGGTTAACTGACTTGGGATCATAAGAGCTTTGATCTGGAGCTGGATTTGAAAGGTGCTTAAAGGTTCTCTGGTCTAATTCCCTCATTTTACATGAGGAAAGAATCTAGTGACTTGCCCAAGGTCGCCCAGATGGTGAACAGGAGAGCTAAGATTTGAACGCTTTTCCTCCACCCACAAATTCCATGCTCTTTCTACTGTACTTCTTTCTACTGGACCATCTGTCTAAGCTGGTAACAGACCCAAACCATAGATATCCAGTTCTGGCCAGAAGTCTTGAAATTTCCCCAATCTGTTCCCAACAGTTAGACCACGAGCTTCAGATTTCAGTGGAGATCTTTGACACCCTTCAATCTCTTCTCCAAACTGCTGCCCAGGCAGCTTCCTACCTCAGTCTGAGTCAACAGCATGAGAGGGCAGCTATGGTATTCAGGACTAGGAAGGAAATAATCCCTCAGTGCTCTGTTCTGTTCAGACTACATCTGAGGGAGTGCATTCAGTTCTCGGCATGGTGCTTTAGGAAAGATGCTCAAAAGCTGCACAGTGTCCAGAGGAGAGGGAGCTAGAATGGCAAAAGGTGTCCAGCTCAGGCCATATAAGAATTGTTGGAAGGAGCTAGGAACATTTAGAAGAGAAAAGATAGAAGAATCATGATAGCTATGTTTAAATATGTGAAAAGCTTATCACAAGGAAAAGATATTCAACTTCTTCTGCATGATCCCAGACTCAGGAGTTCTGGGTGGAAGCTTCAAAGAGGAAAATTTAGACTTGATGTCAGGAAAAAACTTCCAATAATTAGAGGCATCCAGAAGTGGAAGGAGCTGCCCATGTGGACGATGGCATTGGATGTCAAGGATGGGTGACCATTTGTCATAATGAGGATTATTCTTCAGATGTGGATTGGAATAGATGGATCCAACACATTTAAGTTCTTTCCAACCCAAGATCCTGTTTCTGTTTTCCTCGGTGTAGACCTCTTGCCTTAACTCCTAGATCCTTAGCTTGTAGAACAGAGATCATATTTCCCATGGTGACTGATCCCATGGAAAGATGCCCTAGCAAGCCCATTTCCCACTCTGAATGAGATTCTGTTTTTCTCACCTCACTTTAGAATTTGGATTCCCCTTGTCCTTGATCATACTATTCACACTCTGCCAAGAGCATCCTCTTTCCCCCTCTTCACTTATCCATATGCTTCTATCTTTCAAGGCTAAACCAGATCAATCAAATCTTCTTGATCTAGTCCATATTTTATTTTTCTTTCAAATAAATTCTCTACTAATTAAAATTAGAAACTGTGCCTTCTATAACCCTTATGTTAATTATGCACAGCCTCTTGTAACTTTTTTCCATGGTTAAGTCTTTGGTCCCCCAAAAGGTGATACTCTCTTAAGAGACAGGGCTTATTGAGAAACACTGAGAACATAGGGAATAAGAAAAACTGTTTGAATGCCACCTTATTCATTTACTATCTGTGTGACCCTGGACATAGAGCAGGGCAGGCCCCCAACTACTTGGTAGACCCCCTTGTGGAAAGCCATGGACAAAGGTCATAGAAGATGGGCAGGGATGAGTTACCATCTGCATCCTTGGAAAGAACATCCAGATTCCTGAGGTCTCAAGGGGACAATGGCGAGGGGCAAACCACTTTGCCTCTCTGAGAGGCCCAGAGAGCCAAGTGAGCTAATGTATACAAAGCACTTTGTACATCTCGAGGTTCTGGGTAAATGTGAGCTGTTCCTATCACAGGGCATGTAGATTAGCCTTCAGCATTCCCCTGGAAAATGTCAGCGCCTCTCTGGCTAAGCCATTCGAATAGCTTCATGGCCAGCTCTGCCAGCCTACCCTCCCTGCTTTTTTAGCTAGGAAAGTGAGGCCAAATAAGGCAAGGAGATTGGTGTCTTTGCAGCCAACCAGGAGACAGCCTTTGGTCCAGTTTGCCCCAGTTCTACCTTATGTTGTGTGCTATCCAGTAAGAACTTGAGAAGCAGCTGTTGGGAATAACCAGCAAGACGCCTGGTTGAGTACAAGAATGAAATCTCAGACTTGTTTTTTTTTTTTAAATTCCTCCTCACCTGCTAAAATATAAGCAAGTGTCTGGTGTGTATCCCAAATCCAGCTTTAGACATTTACTAGTTGGGTGACTCTGGACAAGCCTCAGTGTCTTCATCTGTAAAATGAGATAGGTTGGACCTGATGACCTCTAACCTCCCTTTTAACCTCAGAGCCATGATCCTGTGTCCCTCTGCCACTTAGGTGTGCACTTGGCTCCCAGATTCACAACTGCCCCCTTCTGTCCCTGGTCCTTATCTCATGTCCCCTCTTGTCCTACGTGATCTGAATCTTGGATCTCCTCTCTGCTCTGCCAGCCAGACTGTAAACCAGTCCTGGTGCCTCTTTCCTAACATGTTTAAGATCAACCTCCATTGTCCCCATCCGCATGGCCAAATCTCTGGTCTAGAGATAGCTTGTCTGATGTCTGCACCATCACAACTGGACTGTTACTACCTTCCCCACCCCCTCCCCTTTTGTTTATGGTTTATTTGTATAATTTCTTTTGAAGCACCTACTATGTGCAATGTGTTTTGCTTGTCTGGGCAAAGGGGGAAGCAAACATATGACAGAGTACCTGCCCTCAGGGCATTAACTTTCTAACCTGGATAGGCTATGCACAAAGCTAAGTATAATACAAATTCAAATAAGGCAGCTAGGTGGCACTATAGTGGATGGAACAAACACTGAACTTGAGGAAAACCTGAGTTCGAATGTTGCGTTAGGCACTTAGTAGCTATGTGACCTAGTCATCTAACCTCTCAGGGCTGCAGTTTCTTCATCTGTAAAAATGGAATAATACCATCTGTCTTACAGGGTTGTTGTGAAGATCACCTGAGATAACCTAAGTAAAACACATGCAGCACATTATGAATAGGATCTATTTTGTTGTTGACAATGCTGGCGTCACCATCCCAGCAGTCTAACCTTTCACCACTTTTAAAATAAGCATTTATTAAATATCTACCTGGAGCTAGATAGTGGGGATAATGTGGTTATAAATTTAGTGGTGGATGGACCTTAGATGCTATCTCAACCACACCCTCCCCACATCCACACCCATTTCACAGATAAGGAGGGAGCACCTAGACAAGAGACATGACTCCCTCAAAATCAACAGCATCAAAGGGAGGATTTGAACCCAGATCCCCCATTCCAAATCCAGGGCTTTTACACTTGTCCATTTTATTTTCTCCCCATTGTCTACTCAGTAGAAAAGGGAAATGGGAACAAGGAAAGGAAAACCAGCTCAGAAGAGGCCTGGGGGGCTGGCGTTGCACTTCTGCCAACGATCCAAGGGCCCGCTAGGGAGAAGATGCCTGAGCTTTCTCATGAAGGCCCCTGTGCTCTGCTGCTCCATTAACAATCCCCTTGGGCTCTTTATTCCTATGCTGTAATCCCAGCTTCTGAAGTTTGAGTTTTGGGTTTAATGGAATTTATGAGCTGGATCTTTTCCAAAGCTATGTGGCAGTCATACGTTCATTGTGCCCCTCCCCCTTTCTCACATTCCTAACTCTACCCTTAAGCCTTACTCCTTGGCCTCCATACAGACAGGAGGGGATCCTGGGTCCTACAAAGTGTGGCCAGTCCAACCAAGCTGGAAAGGCTTTGAGGTATACAGGTATGGTGCAGACTACCCAGGAGTAGCTGAGTTATACTCCGAGGGAAAAGGAAAAGAATTATGAAGTGCCTACTACGTGCCAGGCATGGCACTGTACAATTATTGTCTCATTTGAGCCTCACAATTACCCTGTGAGGTAGATACTATTATTATCTCCCTTTTAAAGATGAGGAAACTGAGGCAAACAAGGTTAAATAACTTCTCCAGGGTCATACAGTTAGTACATGTCTGAGGCTGGATTTGAACTCGGGCCTTCCTGAATTTTCCTGAAGGAAGGTGAATTTTTTTTTTATCACAATGCCCCTTCTATCTACAGAGTTTGATAAGAGAGTGATGAAGGGTTGGGAATAGAATGCTCGTGCCAACAAAATGAGAAAGATATAGGGCACAATGTGCCAAGAGTGTGGGATAACAAATGCACCCCACCCACACACTAAGATACTAGCCCTATGTCCCTGTGCAAGTCACTTAATGTCTGGAGAGCTCATTTTTCTGGTCTGGAAGATGAGGAGTTAGACTCTGGATTCAGAAATCCCTTCCTATCCTCCCTCTAACCCATGAAGCCACATTCCAGACATATTGTAAGCTCCTGAAGGGCAAAGACTGCTCCTTTTGTGTCTCTATCCCTACTGCCTGACACGATGCATGGCCCCATAGTCAGTGATTAATAAATGTTTACTGGTAGAGCTTTGAAATACTGACCCACCATTCTAAAGCATGAGTGGTATCACTGGATGGTCTGCCCTCAGTCCTCACCACATTCACTTCTTAGCTGACCCACTGAATGGACGTATACCTTCAGTCAGGAAGACCTGAGTTCAAATCTAGACTAGCTGGACCAGTTTTGTGACCCTGGACCAGTCACATCACCTCTGTGAAGTGTCTTAATCTGTAAAATATGGACAATAACATTACCTACCTCTCAGGACTGTTGTAAGGATCCAATGAAATAACATTTGTAAAACACTTTGTAAATCTATTGTGGTATATAAATGCTGGCCATTTTTCCTCTTTCCCCTTCTCAATTTCTTTTCTTTTTTTTACTACATCCTTTCTCCCTCAACTACTTCTCAAATCAATTCAACAGACATTTATTTTTTACTTACTATGTGCAAGGCAGAGGATAAGAGGCAGACAGAGAGCTCACCTTGGAGTCAGGAAGACCAGAAGTTCAAGTCTCTTCTCTGTGGGACCCCAGCAGGCTTCATAACTTCTCAGTGCTACCCACATAACTCTCAGAGAAGATAAACCGCAGAGAAAATGCCAGGCTGCTTTGAGAGAAGGAATTTCCTCAGCCCTGGGACAGCAGCTGGACCTGGAATTTTATTAGTATAGAGGCCTCTCTGGTGCCGTAGTGCATAGAGCACTGGGCCTGGAGTCAGGAAGAATTATCTTCCTGAGTTCAAATCCAGCCTCAGACACTTACTAGCTGTGTGACCCTGGGCAAATCACTTCACCCTATTTGCCTCAGTTTCCTCATCTGTAAAATGAGCCAGAGAAGAAAATGACAAAACACTGCAGCGTCTTTGCCAAGAAAACCCCAAATGGGGTCATGAAGAGTTGGGCACGATTGAAATTTCTCAACAGCAAAAAGGGACCTCTAATAAAAATAATTGTTAAGAATAGCTAGCATTTATAGAACACTGCAATGCTGCTGATTCCTGCATACTCCTGTGTCTAGTCCTCATCCCAGTCCCCCCATCCCCGGGTGTCAGGTACTGTTCTAAGTGCTGGCACATAAGGGGACAGATACAAACCAAAGAGCACCAGGTCCCCAAGAAGGTTCTGCTCAGTGCCCTCCAGCTGTCTCCTTTTATATCTGTTTCTCCCACATTCTACGTTCTCTTTCTCTTTTTTCTTTCCTTCTTTTATCCTATTTCTGCCCCAGCCCCTATACACACTGCTTAGCTGCTGGTGAGATGAAGAGTTAAGACTTGCTGCAGCCAAGACATTTGTGGGAGTCCCAACACTGTACCTCTGTCAGCTCAGAGGAAGGAATTCCTAAGGCTTCAAAAACTGTGTGCACGCCCACTCACATGCTTATTTCTCTTATATCCCAAATTCTGGACCGACGGTGCTTGAAAATAGCTTTGTCAAACAAAGCACGGGTGCTAGGACTTTCTTGACATTTTCATAACTATGAGCATATGATTTGCAGTTCATATTGAATAACGATGTAAGAGATCTGCCAAGAGAGATCCAAATAGTATTTCCAGGGCTATTTTCTAACCAGTTACAGCTGCCAGGCGCCCCAGAGTGGGAACCCAGTTAGACAGCCATATTCCATGGATCCCCTGCTTGCAAAATTTGTATTGAGTTACTAGGAGTCGTTCCTAATGGGGCAGGGGAGCTATTTTCCTTAAAAGCATGTGAAATGAATAAAGTGGAGATTTTAACCAGCCTCTAATGAAAAAATTTGTCAATATTTAAATCAAATGTGTGAAGGCTAAATGTTTTTATGTGTGTTTTCGGCAGCGGTCCCTTTGGGCTTCCCAAACTCGGAGAAGGAGATCGATGCCCTGTGAAACTTTCTCTCAGAGACAAAAGAAAGCCCAGGGCAATCACCTGACTCCAAGCTTGCCAAGAGACTAATTGCCAAAGAGATGTATTTTCTGCTGGGTCCAAATCTGTTGTATCCACAGGAGTGTCTCCCTTGTACTAGGAGAAAACACGTGTCACCTCTCACTGGGGATGTTTATGTTTCTTCACAATCCTGCCCTTTTTCAGAATTAAAACCTTCCAATTGGAAATGACTACAAAGCCAGGGAGCTAATAGGTTAGGGGTATTTGGTAATGCTTATGATAATACATTGAAGGGATCCAATGCATTTCAGGCATGAGGCAGCAGTTACACAGTGGAACCTTGGACTTGGGTAGGGTTTTCAGTGTGTGTGTGTGTGTGTGTGTGTGTGTGTGTGTGTGTGTGTGTGTGTGTGTGTGTGTGTGTGTGTGTGTGTACACATATGCACAGGCAGGCAGGAAAGGAAGGATCGAGTCCATTTTTCATGAAGACCAGTTAAGGGATCAGAAGACTCAATCTTTCTTCCTTCTCCTCTACTCCCAGTTTTACAGGTGAGAAATCTGAAATTGGATTCATCCCACCAAACTGTAGCTAATGAACCCTGGGTTTTGTTTGCTTTTTGCTTGGTTTTTGTTTGGTTTTAGTTTTCTGTTTCTTTTTTCTTGGAAGAAGCTATTTGTGCTTCAGAAATGTGAATCCTTTCTAATAATGCTCCTTTTTGGAAATTGTGTGATTTGTGTCACAGTCAATCAACAAACACTCAGGCTAGGCACTATTCTCAGGGCTAGGAGGTCCAAAGACAGAAGTGAAACTATCCCTACTGGCCTCAGGGAGGTTCCATTCTGTGTCTGTCACATTCCAGGCAGCTAAGAGGTGAAGCAGGGCAAGTATGTGGAGTCAGGAAAACGTGGACTCAAATCTGACCTCAGACACTGATCAGCTGTATGACCCTGGGCAGGTCTCCAAACTTCTCTGTTCCTCAGTTTTCTCAACTGTAAAATGGGGATAATAACATCAAACTCCCAGAGCAGTTGTGAGGATCAAATGAAGCTCTGTAAAGCGCTCTGGAAGCCTTCAGTAGCTGTGGAAATGCCAACAATCACTGCAAGGAAGTGTTCGACTCGATAGTGGCCCCCAGCCTTGAAATCAGGAAGACCATAACTCAATGACTATTTCTGACACATCTGAGCTCCAAGGTTTGGGAAGGAAGTTGTGATCTGAATAGTCACAAAGGAGGGAGTGGAACGATGGAGCAGTCCATGGACTTGCCCTTTCCAGGGGCAAAGGTGGTGTGACCTGATCGTAGCTGTGAGAGTAAAGAGAGGGGCTGGAGGGTGGGGATCTAAGTGAAGGCAGAGCTGAACATGGAGGCACTGGAGGGAATGTGGAGGCTGCTGGAGACACGCTGATTCTGCCATTCTGGCCGAATCGACCTTCCTTCTCTCGGTCCCAATCACTGGTTTTAGAAGGCATTTTGAGTCTGACTACAATGGGATCTTTATTTGGAGGGTGCTAGAGTGTACTTAGGATTGTTATGATGATGACCCTAAGGGTCATAGAGCATTTTAATATTTAGAGCATTTGACATATAGGCTCATATTTGATCAGCCTCATCATCGCTAGCATCCATATGGTGTTGGAAGGTTTGCGATGCTTTGTAGAAATGATTTCAACTAAACCTCACAACGATGCTATGAAATAGCATTATTATTATCATCTCCATTTCACATATGGAAAAGTGAGACTGAGACAGGTAAAGTGACTTGCCCAGGGTCATATGGCTCAGTACATGTCTGAGAGAGGATTTGAACTCAAGTTTTCCTTACTCCAAGTCCAGTGCTCCCTCCTCCCTGCCATCTACTTCTCTTGTCTGGATCCTCAAAATAATCTTGGAGGCAGGTTTGGTGCAAATACTCTTATTTGCCCTTCTCTCCTTTCCTACTTAGTCTACAATTGCAAGGGGATAGGAAACTCCCAGTGAGGAAATTCCCTTTATCGGTGAAGAGCAACATCTGATCTGCAACTTTGAGTGTCCTATGACGCTGAAGATGAAATGACTTGCCCAGAGACACACAGTCAGTAGGTGTCAGAGACAGGGGAAAGGGAGGGAGAGGACAGGAGAGGGGAGAGAGAGAGAGAGAGAGAGAGAGAGAGAGAGAGAGAGAGAGAGAGAGAGAGAGAGAGAGAGAGAGAGAGAGAGATACAGAGAGATACAGAGAGATACAGAGACAGAGACAGAGACAGAAAGGAAGGAGGGAGAGAGAGAGAACTGTGGTTTCTCAATGATGAAGGCACCTTGTGCTTATTTTATGGCCACCTTCCTCACCAACTCAGCCCATGGACCCTTACCTTCACCCCCCCAAGTTCTATCTTTTGGCACCTGTTGAAGACATGGCCCCAGTTCTATTTACTGAAGTGTCTGGATAACCTCTTCTTCCTTCAGTCCTTTTTCCCACCCATTTTAGGTATTGTTGGAGGCCCCTGTCCTTGACCCTTGAAGCCCTGCCATTTTGGTTTTTCTCTTTTAAACTTCTAATTCATTCTCTCACGTTCATTCAACCTGTACTCCCTCGGGCATCACCTTGTACTTCTCCTTAGCACATCATTTCTCAAGCTGTTTGCACAGACTTCCTTTCCCTCAAATCTTATTTTTTTCTACAGAATCCCCTTAAATCTCTGCCCCTCTTTGTCTCAGCATCAGCTACTCACCTGAGAGATCATTGGTCTTTCCAATACGCCCATTCAGTGTCTCATGATATAAACCTATACTTTAAAAGCAATTCCCATAGGTATCTGTTGGCCCTTTTTCAATATGTGGAGCCCTGTTTTTAACAGGGTCACCCTGGTCAACAGTTGGGAGTGGAGGGCCTTTTTAAGGATAAGAGAAGCATTTCTCAGTCCTCACTGACAGAAGAGAAAAAGAAGCAAAGCCAAGGAGACTGAGTCACTGAGCAGCATGGGTCATTGGCACAAGGCTGGGTCCTGGATCTGGTTACTGGGGTTCAAGCTCAGCTCCTTTCTTGGATGCCCATGTGACTGAACAAGTTGCCTCATTTCCTCATCTGTAAAATGAAGACTAAGTGATTTCTAAGGTCTCTTCCATCTCCTGATCCTACAATTAAGAACATCTCTTCACGATTATTAATTATTATAAAGATGAAAATAAAAGACTACAGTGGATATCCCAAACCCCATTCCAGCACTGCTGTGACTTAGTGTCTTCATCTGTAAAATTAGGAAATTATCTAGATGGCCTCTAAGGCCTCTTCTAGACCTATAGTCAGTGAGACCCAAGTTAAAATCTCTCATATATTTATTAGCTACATGACTTTGGGCAAGACATTGATTTCTCTGTGTCTCATCTGTGAAATGGGGACAATAACAGCACGTATTTCCCAAGGTTGTTGTGAAGAACAAATGAGGTGACATTTGTAAACCTTATGCAGTAATATCTATATCCATGTGTGTGTGTGTGTGTGTGTGTGTGTGTATGTTTGTGTGTGTGTGGTACCTTTTATTGTCACTCATCCAACCTAATCCCCAAACCCTTGCCAAAGGTTAGGGAAGAGGAGGATGCTCACAAGCAGCTGTTTTTCCTGCTCAAAAAAACCTCATATTTATTTTATAAATTTTCATTTTATTTGATCCTCAAAGCAGCTCTGGGCAGTGAATTCTATAATTATTCCTTTTTGACGTATGAGGAAACTAAGGTTTCGAGGTCCCTGGACCTCAAGCCCCAGAGGTCTTCTGGGCCCAGACCTTTATTTTCCAAATAAAATAAAGCAAAGTCCAGGAGAAGTGATCTGTGTGGCTCACACAGGTGTAAACATCAGAGACAGATTTTGACCCCAGGTCCTCTGGGTCCAGGGGCAGTCCTCAGTGTGTGTGCCTTGCCCAGGGACTAACAAGTGACTGAGGTGAGGCCGGAGGTTCTGTCTTCCAAGTCTAAGTCCAGGGCTCTACTCATTCTGCCAGTAACAACTGGGTCAGTGCATCTGTCCAGCATCTGGCCCAGTGCCTGAAGCCTAGTGGTTTTTAATGAATGCTTAATGGTTGTTCATTAGTAAACAAGGAGATTTTACTGGTAGATCTCCCTCCCTGCCCCCGGTATTCTGGCCTATGTTATTTAGAAGAGTCAGAATGAAGCATGTTAGATGAGACAAGGAATCATGGGAAGTTTGGGCAAGGTATCAAGACTCAGCCCTACATCACACTGAGCATTTTGGGGTCCCAAAACCTAGATCAAGGTCTCCTCTGTTAGACCCTTTGAATGTTACAACCCTTCCCACCTGGCTTCACCCTACCTTGCCAGACTTAATGCACATGACTCTCCTCTGCCCACTCTCCAGGCTAGCCAGTGTAATCATTGCTCGTACAAATTGTTCTTCCCCCCTTGCAGTCTTTTCACTGACTGACCCCCTCCCACCTCACCTCTGCCTTGTAGAATTCCTATTTTCCTTCAGGGTTCAGCTCAAGGGACACCTTCCACATGAGGCCTTTTCTTCCCACCCACCCACATCATGTCGGCTAGAACTGTCCACCTACGTGTGGTCTCTCCCAGCTGGACTATAAGCAGCTTGAGGAAAGGAGTTCTGCATCTTCTCTGCTGACTGCTTACATGGTAGATGCTTAATGCATGCTTATTGATTGGTTAACCTCACCAAATAGCCAGGTAATTGCCCATTTGCCTTGGCAGTCTCCGATGGATCCAGAACAACAGGCATTTCTTCTAAGTCCTATCCTGATCCCCAGCCTCTAGTCTTAGGAACCTCCCAAAATTGTTGGCGACAATGCCACCCTTTGTTTTTATTAGAAATCTGCGTTTTCGAAAACCCACGATGAGTGCTGTATATGTTTAAACAGAAATAAAAATATACTGCGTGCATCATTTTCCCTGAAATTGCCCTTGTGAGACATTAACCTGGAGAATTTCCATGCCTTCCCCAAGTGAAACGCAAGCTCTGTATTTCCAAAACACTGCCACGAGGCGCAGCCAATCCCTTCCCCTATTCTCCGCCGACCCGACACAGGCAGTGATTTTGTGCTGGCCTGGAAAGTATGACGGCTCATTATTCATCTGTCGGTTGGAATGGCCGGAGGCCAAAGGGCTGCTGGGGGGTGGGGAGGGGGCACACTGCTGAAATGGAATTTTAATTTTTAAAAAGGAAAGGAAAAGGGGGGACTGCAGAAGAGAGTAGGCAATGGGGTGCTTTTAAAAAACATACAAATAATGTAATAGTTAAATTTAATCACAGTGCATGTCCAGGTGGATGTATCAGCTTCATTAACGGGTGACCTCACCATCTCACATTCTGAGAAAGGCTTGCTCATATAAAATGATACATTTATATGACCATATAGATAGAAATATATTTACATATATATAAAAAGAGCATGTATGTGGCTACTCCATACTTTCCTCTGTACCAAGCTATTTCCCATAATTGGAAAAATTAGGTGATGTAAAAAAAACCAAAGTAAAATCATTGAAAATGGATTGGATCAGAACTATCTTCAAAGAATTGGAAATAAATACTCTCTGTAGAAGACACTGGAGAGAGACATGGTGAGTGTGAGCAGACTACACCATGGAACCAGTGAGGAGTCCCCAAGAAGAGGAAGGATACATGTCCTAGGCAGGCTAGACAGACTGAATGTGGCAAGAACCAAGGACGACAGGTGGAGAACCAGCATTTTTGCTTCTGGTTGGTTGTTACCCTTTGTTCTCGAAGAGGACCAAAATGACATCGCTATGTTAGAGTCAAGTCTCAATGTGTCTGATTGTGGCTCATCAGACCAATACAAGCTCAGAATGCTCTACCACAGATCAGGCAAAAATAGTCCATGTGAACATTTGGGGTGGATTCTCTAGATTTGTGCATCATGCATTTCCTCAATTCTGCTTTGCTCACAGAGATGGCACACCATGCTGAGCAGTCCTGTGCCAGTGTCTCCTATGTCACACAACCAATCCCAAAGTTCTTAAGAGAGAACCAGCAGGAACTACCACTAATGGGCAGGTCTGTGCACCAGCCCCTAGGCAGTGCCCTCTGCTGCACCCCAGTCAATCAGGGTCTCCAGGGCATATTTTGACATATGTCTGACAGTGGAGTAGGACTCATTCATTCATATGCCACATTTGTTCAGTCACTCACCACTGATGGGCTCCCACTTTTGTTGCCAGTTCTTTACCAAAATAAAAAGTGCTGTTGCCAATATTTTTAGAAGTCTTAGTTTTCTTCCCTGTGGGTTTTGTGTTTTGTTGTTCTTTTACGTTTGATCATTTAGGGGTAGTTGGACCACTGGCTGCTTTCCTGGGTCAAAGGGAACTGTTGGGGCTTAGTTTCAAATTGGATTCCAGAATGGATGGAGCAATTTGTAGTTCCTCCAACTCTGTCCCTTGCATAGCCCCAATGCTGGGGATGCTCTGACCCTCCCCCTCCAGGCTTCTCTGATTTGTTTCAGGACTCCATTCTATGCTGCTAATGTGGAAATTTGTTTTGCACTACTAGACACATTGGAAATAGGTTTTGTTTCTTTGCCTTCTCAGTGGGTCAGGAAAGGGTAGAGTTTGGAACTGAAAGTCAGATTGAATGAAATTAAAGACTCACCTACAGTCCCCCTTCTTCAGTAGCCTTTTCCATCCCTCCCTCTCTCTCCTAGTGCCTTCCCCTTTCAGATTACCTTCCATACACCTGTCAGTGTATGTGTGTTGTCTCACATAGAGAGCTAGACTAAGTTTCATGAGGGCAGGATCAGTTTCCCCTTTTTTCTTAGTATTTTAATCCCAGCAGGGGTCTGGCACAAATAGTTGTTCATAAACAATGGTTATTTTTATGTTCCCCTTCTTTGAATGTGGTCTTTCTTTGTATCCCCAATACTTGGCACAGCACCTGGCACATAGTCACTGCTCACTAAATGCTTGTGGACTGACTGGTCAATTGACTGAAGGGACTTTCCCAAGGTCACAAAGTTGCAAAGCAAGAGAGTTGAAATTTGCCCCCTGAACTGTGCTGGGGTCCAGCCTACAGCAGAAGAATGTTGTAGGTCAGGTTTGCCCTCAGTGTTCCCAATCTCACTTTTCTTGGGCTCTTCTGTCCTCCTACCAGGTATATAATCTCCCATCCTTTCCATAAACACTTGAGTGTATAAATCTTTCCAGAAGTTGTGGCATTTAAAAGAATGAGTGTGGAAGGCTGAGGATATAAAGTAGACTGGGGAGCAGACAGTGCTTCGTAAATACTGTCAGGGAAGGAAGCCAGGAGTTAAGAGGTTTGTTGGTTCAGAGCTGGAAGGGAACTCAGAGGCCACTGAGTCAAACTTCCTAATTTACAAACAAGGAAACTGAGCCTCAGGGAGGAGATGAGGGTTGCCTTATTGACATAGAGGAAGGATTAGCACACAGGATCGTCATTCTAACCCTGGACAGCACCTCAGAGACCATCTTATTCAATCTCCTTGTTTTACAGATGAGGAAACTGAGACCCATTATTTCCCCATTGTCACACAGGTAGTGATAAAAGTGGATTTGAAACCAGGTCCTCTGATTTCCGAAGTAGTGCTTTTTTCTATGATTACTCCCAATGTTTAACACAATTCCTGGGTCACAGAACATACATTATAAATGCTACTCGAAAGATCATACCAGATTTCCTTAATCCTTCCTGAGTTAGCCCTCTAATGTCTGTGTATGAAATGATCTTGTTGTACCTACTCTACCCACCTGCCTCAGAGTTCTGGGATGAAAAGAAATCTGGAGACGAGTTCAAATCCTAGGACTAACATTTATTGGTTCAGTTTCATCCTCCTCATCTAAAATCTGTGTAATAATATGAAGGCAGCTAGGTACCACCATGGATAGAGCCCTGTACATAGAGTCAGGAAGATCTGGATTCAAATCTTGAATCAGATACTTATTAGCTGTGTGAGCCTGGACCAGTCACTTAAACTTTCTGAACCCCAGTTTCCTCACTTGTCAATTAGTGTGCTGGTCCCTCCTAACTCTAAATCAATGATCCTAGGTCTAGTAGATGGTAGGATTTTCAAAGATAGAACCTTGTTTCCTATTTTTCTTTGCATCCTAAAGCTCTCCTACTGTGCTCTAAGGTCTTTAAAGCTCCTTGTTCATAATAACCCCTTGAGAGAGGTCTTGTAAGCCTCATTATTCTCATTTGACAGATGAGGAATCAAGGTGCAGCCCATGCTCCCTTATACCACAATGGGCCAATGGGGCCACAGATTTGTACTCTGACCATGTGGATTCATTTCGTAGCTCTGATATTTAAACTTGGGGTTACTCTGGACAAGTCTCTGACCCACTCTGGGAGAAGACTTCATCTGTAAGATGAGGAGGCCAGGCGAAATGATCTCTGTAGCTCCTTCTAGATCCAAAGCTATGATCTTTTACTCTGTTTGGTCATTCAATCTCCATTTTCAGAGTTTGATGTCTCTATGGCAGCACTCAACAGGGAGGGCACCTAGGAGTCCGGAACTGCATTCTCTTTCTTTGTATTTACACACACTTTCTCCAGGATCCACTTTTATTCATGTGAATTCCCTTAGAAGGCAATATGGTGGACAAAGTACCGGCTCTGGAGTCAAATCCTAGCTCTGACACAAAAGAATTATGTGGCTTAGGTCAAGTCAGTTTCCCCTCTCTAAAGGGAGGAAGTTGTCTGTAAGGAAGTTCTCTTCCAGCTCAAGCCTCTGCAGTCCTCTGCTCTGAATATACAGTCCTACAACTGCCTCCCTGGAGCCACATGCTTCCTTCAGCCATAACGCCTTCTTCTAAATTTGTTCCTGCCTCTCCTTCCACCCACCTCTAATCTGGAGAGCTTGGCAGATTGAGGAGAACCAAGATCTTCGGTGACTGAGTAATCTGCATGAACAGCAAGGCATATCACAAAGCACCCTTGAGTTGGATGTGATGGGGCGGTTGATGGCACGTGCTGATGCCGTCCATGGTGATGGATGGCTCTCTGGGCTTGGCTCACTTCCCACTTTCTGAATACCGTTTTATTCTCCTTTGGGCAGCATCTAATGTATCTCCACTAGACTGACCCTGGTACTTCTGTCATCCCCACTATTTATGTTTTCTATCTTGCCAAAAGTGCATGTTGGCAACAGTGAAGCAGGAGGAAGGGTGTCCTTGAGAAAAATATTTCAGAGCTTGGGGAAATCATCCCAGTGATTCATGCTGGAAGAAGATGCATTCTTCTCTGGTCAAGGCCAAGGGCAGAGAGGAAGAGGATGAAATATTGGCTTGATGGGAGACTACGAGATTTTTAAAAAAGCAGTTGTCTTTTTTCTTAACCAGTTTTCAACGATTATTCTGTGTCTCTCACTCGAGTTTCTTCCCACACTGAGCAAATTAAAATGAAACAAGAAAGCTTTCAATACATAGCTGCATCATCCTATAAAACAAGTTCCCAATGTCAACTATGCCCAAAAAAATACGTCTATTTCTGTATTTTAAGTCCATCACCTATTAATCAGAAGGTGATTTCTCTTTCAGAGTCATGGTTAATTACGTCATTGATCAGAGTTCTAAAGTCTTTTCAATTGTTTTCCTCTATAACATTATTACCACTGTATACATTGTTTCCTCACTCTGCTTGCTTCACTCTGCATCATTTCGTGAAGCTTTTCCAGTTTTGTCTGAAGTTGTCCATTTCATCGTGTTTTATATTCCATTACATTCATATCCTACAATTGTTTTGGCTATTCCCCAACAGGAGGACAACTCCTTGGTTTCTGATGTTTTTGACTAGCTGGAAAAGAGCTGCTATTAATATTTTTGTACATAGATACCTTTTTTCCTGCTTCTCTAACTTCTTTGAGGTACAGGTCTACATGTAACTGGGGCAAATGTATGTACACTTCGATCCTACACACACACACACATATATACATGTATATATGTATATGTGTATTTGTGTATATAAAACACGTAACATATAATATTATTATTAATATATATTTCTGTGCACAGAAAAGGAATACAGGATGGTTAGAGCAGTGAGATTAGGCCATGGGAAGTGGGGAGCTGGCTGTGCATCTTTCAGAAGCGCAGAGCAGAGACTTCTTTGAGGCCTTGTAATGGGAAAGGACATTAGAAGGATGCCTTAAGCCTGTGCTTGGGAATGCACACCTCTCTGGAGGGCAAAGATTTAATTAGAGGGGGCCTGCTTGGGGCTCTATCCTCCTGAGAGGGATCCTAAGCTGAGGCCTCTGGAGTTTACAGTAAAGAGAGCAGAAAAGAGATTTGTCAGAGACACCGATGCTGTCAAACTGAAGGGAGCCTGATGTTTCGGGATCGGGGGCACCTTTAGTCACCCTTGGGTGTTGGCTTCACCTGGTGTCTGGCTGCGTTTGTGTTTCTGGTTAGGGAACAGAGGGCATATGAGAGTCGTACTTTTCCCCATAGGGTTTGGGTATTAGTTACCCTATAAAAGTTGGGTTAATTTTATAGTCCAAGGAGAAGGAAAGCCAAGAAGACTTCAGCATTAACAGTAGGATTTATGAAAGTAAACATAGGGAGTGCTTGCCGGATTTGGGGGACATTAAGATCTCAGTGTCTTTATGTCAGGGCACATGATCTATGGATATGTGTGTGTACTCAAAGGTTAAGTTTTTAAGAGCTTTGTGGGTACAAAGTGTTTTCAGGACTAACCCCCAAAGGCCTCCCCAGCCTCCCCACCCCCTTCCGTTCACAGTGTCTACTTTATTGAACAGGAGCTCTGGGCCAACTGAAAACTAGCTTCTTTTAGTGGCTAGTTCTTGCAGCTTTACCTCAACTGGTCAGTACTACTTAGTCTGTCCTTTGATTTCCCACATGAAACTTCCAAGGTACAGTCACCAGGAGACAGGGACTTGGTCTGTGATGTTCTTTGACATAAAGAACTCTCCATGAGCAAAGCCTTTCTATCAATGCAGGGCATCAATCTCTCTGCAACGTGGATGTATAGATAGATCTATTATATGGAGACAGAAAAAAAGGGGGAGAAAGGGAAGAGAGAGAAAGAGAGAAAGAGAGAGAGAGAGACAGACAGGCAGACAGACAGACAGACCTGCTCAGGGGCCTCCAGCCAGTATGTGTCAGAGGTAGAGTTGAATGACTCTGAGACAAACTGTTTACCCACTGCACTACACTGCCTCACACCCTAGAGATACTCAATAAAAATGTGTTTGTTGAATGAATATTTGTAAAGCATATATTAAGCAACTACTAAGTACCCTTAAGTACCCTAAGTGCCAGACTGTGGCTGGTGGTAGGGATACAGAGACAAAAAAGTGAACAGGTAGAGGGGGCGCAAAATGATGCAGTGGAAGAAACCTCAGCTCTTTGATCAGAGGCCTGTATTCAAATTGTGCTTACTGGCTTCCTGTGTGACACATCATGTCACCTTTAGTTAAAGCTACCTTTAGTTTCCTTCTTTGTAAAAGGCAGAACTGGCCCTAGGAGTTTCTGAGGTTGCTTCCAGCTCTGGATCTGTTATCTTATGAACAATCATCACTCTCAAGGAACTTACATTCTACTGTCAGGAGACATCATGTACACAGACAAGTACATAGAAAATATGCATAGGTTAAATAGAAAG
This sequence comes from Notamacropus eugenii, assembly GCF_028372415.1. Lineage (NCBI taxonomy): Eukaryota > Metazoa > Chordata > Mammalia > Diprotodontia > Macropodidae > Notamacropus > Notamacropus eugenii. The sequence goes on from NC_092873.1 coordinate 524,664,441, forward strand.
AAATTTAGAGGGGGTGGTTAACAACTGAGAGACTGAAGAAAGATCTTGAGTAGAAGGCAGTATCTGATTTGGGCTTTGAAGGAATCTAGGGGATTCTAGGAACTGCAGGTGAAGAGGGAAGATTTCTAGGCAGGAGAAACAGCTTGTGAAAGGGTGTGGAAACAGGACATAGAATGTCTCGTACAGGAAATCGCAAGCAGGCTGTTTGCACTGGAATGTAAAGTACATGAAGGTTAGTAATGTGTGATAAGCCTGGAAAGATAGATTGGAGCCAGACTGTGGAGGGCTTCGAATGCCAGAAAGAGAAGTTTGTAGTTTTTCCCAGATGCAGTGGGAGCAGGGAAGTGACATGGTTGGATCCACGTTTTAGAAGGATCAGTTTGGCATCTCCACTGACAGGCTGGGGGCAGGGAGACTCTTTCCAGTAGCAGGTGATCACAGGCATCTTTGAACAAGGTGTGAAGAAATGAATGGACAGTTTGATCCATAAAAAACAACCGAATGGAGAGGTAGTGCGCCATAATGGGGAGAGAGCTGGCCTTAGAGCCAACAAGTTCGGGATTCAAGGCTCGTCTCTGACATCTGTTTGACCCTGGGGGCAACCTCCCAATGTTCCAGGACACTCTCCACTGCTCACAAGTTACAGACACCTTACTGACTAGATCTGAATCTGTGGAGGGAGACCCTTGAGTAGCACAGTCATGGACAAAGAAAATAAAATGATCACATTGGAGCTTAGATACACTGTCCTCTAAGCCCCTTCCAGTCCTAAATCCATGATCCTGGACATTTTTAATCTTTTCAAAGTGTGTTCTCCACGTTTATTGTTTTGTGCTATCCAATAATCTTGTGAGTCAGGTAGGACAGGCATCATTGTCCCCTTTTATAGATGAAGAAACTGAGTCTGAGAGAGATGAAATGGTTTGTTGGAGGTCAAATCCACTGAGGGCCCCAAGACAAGAAATTAGATCTGCTGTCTCTCAGCCCAAGGCTCCTTTGCACCAATAGATAAAAGAAAGATGATAGAGATTTTTTTAAACATAATAACTTCCTGATGTTTGCATAGTCCTTTCCATAACATCTGTGTTTGGTACTTCCCAAGGTGCAACAGCTGTAATTAGCCCCATTTCAAGGGTGAGGCTTGAGGACTCCCATAGACTGTCATTGGTCACACAGGCAAGAAGTGCCATAGGAAGGATTTGAACCTGGGTTTCTTCTGCCAGCATTCTTTCCAGAATTTCACAAAGTCTTGGTGTTTCAGTATTGACAAAAGAGGAGCAATGAGAGTGAGAGCCTGCGCCCTTGAAAACAGCACCATTTTAGTCCTGGGTTCCTTACCATGGGATCATGAACACTAGACCCATCAATCTTGGTAATCTGGCTATGATGGGTTTCCTTTGGAAGCCTACGTCTTTGATTTGGTGCATTTCATCATGTTCTTCTGAGAAGGGGGTCTGTCCAGAGGCTTGCCCAGCCTACCAGTGGGTCCACAGCACAAAGAGAGGTTAGGAGCTCCAGGTCTAGGGAGATGAAACTCACATGGTTTTCTTCTTTTGGAGACTTTCCAGGAGGACCATGGTCCAAGCTTGCTTTCTCCCTGAAGGAGGGATCTCCCATCTCTTTCAAGGGCTCAAACCCTCTTCCCAAGTCTACTTACTTGCTATGTGACTCACATAAATGGGGAATCCAGGCCACCACATTTTAATTTTCTTCAAGGGAAATAAAGTGATTCCAGTTAGAGCTTTTTGAATGATCGCTTTACTCACTGACTTTCCCTCTTCTTCACAGGCAGATAAAAGTGGTATTGTCCCCGTTGAGCATTTTGTCTTATTCTGTCGTTTGTACTGACTTCATTTTCCCTTATATGACAATTATCTCTGAACAAGCCTCCTCCCCACCCACCCACTCAGCCATCCTTGGACTGTCCATTCTTTGGGATCAGGGCTATGCCCTAGCTTTATTTTTATTCCCACAGTGCCTGCTATATAGTGGACAGAGAAGAAATGCTTGTTGAATTGAATTATGTCCCTTACTGGATAGAGGGCTAGACTTGAAATCACAAAGACCTGGGTTCATATCCATCCTTTCACATTTGCTATGAGTGACCATCTTGAGGAGGCACCACATTTCTTTAAACCTGTCTCCACATTTGACAATAGTGATGGTAAAGCCTGTGGTTCCCATGTCACAGAACTGTTTTGAGACTCCGGTGAGATCATGCAAAGTACTCTGCAAACATTAGGGAAAGATGTGAATGTGACGAATGGTATTACTAAAGTGTAACTCCTTGAGGTCAGAGCCTGGGACTCATTTATCTTTCATTTCAGTTTAACAACAATTCATTTATCTTCAGTTGCTGTGCTGGAGATACAGAGACAGCAAGAAGAGTCCCTGTGCTCAAAGGGTCTGCGTTCTACTGGGAAAATCTTTGTAAACCTACCTTTGCCCCCACGTGCCTAAAACAGTGTATTGCCCACTAGTGGCTGCTCCGTAAATGGCTGTTGATCCAATGACTGAAAGTCACTCTAACAACAAGCGTATATAGAGCATGTAAAAGTTAGAGGGCTCCTCCCCACATAAAGGGGGCACATCAGACACGGGAGCAAATGCTGAGAGAAGCTATGGAGCCCTAGGCTGTCCTTTCTTCCAGCAATGGTGACAATGTTGATACGATCATAGTTCTCTTAACAAGAGATGAAGGGCCAGGGGAGTGGTGTGGGATAAGACAGTGTAGAGACCACAATGCAAGTTACTGTCTTGGATGGGATGAATGAATGAATGCATGATTGAACGATACACCTACCTTTGAGTTGTATTTCTTCTTCTGGCTCACCTGCTGGCTTTAGTTGCAGGTTTCAAATCTTCAGGGCTTGTCCCTGAGAAAAATCTTACCAGCAGGTAGTGGTTGTGGTCCAAAGCATTGAATGCTGGCCGGACCACCTGGGTTGTGTTTATTGTGTTCACTGGTGGCCTCCTAACCCAATGCAGTTCCTTAACCCCTGGGGCCATGTGAATGGGTGCTGATGGGAGTGTACACTGGTACATCCTGAATCCAGTGCTTTTGCTATTAATGAAACAGAGTTTTTGCCAAAAAAGAATCATAATGGATAATATGCTTCTGGACTCTCAGCTATTTCCTTTCACTCTGTGTTACCTGCCTGCCCACCAGCTGTTGTAGAAATGAGGGTTTTCTTCTGTAATCTGGATGATTTTGATATCTGGAAGATCTTTTGGGGACCTAGACTGCCTGACCCATCATATCAAAAACCAAATAAAAATGTGTTTAGCTATAAAAAGGGATTTCTTTGAGCTCTAGTGAGAGAAATAGGGGATCAAAGAAAAGACAGATTTGCTTGGGTGGACAGACAATGGAAAAAAGGCAGAGCTACTTGGTCTTTCTGGTGTTGCTGTTTACTCTGCAAAGGAAAATGACCTTTGTACAGAACACCATGGAACAAAAATGACTAACAGGGAGGAGGGTGCCATGGACGTAGTGTGCTTTGATTTTATCCAAGTTTTAGTGAAGTTTATCATGCTATTCTTGTAGAGAAGATGGAGAGATGTGGAGTAGATGATAATGAGAAGGATTCAATATTGATTAGATAGCCAGAATCAAAGAACAGTTATTATTGATTCAACACAGACAAATTGGGAAGTCTTCAGTAGAGCGCCCCAGGGACCCAGGGATACTTGACTCAGTACTGTTTGACATTTTCATCATTGGTTTGGATAAAGGTATAGATGGTATGCTGATTAAACATGCAGATGATGAAATAATAGGCAACACACTGAATGACTGAATCAGAAGTCAAGAAGATATGGACAAAGTTGGCCTCAGTCTAATAAGATGAATTTCTGTAGGGATAAATGTAAAGTCTTGCATTTGGGTACAAGCAGTCAGCTCCACAAATAACAATGAAGGAGGCATGGATAGATGGCAGCTATTCAGAAAAGGATCTGGGGGCTTTAGTGGACTACAAGCTTAATGTGAGACAACAGTGCTAATGCTATTTTGTCCCATAATTGTCTTCAAGTATTTGAAAGGTTGTCACTTGGAAGGAGTATTTGAATTAATGTGTTTGGACACAGACTGCTGGGGCACATTTCGGCTGGGCATGAGGACTAACTCACACAACTATATTAGCTATAATGAGTAACAATTAGTACAGTCCAAAGTAGAGAAATGGTTCTTCCTCACAATTGGTGGTCTTCAACTGGAAATGAAATGGCCACTTGTTGAATGTTACTTACGTAGAGGATTATTGCTTAGGTCCAGTCTGACTAAGGCTGCCTCTGAGTTTTCTTCAGACTGAGATTCTGCAATTTTGTGACTAATAGGTGCTTTGGGTGACTACTAGACTGTAAGATAAAAATACAAGATGGTTTCCCTGATGACTCCTCAGAGCACAGTGGGGATGGAAATCTCTGCCTATGAAGGGTCATTTCTGGGGCAGCCTCCCTCTGACAGCTGTGATTTGTTTTCAGGGATGAATATGAAGAAGATGGATTCTGCCAGCCATACCGGGGGATTGCGTGCGCCAGATTCATTGGTAACCGCACTGTCTACATGGAGTCTTTGCACATGCAAGGGGAAATAGAAAATCAGATTACAGGTAGGTCATTCCTTAAAAAGACATTCCTCAACCATCCACAGTCACTCAACAACAGATATTTGCTGTAGACAAGGTACAATGTCAGGTTCGGAGGAGAGTACAAAGAAGACTGTAGCATGGTCTATGTCCTAAGGGAAGTCACAGCACCACGTTAGGAAGGAACTTTGCAGGAGGGGGAAAAGGAAACAGAGAATCCTCTGAAATGTGAGGGTCCCTGGGCTTATGTCCTGTCTTTGACACTTAATACCCCACATGATGATCTTGGACACTCTCAAGGATTCCAATTTTCCTTCAGTAAAATTAAAAAAAACTTGGGCTAGATGACTTCAGTATATGATCCTAATTATGTGTGTTTATTATGAAATGGCTTCTACAGACATAATGCTACTTTTCTTGAATCTAGCCAAAACCATTTTTTTCTAGGCTCCAAATGAATATGTATTCCACCTTGGGTCACAGGTTTAGGGCTGGAAGAGACCTTAGAGTTCATCTAGTTCACATTTTTCATTTTACAAATAAGGAAACTGAGGCCAGGGAAGTGAAGTACCTGAGGTGAAAGAGGCAAAGCTGGGATTCAAACTCAGGTCCTCTCACTCCAAATATGGCTCCTTTTGACTCTAGTCCCTAGCTTCCTGCTATTTGGGTATCTTTTGCTTTTCATATTTTCTTTCTTTTTCTTCGGAATGCATGTGATCCCTCCCAATTAGTATTTACACATGACTTCATTAGAGAGACAGTGTGGAATAATGTGGGGGAAAACCACCCACTGGGATTGGAGTCAGAAGATGCGAATTCAAATTCAACTTTTGGTGTGTGGTGACGGTATGGCCATGTTTCTTCATCTATAAAATGAGCGACAGAGGAAGAAGGTCTACCATTGACAGGATGTCTTCAAGGCAGAGGCTCCTATTGTGATCTTTCCCTACAAAGATCTCCACCTCCCAGGGCTCCAAGACCAAGTTCAAAACCATGAAAGCATGGTGGCCAAGAGTCACAAAGAGGAAAGCCTTGCCCAGTGGTATCCAACTTAGATAGAAAAGGGATCCCTGGTGCTGCAAGTTGACCTACAAAGGAACATCATCTAAGTTGTACTGTATTTTTATTTATTTTGCTAAACATTTTCCAATTATCTGCTGGGGAGTTTAACACCTCAAACCTTCAAGATCACCCTGAGTATTATTGAGAAAATCAGCTCAGGGGAGGAGTTACTTCTGAGATCCTTGTAAAAAATTCAGAGGTTCCTGATGTTAGATCTAGCAGGGAACTGAGGCCTATAGAAGTAAAGTGACTTGTTCAGGGTTACATAGTTAGTAAATGCCTGAGGAAGGATTTTAATATTTGGATACCAGACCTGGAGTCAAAAAGTTATCTTCCTGGATTCCAATCTGGCCTCAGACACTTAGTAGCTCTGTGACCCTAGGTAAGTCACTTTATCCTGTTTGTTTCAGTTTCCTCATTTGCAAAGTGAGCTGGAGAAGGAAATGTAGAATCCAGTATCTTTCCCAAGGAAACCTCAAATGGGGTCACAAAGAGTGCGACACAACTGAAAATTGTCTGAATGTTAGAGGATGGTAGATTCCAGGAATAAGGAGTGACCATCCCACTGTACTCTGACCTTATCAAATCACATATGGAGCATTGAGCAATGGAAGGGAGCTCACAGATGGCTGATAGAGCCCCAGACTGGGAGTCATGAAGACCCGAGTTTGAACATTTATTCAGACATTTATTAGCTGTGTGATGTTGGATCAATCACTGAAACTTCTCCTAGCCTCCGTTTCCTCATCTGTAAAATGGAATAATAATAGCACTTGCCTCCTGGGGTTGTTGTGAGTATCCAATGAGTTCACATATGTAAAGAACTTCACAAACCCTAAAGTATTATAAAAATGCTTGCAATTATTGTTAGCTTTTAGTCCAAACCATTTATTTTATCCAAGGGCATATTGTAAGGTAGTTAGGGGGGAAAAGTTTGAATTATTCAAAGTACCCTCCTGCTGATTTCCCAGAGCTTAGTGCAGTGCCTGACATACAGTAGGAGCATAATAAGTATTTACTGACTGATTAACCACCTCTTCTTAGCTCTGTAGAGCAGTATAGAAGTGTGTACCCAGAACTAATCAGTGACTTCAAAGATTGCTTGGTCTTTTCTGTAAAAGGAGAGATTTGGATACAGGGGATGGAAACTCTTCTCAAGGTAGGATTTGGTGATTCTGGAGTCAGTCCCTGGACAGCCTAGAGGACATCTTTACTTATTTGGAGAAATGTCTCCTAGAAGAGGGGTTATGCAATTGGCCCCAGAAGGTAGAACCTGGGAGAGTGGGCTGAAGTGTCAAGAGAACTTTCTGCCAAGGAGGGATGGCCCAAGGCACAATAACTGCCTTGGGATATCATGGGCTCCCCCTGCCCAGAGAGGCTCTAATGAAAGGTGGACACTCAATGGTCAGGGACGTTGTAGAGGGATCCCTGTTCAGGTGGAGGATGGATGACTAGAGGACTTCTCAGTGTCCATTTGGGTCTGAGACGCTCTCAGGGTCCCTCCCAGCTCCAAACCCGTTGACACTGAATGACTGACAAGGATGCTCCTGAACCCGGCCACCAAAGAGCTTTCCCCAAATCACAGGTCTAACCATGCTCAGTAACTTCCACTATCTCCCTATTGGCTCCAGGATCATATATAAGCTCTGCTATTGAGCTCTTCACAGTGTGGCTCCTCCCTCCCCTTCCAGCCTTCCAGCTTCCTCTCCAACATGACCTCTCTGGCTTCATCCTATTGGCTTCCTTGCCATCCCTCTCACATCAGACACTCCATCTCTCACATTCCATGCCTTTGCACTGACTGTTTTTGCCAGGAATGCTGTCTCTACTCACCTCTATCTCTAGCAGACCATCCTTCAAGGCATCCTGGGCCATCTCCAGTCATCCTGATCCATATCTGGCCACTGGACCCAGGTGGCTCTGAAAGAGAAAGTGAGGCTGGTGACCTTGCACAGCCCTCCCTCACTCAAATCAACTGCACGTCATGCTCCCTGATATCATGGTCCTCTTTGAAAATGAAAGACAAACACAACTTCCTTCAAGAAACAGCTCAGGCAGCACTCTCTAGAGAAAAGAGGATCTGATGAGATCATATTTTTAAAGACTTAACACAGGACAGGCACATAGTAGGTGTTATAGAAATGCTAGCCATTGTTATTGTCATAAGTGCATAACAGAAGGTTGTCCAAGCTCTCTCATTAGAATGTCGCCTTCTTGAAAGCATTTATTTACAGTGTACTCAGTAGCCTCATCCTGGGTCATCTCCAGTCATCCTGATGAATATCTGGTCACTGGATTCAGATGGCTCTGGAGGACAAGTGGGGCTGGTGACCTGCACAGCCCCCCCTTCCTCAAAGCAAAGTCAAGTGCAAGTCACGTCTCTGATGGCATGGTCATCTTTGGCAACAAAAGACGAACACACACACATTCAGTACTGAGAGCACACAGTGAGCACCTGAAACACAGGAACGGCTTAATAAATGTTTGTTGACTAGTTCACTGCTTGCTTTTCAGCTGCCTTCACTATGATTGGCACATCCAGTCACCTATCTGATAAATGCTCCCAGTTCGCCATCCCCTCCCTTTGTCACTATGCTTTTCCCTACTGTGATGAGACCTCATCGGTTCCGAAGCCAAGAGACCTGTGCCGGGATGAATGTGAAATCTTGGAGAATGTCCTTTGTCAGACCGAGTACATTTTCGCCAGATCAAACCCAATGATTCTGATGAGGCTCAAGTTGCCCAACTGCGAAGACCTTCCCCAGCCAGAGAGCCCAGAGGCTGCCAACTGTATCCGGATTGGGATCCCCATGGCTGACCCCATCAATAAAAGTAAGTGAAGATGGTGGCACACAACTGTGACCCCCTACTACTAGGGAAGGCTGAGGTTGGTAGGTCACTTGAGTTCAGGAGTTCTAAGCTGCAGTGGGCCTAGAACCAATGGGGTGTCCATTCTAAGCCTAGCATCAATATGAGGAGTCTCAGGGCCACCAGGCTGCCAAAGGAGGGACAAATTGACCCAGTTTGGAAATAAAGTGGGTCAAACGATTCCGTGACAATTAGCAGTGAAGTTGGGTTACTATACTTCCTGCCTGGAGGAGTCAGGGAGACCCAGTTTACCAAAAAAAAGAATAAATAATAAGAAAGAAAGGGCATGTGGAATAACTATCTTGTTTAAAGCAAAAAAAGGAAAAAAATAAATGGAGTCCATCAGGCTTCTTATATAGTCTAGGACCAGCAATCTAAGTGCCACAGTTTTGTGGGAAGGGATGGAAATTAGACTTTGACCCAGAAAAATGCTGAGTACTTGACAATTTAACCATTAAAGTAAAAAATACAAGGCAAAGGAAAGGGACTGGGCTTCTGATGTCATTAGTATAAGGGACTCTTGAGAAAGGGAACACCTTCTACCAATAAGATCAAACGACATAATATTTGTAAAGTCTTTAACACACAGTAGGTACCTAATTGTTCCCCTCCTCTTCTTTCCCTACTGTTCCCTCTTTTTTCTTGACATTTATAGTCTTTTTTAAAAAACTGACATATTTTTATTTATTTTAATGTATTTTAAAAATTGTAACTTTTTTTTAAAATTCAGTTCCAAATTGTTTCTCTCTCCCTCTTATTCGTCCCTTGCTTCTTTAGAAGGCAAGCAATGTGATATTGATTGTACACAGGAAGTCATGCAAAACGTATTTCTATACTGGCCATGTTGCAAAAGAAGACACACACACACACACACACACACACACACAATCCAAGAAAAATGAAGTGAAAAAAGTATGCTTCAATCTGCACTTAGAGTTCATTGGTTCTTTCTCTGAAAGTAGATAGCATTTTTCATTTTTTATCATTTTACAGAACCATCTTCAATCATTGTCTTGATCAGAGTAGCTGAGTCTTTCACAGTTGAACATCATATAATATTGCTGTTACTGTATACAGTGTTTTACCAATTCTACTCACTTCACTTTGCATCAGTTCATATAATTCTTCCCAGGTATTTCTGAGATCATCCTGTTCATCATTTTTATTACCACAATAGTATTCCATCACCATCATACCCCACAACTTTTTCAGCCATTCCCCAATGAATGGGCATCCCCTCAATTTTCAATTCTTTGCCACCACAAAAAGAGGGGCTATAAATATTTTTGTATGCATAAGTCTTTTTCCTTTGATCTCTTTGGATATAGACCTAATGGCCACTTAGAATTGACTAGAATACTGGCTGGTGTCTTCTTTTTAAATTGTTTTTGTTCCTTTCTCCCTCCCAGATCACAAGTGTTACAATAGCACAGGAGCAGATTACAGAGGAACAGTCAGCGTGACAAAATCCGGCAGACAGTGCCAGCCATGGAACTCCCAGTATCCCCACACGCATACATTCACGGCTGTCAGATATCCTGAGCTGAACGGAGGACACTCCTACTGCCGAAATCCTGGGAATCAAAAGGAAGCCCCTTGGTGCTTCACCTTAGACGAAAACTTTAAGGCCGACCTGTGTGACATCCCAGCATGTGGTAAATAGAAAGCTGTTCTCAGTTTTTTTTCCTAATCACCTTCTTCTGTTCTCTTTTCCCTTGGGAAAAAATGCTGTGTGTGTGTGTGTGTGTGTGTGTGTGTGTGTGTGTGTGTGTGTGAGTGTGTGTGTGTGTGTGTGTGTGTGTGTGTGTGTGTGTATGCACACACACACACACAGAAGAGGGTAGTATTTGCTCTATCTATTGTCATAGCCCAGGGTTAGCCAAGTCTTGGCCAGTTTCCCCACACAAAGCATTCCTTCCTTGAGGCCACATCCTTTCAGACCCTCCAAAACAAGAAATTCTCCCCCCAAATGAAATGTTTTTTCTAGAGGCTCAAGGAACAGTGGCCGGAAAGATCACAAGGTCATAGCTTCGTAGCTGGAAGGGACCTCCGAGGCTTTGAAATCCAACCCTATTCTCCGGCCTCTGTGAACTCTTTGTTTTCTTTTGAACATATTCGATGACTTTCTACATAGCTGGTTTCTGTTGTAATCCAATGTATTTTCGTTTGATGCATTTAAAAACATGATTCTGAGAAGGGGTCACTGCTACCAAAGGAGGTCTAGGACATAGGAAACCTTGCTCAGTCCCTCTCTGGGCCAAGAAGCAATGGGCATGCTTCCCCCTCAGTTCCAAAACCGAGCGGATCTAGATCTAGAATTGGAAAGGGCCTCAGCAGTCATCCAATCGGTGGCTGGCACATGCCAAGCTCTAGGAAGACAAAAATGAAATGGTCCCTATTCTCAAAGAGATGAGAAGGCAAAGAGAAAACCAAAAATCACTCCTGTTCTTGAGGAGGTTACTGCAGGTAGAGGGGGTGGGTGACAAGTAAATAGAAAAGCTAATAGAGAATCTACCCCGAGAAACACAAAGGTTTGGGGGAGCCCTGGTACTCATTACCACAGGGATCAGGAGTGGCTTCCTAAGTAGGAGGTGGCATGTGTCTGATGCTCAAGAGAACTAGAGGCTCTAAGGGGAAGAGGGGGAATGGAGAGTGTGCTGGACACTGAGGTTTTCCTGACAAAGGCACAGAGATGCGAGCTGGAATGTCAAGCTGGCTAGGTTGGAACCTGATCTATGGAAGGGGAAGATAATGTGTGGTCAGTCTGAAAAGAGATGGTGCAGTCCTATAGACATGGAGGCTACCGCGACCACACTTCCTGGATTAAGGACATGAGAGTCTGGCTGTTGTCTGTCCTGGTTAGGCTGCACCTGGTCGATGGGGGTGTTGCATTCTGGGGACTCTGGGAAGAGAAGGGCAGTCAGAATAGAGAAGGGCCACTGGGGATCCGTGGAAAGAATGCAGAGGAGTGACTGAGAAAAGCAGACCCGGGAGGGATGTAACATCTGGCTTCGAGTATCTGAAAGACATCAAGGGGAAGATGGAGCAGACTGACTCTGTTTGGTCCTAGAGGACAGAACTGCAGGTTGTGGCTGAAAGTTGCAAAGGTTCATTTCAGCTCAACGTCAGGAAACGCTCTCTAATCATGGGAGCTGTCCAGACCTGGGACCATCAGATGACCACTTGTGGGGTAGACGAGAGTGTGGATCCTTTTCTTGTATGAGTTGGTCTAGATTCCTCCAAGGGCCCTTCCAGCTCCTTGCCACCCCCATTCAGCTGATCTGAAGAACGAACATGTGCAGATAGGGGTTCTACACTCTCCCCAACTTTCATGCCTGCATATTTCTCATTTTAAACTAGCTCTTAATATGCATTCACACTTAACATTGCAGAGGGGGTGGTGGAAAAGGAATAAAATACAGATGTACCATCGGGTACTCACATCCCCTGCACCCTGCTCCCCAAATGGAAACATCCAAAAATGTATGTGCATAAATTGACAGTTTTAGTGAATACCAACTAATTCATGTGTGACCTTAGAGAGAACAATGGAAAAATTCATTCGATGTTGAAACAGACTGTTCATCACCATAGGAGATCATGAGATTAGAGTGGGAAGTCACCTCACTTTGGGGATCATCTGGTCTTCAGCCTTCTTTGAAGAGAGGATGAAGGGGAGTCCCAAAGAGGTCCAGTATCTACCTTGTGGGTCAAGATTATAGCCAGTCATAGCTGAGGCTGGAATGGAATTCCAGATTTCTGACTCCCAATCCAAGTCTCATTTCACAACATCTCAGAGAATCTAAGACCTTAGAAGTCATCTGGTCCAACGTCTTCATTTCATAGACCAGAAAATGGAAACTTTAGAGATTATGTGGTTTCCTCAGAGGTACACAGCTAATTAGTGGCAAGGTTGAGAATTTGAACTTGGGTCTTCTAGTTCCAAATACAGTATTTGTTCCCTCTCTGATGCTCCTCTGTCCCCTGATGGAATGCCTTTCTCACAACATCCCTCCAAGGCACAGTATCAAGCATCATCTCCATTTTGCAGATTAGGAAACTGAGGCTTTACTAGATGAACTGTCTCATTTAAGCTCACACAGATAAAGAGTATGGATCAAAGACAGTTACTGTCTCTCATATCAATCAAGACTGAAGGGAGGCAAAGAAGCTGTCAGCCTCTTATCTTAAAGTCAAGATAAAAGAAAATATTCTTAGGAACCAAAAGTCTTATCTTCCACCCCTGAAGCATGCTCTAACAAAGTGATGAGGCATGTTGGGTCTTAATTCATTTTTAGTGGTACTGAGTAGTAGCAGGCTCCACGTGCCCGGGAGCTGCCTGAGAGCAGCCAGAGTGCTGCTGCCGAGATCCCCAGGCTTTCGATGGCGATTGCTTTTTAGTGGGAACTATAAATTAAACTTAAAGCATATTGACTTTCACTTAAATGGCCTTGTAAAGCCTTTGCACCTTGCCCTGGAGTCAGAGGGCTGAGAGGGGACCCTGAAAGTTCATTCAGTCCAGCTCTCTGCCTTCGGGTGAGATTGAGGGCAGAGCAGACTTAGAATTCCAGCAAAAGGGCTTCATGTATTACTATTTCATAAGTGCAAGCTATCTCTACCATCCCTCATGCTCCTGGAAAGGAATATTCCACATATGAACTGATGCAATTGGAAGAAAGCAGAACCGGAGAACTGGGCACACAGTGAGAGCAAAAGTGTGATGAAAGACTTGGAAGTCTGATCAACACCACTGGAAGGACTGATGAAACAAGTGACTGCCCCAGCAGCATGTAAAGCATAGAGTGACTCAAAGTACGGATGGAAGCATTTTCTTCTCTTGTTTCTTGCCCTTTTTTTGTTTTGTTTTTGAACATGGTTAATGCAAAAATTTGTTTGGCATAACTATACATAATAGGTTTTATATTTCTTGTCTTTTCAAAATTAGGGGAGCGAAAGAATTTGGAACTGAAAATTAAATAAAATTGAAAAAAAGATAGGGAAGAAAGAAACTAAGAAGGAAAATGAAAAGAAGAAAGAAATAAGAAAAAGAAAGAAGAAAAAGAAATTAAGAAAAGAAAGAAAGAAAAAGTAAGAAAAAAGTGAGGGGAGGAAGGAAGAAGAGAAGAAAGGAAGGAGAGAAGAAAGGATGGCTGAAAGGAAAGATGATTCTGTAGACTTACTCATTCACAGAGAACTCTAGGGTCAGAGCGACTCTGAGACTCACCCTTAAAGAGAGGACAAGTGACATGCCTAGGGTCACAAATGTATGACTGAATCAGAACTAGAATTCATGTTTCTTGACCCAAAGTGTGTGAGTCTCACCTCAATCAGTTAATCCACAAGCACTTAATAAATGTTTGTTGGCTTTGTTGACTCATATAGGACTTTGGGTAAGCTTTATCTCTTCTCTGAGACTGTTTCCTCATCAGTAAAATGAGAGAGTTGGACCAGATGGTCTCAAGGGTCTCTTCCAGCCTCGTTCTGTGACTCAAACCCTGTACAAGTCACCCACACCCTGAGAATCCTTATATCAGACCCAGCCCAGCGTCTGGGCGAGCACACAGTAGGTTTGAGTTCCTGATATCTGGTCACCATTTCCATTGCATTTTCTTTTTCCTTTTAAAATCTTTTACCTTTGACCTGTAAACTCCTCTAGGAACATCCTGCTGACCCTTCAGGCCTCATCCCCCTTAGATAACGGCCTTCTTTGAAACTGCACAGAAGGCAAGGGGTAGCAGGACAAAACAGATATTTCCCCTTTATTTCCCACCAGCTGCACAAAGATGACCCTGTTGAGGTTAGCAGTTAGCCAGAGTACTAACCCTTTCCTGGGGTGAGGCAATGCTCTTTTGGAGGCCTCAGTTTCCCCACCTATAAAATGAGGGGATTGGACTGGCTGGCCTCTGAGGTCTTCTCCCACTCTAGATCCGGTGTCATAAGATTCTATAATACTTAATTTTCAGGCTTCAAGTTTTCAGATCAATAGATAGATAGAAATGATATCTCTCTAGATCTATATCTGTATCTATCTATATATAGACTATATCTGTAGAGATATAGTTACACATATATGTATATGTATATATATGGGGCAGCTAGGTGGTACAGTGGATACAGCATGGTGCCTGGAGTCAGGAAGGCTCATCTTCTTGAATTCAAATCTGGTCTCAGACATGGACTAGCTGTGTGAACTTGGGTAAGCACTTCACCCAGCTTGCCTCAGTCTCCTCATCTGTAAAGTGGGCTGGAGAAGAAAATGGCAAATCACTCCAGGATCTCTGCCAAGAAAACCCCAGATGAGGTCGTGGAGAGCTGGACATGACTGAGATGACTGAACAACAACAAATATGTGTCTGTGTGTATGTATAAGTGTGTATTCATGTGGGTATGTACACGTATGTCTCTCTATATACATACACCCATACACATACATTTACGTATATGCATGTGTGTGTGTTTGTATGTGTATTCTTCAGTGCTAGTCCTGGATTAATCAGTCCAAAGACAGTGTGTGCAGTCTCCTTCCCAGTCTCTGCTGACCTCTCAGACGCCCGGGCCAGCTCTGATTTGTCACTAGCGTTTTTCCTAGCCATGGTAGCTCCCAGTCCCGGGCAGGGCAGATGTTTTCCAGATTGCGAATGGTGCAGCCTCTGACTGCCTTTGTCAGCAGTTTCCCCCCCGTATTTCAGAGAAAACCTGGGACAAGTCAATTTGTCTTTCTTTTCTTCAGACCCAAATTGAACGTTACAGAGAATTTTGAAAAGGGAAAAGAAGGGGGGGGGGAGTTGCTTTGTAAAGTTTGAAGCTTTCTGGGAGAGTTATTTTTATATTCCTGAGATTTTCAAGCTGGGCCTCAGCTGCCAGCCTTCCCACGTTTTCAGCCAGACAACGAACAAGAGTCACCTCAAACCTCCAAGGTGGTTGGAAGGAAGACATTCTTACGCACCCTGGTGCCCGCCAGGCAGAGTCCCCCCCCTCCAAAGTCAGAGTCTCTACAGGATGAGATGTGGGGAAACTCTTCAGTCTAACAAGTCACTTGGACAAGAATTTAATAGAGCAGGACTTGGCTGGGCTAGCCCTTTAGCATGAGGCTCATTGTCTCAATCTACCTTCACTGATTGAGCGAGGAGGGAGTTATTGGAGGCAGTGGGGCTCAGAGGGTGGGAACAAGAAAGAGAATAAAGGCAGGATTCAAATCCCACCTCTTTGATCAAGTTAAGCACCTCCCTGAGCCTGATTCCTCATCTGTAAAATGAGAGGGTTGCATTAGGTGGTTTGAGGTCTCTCCCACCACTAAATCAACAATCTCATCTTTTAAATGCCTACCTACTATGTGCCAGGATACAAATACAGAGGAGAGGACAAGTTCTGCACCCTTAAATCTTTAGAATCTTATGAAGTTAACATCTTCCAGATCATGTAGTTGTCCTCCTGTATATGATGCCCATAGCTTAGCCAGCTTGTATATTCTTGAGACGTTCAAGAGAAAGGGAGCTCATGACCTTGTGAGGCTATTTTAGAAAAATCCTCCCTCGCTGTGACTTTCATCCACTGGCTCTGCCTTCTCAGCTCCATTTAATTTGACAACTTGGGGCAGCTAGGTGGTGCAGTGGATAGAGCACCAGTGCAGGAGTTAGGAGGACCTGAGTTCAAATCTCACCTTAGATACTCACTCACTCAGATACTTCACTAACTGTGTGACCTTGGGCAAGTCACTTAACCCCAATTGCCTCATCCTGGGTCATCTCCCATCATCCTGATGAATATCTAGTCACTGGATTCAGATGACTCTGGAGGAGAAGTGAGGCTGGTGACCTGCACAGCCCTCCCTCACTCAAAACAAAGTCAAGTGCAAGTCATGTCATTATTTCTCTGATGGCATGGTCTTCTTTGGCAACGAAGGATGAACACGCACAAAATTTGACATGTTTAGCAAGCATCTAGTGTGTGCAGGGAGGAGAGAGGTGGCGCCACAGTGCACCAAGTGCTGGACCTGGAGTCCAGAAGACTCCAGAAGACTCCTCTTCTTGAGTTCAAATCTGGCCCCAGACACTTACTAGCTGTATGACCCTAGGCAAGTCACTTCACCCTGTTTGCCTCGGTTTCCTCATTTTTAAAATGAGCTGAAGAAGGAAATATCAAACCAATATTGTATCTTTGCCAAGAAAACCCCACAGAGAGTCAGATATGTCTAATTAACTAAACAACAAAAAAGTGCACAAGGCAGCTGCAAATCCTAATGGAGAGTCAGTCAACCAGCATTTAGTAAGCACCTAGTATGTGCAAGGCTCTGGAGAAACAAAGAGAGGGCCCTGCTCTTAAGGATCTCATAGGTTAAGGGGGGAACAAATATAAACTGTAAACACACAAGGTATTTATGGGATGAATTGGGGGTCTTCTCAGAGGGAAGTGACCCAGGTAGTCAGTAGCAGAATTGAGCTTGGTCCTTTGACTCTCCATCATGCCCCCCCACATAATGCCGCCCTTCCTAGTAAGTGTCCCAGGGATCATCTTGGCCCCAAAGAGAGATGAACAGCTCCCTCTCTCCTCCTGTTCCCTGGCAGGGGACAGGGTCTGTGGGGGTGGAATGTTTGCCCATCATGGCAGAGGTTTTTTCAATAGTTTGATCAATGTTAATATTATTTTCCCCTTTTCTTTTTTAAAAAATTTCTTTCTTTTCTTGATGCTGGCTTTTCAGAAGGCAGAGTTATGGAGCTAGGAGATAGGCAATGTAAAGATGAAAATTTTCAATAAAAATAAAAACATTTTTAAAAAAGACACTGAAATTTGAGGGAATTCTGAGTCTGTTCTGCAGCTATGAACTTTATGTTGGTTTTGTTACTGATTTTTTTTTTGAGACAATCAGGATTATGTGACTCATCCAGGGTCACAAAGCTAGTAAGTGTCCAGTGTCTGAGTCTGGAGTCAAACTCAGGTCCTCCTGACTCCAAGACCTATCCACTGTACCATCTAGCTGCCCCTGTGACCTTTACTTTGTCAATGTATCCATCTTTGTAAATGTGTACATTCATCAATGTAGATTCCTTAAAGGTGAGAGTTTATTCCATTTCCCCTTCTTTTGGTTAGAACTGTAGATCTGAAGAGACAGCAGAGTCAATGAAAAGCATGCCAGTTTAGGTTGGTATC
The DNA here is from genome assembly GCF_028372415.1 of Notamacropus eugenii. NCBI lineage: Eukaryota > Metazoa > Chordata > Mammalia > Diprotodontia > Macropodidae > Notamacropus > Notamacropus eugenii. The sequence continues at coordinate 524,682,107 of NC_092873.1, forward strand.
AAAGGGTATGAGTTCAAATTTCAACACCAAAGTGTCTAGCAGGGAGTGAAGCTGGGCCAGAATCTAGGTCTCCCGGCTCTCAGGGAAGGGCATTTTATTTTCCTTCTCACTGATACCACTGAAGACAGGATCCTTTAGGGGGAGTGGATCCATGAAGATGGACAATGGAGAATGGTAAAGATACATGGTCTTGGCATAGAGGAAGCACTCAGTAAATGCTTGTTGATTTGACCTGGTCACGACTTCCAGGAGCTGGGCTGGAAATTACTCGGTATATATTTTACTCTTCATTTTCTGTGTGTACATGATTTAAACACCGAAGGAAGCTGAAGGAGGACAGGGATTATTTTGGTTTTAAAAATGTTTCTAGCAGTCAGCATAGTTTCAGCACACAATAGGCATTTAATAAATGCTTATTGAATCAAATTAAACTAGAATCCTAGATTTAGGGTTTGAAGGGTCTTTAGTGGTCCATCCAATTCAACCCCCTCATTTTCCAGATGGGGAAACTGAGTCCCAGAGACTAGACTCTAGACACACAGATTGCAAGAGATAGGATGAAGGCTCAAAGCCAGGTTCTCTGATTTCAAGTCTAGGACCCTTGACACTCCAGCAGATGTCCTCACTCTGCCCTGGCTACCAAAAGAGGAAGGGTCCAGGAGTCCAAGGATCTGAGGTTTGCTCATTCAGGCATTAGTCTGTTGTAGGAGACTGTGCTCCCCAGTAGGTAGCATGCCAGACCTGGAGTAAGGAAGACGTGAGTCAGAGCCCTGTGTCAGAAGTGTACTAGCTCTGGGAAAGCCACTCTACCTCTCCCAGCCTGTTTTCTCACCTGCAAAATGGGGACAATAGGGGCACTGACCTCAGAGGGGTTCTTGTCAGGATCCAAGGAGATCCCATGTGTCAAACCCTCAAATGCTGTAAAATGTTACATGTGTTACTGCAGCGATTGTCGTTACTTTAAACAAAGCCATTGTGCTCATTGTCGGGGTCCCCGAAAAGGCCCCCTCCCCCCTCCGCTGAATGGCCAGTGACAGTGAAGGAGGGAGCCTCAGATTTACACAAAAACACCGTTTTTCTGCTCCAGCGGAATCTCTAAACTTTTAAACTTGTACCTTTTCCACTCTCCTGACTGAAGCTGCTGGTGTTGATAGAAACAATCTGTAATCTGCCGGTGATGAGGGCTCATTTCAGGGTGTCACCCCGCCCTGCTGACCCTGCCTGTTTCAGCATGGGGGAGGGGGCCGTGGGAGGGGGAGGGAGAAATGTGGGGGCTGCAGAGGGGGATCCTGGGTGGAGAGGGAGGAATGGGGGGGCTGCAGAGGGGGATCCTGGGAGGGGGCACGCTCGAAGCCCCGACGGTGAGCTTTGGCCAGCCCTGGCCAGGCCCATCATGGGGGACTCTCTGTTGTGTCTGCATCAGATTCCAAGGATTCCAAGGAGAAGAATAAGATGGAGATCCTGTACATCTTGGTGCCCAGCGTGGCCATTCCCCTGGCCATAGCCTTGCTCTTTTTTTTCATCTGCGTCTGCCGCAACAACCAGAAGCCATCCTCGCCCCCTGCCCAGAGGCAGCCGAAGCACGTGCGGGGGCAGAATGTGGAGATGTCCATGCTGTCAGCCTATAAACCCAAGGTAGTGTGCGGAGGGGAGACGCCAGGACTGCCCAGTGCCCAGCCTGGAATGCAGCTGAGCTCCCCTTCCCCGGGCACTGGACACAGGGACGGAGGGGAGGGGAGGGAGAGAGGGAGAAAGGGAGGAAGGAGGGAGAGAGGAAGGAAGGAAGGAAGGAAGGAAGGAAGGAAGGAAGGAAGGAAGGAAGGAAGGAAGGAAGGAAGGAAGGAAGGAAGGAAGGATTTGAGCCCAGGTGTTCTTGACTACAGGTATATCCACTTGGAAGGCCTTTGAGGCTCAGTTAAGCTCTGCCTCTTACCTGAAGGCTTTGCTGATCTCTCTCCACCCCTCTTTCCCCTTAAAAATGACATTGTATTATTTCTGATCTGTTTTGTGCTGCCTTGTATGGGTATATGTTGTTTCTCCCATTGAATTCAAGCTTGTTGAGGTCAGGGATGTTTTATACTTGTCGCTGTATGGTGCTTAGTGGAGTGGTACACTGAAGGGGCCTAGAAAATGCTGCGGTTATGAATGAAAGGATTCGGAGATTGTGGAATCTTCTGGTGTCCCAGCTGGGCCGGGGAGGAAAGGGAGAGTCTGCTCTGCCTGGGAAAAAGATGGCCCGGGGTGCGTTTCACTGGCAAGAGGAGGGGATGGAAACCGGAGCATGAACTCGGTTTGTTTCCTTTTGTTTTCTCTCCTAAGAGCTTTGGCTCGGATCTCTTCGGAGCTGTTCAGTTGTTTGTTTTGGTTCTTACTGAGTCCCTTTCCTGGAAGAGGCACAAAGCATTCTATAGAATCTTAACGAGGGTCCCCGAAATGTAAACAGCCTGTCTCCAAAGCCATTCACACGGTCTTGGCCCAAAGTAGTCCATGGACCCACCAGATCCCGAAGAAGGGACACATATGTAAGTGTGCACGGATGTGCGTGGGAGTGCACGCTCACACAGACATCCCAAACAGAATAACCCAGAGCCAGGGACCAGCAGAGCCGAGAGACAGCACATTCATCTGTCCTAGAGGCATTTGAAAATGGGCTCCCTCCGTTGGACTGTCCAGACTCCCTCTATGTTGGTCTCCATTGCAGCTTTCCTGGCTGTGTGCCTATGTGTCAGTCCTTTGACCTCCTGGGCCTCAGTTTCCCCATCTGTAAAATGGGGATAATAATGCCTATAGTCCCTCTCTCACAGGGTTGTTACAGGGCTCAAATGACATAATTTGTGGCTAATAAGACTTAAAATGTTAAATACATGTCAGTTATCCTCATCCTAATAAAGAGAACATAACATAACACAATATAATGCAATATAGTACAATATAATCATAGGCAATAAATGTTTGTTCAATTGATAAATTGAATTCATCAGAAAATAAATTCCTATGGGCCAGTTGTCTCCCCGTCTGCAGTCACACCTCCTTCATATCTCTGCCTGCAAAGATCCTTCTCTCCCTTCAAGATTCAAGTGAAGTGCTTCAGTTTCCCCAGATCTTTCCCTTTCCCCCAACTGGAACTATCCTCTCCTTCCTCAGATTTTCCTGTTGCTCTTCACTGAACTGTCTTCCTTCTATTTATACTGCACATATCTTTTTAGTTGTACTACACGTATTGAATCGATCTTAATAATCCTTTGCTTGTATTTTCAGTTAGGATTTGAGCTCCTTGAGGGCAGGAACCTCATGTTTTTGCTTTCCTTGTGTCCCCCAAGCTTGATACAGCACCTGGCACTTCATATGTTTGTTATCTGACTTTGTCGCCATCACTCTCTGTCTTGTGATACCCATCTGTGTGTACTTGGTGAGTCTCTCTTAGCTTGCTGGAAGCCCCCTGAGGGCAGGGATTATGTTTTTTTTGTTCACCTCTCTATCCCCAGGGCCAATCATGGGTTTTTCCGTACCATGAAACAGGATCTCCAAGGCTGAAGGAAGCTCAAAAGCCATTTTGGCCCCTGAGCAAGAATCACCTCTGTAATGACCTTGACAGGCGTGAAGACCCACTCTCTTCCAAGGCAGCGCATTTTCCTGTGTAGGGGAAGTTGGCCCTTACCCTGAGCTGATATTGGTCTCTTCGATACCTCCTCCCATCTTGTGTCTAGGCAGAACAAACCCACTCCCTTCTTCCCAATAGAACTCCGAATGCCAGAGAAGGAGGGTGTTCCCTGAACCTTCTACTGTCTACATGTCCACAGTTCTTCATCTGATCTTCCTGGTCAAGTCAACAAATATCTATCATGCACCTGTTACACACTATGCACAGTTGGGTGGGGGAGACAACATGCAAATAAATATATGCAGAGAAAGCTGTAGATAGGGTCAGTAGTCCATCACTGACAGAGGGAAGGTACTAGAGTTCAGAGAGGCTGCAGAAGGCTTCCAGTAAAACAAAGGATTGAAGTTGGGCCTTAAGGGAAGCCAGAGGTCCAAACTAAGGCTTAAAAATAGAAGTCTGTGGGGTTGAACGTGTGTTTATTAGATCCACTAGTTAAACACCTATTTCTCTGCAGTTGTATATTCATCCTTCTGTCTCTTTCCAAATGTGACACCCAAACTAGTGACCTCTTTTTTGTACTCTTGGTCCTGGCTCAGGGGACCAGGAATTAGGAAGCAAGGAATGATGGGACGCTGGCTGCCCCAGGGTTGTGAATTAGCCATCCCTTAACTGGGAAGCCTAAGGAGCTGCCTTTCATCCATTCTTGTGTACACTATCTGTTTCCATCTTTCTTCACTTGCTTTGCTTCTCAGATGCCTCTGGGTATTGGGAGGAGGAAGGGGAGGAGTGAGGGGGCTCCTTGGAGAGGTTGGAAGCAGCCTCAAGCACCGCAGGGAATGAGAAGAGGCTAACAGTATTCAGGGCTGGCTGGCTTCCATGGGGTGGGATGGTTCAGCTGGAAGCAGGCCTCTTTGGGCTGGGCTCAGAGCTCCCAGGGGCCAGAATCAGATGGGAGCATTCTCGTGTTACCAGGGGAAGTGGCAGGGGGAAGGTCAACTTCATTCGGATGCTACCACAACAAAGATTACTTTAAAAAGGGACAAGCCTGTTTGGGTTTGGCCTTGTTCTGTAGGGTGATTGGAGAGGAAGCCCCAGAGACAGGCTGAGCTCCAAGCTCCAAGCTGTCCTTTGGGAGATGTGGCTTTTCTCAGTGAGGCCATCAACTTGTCACTGGCTTGGGAGTCACAGATCCTGACTCTGCCCACACAATCCCTGCCCTCTCCGGGCCTTGGTTTCCTCTCCTGTCAAATGGAGGGATTGGGCTAGTCGATCCCTAAGGACCCTTCAGAATCAAAGAGCTGTGGTTCCTCCCACCTAGCATTTACAGTTTGTAATGGCAGTGAGAAATTCCAACTGCCCTGTGAGTGAGGTTTCTGCCGTTAGAAGTTGACTTCTTGAAGGCAGGAGCTGTCTTTGAGTTTACTTAGTACCTAGTAAACAAACTTACAAGGACTTTTTCATTCATTCTTTCCAAATAGCTAGTGGGATTTCGAGTCAGGAAGACCTGGGTACCTCCCCCATTTACCACCTGTGTGACCTTGGTCAAATCCTTTCCTTTTTGTGAACCTCAGTCTTCTCATCTGTGAAACTGTAATAATCGGTAGCACTTACCTCACAGAGGTCTTACAAGAATTAGTTGGGGTTGTCTAGCTCAAGTGCTTAGCTGAAGAGCCCACTTATTAAGTGCCTATTATGTGCCAGGGTCTGAGGAATCAAAGACAAAGCAGCAATCAATCCCTGTCCCCATACGTTGATATTGACCCAGCCTCCATGTTCTTCCACCACATTAGGAGTCCACTGAATGGCTGTTTTATTTTTTTCTTTTTTCTGAAACAAAGGAAATTTCTTCTCAGAGAGACAAAGGAAAACAGGCCTCCCTTCTCTCCCTCCTGCTCTGCCTTTCCCTCGCCTCCTGTGACTGGAAAGCTAAAGTTATTGAACTCCCGTGGCTGAGATGTCATGCCGTGTTTCCTAAATGGGGCACACAGGGGAGCTGTAAAAGGATCAAAGCCTCCCCCTTAGATGCTGGGTGGGCCTTGCTCAGCCCGACCCTCCTCCAAACCCCCTTCTCTGTTCATCCCAGAGCGTCACATGGGGCAGCTGTTCTGGGGGAATGACAGTGGGGAGGGCGTGTAGTAAGATGTGAGGCCTGAAAGGACAGAAAAGTTCAAGGATCATAATTCTCAAGATCCACAGAGTGAGGGAAAACCAGAGAGAGAGAGAGAGGGAGAGAGACAGTCAATCAGTCAGTCATCAAGCATTTATTGGTGTCAAATACTAGGCCTGATGTGAAAAAGGTGAAAACAGGTCCTCCCTTCAGGGTCCTTACAGTCACACTGGACCCTAGTTCTCAAGGCATGATTGAGAATCTCAACCCCCCAGGACAACAGGCAAGGGATGGAGAGAATCCATGTGGAATGGTACCTCTCAAGAGGCCAATAGAATACTGAGAAGCATGGGGAGATCAGACCAAAGAATCACTACCTGGAGGAAGGGCCCTTGCTGTTGGGACTTCGGTTTAAAGACCCTTTCACCCCTCCCTAGTTATTCCTCTAATAGAAGACATTGAGACAGTCACCTGTAGCAGAGACAGCATAGCATGCTGGGGAAAGCATGGGTTCTGTCCCTCTCCAGACCAGCTGTGTGACTCCGGACAAAGCCCAGGATCACAGAATTCAGATACCTCTCAGAGCAATTGCTCTAGATAGTCCTGGAAGGAAGGAATCCCCAGAGGTCACCTAGTCTGACCTTATTTCACAGGGCAGGAGACTGGACAAAAGAGCTGAAAGAGATTGCCCAAAGCCTCACAGGCAATAAGGAGCAGAGGGAGCCTAATTTCCTTGAGACCAGAGGGATTTAAGTTCTAACATTGGTGTCCCCAGTGCCTAGCATGGCACCTGACTCAAAATAGGTATTTGATGAAAGCTTGATTGATTTAAAGTCATATCTGAATCCAAATTTAGTGCTCTGACCATTGTACCATCTGTAAAATGGGCAAAGTTATACTTGGCCTACCTGTCTCGAAGAATGGTGGTGAGGCTAGCAACTCGTAAACAAGAAAATCGCCATATCATTCTAAGTGACTCTCGTCCTCTTCCTTCTCCTTCTTCTTCTCATTGTCCTCCTTCATCTTCTCCTTCTTCTTCCTCCTCCTCCTCCTTGAAACTCAAACACCTTGTCCAAATTATCAGTGATTTTAGGATTTTTAGTATCATGTATAATTTTATTATCACTGTTTTTAGTATCACATGGGTGTTTTCTATTTTAAACAAAACCCATGGATGTATGTGTGTCCTCAGTGTTTAACATGGTACCTGGCACATAGTAAGCACTTAATAAATGTTTATTTGAGGCCCTAATTTTGAGCCTATATGGACATGGCTGCCTCAGTACTCAGAGGGCTTAACCCAATTCTGCTTGGCCTTAGGGGGCTAAATGAGGAATAGTAGGTGGGGAGTTGTAAGGAGCCAACATCGGTCTTGGGGGCACAGGGTCATCTTCCCTCTCCCTAGAGTTCTTAAAACAAGGATGAGGTGATGACTCTCAGGGATGTTGCAGTTGGAAACTTTTGGTCTGCCCTTGGATTAGATGGCTCCTCAGGCCTCCCTTCCAATCCATGCTCCAGCCATGTCTGAACAGGGCCCCTGAGGATGTTGCTGAGAAAAATAGTATCCAGGAAACTTTCCCGAGAAACCAGTTGCCATGCTGAAAAATGAGACTCCTGAAGGCCCATCCCATTCATCCTGGAAAAGGGCCCAACTGTGGCAGGATGCTTGTGGAGACCCACCTGGGCCAGAAACAGGGAACAAGGGTTGCATTGCCTAAGCCTGGGTCACCTATCTGTCTGCTTTGACTAAGTGCACAACCTCTAGAGAGAGCATGGATGGGGCCTCCAAACCTAGGAAAATCTGGTTATTTCTGATTATGAATACAAGCAGTGGTTTCATAGTTCTGAGTCTGTTTACATTAGAACCAGAACCAGAAAAGAAAGGGGGAGAGACAGAGACAGAGAGACAGAAAGAGAGAGACACAGAGAGACAGAGAATAAGAGGGAAAGAGAAGGAAGTAGGAAGAAAAAAAGAACTATTCATACCCATCCAAAATATCAACAGTTGAGTAAAGTTTCCTTTTAAAATAGGTTTTATTAATGATCTCTATTTGTGGGTAGAAAGACAAAGATAGAAGACAGAAAGATGATAGATAGATAGATAGATAGATAGACAGATGATAGATAGGTACATAAACACTCTCCTAAATCAGGGGATCACAGACACATGCAGCTCAGAGGTCACCATCTGGACCACATAATCTTCAAGAAGAGGATGCTAAGGCAGAGAGAGGTGACTTAACCAGCATCTCACAGTAATCAGTATCAGAGGTAGGATATGATCCCAGGTGCTCTGACTCCAGTCTCTAGAGCCAGGGCCCCTTCCATGGGACCTATGTCTCCTCCCTTGTAGCTCAGAATTTCACTGGCCTGGCCAAACCAACCAATATACTGACCCCATCTGACAGCGGATGCCTCACTCTTCCTCTATGTTCCATCATGTTTCTGATGAGAAGTGGAAAGCCTGCTTCCTGCTGAGCCTCTAAAGCCAAGTGTGCTTGTGGAATGGGTCACAGTGCCAAAGACTTTCAAGGTTGTTTTCCTGAGAAAAAAGTTTTCTAAGAAATTCCCCCTTGGCTTCACCTGCTTCCCAGAACAAATGGTCAGTTTAGCAAAAGACAGTTTTTGCCCCTTGACCAAAGTCCAACTATTCCTGACTGTACCTGGATGACCAGAGAGTGAATGCCCTTATGGAGATGACAGAATCCATGATCCTAGAATTGGAAAGGTCTTTAAAGGTCATTTAGTCCAGCCCTTATATTTGACACAAGAGGAAACTGATGCCTATCCAGACGTGACATGCCCGAAGTCACATAGATGGGAAATAGCCAAGCCTATATTCCTGGCTCCTAGAGCCAGAATAGGAATGACTCCTACTGGTCATCTATCTATTCTTTCTCAAACTGTGGGTCTTGGCCCCTTATGGGGCTGAGAAAAATTCAGCAAAAGTAAAAAGTTTTTGAATATGCAAAGACCAAAAATTAATTAAAAATCAAACACATAATGAATCCAAAGTGTCTCTGGTAGCACTTGCCTGAGTTGCACTGGCCAGCTTCACTGCAGCCTTGGTTCTGAACATAAAGCATGAACACTTTGTACTGCACATGCCCTCAGGCCATGGAACACCAATGAATGCTGGAGGAGACTAGGTTTAAGAAGCCCTGATCTAGTCTAATACTCTCATTTTAGAGATGAGGAAACTGAGGTCCTATGAGCTCATGTCAGTAAGCATCAGAGACAAGATTAAAGCTCAGGACTGCCTCTCATTATTACAGAGCTCTGGACTTGGAGTCAGGAAAACCTAAGTTCAAATTTGACCTCAGGTGTTCACTAGCTGAGTGACCTTGGGTCAGCTTAACCTTTACTTTCCTGAGTTTCCACATCTGTAAAATGATAATATCTACCTCCCAGGGTGATTGTAAAAAACAAATTATTTATTGGCGAAGCACTTTGAAAAACTGAAAGAGCCATAAATGCTAGTTCTTGCTGTTATTATCACTGTCCAAACCAGTCTGGTCCTTCTGTTCCAAAGATCTCGCCTTCCTTTCTGCTGAAGGGTCTCTGATCTTAGAAATATCTTCTGTGACCTCCCACGACTGACAGGGTCCTCTTTGGAAATCTCATTGCTGTGAGACATTTCAAAGAAACAGAAATTAGATTTCAGAGGATTATATCTACTCCTATGTCAAAAGAGGGGAGAGAAGAGAATGGAAAGTCAGGGAAGAAAGAGAAGAGGAGAGGAGAGGAGAGGAGAGGAGAGAGAGAACTTTTGAACCATACCAAGGTAGATGTGTGTTGACTTTGGGAAATACAAATGTTAACAATGAAATGAAAGCATTTCTCAGTTCCAAGGGGCTGTGTTGCCTTTAGTGTGTACAACTCACTGGACCCATCTTGTCCTTGGGCTAATGGAAGGCGCTGATGAAGAGATAGGGGCCGGGCCCTCACTCATCCCCTTCTCCCTTTGTACTCCGTTTACTTTGGCAGGGGGGCTGCCTGTGTATTTTACACTTCTTTACATCTCGTACATCCCCCGCATGACAAATACTTGTCAAACAAAAGCCCGGCAGATTTATAACCCCCTTTTCCCTTGAAATGCACCAAAATGGAACTGCCAAAAGTTTATGACTTCATCTTCTTTCATACTTTTCCATGGGACGTTGGTTCAAACAGACAGACCCCGCTTGAGGTCAGCCGGAGGTCACATCACTTTCATTACTGAAATATAATTTACAATATGCCAGACCTAAACAAGTTTAGCCTAAAGGATTTGTCTAACGTAAACCAGCTGTTCCTGAACAATAAGGCTAATTTCCGGCCATCCCCCGTACAGTCTACTGGCTGCCTGTGGAAGCGTTTTTATGATTTCTTAAATGAGTACAGGATTTATGGGAAATTCAAAAATTCATCTCCATGGAGGAGCTTGAGAATTTTAAAAATGCAAATTGTGCTTTTACGGTTTCTGTGAGATGAGGAAGGCTGCTGCTCACATTTTGGGTGAGCTGTGTCCACAGTCATTGTACAGGTGGCCTAAAGGAAGTCCTTGGATTTTGCCATCTTGGGGTCTTTTCATATCTCTTCAGGCAAAAGGAAAACTTCCTAATAGTTAAGAGTCCCACCTTCCTGGCCTCAGTTTTCTTGCCTGTAAGAGTAGGAGAGTGGACTATGAATATTAAAGATGTCCCAAAGTGGAATGGGACTCTGAGGACCATAAGATTTGAAGTCCTTAATCTAATCCAGCTTACTCATTTTTCAGATGAAGAAACTGAGGCCCAGACCTTGAATGACTTGACCAAGGTCACGCAAAGAGAATCAAGTCTTTTGACTTGCAAATCCAACAGTTGCTTCCCTTTACCGTGCTGACACCAAGGGACTAGATGAAGAGTAATTCTTGCTCTGTTTGGATTGGACCAGATTGCCTCTGAGGTCTGTTCTGGCTCTGAGATGATGGAATTTCCTAGGGAGGTGTAGTTACAGATTGGACTTACCAGTGGTCTTCCACTGACTACCATGAGGTCATGTGACGTGTAGGACTAGAGAGAACTTGGAATTGCTGCAAGTATCAGAAAAAAGAGAAGGGGCGATTTTGTTCCAGCAAATTGGCTGAGAACTGGTGTTGGATCTCGTGGCCACACCAATTGTCAGGTCCCTGGCTTACTCTTGTTAGATGCTCTAGGATCAAACTGGGTTTGCTGGCCAACAGGCTTCTCTGATTTCAAACAGAGTTGAACTCCTCTAGGCAGTGAGCCCTACATTGTCTAAGCAGACCTCTTCCATTTGAGAAACCCAGGCACTTTTCTGAGCTTCTTTTCAAAATAAAAACAGAGATATTCACCACAAGGAAACATTATGTGAGAAAGAATTCAGTTTGATCTTGGTAAAATACCTAGAAAGAAAAGATATTAATGATACTTGTTATCTTTATTTTCAACCATATGATTCCCTCCAAAGATAGGCCCTTGAGATTACTTTAGTAGAAGGAAGGAAGGAAAAGGAAGGGAGGGAGAAAAAAGAAGGAAGGAAGGGAGAGGGGAGGGAGGAAAATATTTATTTAGCACAAACTTGGTATCAGTAACTGTGCTGAGCCTTGACAAATGTAGAAATATAAGTTTTTATTATTAATAAACATGAACAGTGGCTTACTATAAACCATATGACATCCTAGATTATAGGGGAATATGATAACAGAGCAAAAAATAGCCCCTGTCTTCAGGGAGCTTACAGATTCTATTGCACATAGCTAAATAAATAAGAAACACATAAAAATAAGTAGGGGAGAGGAAGTCCCAGTTGGGGGATCAGAAAAGGACTTTTATCAACAGGATCCCTGGAGCAGAGGGTTGAAGAAGTCTGGACATCTAAGAGGTAAAGGGAAAGAGAAAGGAGATGGAATTTTGGGTTCAAGAACAGCAATTCAGCCAGTTGAGGTGGAAAGTAGCACATGAGACAGCAACAGATTAGATGCAGGGCCAGGGAGGAGATTCAGAGAGGAGATGATTTTAAGGTTATAAACTTGGGTAACTGTGAAAGAAAAAAGAGAATTTAGGAGACAGGGTGGATTTATGGATGATAGATCAATGATTTCTATTTTAGACTATTGAGTTAGTTATGGAATTATCCAGGTGGAGATATCCAGCAGACAGTTAGAGCTGGAATATGTGGAATTGGAATCCATCCATAAGGAAACATTTATTAAGCACCCACTGTGTGCTGGCACTGTGCTAGGTGCTGGGGATACAAAAAGAGGCAAAAGAGACAGTTCCTGCCCTCAAGTAGCTAAGAATATAATGGAGGAGATACCATGCAAAAAAGTACATGTACATGATAAATAGGAAATAATTAACAAAGGGAAGACACTTGCATTAAAAGATGAGGGGGGAGGCTTACTATGGAAGGTGGGATTTTAGTTGGGACTTAGAGGAAGCCAAGGAGGTCAATAGTTGGAGCAGAGGAGAGTATTCCACACATGGAGTTATTCATGTAGAGATGATGATTGAACCCATGAGACTTGATGATATTATGAAGAGAGAATGTGTAGAGAAAAGAGGAGATAGCCCATGACTGAGCCCCAAGGTTCACCCATGCATAATGGGTAAGAGTCATAGTGACCCTCCAAAGGAGGGGAGGGAGGGAGAGAGGGAGGGAGGGAAGGAGAGAGAAAGACAGAGAGACAGAGAGAGGGACAGAGAGAGAGAGAGATGAGGGGTTGTGAACTACACAGAAGCAGGGAGGAGATGCAGAATCAACAGTATCATTTGCTTCAGAGAAGTCAAGAGAGATGAATACTGGGAAGATGTCATTGGAATGAACAATTAAAAGGTTATCAGTGGCTTTGGAAAGAGCAGCTCCTGTCTGGTGATGAGGACAAGAAGCTAAATTACACAGGGTCGAAAAGTAAATGAGAAGTGAGAAAGTGGTGGTGGTCATTAGTATTTATGGCGTTTTCTAGGAGTTTGTGAAAAGGAAGAGTGATATAGGCTGCACAGCTTGGGATGGTAAAGACCAGCAAAAATTGTCTTAAGAATGGAAAACTGGACATGTTTAAAGACAGCCAAGTAAGAGCCATTAGATAGATTGAAAATTAGAGTATGAGGAGATAATCAATGGGTTATCTATTGGTTAGCCTCTGAGACAAGCTCCCAGAGACCAGGGAATGGAATTAAATATACAAATAGAGAGTTTAGCATGGGCAAAAAGAAAGATCTCCAAGGGTGGAAAAATGGAGGGATCATGCTGAGGGGATCGGAACTCTGTGATTGGGAAGAAGAGGGCCCTTGTGACAGCTTGGAGGGACTGCTTTTCTTGTAGAGACAGCATGGTCTAGGAGCTAGAGCTTTGGGCTTGCAGTTGAGAAGAACTAGTATGTGTCAAAGGAGACTTGAACCCAGATCTGCCTGGCTCTGAAGCTGGTGCATGCTTTCTCTCTCTACCTAGTTTGCCATAGTAGTTCTTGTATTATTCACAGTATCACACCACAGATACATCAATAAGTTACAAAATAAAGTGCTAAATGATCTAAGAACCATAGGAGCATGGACTGATTGAATCTAACCCCTTAACTTCAGCTCAAGAAAGTGAGGCTTATTGAGATTAAGTGACATCTCCCGTCATAGCATCTGAGGTTAGATTCAAACTCAGGTCTACTTGATTCCCAAGTCATTAGGAAGTGTTTCCTGATATGAAGCCTAAAGTTTCCTCTTTTAAACTTCCAGTCATTGTTTCTTGTGCTGCCCCCAAGCTGAAGCAGAGCCATCCTGATCTTTTCCTACCTGATAGGTGATAAAGTGTTATATCCTTCTCACCCCTCCCCCAAATCTTCTCAATCATAGATTTGAAGCTAAAAAGAATCTTCCAGGTAAATGAGTCCAGTTCCCTCACTCAAGTATAACTGTCTCATTTTATAAATAAGGAAATAGAGAATCCCACAACTAGTAAGTGTCTGAGGCCAGATTTTAATTCATGTCCCTTTGATGCTTAAGGCCAGTGCCCTTCCCACTGAGTCATATTGCCTCTATGGGCTAAACAAGTCTTGTTCCTCCCAGTATCATCCTTTGTCCACAGGACATGCCATCAGCAGCAGCAGGCCCTCAAGCCCTTTCTTCTGCACACTCAAAATTCCCATTCCCTTTTAGTGATGTTTCCATGGCATGGGTGTCTTTCACCACCCTGGCCACTTCCCTTAAGATGCTCCCCAGCTTATCAATGGTCCTCCTAAAACATGGTTCCCAGGACTGAAGACAGAACTCCAGGTGCGGTCAGACTAGGTTGAAGGACAGGAGGATGAGGACTTTCCAGAGAAATTAGCATTAAGATTTTTTTTTAAAAAACTCATATGAACGTTTTTTGTTTTCCTCATAGAGCAAAGCCAAAGAGTTGCCCCTGTCAGCTGTCCGTTTCATGGAAGAATTGGGTGAATGTGCCTTCGGGAAAATATACAAAGGGCATCTCTATCTCCCAGGAATGGACCATGCTCAACTGGTTGCGATCAAGACCCTGAAAGATTTTAACAACCCACAGCAGTGGGCAGAATTTCAGCAGGAGGCCTCCCTCATGGCAGAGCTCCACCACCCCAACATCGTCTGCCTTCTTGGGGTGGTCACCCAGGAACAGCCAGTGTGCATGCTGTTTGAGTACATGAACCAGGGTGACCTGCACGAGTTCCTCATTATGAGGTCCCCGCACTCTGACGTTGGTTGCAGCAGCGACGAAGACGGGACGGTCAAATCAAGCCTGGATCACGGCGACTTCCTGCACATAGCGATCCAGATCGCTGCGGGGATGGAGTACCTGTCCAGCCACTTCTTTGTGCACAAAGATCTGGCCGCTCGGAACATCTTAATCGGCGAGCAACTCCACGTGAAGATTTCCGACCTGGGCCTTTCCAGGGAGATCTACTCGGCCGATTATTACCGAGTGCAAAGCAAGTCTCTGCTGCCCATCCGCTGGATGCCCCCCGAAGCCATCATGTACGGCAAGTTCTCTTCGGATTCCGACATCTGGTCCTTTGGCGTCGTCTTGTGGGAGATCTTCAGCTTTGGACTCCAGCCCTATTATGGCTTCAGTAACCAAGAAGTGGTTGAGATGGTCAGGAAGCGGCAGCTCTTGCCGTGCTCTGAAGACTGCCCTCCCAGGATGTACAGCCTGATGACCGAATGCTGGAACGAGATTCCTTCGAGGAGACCCCGCTTCAAGGACATCCACGTCAGACTCCGTTCCTGGGAAGGGATCTCGAGCCATACCAGCTCCACCTCTCCCTCCGGCGGCAATGTCACCACCCAGACCACATCGCTCAGCGCGAGCCCTATCAGCAACCTCAGCAACCCAAGATATCCCAACTACATGTTTCCAGCCCAGGGGATACCTCAGGGGCAGATCGCTGGCTTCATTGGTCCCCCCATACCTCAAAACCAGCGATTCATCCCCATCAATGGGTACCCGATACCTCCTGGATATGCTGCTTTTCCAGCAACTCACTACCAGCCCCAGGGCCCACCTCGAGTCATCCAACACTGTCCCCCTCCCAAGAGCCGCTCACCCAGCAGCGCCAGTGGCTCCACCAGCACTGGTCACGTGACTAGCTTGCCCTCTTCGGGATCCAATCAGGAGGCGAACATCCCTTTGCTATCCCATGTGTCCCTTCCAAATCATCCCAGTGGAATTGGCATAACCGTTTTTGGGAACAAAACTCAGAAACCTTATAAAATAGACTCCAAACAACCATCTTTACTAGGGGACTCAAATATCCATGGACACACTGAATCCATGCTTTCTGCAGAACTGTAGAACGCATTTTTTATAAATATGATATACAGTACAAACTAGACAGCCGTAGAAAAGATTTATATTCAAATATTTTATTAAAGTAAGATTTTTTTTGGTTGTTTAGCAGACATTGCAACAAGTATCTTCTGTGAAGTGTAACTGTGTGCTTAGCAGGATGGGCCGATAACAGGCAGCAAAAAAAAAAAAATCATTTATTCAATCAACAAAAATTAATAAACACCTATTCTGTGCTAAGTGCTGGGAATACAGAGACAAAAGAGACAGGGTCCCTGCCCCGAGGAACTTATTTTCTACTCCTATTGTGCCTTGAACATCATGTCATGTTGTGTAACCCGACATCAGAATTGGTGCACATCACATCAGGTACTCAAAACTATCATCCAATGAAGAGTCATTTTCAAAGAAATGTCAGGATGGGATATCAAACCAAGTCAAAGAGTGCATTGGATATCCAGTGGCTTTAACATTCGCCAAAGTCTATCCAGTAGCTTTTGTGTGACCACCATGTTTATTTTCATGTTTAGAAAGGGTAAGACTTTGGTTCAGTTTGAGCATCGTGCATGTTGGTATGAAAGACTGATGTCTACTTTTTTCTTTTGGTCCAGACCTGTGATTTCATCATTTAGGGAACTCCCATTGTGGAAATTCCCTACACCCTTGCAGATTGGGTCACTTGGCGGTTACAGTCTTATAAAGTTGCCCAGGGAATTGAGAGGCTAAGTAATTCACCCAAGATCACCCAGCTAAAGGCAGGAAGGACTTGAACTCAAGTCTTCTTGACCCCAGTACCAGATACCTGCCACTCCATTCCGCAGCATTTCAAAAAAGTAAGGGAATTTGAGACCAACAACATTAAAATGTAGGATTCAGTATGAGCCATGAGATTTTCCATAGTTTCTCCATGGATTTTCTCTATGGTGAGGTGCCCATACTTTTTCTTGGAGGTAAATTTCCTTTGCCCAAAGGGCAGGCCTTCTGATGGTTCTCATGACCCCTTATTCAGTCTTGCTAGAGCTGGATACTTTTCTCCATACTTATTCCACTTCAGCACCTATAATAACTTGAGGTGCAGGAATGTCAGGCATGGGAGAAGAAATAAATTTTGACAGAGGCCTGATTATTTCATAACGCATGTCCTAATGTAGTAGATGGCTTATGCTGAAGGGATGATGAAAATGAACCTGACTTGAAGGCATGATTCAGGTCCCAAAGGATAAACCCAAGGCTAGAGAGTCTCTAGAGATGCTCCTCTGGACTAACAAGGTCAATGAGTGTTGTATGGTGGCATGGTGCCAGCTGAATGCTCCTTCCTCATTTTGTATTTATGACATTGCCAAGAGTTCAGAGAAGCATAACACCAAAAACATTGTTTACCATCAATGAATCAGGATTCCCAGTTTTTTTCCCCAGTCTGACCTTGATGATAATCAAATTTCTTGCTTTTAAGTGAGCTGGATATGTCCAATGGGCTTTCCTCAAATCCCAACTTTTAAGTGACTGTGGTTGTTGGAAATTGATTGGAATCCAAAACTTATGATTCCTATATGACAATTACATTATCATAGTCCACTCCCCCACTTCTCATGGGATTATAATGGATAGTCAGGATTCTATTTTATAGATAACTAATAACTGGGCTATTTAATCATTTAAATAGAAACAGCATGATATTATCTAGTATACGCAGATGGAGGAATAGGCTGTGGAGTAAATGACCTTTACCGGCCAGACACATTTTACTGAGTTTGGAATTTGCATAGGTTTCATGATTCTATACAGAAGGGATTTTTATATTTGATTTTTGTTTTTCTTGGGAAAACATTTCCCTTTTCTAAGAACAGTGCCTCATATAAAAAAAATTAAAGAGACTCATAGTATGTGAAGTAGATCTTGCAAACAAGATTTAACACGAGAGAATTAGAAACATCTCGATGTTTCCATTTTTAAAATAGGGTTAGGATGAAGGACAAAGCACGTATGTGTTCAGAAGAATGTCTTGAGGTTTTCTCAAACTCCACCTCTTGAAATACCCAGAAAATAATGTATCTGAACTGTTAAATGGAGTTTATTTGCATTTATTGTGAGGCTACAAGAATTAACATTAGTTGATTTCATGGCATAAATAAGCTCACTCAGAAGTTATGTGTCTTCATTATTAGGTAGGTTAATTAGGGCAAGATATTTTCTTCCTTTTGTTGCTATGCAACTGTTTACTGATGATGCTTCAAACCACAATTTTATATATGTTCATATGACAATCATTTTTTTCCAAGAATATTTATTATTTTAGGTAAATACGGAATTTTCATGAATCTGAGCTTTTCCAACAGTCCCTAAAAGGGAAATTAGCATTTCATGAGCCATTTAGCAATTCTTTGGAAAGAAACATTTTTATAGCAACGAAGTAACAAAAGTTTGAGCTAACTTTTTATAAAGAAGTATGGCATTGTTTTTCAGCATTTGTATAATTTTTGTGCTACATTCAGGTACAAGCCTTCTGGATTTTTGAAACCACTTCTAAGAAGATTTTAAGTGCCATGATAGGATATCATGGTATCTCTCTTTTGTATGAAAAGAGTATTTTTTCACAAATTGAAAAATATCATTCGCTCCATTGACAATGCTTTTTGGTAAGATGTCTTTGTTTTCATATCTTTTTTTTGCACAAAACAATGTTCACGTTTTGTATTGCAGAAGTGAAAATGCAGTTCTGCCTTTTCTATCTCATCTGTTTCTCTTACTTTTTAATGATGTAGATTTTCTTCTCATCTCTCACGGCAATAGTTGGATCGATTGCCATGACCGCGTTTTCTTATTTTCACTGCATGCATTTTAATCACTGTATTCTTTGATGTTTGATTTATTAATAATGGGCATTTCAATTAGAAGAGCATGGAAATGTACTAAGAAAGGCTATTTTATATTGAGAATATATGCATTTTTGTATTCCACACACCAGAGATGATATTATACACTGATTATTTTATGCTGCTGTTTATTAAAACATTTTTAATATGAAATATCAGCACTTCCTGGATCTTGCTATAACAGATTGGAGGGGGATTGAAATAATGAGTCACAGTAATTTCTTTGATGACTTTCCTTGATGTCACCAAAATAACGCATGACTGATATAGAAGAGAGGTTTGAGCAAGAATGGGGGGGGGGGGGCAACTCATGCATGGCATTCCAATGTCCACTGGCTTCCTATCAACATCCAGCATCACCCGAGAAAGGTCCCCATACTCATTGGGTAATCAACCCTACCCCACAATGGCGAACTTATGGGAGGAAAAGAATGAGAGTCACACAAGGTACCAACATGGGCGGGTGGAAATATTCTTCATTGGAGAAAGTGTCCACGTTGGTGATCAGAGATCCACTGGGAATGTAGGGATAGGGATTAGACCCTTGATTACACTGGGCTAGGAAACTCCCAGGGTTCTACTAGTTCAAACCAGCACCTTCTCTGCCTTGGGGAGTTGTTTCAAGGACTGAAGGTAAAGTCACTTGGCCAGGGTCACATGGTCAACATGTGTTTTAGTAGTAGGCCTTGAGTTCAGGTCTTCCTGGCTTTGAGGATAGTTCCTGATCTGTGGTGCATGCTGGAATACGGTGACAATAACTAAACTCACATTTGTCAATGCAAAACAAAACACTTTACCTAGAATGTCCCATTTAAACAATATCCCTTGTCATGTTTGCCATTAGTTTTTAAGGAAATAAACAAAAATAAGTGGCCACTAGTCTATCTGAGAGAAATGATAAGACAATGGTCATTTAATGAAACCAATCTTCCATAGGTTACACCATCACATCCATCAACTTGACCTGTAAATGATCTTGGCTAGTGAAAGAGCTCATGAATGCTATAAGAAAATCCAGTGCTTAGAGGACAAATATTTTAAGTTTTCTTGTGTTGATGTTTACTACTTTCTAGATCATGGGTTTAAAGTTCATTGAAGAGAAATCTCTTGTGTCCACAAATACATTTCAAGATTTCAGCTTTCTAAGTCAAACAACATAATAAATCATTGCTTTGATATGAAACAATCATCAGAATTGCAGGCATTGTTGACCTTGAGAACTTCAAAGCAAAAGCTGGCTATGTACGTACACACATGTGCGTATAGGTGTATGTGTTCCTACATGTAGAGACACATATGTATCTGTATATGTACATATATGTATTTATACATATACATGTGAGTGTGGTTTGTTCTGCCCCAGAATTTGACAGCTATGTGATGCTAGGCAAGTCATCACTCAGTCTCTGTTTCATCATTTGTAAAATGGGGATCATTAGGTCACCCACCTCATAGGATATTGTTGTGAATAGAAAATAACATTAATATATGTAAAGCCCTTTACAGACAGTGAGAGTCAATATAAGAGTTAGCCATTAATTAATCAAGATACTCAAAAGAGTAATTCTGATACCAAGGACAAGTAGCATAAATGGAACCTTCCAATCAATTTTGTAATCCATGATGTGAAAATAACACAAAAAGTAATTAAGACAAATTCAGTTAAAAAAAAAGTGGAGCAGATTATTTTCCCCAGAAATTCTCTGCTGCTAAATGAGTGCACATGCTGCTTGGTAGTATCTTTGCTACTAAAAGAATACATTTTTGTGGATTCTACATTTCCATGCCTTGGGAAAAAGTGTCTCTCACCTCATCCTGGTTAAAGCTCTACAGTTAACCCACTATGTGTGAGGAAAGATGAATCTTGTCTCAGAAATCAGATCCTGCTATAGATCTTGAAGGAGGGAGGAAAACCTGCAACATATCATGTAGCTCCTAACCATATACTTGGTGTTTCCCTCAATATGTTGATACCTTGAAAGTTGCATTACTGTCTAATAATTGTCACAGTTCAAATGCATGATCCCATTTCATCAAAAGAGAAATCCCCCAACTGGTGATTAATACAAACTGTCAAGGAAAATGCTCATGATGACAAGAGCCGAGAAATCTTGTCTGTTCCTGCCATTGCTTACAGGACAAGGAAATGCAACGAAGCCTTCAGGGAACAATCCGTCATTTTGAAGCAGAGATCTTGTCATCACCTCAGTTGACTATAGGCTCAGCATAGCCATCACTTCACGCGGCAATAAGAGTTGTGTCAACTTGAGTTTCTCCCTCTCACTTCAAGCCACCATCTCTTCCTTGCTCTTGCTCCTAGGCACATAATTTCTCCACTCTTCAACCCAATCTCCTATGAACCATCCTGTGGGCACTGTAACTGACCATAACAGCTTCTGTTCCCTAACTTTCATGCACTGCCAGCTTCCACTACATCCTTCCCATGGTGCCCAGAAGAGTACCATTCATAAACAAATGTATAGATCTACAACTGGAAGAGATCAGACGCTATCTCATCCAACCCTATCATTTTAAAGAGAAGGAAATAGTACCACAGAAGTTAAGTGATTTACCCAAGGTCACCCAGGTAGTATCAGAAGCAAGACTTGAATCCAGGTCCTCTAAGTGCGCAACCTGTATTCTTTGTGCTCTACCAATACTGACTGCTGAGAAGGAAGACAGTTCATTTCAATGAAGACTTATTAAGTGCCTACTATGTGCTAAGCATTATATTAGGGGATGAGAGTATTTGATATTGAAACCACAAATACATCTGTCAGTCAATACAAAACATAAGCCAACTAAGGATAAAGGAAGGCTGCTAAGCATGAGTGGAGGGGAGAACCAGCTGGAGAATGCCCATAAAGACCTTGTGGAAGAACTAGAACTTGGGCTGAATCTTGGAGGCAGACAGGGGTTGTAAGAGTCCAAGAGAAGGAGGATGGGGGCAAACTGGGCAAAGCCATGGAGTCGGGATGCCACACAAGGGAACAACATAATAGGAAACAGGAGAAACTGTATGATGCGGAATAAGGAGGAAGACAGGGAGGAGCCAGGCTGAGAGGAGTTTATGTTTGTATATTTATATTTTAACATCAAATGAAGTTTATATTTTGACCTTTTGGAATCCATATTCTCTATCAAGGCTCAGATCGAGGGCCACCTATCTGAGACCTTTTCTGACTGCCAGCTTTCTGATTTTTGCCTCCCCTGAAATTATTTTGTATCAATTTGCATATCTTTATGTTGTCTCTTGGTCCCCTCCCCCCAGCAGGTTTCTTGAGGTCAGGGATTCATTTTTATCTTTGTATTTCCAGTGGCTGAGCGTAGTGCCTGATAGATAATAAGCATTTAATAAATCTTGGTTGGTTGGTTAAACACTAACCTTCTGGAGCTGGGGAGTGACATGGTTATACCTGTATTTAGGGTTTGTTCAAATATGGGTATAGCCCAGAAGAGTGGGAAGAATCCTGACTTTGGGGTCAGAGGGTTTGCATTCAAATCCCACCCCTTCCACTAGTGATGACCTCAGATAAGTCACCAAATGTCCCTGAGTCTCAGTTTTCTCATCTACAAAACAATGAATATCAATGACCTCACAGAGTTTTGTTAGCTCCATGATTCTATGACCTCTAAGGTCTCTTCCTATGAACTCCAAGTTTGGTTTGCCATACTATTACAGAAACCTGAAGGAGGATCTCAGCAACTCATTCTTACAATCATTTGGAAGCCCTTCTTCATCACCTTCAAAGGAAGGAAGATTCCATGAAATTGAAACTATACACCAATGCATCCTTTCCTTTGGCATCATTTGACAAAATAGTACATGTCTATTGGTAGTTGTTTGAAAGGACAGGACACTGTTGGCCAATATTCTCCATGCAAAACAATTTGTCCAGTTTGCCCAAGACACAGTTTCCTGGAGAGCCACCAAGAGTTTTCACATGGCCCAACTTAAACCAGGGGACTCCCAGGGAGCTGTCTGGGCCCTTGATCCATTGATTATGCAAAGAAAGACAACAATTCCTCCCCTTCCATGGAGCAATGGAATATGGCAGGACGATCAAGGATGGGCTGGTTTTTGTAGCAAAGCTGGGCCCAGCTCTGAGGAGGTTTTCAGGCAGGAACTCCTGCTCCTGCTCCCACTCCCACTTGTCCTCCCTTCTCTCTGTTTCCTGTTGAATGAGGCTGACTCCCTGACCCACTTGGCTGAATCGAATCACCTGTGGTTTCTTTCCACGTTTCCTTCAGCAGCTGTAGCCCATTAGCCCTTGGCTGGCTGTGTTCTGCTGGGGGTGTGCTCCTTACTTCATACAGATGGTTAAGAATTCCAGGGGGAAGAAGGAGGGGCGGCCAGAGCCTTCTCAGCCCAGGGAAATCAGAGAGATGACTTGGAGGTGAAGCTTTGAATACTCTGCATTTATAGCATTTTCCCTCCAAGTAATAGCCTCACAGGCTAGAGAGAAAGCAGTATGTCAAGGAAACAGGAGGGGAAGGGCATAGGGTGGGCAGCACAAGAGAATGAAAGAGGAAAGAGATTCTTCATGGCCAAAATCTCCCAGCACCTGAAGGGTGTTACCAGAAATACCAAGAGTATTTTAGGGAGGGTGGGAACTCAGGGGGCCAGAAACCCTGCAGAGACATCAAAACACCAAAGGCCAATGGGATCCTTCAAGGAAGAAGCTGCACAAGACTAGCCACATGGAGGCTGAGGGGAGGTGGCATGTTGGGGATCAATCAGTCCCAAAGCTCCTGTGTCAAAATCATTTAGATCAGAGACAGAGTTTGAACAAAACTTATGATGGGGAACCTTAGAACAAAAGATGTCACAATCGGAAATGACCTTTGAGTAGAGAATGTCAGAACTGGGAGGGGTCTTAGAACAGGGGATGTCAGAGCTAGGAGAGATCTTAGAACAGGGAATGTCAGGGTTAGGAGGGAGCTTAGAATAGGGCATCTCAGAGTTGGGAGAGATCTTAGAACAGGGAGGGGCCCTAGGATAGAAGATGCAGAAGTAGGATTTATCTTTGAACTTAAAATGTCAGAACTGGAAAGGACCCTAGAGCACAGAATGTCAGAGTAGGAAGGGGCCTTGGAATAGAAGACATTAGAACTAGAAGGGGTCTTTGAACATAGAATGTTAAAGGTAGGTGGAACAATATTAGATATGGAAGGGACCTTAGAACAAAATGTCAGAATGGGAAGGAACCTTAGAACTTTAGAATTCCGGACAGCAGAATTACTGCAACCTTGGCCCTTTCAATCTCCCTCACCATTCCCACTGACCTAACCTAACAAGGGCCTCAGCTTATGCATGTGATACCTTATACACAGTTCAGAGTGTTCCAAAGGTTCCAAAAGGCCTGAATGTATCAGCCCTCCCTCCCAATGGACTCTGCACATGTCCTCTGAAGACCCACCTAGGTAAGCTTATGCTCCTTAGCAAATGTTTGGTTACCAGGTAAATACTAAGCTACCTTGGCTCACGGAGGAAGTGTTAACACTGATGAGAATTTGGGTAGAATAAACAGAAGTAAAAACAAGGTTGCTCCTCCAGTCACCACGGGGTATTGTGCCCTCTGTAGCTGGCTCCTTTGCCTCCCCCTTTTCTTTGCTCACAAACCTCGTAATAATGGCTCAAATGTACATACAACTTGAAGGTTGGCCAAGAACTTCCCTCATGACCACTCTAGGAGGAGGTCGTGTAGGTTTAATGATTCCCATTTTACAGATGAGAAAACAGGCTAAGAGGTGCCCAAGGTCACTGAGCTAGTAAGTACCTGAGGCACATTTCAAATTCAGGTCCCTGAAAGCGATTAATGTTCTTGCTGCCTCGTGATCCTACCTTTGCTGTGAGCCAGGACTCATGGTTCACAGTGTGCCAAGAGCGAACACTGAGGGAACAGGAAAATTTACGGTTGGTTTTCTCTCTGAAGATAATGCGATTACTGGTGTGCTGGCTCCTCCAGACAGGTACTTAATAACTTCCACTCACCCCCACGAGGCAGGCTTTTCAAACTCTATTTGAGATCTGTGGTCAACGTGAGGATTTTGTAATTTCACACAAAGGAAGACCATCTACTCTAGGCTAGACCTAACCAGGAATCCCCTTGATTACATGCTCCCAAATAGTCATCCAACTTTTGCTTGAAGAACAACCAAGATGGAGAACTCATTACCCACCTGAGGGAGCCCTTTCTACTTTGGGATGCCTCTCTTTCCTGAGATGAATTCCACTAGAATCCATCCTTTGCTCCTCATGCTGCTCTTCCGGCCAAATAGAACAAAGCTGATCCCTCTGAGACAAGACTGCCTTTCACCGAAATTTCTTTTTGCTCCTTTTAACCAGTATCATTGAACATTGTGAGGGATCCCACAGAATTAGACACAGCTGTTCCTTAAAATATCATGGAAAAGGCACAACATAAAGACATAAACAAGAAGCTAGGAAAGCACCACAGTAGACAGAGTGCCAAGTCTGGAGTCAGGAAGACCTGTGTTCAAATCCAGCCTCAGAAACTTCCTACCTGTATGACCTCAGGCAAGTCACTTAACCTCTGTCTGCCTCAGTTTCCTCCTCTGTAAAATGGGAGTGATAACAGCATCTACCTCACAGAGCTGTTGTGAGGATCAAAGAAGATAATAATTGTAAAGCACTTAGCACAGTGAAAGGTACATCACAAGTGCTCCACACATTTTAGCTATTGTTATCAAATAGAGAGGAGCAGCTAGGTGGTGCAGTGGATAGAGCACTAGTGCAAGAGCTAGGAGGACCTGAGTTCAAATCTTACCTCAGACGCTTGACACTTACTAGCTATGTGACCTTGGGCAAGTCACTGAACCCCAATTGCCTTATCCTGGGTCATCTCCAATCGTCCTGATGAATATCTAGTCACTGGATTCAGAAGACTCTGGAGGAGAAGTGAGGCTGGTGACCTGCATAGCCCTCCCTCACTCAAAACAAAGTCAAGTCCAAGTCATGTCATCATTTCTCTGATGGCATGGTCTTGTTTGGCAATGAAGGACAAACACAAGCACACACAAATAGAGAGACACATTCAACTCCTTCAGGAAATGTTAAATCCTCCTAGACAGCATTGTCCATTTGTTCATTTGCTCACTGACCAAGCATGAGTGGGAGTGTTAAGAGGAAACTCTAGTTTTGACAGAAGGAAGTTCTTAACAAGTAGAGAGTGGGATGAATTGTCTAGGGGTGAGGGCGTAGGGGGGGGATCACACGGTCATAGATCTGGAGCTGGAAGAGACCTCAAAGGCTGTCTGGGGAAGGACAGAGGGCAGGAAAGAAGCATTGACATAGCACCTACTATGTGCCAGATGCTGTGTTAAACACAATTACAAATATTATCTTCACAACAACCCTGCAAGGTAGGAACTATTGTTATTCTCATTTTACAGTTTAGGAAACTGAGGCAAACAGAGACTAAGTGACTTACTCAGGATCACACAGTTTTTCCCTATTCTCTTCTCTAGTAGCTGCCTATGGAAAATCAGGGTGTAGAGAAGGCTTTGGAGCCTGTATGGATTGGTAGCTGTCACCTAGCTCATTATTGCTTATCAGGGCACCATAGGGTGCATTATTGTAACTTCCACAAACATCCTACTCAGAGGCTTCAGCATGAAGAACTGTCATTGACCTTTCCGATCCTGCGCTGAAGGAACACAAGCTCTCTCAGATTCCACCAAGATGAAGGAAAGAGCTCTGGATGTTGAACCAAATCTCAGTTTGAAACTTAATTGTGGAAGCCTGGGAGAGTCACTTCATCTCTTGTGTCTCAGTTTCCTCATCTGCAAAATGAAGGAGTTAGACTTAGTGACCTTTAAGCACTGCTTCCAGTCCTGATTCTATGATCCTTCAGTGGGTGGGTTAATAGTACTTACTTCAAAAAAAAAAAACAACACCCAACCACTTAGGCCAGTGCCTTACATGCAGTAGGCACTTAAAAATGCTTATTCACTCCCTTTGCCTTCACATGGCCCAATATATCTGGGCCATCTTCAGTCTTGCTTTCCTCTATTCTAGGTGTGGGGAACATTGACCATGGGGCCACATGTGGACTTCTAGGTCCTCAGGTGAGGCTTTTGACTGAATCCACATTTTACAGAAGGACTCCTTTTATTAAAGGGATTTGTTCTGTGAAGTTTGGATTCAGTCAAAGAAAGGGCCACACTTGAGGACCTAGAGGACCACATGTGGCTTCGAGTTTGCAGGGTTCCCACTCTTGCCATCCTGTTGCCATCAGACCTGCCATTACACACACATACCTCATCACTAAAACTGAGACTTGAAGTGGATAGAGTGAATGCTGGATCTGGAATAAGGAGGAAATTGGTTCAAATTCTGCCTCTAACATTTGTTAGCTTTCTGATTTGCTGCAAGTCAGTTAACCTCTGGGATTCAGTTTCCTCATCTACAAAATGAGAGGTCTGGGCTAGCCCTCTAAACACTAAAGCCACGACCATGGAAATCTTACTTTCCAGATTGTAATCCATCTATAACTTCTCATGCTACATAGCCCTTTCTCCACCTCTGCCACAAATTCTCCTACAGGATCCCCCAACACCGTGGAGGCCTTTCTTTGTTCTTTTGGGGGGCATCTGTGGGTACCATTGTAGCTCTCCACCTGCCCCTTTATTTTATCTCACTCTCATTGCAAGACTATTCCAACCTCACTTTTTCTGAGGCTGTTATAGGTAAACAAATCCTGGATTTAAGGTCAGAGGACCTGGGCTTGAATCAGTATGTGGCCATCCACCACCCATCTCTGTAGTGTTGCACTGACTGTACTCAAGGCTTACAGGGCACGTCCTCTTTCCCTCTGTCTTTCGTATATGTTCTGTATTCACTCATTTGTGAACATGTTGCTTCTGCCCAATACAATGTCATCTCCTTGAAAAGGAGGGATTCTCCTAACTTTGTATTTTATCCCCAGCACTTAGTGTACTGACTGGCACAAAGTCGATGCTTAAGAGTACCTGACTGATTAAAGTCCTGTTCCCGTCAAGGCTCAGGTCAAGTACCACCTTCTAGGAATGACCATTGCTAGTGGCCCCAGTTGTTACTACCTTACCTTCCCTAAGTTACTTGGAATGGCTGTGTCTCACAGTGGACAGAAAGCTTGGCCTCTTAGCCAGAAGATCCTGGGTTCAAGGGCTACCTTTGACACCTGTGTGACCCCAGGGAGAATCTCTTCACTATACAAGTCTCTAAAACTCTTTGAAGAGCCAGTCTGCATTGGGAAGAGAAGCTTGCTCATCCAAAATGTCCTATAGCAATGAAACTGAGGGTCCAGTCTCCAACCCTTGCTTTGCCCATACTGTACATTGCCTTGTCTGGGTTGCTTCTGCTCAGAAGAGTATAAGCTTCTTGAGGGCAGGGGTTTTTTAATTTTTTTCCCTGGATCTTTAGTGCTTAATGCAATGCTAGACATGCAGGAGGCTCTTAATTATTGCTTATTAAATGAAAGAAAGCAGTCACTTCCCTTTCCAATACTTCCATTTTCTCTTCTGCCAGTGAATGGATTGTTTTAAATGTTCTCTAAGGCCCTGCCCAGTTCTAAAGGCTAAATTTAGGTGAGAAAACACCTGGGTAAGAATATTTGTTGATGATTCTTTGGGATTCAGAGTGCAACGTCTCGATGCTTTGGGAAAAGCAGCTTTTGCTAAGATTCTGACTTAAAAGAACGTGAGTTGAAGAAACCCACACAAAGAGAATGCTTTTTCTCTGAACCTTCCCATTGCAATCCCAAAGTGCAGCATGCCTGCAGAACACAGTCACCACTCGATGCTCTCAGACAAGGAGCAGAATGAAAGAAAGCTTGGTTCCCCTTAAACATTCCAGCCCCATCTGTAAAGTCCCCAGAGAAGTTGCTCAAAGGCTTAAAGAAACTTTGTGATCAAATCACCTCTCTGTTCCTCAGTTTCTTCATCTGTAAAATAGGTGGAGATAGCATGGGGCTAGATGATTTCTGGAGTCTCTTCCATTCTAAATCTTATGTCATAGTATCACAGATCAGGAGTTAGAAGGAACCTCAGCAGCCCTCAGTTCTGCCTCTTCATTTTACAGGTGAGGAAACTGAGGCAAGGGACATTCAGTGATTTGCCCAAGATCACACAAGTAGTGAAGCTGAGAGAAGGAATTTGAACTCAGGTCCTCAGACTCCAAGTCCATTACTCCTTTCATTAGTACCATTCTGTGATATTACTGATGAGTACTTCTGCTAAGGTTACTGCTGCTACTGCTGATAACAGTGGGAGCTGAAAATCTCGCTGCACTTCAGGTTTGAAAAACGCTCCCCATAAGTTGTCACTCAAAGTCTACTTTTAACAGATGCCATCCTAACTTAAAATAGGATCGATCAAACCACAAGTATTGATTAAGCACCTACTGTGAGCCATGCCATGTGTTAAACACTGGAGTTACAAAGTGAAATATGAAACAATTTTTTTTCTCAAACATAATTCTAATTCTTTCTGGGGAGCGTGGACATATATACAGTGACACCTGCAGGTTACATATAGAATAAATAGAAACAGAATAAATACATACACATACAAAGCAGTTAAACGCAAGGTTGTTCGGGAGGCAGGCCACGAGCCATGGGGAGGATGAGGAAAGGCTTCACTCCTGAGCCCAAAGGTGATGGACTCAGGGTTCAGATGCACATAGGTTTTGGAGAAGACCAATGGGTTCATTTATTCTGCTTGATTACGTGTATGTTTTGGTTTTGGTTTTTTATATCTGTTTTATTTTTGTTTTCAACAAGAGCAGGGAAATGGGAAGACAATGGTTATTTTCTAATTAAATGAAACAGGAGTAAAAATAGACGATGTTTTAGATCCAGCTTGAAGGAAGAAGGGGATTCTATGAATTTTCCGTGTAAGAAATTTCAGGAATTCCCCTCTCCCACTTCATATCCAAGGCTTCCTTCCCGTTTGATCTTTAAAGATTAACATTCGGTATTGCTCCTGACATTTATATTGAGGAGGGAATCGGCGATTATTAAAAACAGAGGAACTTAATATCGGGAGTGAACATCAAAAGGTCTTGCAGACAAAGAGGGGATCATATGATTTGGAGCCCAAGCCGCTCAAAGCATGTGTGCTAGGCTCCGCTCACTAGTTAACAGTGCAGCCTACATCAAAATATGATTTAAAACACTTCTCACAGCTGAGCTGACATTTGGCAAGAGGAGGCCTGCCTTTGCTCTAGAGGATGAGAGTTCAAATCCAAACGAGGTTAACACTTTGTACGGCTGCATATTTTCCTGGTGGATGAGGGGAATGTTCTTTTTTCCCTCCCATTCGTATAAAATGAAAACATCTGTTTGAGTCCCTAGGGATCACATTAGAAAAAAAGCTGGCTGTTAAAGCTGCCTACGGCCTAGGTAACATTTAAAGGGGCTGATAATTACGCTGTCTGTCACACTGATCTCCTAGGCTGGTGGAAATTTTGATGCCAGCCTTAGTTTGGCCTTCCATTTCATGGAATGCTGAGGCCACACTCACCTCTGCCCCCATGATTTCTAGAGCCATATGTTAGTAAAAGTTATTAACAGGATGCTAAATATTTCCCTATCTTTTAAAAATTCATGTGTGTATGTATGTGGAGGGTTGTTAATACTTGTATGTGTATCTATTTTTTTAAGTTAGTTGAAGAAGAAGGCAACTTGAGATGGGGGAAATGAGGGTGGCACCTGCCAGACAAAGAGGCTATCCCCACTGCTTTGGCTACTCTTTCCACTAAGACCTTGATGGAGATCGCCCAGGAACCTGAATCCAAGAGCTTTGGCAATAGCAATACTCCCCAGACCACTGGTCTAGCTCCCAGCTCATGCCATGGTCATCTTGAAGCACAAGGGTTTACCTGTTTCCTCACTACCACTGACAAATAGGCAATCCAAGAACCCCGTGAGTGGCAGAACCACCTTAGATCATCAGCCCTGCTTCTAACCCAGTCCCAAAGGAATCTCCCCAGAAAGTAACCCTGTGGAGCCATAGTCTGGCAACTGATTCTTCAGCTGTGTCAGCCACAACCAAAAGTTCTCATTAGCACCATCAAATGGTTCAACCTCAGGAGCTGATGCAGTTTTATCAGGGGAAATGACACTAAAAAGGCATCCACACTAAGAACTGCAGCACCTTTCCATCTCATGTGCATCTCAAATCTTTTAAATGTGTTGTCCTCCTCATTCAAAAGGGAACTCTTTGAACATAGAGATTGTTTGATTCTTTATTTGTAGTTCTAACATTTATCACAGAGTTTTTGAGTATATTAAATGTTTAATAAAAGCATTTTCATTCATTCGATCTTTTTTCTCCTTTCACTATAACCCTCCTGCTACTCTACCCCCTCTTTTTGGGGGAAGCCATCCCTTGGGACAAAGAATTTTAAAAAGACGAAGAGAAAAATGGACTCTAGCAAAAACAAACAACACAAATTATGCATCCATCCAATCTGATGGTACACGTGCTGCTCCATATCCCTGGGACTAAGCTTGGTCATAATAATTCCATGATGTCCAATTGCTGGGATTCTTTCCCTTCATATTGTTGTAGGCATCATGACTATTGTTTGCCTGGTTCTGCAAGCTTCTCCTTTGATCGCTTCATATGTCCTTTCATGAATCTTCATATTTATCATTTCTCACAGTGCAGTATTTTCCAATTGCTTTCATGTACTCTTTCTTCTTCATTCACTGCCCAATCAATAAGAAGTTCTTTCTACCAAAAATGTCTGCTCTGAATATTTTAGTCTAAATTGGCTTTCTGTTCTGTCTTTACGATCTTTTAGACTGATCAGTTTTAACATTGTTTTCAAAGAAAACCAAAGGAGCTGTAATTTGCTTTTAAGAACATGATATTCATTCAATAAACACTTATTAAGCACCAACTATGTGCCTGGTACTGAGGATTTAGAGACATAATGAATATTTGCCTTTGCTTTCAAAAAGCTATTTAGTACAGGGAAAGATGGTGGGAAGGTCAGTGACCAGGACAAGAAACATATTCTTCTCAATTTGCTAGACCCACTCCAAAGACAATAATTATCTTAATGATCATTCATGTCTTATTGTTTATAAAGCACTTTCCTTAAGAGGAAAGATAGAAAACGCAATATTGGTAATACCCCAATAGACAGCCTGAATTCCTTATTGCTGTCCTCTGAGGCCCTGTCACGAGAAAGTGAGGGAGACCCCAGAACAGATCTCCTTTGGAAAATTTATAGGACGATATGGACGAGAGTGACATAAGATGGACAGCTAGGTATGGGTTTCAATCTTCATTGTTGGATGGAATTCCTAAATCAATGGGATCAAGGACCTATTTGAGCATTAGAATAAACCCAATTTACAGATGATCATAGGATTTGGAAATGGAAGTCATCTTAGAGATCTTCTTCTCCCATCCCTAATTATGCAGATGAGGAACTGAAAGGTTTGCCCAAAGTCACACAGATATTCAATTGCAGAGCCAGGATTTGAACCCAAGTTTTTTGAGTCCCCAATAACCTTAAAGGAAACAGATATGCCACCATTTTATGCATTGAACTGGAGCAACAGAATGGTAAGACCTTCAACTGTGACAGAATTTTTTATCCCTTATTCCCACTCATGTTCCTTCCTTATTCCCTAGCCCTAAGTAAAGAAATTGCATCTATCCATTCATAAGGGGTTGATCAATGCAAGTCTGGCTCTAGCAGTTATTGCCAGTATGACTTTGGTAAGTCATTTCCCTTCTCTGGGTCTCATTTTCTTTCATGTGAAATCAGGGGGTTGGGCAAGATGACCCCTGAGGGTCTCTCCACTCCTAAATCTTCACTATTATAAGCTTTCAGAAAGGTGAACCTTAGCTTGGAACTGAGATAACATCTTCTTAAGGAGAGTATGGACATGCTAGTGAGAGAACTGGGACACATTTCCTGGAGCACATTCACTAACACCTCATCAAGGGTGAGGACATCTCCTTAAGTCTCCCTCATTGGGAATGAACTGATTCATCCCAATGAGCTGGGATGAATTTATTGCCAGCACAAAGAGGGGATCAGTGATCCCCAGGCCTTTTGTATAGATTCTAGGAGAACTGAGAGTGAACCGAGACCCTAGGACAGGGGGTGATTTGAGTGGGGACACAGTGGGGAAGGCTCTGCATGCATGCTTCTTTATCTTTGATGGCTAGAATTTTTTTAAAGGATTTGATTTGGTAGAGTTAAATCTCCGCCTTAAAGGCACTCCTCCAAAAAGGTTCCTCCCAAGCATATGTCAAATCACATAAGATTCTTTGAAAGATGTAACAACAGGCATAACCGTGTTTGATGACTGATTATTAATAGCAGGCAACACATAAGACAGACACACATATGTTTGCCAAATGTGTTTGCCACTGTCGTGGAAGAGATCCAGCATAGAGTACAAATTGAAGAGGGGTTCCCTATAGATGATTAGGTCCTCCAGATGCTCCTGTTTACAGATGACATTGTGGCGATCACACCAAGTCAAACCTCCTAATTGAGATCAATAATCACTCAAAAAGTAAAAAAAAAAAAAACTGGCCTGACTATTCACACAATAAAAACCAAGTGGATGAAGACTATCTATTATCTGAATTATGATATGTATTTGGAGGTACAGCCTATAGAGTTAATTATCTTGTACATATGTACTGGGCAGATGCCGCAAATGGACAATGAATTGAAGTTAAAATCAAATAAAAGGAAAGTGAGTTGCATTGTTTTGAAAAAGTGAAAGATTCTTTTAATGACTATCTTTAATAACACAGAAACAAAGATTCACAGTTTAACACCAAAGTTCTTTAAGAAATAGTGTATGAAAGATTCCCCCCAATCCATGACTTTTTTCTTATTCTATATGCATTGATTTTGTTCATGCAAATGAATTACATGAATTAAATATTATTGTATCTATTTTCACATTTATAACCTCTTATCTCATATCTGCTTAAAAGATATAAATCACCATTCTTTTCTATGTTGGGAAGAAGGGCTTATTTTTTATATTTAGTGAATGAGTAATTGAATGAATGAAAAAACATTTATTTAGTACTTATTCTATGTCAAGCTTGAGGTGTGTGTGGTAGGTCTGGGTTACACAAGATATGGCAAATTCTCACCAATCAAAAGTCCAGGGTGAGTGCTGCAGTACAAGTTTGGGGGATGTTTGCTTATTTGGAATTTATTGTGTTATACAATAAAAGAAGCTAGCCTTAAAAAAAAGAAATAGTATATGGTTGAGAGTCATAAGAAGTGAGAGTTTCCAAAGAACTGAAGACCCAAAGGAAGATGGAGGAAGAGGTATGCCTTTGGCAGAAGACATCACCAAATTAGCTGCAGGATGAGTGGCAGTGCTTAGCACAATAACTGACACATAATAGGTACTTAATAAATGTTATTGATCAATAATGATGTTATTCCATTCCATTCCATTGAATTTTCTATTACATCCCATGGAGCAGCTAGGTGGTGCAGTGGATAGAGCACCAGTGCAGGAGTCAGGAGGACCTGAGTTCAAATTTCACCTCAGACACTTGACACTCAGTAGCTGTGTGACCTTGGGCAAATCACTTAACCCCAATTGCCTCATCCTGGGTCATCTCCAGTCGTCCTGATGAATATCTGGTCACTGGATTCAGATGGCTCTGGAGGAGAAGTGAGGCTGGTGACTTGCACCTTGCACATCCCTCCCTCCCTCAAAACAAAGTCAAGTGCAAATCATGTTATCATTTCTCTGATGGCATGGTCTTCTTTGACAATGAAGGACAAACACACACAGTATTACATCCCTATCCCCTAGTCCTAATTATTAGTGAGTTGGCTACCTACATCAAATCCAAGGCTACCTCTTAGTAACTTCCATCCATGGCTACAAGCTCTGCCCTGTGAAACTGAGCAGAATGAATCAAACTCTTCTTTACACATATTCTTTTTTTTAAAACAGGGTTGGAAATGGATGGGCATGACCAATGATTTCATCAGTGTAGGGGACTTCTGGTGTGGAAGTTCCCTATACCAGTGCTGGTCAGTAACTCATCTGTAGCATCTTAGTGACTTACTGGATGACTTGGGAAGAAGCTAAGGGATTTCTTGATAGTCTGACAGCTAGCCTGCATCGAAGATAGGATTTGAGCACCTCTTTTAACATCCTAGATCTTCAAATATTGAAGACAGATGTTATGTCCCTTCCAACTCCTCATTCCAAAGGAAATATACCCATATCTTTTATCTGACCTTTACATGGCACAGAGTGGAGAGCCTTTTACCATCCTAATCAGCCTTCCTGGCTTCTCTCCATTTGGAAGTAGGGAGAACATTGGTCCTTTCCAAAATCTGATTAACACCAAACTCCAGCCATTGTCCAGTAACCATTTGGGACATTTGCATCTCATGATCAATCACTATTCCTTTTAATAAGGTGATATTTATGATTACAGAAGCTTTCTTCATTACTCGGATGCGATGTTGACTCATGGAGCTTTTAAGCCATTAAAACCTCGAACTCTTTTAGTACATGAGTTGCTGTCTGGCCACCCTTCCTCCATCTCATGCTTTTGAAGGTGAATTTTTTTATAGATCCAGTACAGACTTTTTGTTTTGTCTCTGTTACATGTTACCCTTTTAGATTTGGCCCATTATTCTATTCTGTTCAGCTCTTTATGTATCCTGATACTTTCTTAACCTTTTCTGTGTGTCCTAGACCAATTTAATGAAGTCTATTGACCCCTTCTCAAAACAATGTTTTTAAGCAAATACATAGGATTATAATGGAAGCCAATTACATTGAAATACAATTATCAAAATATTTTCAAAAGTCTAAGAATTCAGGTAAAAAAATCCATATTGATATCTTTCCCAACAGTTTAAAGTGAAAATTTGGTAAGCTTTCTTTCTATACTTCTATTTAGGTCATTGGCAAAAATATGAAATCTCACAGGGTCAGATATATGTCCCTGGAACATTTCACTGGCAACCTCCTTCCACACTGACACTTTTGGGTTCAGCTATTCAACCACTTTTCAATCCACCTCATTGTACTAACATCTAACCCACATCTCCCTGTCTTTTCCATACAAACAACATAAGTGACTACTGAAGGCAAGCAAATTGTAAGTTCCATATATCAATCCTTGGTTATAATTCATTCAATAAACACATTGCTATGTTCCAAATCGAAAATAATGAATCTCACATGAAATGGTCACATGTATTTGAATTCATGCTATTCAAAGTTATAATTTTGTAAAAATATGGTCATTGTTTCCAGTCCAACAGAAATACGCAGTGCAAATTTGAGTTATGATTTCATGGATTTATTATTTGTAATAATTGGGACCTAGCCTTATTAAGTGACTGCTATAGTCCAGGCACCATGCTAAGTCTTTGTTATTTGTCCTTTGTTTTCAAAAAGGACTGTGACATCAGACAGGTGATGTCATGACTTGCAAGTGGATTGGATTTAAGTGACTGAGAGCTGTGCCAAGTCACCAGTCTCACTTTCTCCTTTGGAGTCATCTGGGTCCAGTGGCAAGATAGAGATCAGGATGACTGGAGATGGCCCTAGATGCAGTGGGAGACCTTGGCCTTTTTAAGCTAAGGTTTTTCCTAGGTCTCAGTTTGACTGAAGCAATGCCGTTCAGTGATTAAGGCTAGGTAAGAAAGGAGGCAAAGAATGACCTCTTTTACCTAGTCAAAAAAAAATCAGTCTGGGAGGGGAAGACCCTTAGGATGTTTGGACAAAACAGAAATAACTTTCATTTGCACTTACTCTGAAATATCAGAATCCAAACAATGACCAAGTAAGACTTGAGCTTGGCTCTATTGTTGTCCAATCAAGCAGCTGGGTGGCACAGTGGGTAGAGTGCTAGTCCTGAAGTCAGGAAGACTCATCTTCCAAGTTCAAATATGGCCTCAGACACTTACTAGTTATGTGACCTTGGGCAAGTCTCTTAACCCTGTTTGCCTTAGTTTCTTCATTTGTAAAATGAGTCAGAGAAAGAAATGGCCAACCACTCCAGTATCCATGCTAAGCCCTGTGGATATAAAAAGTAAAAATGAAACAATTCTTACCCCCAAGGAACTTACTTTCAATTGGAAGGAAAACAACATGCACACAGACAAGTAAATATAAATATCCTCAGATGGAGCGGTGATTTATCTTATCAGTGTGTTTGCTCCCTCTTGTGATGCAGCTGCCAGTCCAACCCTGGCTCCCTTCCCTGTGCCACTTCTGTCCATGGTCACTCTTAAGTTTGTCCTAGAGGGTGCACACCACATGCCAGGGGCCTTTCTAGCTTCCTCTTGCGATCTCAAGGTAATGGTAGAGCATATGGGCAGTCCGTTGTTCATCCCACACTCTAGATATATGACCTTTCTCCTTTTGATGTTTCCTTGATGATATACTTTGTTTTTTCTTGACTTGTCTATAGCAGCCCGTACTATACCTCGGTACCATCTGCATAGTTGAGCGGCACCCCACTTTGGATTCTTATTAGACTCTTGTTCCATGACTTGTAGCTATCCCACAACATGGGTAGATTATTAATATTAACATGATGGGTCTGTGGTTCAGGGAGGGCATTAAAATGGACCAAAGGGAATCACCACATTTTCCTCTTCCTATTTACTTCCTTCTCCTGTGTGTGTGTGTGTGTGTGTGTGTGTGTGCGTGTTTCTGTCTGTGTCTCTGTGTGTATGTATATTCATATCTATACATAGACATACAGATATATAGATAGGCAGACAGGACAGATGGATACACACATGTTTATATATAATATATATGTATATTATATATATACTGTATATATATATGTATACACACATATCACATATGTGAGAGAGTCAGTGACAGAGAGACACAGACAGACAGATACACAAATACATACACATACACACACACATAGAAACAGAGAGACAGAGACAGAAACACAGAGATTCATTATATAGGTAGATATATATATATATATATATATATATATATATATATATATATATATATATATAATCCATCTACATGGCATTTTTTTTAAACAACAGGTATTCTTTATGCATGTGATTTTTTTCTCTGTGTGGGTGTGTAGGGCATGGATCTCATCCAGAAGGCTCTCTAGGGTTTGAGGAATCAGAAGGACTTCACCATCTATTGGTATTTCCCTCTTCGGTTTGTACTCTTAAATGGAACTCCTCCATGAACACCCACAGCAAGCAAAAGTCTCTCTGTTTTAAGCCTTAAATGATATCAATGATCAGAGGGTCATCAAACATGGTCAGTTCAATTGTTAGATCTTTCAAGGAATCTTTCATAATTTGGATGTGTGAATGGGATACACCAAGTTGGAAGAGAAAGTCTTATAATGATGTTCTGTTTTACTAAATCAAATGGCTTTTTTTGCATAGTAAAACAATAAACATCTTGTATTCTCTACATCTTTCAGATCATTGTAATACTGCTAGGATGTGATCTCATGTGGAATATGGCTTGTAAATGGCTTTCAATATGACTTGTCTTCCTACTAATAATTTCATCAAGAATGCCCTTAATGCCTGTGTAAATTTATTCTCATATTTTTTTGTGTAGATGGGGCATACAGATCTGTAGCTGTTAAAGTTCTCTTGGTTTGCATTTTTTGGGGGGTTAATAAAGCTTGAGATTTTTTCCTCCACATCTTGAGTATGTTTTCTCCTTCAGGTACCATGAAAATAGACCCCTCAGTGTCCTTATCATTGTGCTACCTCCAGCACAGATGTTCACACTGGGTCTAATCTAGCTGTGTTTCCATATTTATTCTTTTCAGTGCCTTTTTATTACCCCAGCTAGGACGTCCAGGACTGGGATTTTTAGATCCAGGTCTGGTTACCTTGCTATTCTTGATGCTGAGAGGAATTTATACTAGAAGTCTTGGCAGATCTTTTCTCTCTTATTGTTATTGTCATCCCTCCAGTTCCATCCCTAAATGCCTACAGAATGACTTTGCTTAGTTATCTCTCTCTCTAGGCTTTCCTTTATATATCCTCCACTGGTTTTTTTTTTTTCTGTTTTGTGAAATCATGGTGCTCATAATCTTCAACCAACAAAATATTCCATGTCTTTGTAAGATTTTACAAACAAGTTTATGCTCTAAACCTGTGTCTCTCTGCTTGGCAAATGGATCAGAATTTGAGGATGGAAACACTTATTGGGCTTTTTCACCCTCTTTTTTTGTGAAAATTTATTACTGCAATGGAATTGAATGAAGTTTAGTAATAGATGGCCTTACTTTCTTCTGCCCCGTCCAGTTTTCATGAACATTAACTTACTTAATCAGATCAGGGTGGAATTGTCTTAATTCATACTATATCTTTTTAAAAATATGTGTTTTTTGTTCTCACTCTGTACTAATTTCAATCTAAGCTCTAACTAGTTGATGGTCTGATTGTACGCAGACAGTAATTCAGGAATGACTTATCTATGTCAGAAATGAGTTATTATATCCTGTGATAAAATATGATCATTCTCATTTTTTGTGATGTCATGTCTAGTACCTCCCAGTTCTACATGGGGCTTCTGTGCATCTTCCAAGTTTTTGACTTATGTTTCATATTCTTGATCCCCACTTCCCACTGTACATTTTCCACCCTCCCCTTTGCTCTCACCCTTGCTATGAAGTCAGAGTAACAAAACCTATGATTATTTCATTTGGAGGGTCTTAGAGTGTTCTCCACAGAATTTCTCCATCTTCCTCCACAGCTACTGCATAGACTGCAATTATTTTCATGGTGGTCTTTATGCAAATGCTTATCATGAGCTCTGCAATGAATGTCTAGAGGAATTAGATTTCTTCTTGTCTTTGGATATGATAAAACCAACTCCTGCAATTCCTTTATCTGCCCTTCCAAGGAGGACCTGCTCTCCCAAACAATCTTGCCATTGGCCCTGTAACTTTCAAGTCTCTCTCTACCTGGAGCAGCACCTTTCCATTCAGACTTTTAGAAATCTTGCGCCAAGTTCCTGAGGGCTGATAATCCACTCAACTTTGGACTTCCTGCTCTGGAACTCAGCTGCCCCATTCACTTATTGATGAATGAGTGCAAACTTGCATAATCCATTATCTAATAAACCCCTTACCACACTATTCTTCTCATGGCATCCGGTCACACATCTGAACCCTGCACATTTTTTCTGACTGTCCTCAGTGCTTGGAATGCTCTCCCTCCTCTTCTCTACCTCTTGACTTCCTTTAAGTCTCAGCTAAAATTCCATCTTTTATAGGAAGCCTTTTACACCCTCTTAATTTTGGTACTTTCCCTCAGTTAGTTATTTTTTATTTATCTGGTATATAGCTTGTTTGCATACATTTGTTTGCTTTCCGTCTCCTCCATCAGATGGCCAACTCTTTGGAGGCAGGGCCAGTTCTTTGCCTTTCTTTGTATCTCCAACAGTTAGCACAGTGCCTAACACGCAATAGGCACTTAATAAATGCTTAATGCTTGCCTTTATGCATTATATTTGCCCATCCTCTCATCTCTTTCAATACTTGCTCTGTACATAATAAGAAAATCAAGATTTCCTTTATGTCTGGGAAGGTTGTGTGAGTTGGTTGCCCTATATGGACCAACTCATCCTTCCTGTGACCACTCCCTTCCTCCCCCTCCTAGACACAAACTACCTTCTCCAATCACCAGTCTTTTCTGTGTGGTGTCTCCTATTAGAATATACATTTCTGGAGAATACGGACTATCTCACTTTTGTGTTGGTAGACTTAATGCTTAACACAAGGCCTGGAATGTAATAATTGCTAAATAAATGGTTTTCCTTTA
The DNA here is from genome assembly GCF_028372415.1 of Notamacropus eugenii. Classification (NCBI taxonomy): domain Eukaryota; kingdom Metazoa; phylum Chordata; class Mammalia; order Diprotodontia; family Macropodidae; genus Notamacropus; species Notamacropus eugenii. Next base: position 524,722,291 of record NC_092873.1, read on the forward strand.
TTCAATCATTCATGCTTTCTTTTTGTTTAGGGGTTTTAACACTTAGTTGTGGGAACTTTTTTTTAAATGTAATAACTGTGTCTCAAAATAATTAGTTTCCTTCATACTCCTATGTGTTATATTTTATTAATTTCAAACATTTCTCCAAGGAGGGATCCACCACATAAAAAGATTAGGAACCTCTGATTTAACGAAGAGACGTGTCCCCCTGCCAAAATTCCCTTGCAGATTCACAGGTATGGAACACTGTATATATTTTCAGATTTTTTCAATGTTATCAAATAATTTTGCTGATTTTTTCCTTATATTTCTCATTTTATTTTAAAAAATGTATTTGTTGTATGGGGTGTCTTTCTTGAAGGAGTCACAGGAGAAATTTAGGTGCTATAAAATTAAGAGATATGGATAATATTTATTGTTAATGAAAGAACCACTGATTTAACTGCATTTTCCTTCTGTCTTTTGACTCCATTTATAACTACCGTGTCAAAATTGACCTGATTCAGTTGCTCCAATAGTATATTTGCCCTTTGTTGATGAGTAGAAGTAGAAATCACATTTAGAGTATGATCAACTTAGTTCTAGTTTCAGGACCATCTGAGATTTATGAAAGATCAGGAGACTAAAACAGGGAAGTTATGGTCTAAGTGGAGACAAGGTGGTGGCTGGAAGAGATATTATAGAGATTACGGTGATAAGATTTGGCAACTCAGTGGATACAGGGAAGTGAGGGAGGGTGAAGAAAAAAAGGATTATCTCTGGGCTACAAAAATGAGTGATCCTGGTGTCCTTAACAGAAATGGGACAGTTAGGAGGGGCAGCATCTGTCAGTCTGTCAGTCAACAAGCAGTTATCAAGGCCACTGTGCTATTGAGGGTACAAAGAAAGGACAAGAATGTAGCCCCTCTTTTCAAGGAGCTCACTCACATTCTAATTGGAGAGACAACAAATAAGTAACTAGTTACATACAAATTAAAAATCCCCAGAAGGAAATTTTAGAGGGAAGGCACTAGTAGCTGGGGAAATTGGGAGAGACCTCTGGAATAACGTGAAATTGGAGCAGAGTGTTGAAAAAGGTCAAGAAATCCAGAAGGCTTAGAAGTGAGAAGGGGCAACATTTGATACATATGGGATGGTCAATGCAAAAGCATGGAGTTAAGAGACGAAATGTCATATTGGAAAGAACAACAAATAGCACCTCTTCTGTTTTCCAGCACCAAGATTTCATGATAAATTATCTTGTAATGACAATGGCATAAAATTTCAGAAAAGCCAAAGGAATAAAACATTTAAAAGGAACTCAAATGGAATAAAAACACTAACAGGGAAACATAGGTAGCCTGATAACATAGCTTCCTCTCTTTTCCCAAATTGCTTTCTTGCTTACAATGACAATAGCCCTGACTTCACCTGTTGGTGTCAGATGGTAAGTAAATAATTGCTATCATTATGTGACAGCAACCAATGAAAGTGATTTAGCTCCAGGATTATTTCCTGCAGAGAATTTTCTATGCTGCAACCAACAAAAGATTTTTCTATAGGTCTTTCTTAGAAGTGCCAAATATGCTTTTGTAAAAAACAAACAAACAAACAAACTACATTTTGAATTGTGACTTGTTGCATTCAGATTTTAGAAAAAAATTCCATGTAAGCTTTTAAAAAATATTGTTTATTTTTCACATTATTTTTCTTTTAAATTTGAATTCCAAATTTTCTCTCTTGTGCCTACCCCACTCCCACCCACTGAAAAGGCAAGAAAAATTATATCAATTTTACATGTGAAATCATGAAAAACATATTTCCATATTAGCTATATTACTAAAAAAAGAAATCAAGAAAATTGTACTTCAATTTGCACTAAGAGTTCATCAGTTCTCCGGAGGTTGGAGAGCATTTTTTCATTGTGAGTTCTTTGAAATTGTCTCGGATCATTATATTGATCAAAGTTGTCAAGTCTTTTCCAGTTGATCATGATGACAACAGTGCTGTTACCGTGCACAAAGATCTTTTGATTCTTCTTCAATTTGCATCAGTTCATATAGGTTTTGCCATCTTTTCCCTCGAAACCACTCCCTTTGTCATGTCTTATAGCACAATAGTACTATCACATTCATATGCCACAACTTGTTCAGCCATTTCCCAATGGATGGACATCTTCTCAGTTTTCAGTTCTTTGCCACCACAAAGAAAGTTGCTATAAATATTTTTGTATAGATAGGTCCTTTTCCTTTCTCTTGATCTCTTTGTGTTATAAACCTAGTAGTAGTGTTGCTGGGTCAAAGGATATATACAGATTTGTAGCCCTTTGAGCATAGTTCCAAATTTTTCTCCAGAATGGAGAAACCAACATTTATTGTGTATTTATTTTCCCTCCCCTCCAGCATTTGTCATTTCTGATATGTGAGGTGGTACCTCAGAGCTGTATTACTCTGTATTTCTTTAATCATTAGTATTTTAAAGCATTTTGTCATATGACTATAGATAGCATTGAGTTCTTCTTTTGAAAATTGCCTATTCATATCCTTTACCCATTTATCAATTGGGGAATGGTTCTGCATACAGAACTGGTAGGTCCCCACCCAGTGTCACAGACTTTTCCCACAGACCCCTTAAATTATCCTTGGCTGGAAAGATATCTCACTCTCACCTTTTGTTGACTTTGCTGCCCAACGATTTGATTCAAAGAATTATTTTAATGTTGTTTGGAGAGGAATATTGAGAGAACTCAGCTGGGCTGCTGCCTGTACTCCACCATCTTCCACATAGGCTTTGTATGTGTTATTTGCTTCATACATGATTACTGGATTGAATGGAGACGTGCATATTATTCATATATACAGATATATACACATATACGTACATGTATGTGTGTAGATATACACATGTATATATTGTATGTATCTCTGTATATACATATACACATATGTATACATGTGTAACACATACATACACAATACATACACATATATACTTCCACATATGCATATGTATACACACACACACATATATATTGAGGGAATAGACCTAGGATTAGTTCGAACAGGACTGCAGGGTCAGTGGGGTGGGAAGTTGGGCTCATTTGAGGCCATGGTGGGTGTCAAACTACCTTCCCTTTCAGAACCAACCCATTTGTGGAATGTATCCATGTGTCTGGAACTATTGTGTAAGAGAATCATTCTGAAATTTGGTAAAATCATAGGATGTTTCTAGAGTGGGAAGGGCCCTTTCAGATCAACTAGTCCAGTTCTTTCATTACACTGTGAGGAAACTAATTGATTTATACACAAAGAAGGGAAGGAAAGGGAGGAGTATAGACAGGACTAAGGAAAGAGACCTGGATTTGGAGGGGCTAAAATCCTGAAGATCCAGAGCTGGAAGGAACCTCAGTGATTATCTAAGTGTGACTCCATCATCTTAAAAATAAGGAGAATGAAGCTCAAAGGGTATGAGTGACTTGCTACAGAGCTAGTAAGTAGTGGAGATGGGATTCTATCCCAGGTCCTTTGACTGCAACTACAATCAATCAACAAGCATTCACTGAATGACACACAATGATTCTCCTCCCCCTCACCCCAACGGAATTCCATAACACTGTTTCCCCTGTATTTGGATTCTGGTTCTCCTGCTTACTATTTAGGTGATTTGGGGCAACTACTCTTTCTGGATTTCATTTTTCTCCTCTCTAAAATAGTGAGACTTGATAATTTCTAAGCTCCCCGCTGGCTCTGATCTGCTCCCATGTCCTTATATTCTGTGTTGTTGGGTTCCTTCCCATGCCTTTATTTCTTCCATGTTCCTAGTTCTGCTACTCTAAGGACATTTCCTGCTGTGACGTCACCCATGCCCTGTCCTGACATTAGCTGCAGTGAAGGCTCCTTGCAGCACTATCATTCTGTTTCCAAGTCCCTTTTTAGCTCTGATAACCTGTGTTTAGATGTTCCTCTTCACCATCACCCCTTTCTTGCCCTACTGTTCTATGTTCCTTGTTCTCACACCCTATATACCAAAGGTCCCTTCTTACCCTAACTCATGTTTCCTGATTTTGCATTCTGTTTCTCATTCTATCATCCTACGTTTCTAAGGTTCTCTCCTCTTCTAACTAGTTCTTGTTCTAATGTTTTTATGTTCCTTGTTCTAAGACCAAATGTTTCCAAGATCCCTCTCAGCTCTGACATTCTCTAATAAAGTTTTTTTTCTTAACTTTTCTCCCCTCTCCAATGCCTGCTCTCCTACTAGGAAAGAGGCTTCGATATATGTATTGACTCTACATTAATCACTGTAATCACTTAGTTCCTTAACTTACTCCCCATAAGCTACTCTTCCACTCTACCTCAGCCACAAACAGTTGGTTATACCCTTGATCTCGTCCTCCCTACAAGTGTACCATCTCCATGTTAGAAAATTCTGAAATACCATGATGTCTGGCAGTGACCTCTCAGTTCTCTCCCCCTAGGCCATCAGCTCTATACAGTAGCCACTCTCCCTTCTTTTCCCCACCCCGCCCAGGGCTTGGGTTCTCTGTTTTTAAAGACTCTCTGTCCTCCCTCAGCTCGGATATTCCAATGTTCTCAGGAGCCTTCCTCCTCCTGCGTTCTACATTCTTAGTTCGGATGTTTGGGTTGCCAAGGACGCTTCCCACTGTTTTAACGTTCTGAGACTTGGGTTCGATGGCTTAGAACTCCGAATAACTTAGCCCAACAGTCGAGGGGCTGGCTCATATGTAAAGGGGACGCTTTCACTTCAGGACTTCCTGGACTTTTCACTCCAGGACCTCCAGGGTTCCACGGAGCCCACCAGAAGGACCCCCCCAGTTCTAAATCTACAAGCCGAACGCCGGGACTCGGCAGCGCCTGAGTCAACCTGCCAGGACTCTCCCTGGCTGGGACCGCCCAGATGATGCTCGCGTCCTCCAGTCGTCAGGACAACCGTCTCTGGGCTGGGTAGTCTCCCACCTTTCCAAAGTGGGACCGTTAAACGATTGGCCTCGGAGCTGGGCCTGCCCGCCTCTCCCCGTCTCTGATTGGAGAAGGGAGAGGCTTCTCGTCCCACTCCCTCGCGGTTGCCGGGGCAACCATTCCCCCCAGTAACGCCCACCACACTAGTCCACAGAGGTCCAACAAGTCCTCCATCTATCGCCACTGTCCTTCATCACCCTGTGACCTGCGTTGCTGTCAGCAGTGGCACACGCCCTTGGGGCTCCCTCCTCGCTGCCCTGTGAGTGGACACACCCCAGGCCAGGTGCCGCAGCCCCTCGGAAATCCTTCCCTGACCTGGACTAGGAGGTGACGAAGCCCAATCACCAGGAGAGTCCGTGGCCAGCAAGGCGTTTGCTATCCAGAGCATCCTTGGGATAACCATTCTGAGCCCAGAAGTGGAGCCTTCTTGAGCCCCCAAACTGAGACCTCCCTTCCCTTAGGAGCAGTGAGAAGCTTGTCGTAGGACAGCCCGGGGAGCGCTTGGAAGGCCACCTGGCCTTGCGTCATTTTGTGAGCAAGTTTGTGTGTGGACAGGCCCCCGCTCCCTGAAGCCCCACCATGCACTGCAGGTCTTACTTGTTGCTGGAGAAAGAATTCATGGAGCTCCAAGAACAAAATCTATTTGTGAGTAGGAAGGATGGAGAAGGGAGTGGAAGTGAAAGGGTGCTGGTGGGGCAGGGTTGCATGTGGTGCTGAGTTTTTTTCTTTTTAAGTCTTTGACGTCTTTCCTCTCACCTTCATGGTACAAAGAAAAGAACACCATCAGAAGCCAGAAAGTCAGAAGAGATGGTTTCCAATTTTGGCACCAAGACTTGCTACCTGTATGACCTGAGACAAGCCATTTAAACTTTCTGGGTTTCCCTTTCTTCATCTTGAAAATGAGGAGGTTTAAGTCGATGACCCCCTCAAGTGCTTTCCAGCTCAAAATCTGTGATCCTATGTATGGTCTTTCACAATCAGGGCTGGGACCTGTGGGTGAAAAAGCTCTTGAAGTCAAAATTACAAAGATAGGTCAGAACTGTCCAGCCATGGAATGAACTCCTGCAGGAGCCAGAGGATAGAGAACCATTCTCAGCATCTTAATTTTGAGATTTGCAAGAGACCTTATAGGTTACCTAGAATAGAGCGAAGAACATGAGAGAAAGCTCATTATAAATCAGATATCGCTGTAGAGCATTAGCTATTATTAGCGTTATCTTGCAATCCAATTTCCTTATTTGACAAATGAAGAAACTGAGGTATGGGGAATGTTGTAGAAGAGACAAATGATTCAGTTATGGATTGTAATGCATGACCTCTAAGATCCTTTCTAATGCTAATATTCTTAAAACGCTATTCTAGAGTGTTTCTAAATTGATTATTTTGAACCAGATTTGTGATTTTGTTGGCATTGGGAACTGCCAATGAACAAACTCCTGCTACAAAAGCAAATTATCACCTGCTTCAGAACCTGTAGTCTTAGAGAGTAGTCTAGGGAAGTGAGAGGTTAAGTGATATACTCAGTCACATAGCTACTAATTGTCAAAGGTGAGACTTGAACCCATGTCTTCCTGACTCCAAGGATGGCCTTCTATATACTGAATCTGCTGCCTCTCAAGTCAGTTATGTGGTGTTTAAGCCTTGTCTAAATGCACTGAGCCCTTGATTTCAAGCATTTTATCTATTATATCCTTCACCTAAATAGTAACACCTATATAAGTAAATGCCACTCCATAGTTTTAAAGACTTTGACTCCATTGGACCCAAAAGCCACCAAATGTTAAGCAAGGTAAATGGTGGTCACTGGCAGGTCTTAGACGGAACTGTGGAGGAAAGAGAGAGAGAGAGAGAGAGAGAGAGAGAGAGAGAGAGAGAGAGAGAGAGAGAGAGACAGACAGACAGACAGACAGACAGACAGACAGACAGACACAGACAGACAGACACAGACAAACAGAGAAGTTAGAATGAAAAAAAAGTAGGGGTTGGCAATCATAAATTAGAGCTGGAAAGACCTCCAGTCTAACCCTGCCGTTTACAAAGGAGGAAACTTTGGCCCAAAGAAATGAACTTTCTCAGATAATGAGTCAGTCATTTGATAACTAACATTTATTAAGAGCTTACTCTGTGCCAGACACTGAGCTGAAGTGCTGTCATCTAAGTGGTATCCTGGCATATGAAATCAGCTTGCTCAAATCTAAACTCAGCCCTTCGTCTAGTGCCACCTTGCCTTGCTCCTGAAACGGTGTCCTCCATTTCAATGGAATGACACCAGCAAGTACCTTCTTGTTGTCCCTGGATGGGGCTAGTAACCCGGTGTTTAAAGTGCTGCATCCATTAAGGCTATGAGGAATTCTGTTGTTATGACTGATCTCAGGATGGTGCTAGCAGAACCCAGAAGGTGGCAAAGTCCAATGTGCCGAGTGGGAGTTTTTTGGTCCTCAGGTGAAAAAGAACATGAAATGTTTTAAGTTGTGTGAGAACACAAATATCACCACACTTTGAAATGTCCAAATTGCTTTCTTTGTCCCAGCTCTAGGAGGTAGGGAAGAAAAGTAGCATCTTCATTTTAACATGAGAAAACTGAGGCAGAGAGGTAAGTTACTCAAGGTGTACAGGCGGTATGGGTTGGAACTGGGATTTGAATTCATGTCTCCTTGGTTCAATTCAAGTGCTCAGCACCTTTGTCAGCTGAATGAATCTATGGACCATTGATGGATCTTAGTCCATAGTCATATGTACCATGAATCTATGGACAGTGCTTTGGAAGCCTTAGAGTACACTCTAATACTAGCTGTTATCCGTAGTGAAACCTTACATTGTGTGAAGTCCTCGATGTCTTTAAAACACCTAGAAACAGCCAGCTGGTGCAGCGGACAGCTTGCTGGACTGGAGTCAGGGAGACTTGAGGAGTTCATATCCAGCCTCAGGCACTTATTAGCTGTATGACCCTGGGCAAGTCACTTAACCTCTGTCAGCCTCAGCTTTTTCAACTGTAAGATGGAGTTAATGACACTTCATCTTCGAGGGTGTTGTGAAAATAGTAGCAGTAGCAGCAGCAGCAACTATAGTAGTAGTAGCAGTAGTAGTATTAGCAGTAGCAGTAGTAGTAGTAGTAGTAGTAGTAGTAGTAGTAGTAGTAGTAGCAGTAGCAGTAGTAGTAGTAGTAGTAGTAGTAGTAGTAGCAGTAGTAGTATTAGCAGTAGTAGTATTAGCAGTAGCAGTAGTAGTAGTAGTAGTAGTAGCAGTAGCAGTAGCAGTAGTAGTAGTAGTAGTAGTAGTAGTAGTAGTAGCAGTAGTAGTATTAGCAGTAGCAGTAGTAGTAGTAGTAGTAGTAGCAGTAGCAGTAGCAGTAGTAGTAGTAGTAGTAGTAGCAGTAGCAGTAGCAGTAGCAGTAGTAGTAGTAGTAGCAGTAGCAGTAGCAGTAGCAGTAGCAGTAGCAGTAGTAGCAGTAGCAGTAGCAGTAGCAGTAGCAGTAGCAGTAGCAGTAGTAGTAGTAGTAGTAGTAGTAGTAGTAGTAGCAGTAGCAGTAGCAGTAGCAGTAGCAGTAGTAGTAGTAGTAGTAGTAGTAGTAGCAGTAGTAGTATTAGCAGTAGTAGTAGTAGTAGTAGTAGTAGCAGTAGCAGTAGCAGTAGCAGTAGCAGTAGCAGTAGTAGTAGTAGTAGTAGTAGTAGTAGTAGCAGTAGCAGTAGCAGTAGCAGTAGCAGTAGTAGTAGCAGCAGTAGTAGTAGTAGTAGTAGCAGTAGCAGTAGCAGTAGCAGTAGCAGTAGTAGTAGTAGTAGTAGTAGCAGTAGCAGTAGCAGTAGTAGTAGTAGTAGTAGTAGTAGTAGTAGTAGCAGTAGTAGTATTAGCAGTAGCAGTAGTAGTAGTAGTAGTAGTAGCAGTAGCAGTAGCAGTAGTAGTAGTAGTAGTAGTAGCAGTAGCAGTAGCAGTAGCAGTAGTAGTAGTAGTAGCAGTAGCAGTAGCAGTAGCAGTAGCAGTAGCAGTAGTAGCAGTAGCAGTAGCAGTAGCAGTAGCAGTAGCAGTAGCAGTAGTAGTAGTAGTAGTAGTAGTAGTAGTAGTAGCAGTAGCAGTAGCAGTAGCAGTAGCAGTAGTAGTAGTAGTAGTAGTAGTAGTAGCAGTAGTAGTATTAGCAGTAGTAGTAGTAGTAGTAGTAGTAGCAGTAGCAGTAGCAGTAGCAGTAGCAGTAGCAGTAGTAGTAGTAGTAGTAGTAGTAGTAGTAGCAGTAGCAGTAGCAGTAGCAGTAGCAGTAGTAGTAGCAGCAGTAGTAGTAGTAGTAGTAGCAGTAGCAGTAGCAGTAGCAGTAGCAGTAGTAGTAGTAGTAGTAGTAGCAGTAGCAGTAGCAGTAGCAGTAGTAGTAGTAGTAGTAGTAGTAGTAGTAGTAGCAGTAGCAGTAGCTAGCATTTATATAGTGCTTACTATGTGCCAGGCATTGAAAGTATTTTACAGTTCTCTCATTTGATTCTCATATTGCAAACCTAAAGGTAACACGTAAATGCTAGCTGCTATTATTATTATTATAAAATCTAATTAACTTTTTAAAAAGTATAAATTTTTTAAAATGTGTTTTGTTTGCTATTTTTTTTACTTCTTGCAATACATTTATCTCAATTTAACGAGGAGTTTGTTGAGAGTTTGCAAAAAATATGCTTTTAAAAAATCTCAATTCTAATTTGACCCATCATTGGCCCCAGTTCTGAATTTCTGTGATTACATATTTTTTCAATTCAACTAATTGTAATAGTTCCTCTTATTATCAGTGAGACCTTTGGCAAGTTAATTAACTTCCCTGGACCTCAGTTTCCTCATTAGCAATGAAGGCATTAGACCACCCGGACCTCTTCCATTTCTGACTCCACAATTCTATGTACATAGTGTTGGTTTGGTGCTAGGGATGCCCAGGTTCTGAGTTTAGGACTTCCCTTCAAAAATGTAGCTCACAATCCATCCATATCTGCCCATCCTTTGTGACTTCCATCCACATCCTTCCAAATTCAGAAGAGGCGGTCCAATCAATTTTCTCATTCATCCAAAGAGTACTAGTGGAGAACTTGTCATCCCTTGCTGTTGCCAGTGACACAGGCCTCGGGACACATAGGCAAAATCAGAAGAGAACTTGTCCTCAGAAAACTTACAATCTAATTTTGAAATATCTGAACTAGAACGCAGGGTAGTACAGGGAAAAGAATGCTGACCTTGGTATCCCAGCCCCTGGGTCAGAACCCTGACTCTGCCATTCATTATCTGGGCATCCTTGGGCAGATTACCTACCCTATCCAGGGTTCACTTTCCTCATCTCTAAAAAGAGGGGGTTGAATTAGCTGATCTCTAAGGTACTTTTCAGCTCTTGGTGTGATGATAACAATATAGATAGCTTGATGGCTGTGTAGAGGGTTGGACCCGAGTCAGGAAGACCTGAGTTCAAATCCAGCTTCAGATCTCTACTACATATGTGACCCTGAGCAAGTCACTTTATCTCTGATTGCCTCAGTTTGCTCATCTGTAAAATGGGGATAATAGCACTGACCTCAAAGGGTAACTGTGAGGATTAAATGACATAATGTTTGAAAAGTGCTTAGCATAGTGCCTAGCCCATCTGTGAGCTCTATATAAATGTTAGCTGTTATTATAATTAATAATAATAACTAGTATGTTTATAGTGCCTTAAGTTTTGTAAAGTTCTTAACATATCTCATCTCATTTGATCCTCACAGTTAGGTGCTAGTATGATCCCCATTTTACAGATGAGAAAACTGCTGCTAAGAAATGCTGGTTTGCCCAGGGTCACATCGCTAGCTAGTTGATTTTGCCATGGACAAGAAACCTTGAGCATAAACATATGTATTTGTATATTTATGTGTATCTATGTATCTATGTGTGCATATATATGTATGCGTGTATGTATATGCGCATACACACCAGACATAAGCCAGGGCAAGTCATTTTCCATCATTTTAACACTTAAACACTTGCAGTTTTTCCCTGATTGCTTTTTTTTTCTTATCAAAGGGCATAACTGTGACTCCGCTAAGTAATGATTTACTCAAATGGCTAGCTGAAATTGAAGGCCTGAAGGATACAATTTGGGAAGGTTTGTGGTTTCCTATTAAGAAATAAGCACACCTTTTATGTTTTATTTTAAAATACATTTTATTGCTATCTTCAGTTTCTATGTCATAATCTTTTCAACTCCTCCCCAATCATAGGAAAACCAAACAAGACCCTTGACCCCAGTGCCTCCATCTGGTGCTGTACCCAGCATTCTCTCCTCTCTGTGATTATGGGGAGTGGAGTGGGGGTGAAGGGGCAATGGCATGTGCTTTGTTTCTGTTCTCTGGAACATTCCGTGGCTTTGCAGTTACTCAGAATTTTAACTTCTTTTTAGTGATCTTTTCCGTTTCTATCATCAGTGTATATATCTGTTTTAATTATTTAGCTGTACATCACTCCACACAAATCTTTGAGTTTCTCTGAATTTCTCATACCTGTCATTTTTCTCTGCACAATAATGTTCCATTTCATTCATATGCCATAGTTTTTTTCTAGTCATTCCTTGATTGATAGGCACCCATTCCCCCCACCCTTTCCTAAGACAAACAACACTGCTCTGAATATTTTGGTATAAATTGACCCTTTTTTCTATCCTTGACTTCCTCATGGTATAGATCTAATGGTAGCCTTTGCTAAATCCACTGGTGTGGACCATTTAATCAATTTTCTTACATCATTCCAAACTGATACCCAGAACAATTAGATCTCCCCACAGTTCTTCCAGATAACTCCACAGCGTGTTAATGGGACACATTTTATTAAACATCTATTGTGAGCAGCATACCTTACTGGGCACCCAAGGGAGCAAGAGCGTCAAGGCAAGACAAAGTCCTTGCCCTCATGGAGCAGACTATGTAGCTATGCATAACAGCATATACACATGTCACCCCAAATCCCAAGAAAAGTAGAAATGAGGTTCGAGAGACACTACTACATAATAAAAAAATAGAATGCTGTAAAACTAGGAAATATCATCATACCTCAACCCATCTGTTATGTCATCACTGCAAATGCTTCCTCCAAGAATGAAAGTCAAAATACAGTCATGCCTTCACTATCCTGTGTGATTGCTTCACCCAGAGGTGTCCCCCCAGCATGGTGGGTAACTTCCATTGCACCGCTTTAATGATGCATGAGCAATAATGCCTATCTATTGCTCTCGCAATGATTGCAGTTTCCCGCTCCACCCCCTCTTCTGGTCATGTATGTCTCTGATTGCATTCATCAGAGGTTTTTCACCGGAATTTTCAGATGCGTGAGAAAATCCGGTATTTATACTTTTTAGTGTATTTTAACCATATTGGTGAACAAAATTCCCATAAAATTGTTGATCTTTTTTCATAGTTTGAGTTGCTTTTAAAAGTTATCATTTTTTTAATTTTGAATTATGAATTTGATCATTAAATATGAACATTTCAATATACAGTGAAGAACAAGGAAAAAGATTATACAAGAAACTATAAAGTTTTGTTATGTGCTATTTTTCTAAGTGTATGTTAAGTTGAACCCAGTTCTAATAAAATCACACTGTTGATTTTCCCTCCTCTGGGTTTCTTGTCCTTTCTTCTATGTATTTTGGGGACTATTTTTCATGAAAGGTCCACAAAGGGAGCCGTGGGAGGGCAGACTTATTCCAGTCTTTTATTGGAGAAACATAGCTCAGTAGATCCCGATGTTGTAACTTTTATTTCTTTATTCCAGGATTTACTTTCCCTTTATTAATGAAGTTTTCAGTGAAATACAACGCTGTCCCTCCAGTTGTGGCATTTAGTACTATCCCCTTCCACCCCAATGGTAAGACACAGATGGGTGAGTATCAAGCAAATCCTTTGCCCTTGGCATTGTCCCATTGGCACCATTTACTACTTGTCTTTCCAAGTCCCTCCTTTTTATGCTAGACTAAGTCTAATCCTTACTACCTCTCATCTAAATTATTGCCACAGCCTCCTCATTGGTCTCCTTATTGCAAAATTTCCATTTACTTTCCATTTCAATTTGCATTCCAATATACTTTCTACCCAGGTGCAAAGTGATTGTCTTCCAGTGAAAATTCCCCCAGGTCATTCCCTTACTCCACCAACTAATTTAAGGTGCTCCTTCTGATCTCTGGGTTCACATTCTCTTTGGTTTTTACAATCCTTCCCAACCTGGTCCCATCCTACCTTTCCAATTTCAGTATGAATTATGTAGTTTCCCTACATTTGATGACCCAACCAAAATGGCCTTTGGCGATCTCTCATCTCTTTGCCTTTGCATTGTCTCTCTCTTTATCTCTGCCTCACAGAATCCCTCTCTTCTTTCAGAATGGAATTCAAGTTCTTCCTTGTACATGGAGTTTTTCCTGATCCCCCACAGTTCCCTAAATATCTTATATTGAACATGTATGTGCTCCTGCATGTGTATTTCTCCTTGCACAATCTGGAAGCTGCTTGAGAGAAGGAGTTGTTTTGTGTTTCCATTTGCATCTCCAGCATCTAGTCCAGTGTCTGACACAAAGCAGCTGCTTAATAAGTGTATTTTTATTGAAAGCTGACCCTATCTTTTGTTTGTTTGTTTTTCAAACAGTTGACCCCACATCCGGCCGGCCATGTGTAGATTTTCTGGACAGCCCCGATCATTGGAATAGTAGCTATACACTAAGTAGCATCTTACTTTCTATTCAGGTAAGAAAAGATTAATACAATTTTTTCTTTAATTTTTGAAATTTTCATTTCACTAGTCACCTAAAGTATAAAAAAACGATATTTAAGTCATTTAAAAATCTACGATCAGACCACAGAGTTGGACTTTGAGTCCGCATAGCCAGAATGGGAAAAGGGGGCAATCTGCCATCGGGGTATTGATGGTGAGGAGATTGCTGGATAAACATAGATAGCATCTTCCTGTCACTACCCATGCTACAAGGGCCTCTGGAAAGACCCTAGATTGCTAGAAGACTCTATTAATTACTTCAGTTTTTAGTCCCTGCCATAAAAAAATCACTTGGTTTTTATTTTGTAAATATAATGTAATTATGTAACGTAATACATATTGACTTAACCTGTGTACATGCTATATCCAATAGAAGATGAGCTCCTTGAGGGCAGGAATCTTTTTTTTTAAATTCCTAGTGCCTAGCACACTTCCAGGAACAAAATAATTAAAAAATAAAAATCATTAATTAAATAAAATAATATAATTAAATAATTAACATTATTAAGATAAAGTTATCAATAAATTATTATCTTAATAAAATGTTTATCGAATTGAATGATTAGACCATCAATTAAACTTGAAGGAAACCAATCAATATACTAATTTTTCTGAAAAAAAAAGGCATAGATCATAGATCACAAACTGAGTAGTGAAAGGGACCTTGGACATTATCAAGTTGCGTGGCATTGGGAAAATCACTCACTCTCTCTGATCCTCAGTTTCTACATTAAAAGTGAGAGAATTGGACTTGATGGTTTCTGAGAGATCCCTTCCACCTCTAACCATCGATGATCTGATGATCTAGTCCAACCCTCTTATTTTAGAAATGAAGAACATGAGTCCCAGGGTAAGTGACTGGTCCAAGGTTACTCGGATAGCAATTGTCAGAGGCACACTTCCAAACCAGGTACTCCCGACTCTAGGGTCAGTGTTCTAGCAAATATTATTAATCTGTGCTGATTCCTTTGTTTCTTTAACTGTAAAATGGAAGTTCTACTAAATGCTTGCTGAGGCTCCTTTGAATTATCCGATCCTATGATCCCATTGTCTAAACTTTAAAGCCTCTCTAAATGCTAGGTATGATGATTGTCCACTCTTGTTCACTTTAGTTTTTGTTGTTGTTTAGTAATTTCAGTCACATAGGACTCTTTGTGGCCCCATCTGGAACTTTCTTGGAAAAGATACTGGAGTGATTTGCCATTTTTTTCTCCAGCTCATTTTACAGTTGAGGAAACTGAGGCAAATATGGTGAAATGACTTGCCCAGGGTCATATAGTTAGTGTCTGAGGTCAGATTTGAACTCAGGTCTTCCTAATTCCAGGATTGACTGACTAAGCTGCTTTCACCTTAGTATGCATATATGTAATGTATATATTTATCATTGTTCCTCATCAGTGAAGTGAGGGTGTTGGACCAGATCATAGGATCATTAAGAAACTAAGATAAAGAAACTGAGTTTCAGAGCAGTTAAGTGATTTGCCCAAGGTCATATGACCTCTGAGTGCCCTTCCAACTCTTGCCCTCTGATCCATCATATTTTTTATTTGGAAAAAAAAAAACAACTTTCGCATTGAGCATTTTTTCTGACAAGCCTTTAACAGTGTCTTCATTGTTATTTTCAAGTTTTCTTCAAGCATCACTAAACATGTTTTTAAATACTTTCAACTAGTTTGTTGAGTAGACTAACCATTCCCCCTTACTCCCTTGCTTACCCACTTTGCTGAACCAACTCCCCTTTGCTCAGATATAATACCAGAAGAAGAGCCTGCTTAAGTCATATCCAGAGAGCATAGATTCCAAGTTCACATAGATTTATGGGATTTAACTCTCTTAAAGCAAATTTTGCCTGTTGATTTAATTGTACCTCCATATATCAGATATACACTCCTAGAAATTCCCTTCATCAAAATTCTGTCACTTTGCTTCTAGGTATCAATAAAGGGTCAGCTTATAGCTGTAACTCTCTTCTTTTCAAGAAGCCATGGGGAATTATAGCAGGGCACATCTGTATTTGATATTTCTTCTAATATTGAATTTTGCTACTATTTTTTCATCATTAAGTATCATTACTTAATGGTTGATGTCTAGGTTATAACTGGGAGGGGGCAGTTAGGGGTCTTCGGAAAAGGGGATAGCTAGAGGAATGCCAAATAAACTTTCCCAGATGTGTCTCTCCATGTCAGATGGCTGTTACTCTCCCTCCTTCTCCTGCTTCTTTTTAAAAAGACAAATACCCTAAACCGTCTTCTTGGAGACAAGGTTCATCTGTTTCCCACCCACTTTGAAAGATATGCTCCAACCTATTCAAAACTTTTATTAAAGCAACTATGAGGTACCTATTGGAAACCCGTCTGAATCCATTTTCCAAACAAGAACATACTAATGACAGCAGAAGAGCTCCTAGAAGATAATTTTTTTCCCTTGCTTTTGGAAAACCAGATGCTGATTTTAATCAGAGAAATATTGCCATTATTTATACAGCTCCTGTCAGGGGTTAATGGAGCCTCTGTCTACACTACACTTCTTTCAATAGCTTCCACCATGACCACATTTTCTCTGTACACTTTTGCATGTTAAAATGCATGCCATATACAGTTCTGATTTTTAGAATAAATATTTGCCTTTGGGGCAGCCAAAGACCATTTTCTTTATGATGGAAAAAACAGCCCATAGCCTCATTGAACTGATGAGTTCTGTTAAGGCTGCCAGGCATTCATGTGATTTGTCCAAAAGCTCTGCAACAGAATCAGTCAAACAGCCTTTGGAAGGGGATTTAAGATTCCCTGAAAAGGCTAAAGAATATAAGCCCCTTGAGGGTCAGAATATTGTTTTGTCTTTGACCTCAAGAGTCTAACACATTGTGTGGCTGGCACACAAAAGACATTTCATAAGTCTTGGCAAAATCTAATTGTGCAATGGAAGATGGAACAAATAGAACACACACACACACACACACACACACACACACACACATAAACAAACATTTTCCTAATAATCAGAGCTGTCCCAAAGCAAAATGGAATGTCTTGGGATAAAATGGGTTCTTCTTACTGGAGGTTGGATCTCCACTTGACAGATGGGTTGTAGAAGAGACTCTTGGTCAAGTATGGCTTAGACTAGATGGCCACCAGTTCCAGAATGGTTCTGTGATTGCTGTGTCCCAGCCAAGTTCGATCCATTTCACAGATAATCCACACCCATTTCCAGAACATGGTAGGAGAGGAGCTTGTTTTGCTTTTAATATTTGGCTCATGGATTTATCAGGATCAAATTGAGGCTGTTCCATTTCCATTCTATTCCCTCCGTTAACCCTGATAGATGATATATTTATGCACGGGGGGTGAGGGGAGGAGAAAGGTACTTATAAAATCTTCTATCTGCTATGTGTGTCTTCTTCTAGGCTATGCTTTCTAATCCAACACTCAATAATCCAGTCAATGTTGAAGCAGCAGGAACAATGCTAGAAGACATGTCTTTGTTCAGAGAACTAGCCCTGAAGTCTCTCTACCACCGCTACAGTTTAGACGGTAAAAAAAAAAAATACTAATTTTTTTGGACATATTGGTTGTTACTATTATCACTAGAGGAAAACATTTTAGTAAATGTATGTTGATGGGGGAAGCAATGTGACTTTGTGAATTTAAGTCCAGAATTGGGAAGAGAATCTTCATCTACATGAATGGTAGCAACATACTTTTGAGCTGTCTTGCTGTCAATAAGTCGGTCAGTTGACAAGCATTTATTAAACGCTTAGTTCTAGACACTGTGCTAAGTTCTAGGAATGCAAATAAAGGCATAAATATGGTTTTACTTACATTTTCATTTGGAAGACCACATGGGAAAAAAATATGTTCCTAGAAGATATATTCTGTGTAAATGAAAGGTAATCTCAGAGAGAAGGCAGTAAGAAGTGAGGGCAGGAAGGGAGGGTTAGGTCCTTTGCAGATGATCGGATGACCTGAGTTTTGAGGGGTTATAGGGAAGTCCAAGAGGCTGAGATTAAAAAAGTAATTTCTCATAAACCAGTAAAGGTTGTCCAAACATTGGGCGACAGGCTTGTTAGAGACTCAGAAGCATCAGTTGCTCCAGTTACACTGGAATGCTTTGGTCATGTCATGCCCTCACTGATGTGGACATTCCCACCAGCAGTATTGATTGTACTCCTTGCCATCCTGTGCTAATCTTGGCTGCGTCTTCCTGTTGGACCTCAAGTGAATATTGGCAGAATGGCTACAGGTCTTTTCACCAGAGGGTTCTGGCTCAGGTGTGGTCTGCACTGGCAGCTTGTGAGCTGCTGTCTAGCTACAAGGTCCAACGATTCTGACCTCTATCTTCCTAACATGTCATAGCTCCAGCACAATGCTCCACCATGACATAAGGGCAGAAACCTGAGAGCGAAATCTTGCTTTGAAAGCAAGAGAGTGTCCATTGTAGGGGAATGAGTTGCCTTGTATCAGAATGCATCAGTGAGTCCAGAAAGGTTAGACAGTCACACTGGTGATAATCGTATCCATAATCTGGCAGAGGCAGGCAATGATTCAGTTTAATTAAATGGGAATTTCTTAAGTACCTGCCATGTGCCACATATGGAACTAGGGGTGAAAAAAAGAAAAATAAAAAATAAACAATCTTTGCTCTCAAAGAATTGTTCTAGTGTCTCATTTGTAGTGTAGTAGAAAGAGCTTTGACTTTGTGATCCATGGACCTGGGTTCAATTCTCCCTAACTATGGCTATTAGCACAAGTCATTAGTCTGTCTGAACCTCAGGTTCCTTATTTATAAAAATGAGGGGTTTGGGATAGGAGCTTTATAAGGTTCTTTTGAGCTCTGTGACTCGGTGTCTTATGGAGTATGTAAGGCTCATCTTTCCTGATTAGAGGCATTTTGAAACATGCACTATAGGAAAGGACTTTGTTGGGGAAAAACAAAAGACCCTACCCTATTGGCTGTTATTTTTGTTTTCTGACTTGCTTGGGAATTCTTCATTCTAACTTGGAGGAAGATGTCTAATGAGGTATCCCTGGGATCTGTCCTTGGTTCTAGATTACTCAATAATTTTGAATGACTGAGATGTGAGCACAGAAGGTATGTTTACAAAATCTGTAGCTGAGGCAGAGCTGTGAAAGATTGCTAACATGTTGGGTGGCACATCTCGGTAGACTTGTATATTGGGCCAAATCTAAAATGAAATTTTATAGGGATAATGTGAAGCACTGTTCTTGTTTGTTCTCCCCAATCAATCAATCAGCTAATTAATCAACAAGCATTTATAAAGCATCTACCTTGTGCTAGCACTGTTCTGTTGATCACGGAATGCAAAAACCATACAAAATGGTCCCTTTCCTTAAGGAACTTGTATTCCACTGAGAGGATGTGCAAACACACAATGAAACAGAATTCTTTGGAGAAGGGGTCTAAATTTGTTCTATTTTAGAGCTTCAAGGATCTTTCCTTAGGCTCGTGCCAGTCAACATTTTGGTTTTTATCCATGACTTGGATAAAGCTATAAAAGGAACACTTATCAGTTTTTCAGGCCAGCAAAACTGGAACGGTGTGTTAATACCATAAGTGACAGAAGCAGGAGTTACAATGACCTCTTCAGGCCTGAATTCAGGGCCCAAACCAACAAGATGAATTCTAAACCATATTAAATACAGTTTTAAAAGCCCCCTTGGGCTCAAAACCTCCCCCTCCACAAAGAAATGGACAAGTATACAAGATGGTGGAGAGGTAACTTGGCAGCTATTCACACAAGAAAGATTTAGATTGAACTTGATTGTGTGTGGTTAGGAAGAGGAGCTGATGGAATCTTAGACTGAATTAATGGAAGTCTGCTGCCCTGATCACAGTAAAGAATCATTCCATTACACCGCACCCATCAGACTAAACTACAGATTTTGCCCCTGCCCATGCATTTTAAAGACATTGACAAACTGGAATCTAAAGGACCTTCTTCAAGTTCTGGCTTTCACTTTCTCCAGATGGGGCCCAATCACTTAATCTCCCTGCATGCCTCAGTTTCCTCAACTGTAAAAAGTCAAAGTTAGGCTAGATGATATTGAATACTCCCTCCACTTCTAAGTCCCCACTGGAATCAAAGCAGTTCCATTCAGTTGGTAACTGCTGGTGGATGACCTGGCCACTGCCCCCATTCATTTCTGTTTCATCCAGCATCAGTCAGCTGCCTGGGGATGTTCTCATTTGAAAAAGTTTCCACAACAACAAAATATTGTTGGGGGGTTCAATGAGGAAGAATTGATCTTCTACTTTGGAGTCTTTGTGAGAAAATATTAATGACCTTCCCACGTTACGCAATTATGTCAAAGCATGGCGCTAGTAAAAACTTCAAGGTCTTTGCTTGCAGGAAGACATGCAGAGAAGGCATGGTGTGCAGAACTGGTGACACCATTTTCCTCTTGATCTAGTGTCTCCTGGGAGCTTTTGTGGACATAAAGGGGCTCTTTGCAATAAGTTTCAAAGAGTTGCCTGGACAGACTCTGACTGTAATTGCAGTGTTGACAGAGGTCTCCGTAATAAAAGAATAGAAAAGGGATTATGAAAGCATTAGGGAGATTATAAAAATTAATAGCATTACATACTGTCGAAAGCCTGATAGCAAGATGAACAGAGACCATTCTCTTTGCTGGTAGAAAATACTGGAATAGTGGACCTGTTGTTCTCCCAGCTCATAGGCTTGGTTTAGCAAACCCTTGGGGCAATCAGACACCCAGAGGAAGAGGGCAGGAACACTTAATCTCACAGCTCCTGAGATTTCATAGGACCCCAGATATTCTCTGGGGTTTTTCCCTTTTTGGTCATATACCTTTGGTGGGAAGAAAAATAAAAAATATTCCCTCGATGGCTCAGAAAGAGAATTTTAAACTGGTCAAAGTTGATGTTTAAGCCCTAGTCAGAGGCTTTCATGCTAGGAGGGGTTTTAGTGATTTGTTTTTCAAGTGAGAAACCTGATGCCCAGAGAGGTTTGGTCACTTTTCCAAGCAGCGGATTGGAACTCAGATCTTCTGATCTCTTCTAGATCTCATGTTTTTTCCTGATTTCTTTCAAGATCCAGTTCGAGCATCCCCACTACCGGAAACCTTTCCTGGGCCCCCACAACTGCTAGTGACTTATCTGCTCCATCATTTCAATTGTGTCTGACTCTCTGTGATCTGTTTGGGGTTTTCTTGGCAAAGATACTAGAAGAGTTGGCCATTTCTTTCTCCAGCTCATTTTACATATGAAGAAACTGAGGCAAATAGGGTTAAATGACTTGCCCAGGGACATATACAGCTAGTGAGTGTCTGAGCCTGAATTTGAACTGAGGTTTTCCAGACACTTGGCTTGGTCCTCTGTCCACTGTGGTCCCCCTAGGGTGACTTACTATGTCCTCCCAGCCCCTTGTGTTTATTCTGTATCCATCATAGGTGGAGACACATTTTGTGTGGCCTCAACAAGCAGTTCCTTGAAGGCTGGAGATGTTTCTCTCTCATTTGTCCACCCCCAGGTCCTTAGTAAATGCTGACTGGTGGATTTATTTCATTATTCTTCCTTTGAAAATTCTGGTTGACTCTCCATGTCTAGAAAATAAAGACTGGACACTTTGTCCTAGCATCAAAGTTCACCAGAGCAGTGATCCTAAGGGTCCGTTCAACCTTAATTCAACCTTAGTCGAAAAGATGAGAATGTAGGTTTGATGTATAGAATAACATGTCCCAAAATGAAATGGGCTGCCTTGAGAGGCAATGGGGTTTCCCTCCCCATTGGAGCTCTTGGAGTATTGGTTGGATCGCCTTTTGTCCAGTAGATTATAGTTGGTGACAGGAGCTCTTTTTTGGAATGTGTTAGGATCAGATAGATGGCCTCTGAGGTCCCTTCCCACTCTGAGATTCTAGGATTCTGGGGTTTTCTGTGACTCAAGTTTTCCTTCCTTAGATTTCCACTCCTTCCCAGTGGGCTCCTCTTCCTTTCTTGAGTGCACCGTGTGCCTTTATTGACACTGAACCATTTTCCAGACCTCTCTCTCTTCCTGGCTCCTCTCCTTCTTAAAAACCTGCACAGTCTTCAGGGCTCAGCTCCACTCCCACCTTTAAGAAACCACCCCTCATTGCCTCCATTTGTCCTCTGTCCCTCCTCGGAAGTTCTGCAGCACCTATTAGCACCTGCTGGCATCAAAGGTTGTGACCCACATTTGACCACCATTCCCATAGCTTTCACATTTATTAGGGGTTTATTTTGTTTTGCCCTGATTGATTCATGTATGCAATCTACAAAGGTTTGTGATGACAGTGGTCCACTAGACTAACAGCCACGCAAAGTATATAGCCACATTATCATCAGTTGAATTTAATTTAATTAATCAATTGATACATGCTTGCCATGCCAATAAGTATGTACACTATAGAATTAAAGAAAAATTGAAATGAAGAATGATAAAGTAAATGTAAAATAATATCTGATCCTAGAATCCCAAGGAAGACCACTGGAGTTAATTGAGTGAAGAAATGACATGGTTAAGCTGGCACCATTGAGAAATCATGTTGAGGATTATGTGGAGGCTGGATTAGATTGAGGGTCAGAATAAAGGGAGGGAAACCAGTTAAGTGACTGGGAGAGAGGGGATAAGTCCCTGAACTAGGGTGCTGCCTGTGGGGATGTTGAGAATGGGATGTAGATGAAACATTCAGATGTAGCAACTGATTGGACAGTGGGGTACAGGAGAGGGAGAAACTGAGGATGACACTGGGGGGGGGAACCTGCATGACTGGAATGATGGAAAGAAATAGGAAAGTTTGGGAGAGGGAGCATTTGAAGGGAAAGATAGTGGAATGAGAACTGTTTTCTAGATCACCACTCCTCCGCATCTGTTCCTTCAGCAGGGATCGCTGTGTCCCACCCAAAATAAAAAGGAGGGGAGGCTCAGGGCTCTTACTCACTGGTACAGAGCCCAATCTCTGAGGAGCACCATTCACAGGCATGAAATGATATGGGGTAATGGGTGTGAATGCTGGGAGGGGTGGGGCAGAGGCTTTTCCAGTGATCCCTGATCATTACTCATTGCAGGTACACCCTGGGTAAAAGCCAGGTTATAACCAACCTGAGGGACAGTTGGGTTTCAGTGTGGGGAGACTGAAAGCTTGCCCAGCAGAAGGAGTGGTCTAGGTGGAGGAGTATTCCAGGATGAGGGGCTCTGTGACCATGTATGAGACTAGATATACATCTGAGTATTTCTGCAATGGTGGGATATGAATTAAATAAAGCTCTTTGCAAACCTTAAATTGCCATAAAAATGCTAATCATCATCACCATCACCATCATCACCACCACCACCATAATCATCTTCCCACCATCCAAAGAGCTGATCATGCACTTCCTGGGGTCAGTTCACAGACCTCAATTTGGAAACCACTAATGTAATGAACAGAGAGTGGGTCTGAACTCAAGCAGACCTGGGTTCAAATCTCACACCTCTTTTCTCTCTCTGCTTTAAATCCTTCAATGAGTCCTTCAATCCTGCAATGAGTCCTTCATTGAATCTGTACTCTCGCAAATATGTCTGCATCGAAGTCCACCACAAACCGTCCAAACATTCTCATTCTGCCTGATTCTTGTTCTTTTATCTGAAGGAGGGAGTGGGGTGAGGAACCTCTCCATTAGGAAAGTCCCCCTCCCAGTGCAGATCAGCAAATGTTCTACAATTTAGAGGCTTAGACAGTTGGGGGTGATGGTGAGAGGTAAAAGAACTTTCCTAGGGTCACATGGTCAATATGTAGCAGAGGCTCAAACCAACTCTTTAGGCACAAATTTAATACACAGACTCTGCTGTCCTTCATTCTTTTTCCTAACCTCCCATGGAAACTTCATAGAAGGGTCATTCAAGATGCCAAAGGCCTTTACTTAGTTCTTTTTTCCAAAGATGTTGGGCTTTCGCTAATATATAGGCTACATTAAAGTTTTCTTCCCCCATTTTTCACCTTGTAATACATTCAGCAGCCTCAAGGTCTCTTTCCCAGCTCACTAATTGTTGAACCAAAATTTGTACTTTTTCCTTTCAGAGGAGATGGTTCAGGAAGAGAATGTTGTGACCCCTTTCAAGGCAGAAGAAATGCTGAGCCAGCCTGAAAAGTAACCATTTCTCTTGTTCTTTTTTTTGTTGTTGATAATGATATAATGATATTTATAAAGAAAGTGTGGTGTTCTAGCTAGAGACCCTGTTCTCAAAGCCAGGAAGAGCCGGGTTCACCTCCTGTCCCTGATTTGCCCCAATTCTGTGACCCTGGGCAGTTCACCTCACTTCTCATTGCCCTGCTCAAGGTTTGTCCATTGGTAGGGAAATTCCTTGCAAAGTGTTCCTGACGGTGATGAAATCATAGTTATTTCCTAAAACAATGGAGGAATTTCTATTTTCTATTAGGGACAAATGAAATTATTTAATTTATTAAGAATGACTTCTGTTCTCCTGTCCTACAATGACTGCTAATTCCCCACCTCCAAAACTAGAAAAGGGGACCCCAAACCTTTTAAATTATATAATGTCTGTCCATCAGTCAACAGATATTTTTAAACACCTGCTATGTGGCAGGCACTTGTGCTTAGCTCTGGGGATACAAAGCGAGGCAAAAGATAAATCATCTCTGCTCTCAAGGAACTCCCAGTCTTATGGGATACAAACAATTGCCAGGACAAGCTGGGCGTGATTGATAGAGGGAAGGTGCTAGCACTAAGGGAGAATAGGAAAGGCTTCTTGGAGGAGGTGAGATCTAAGGTAAGATCTGAAGGAAGCCAGGAGGTGAAGAGGAGGAGGGAGAGGTTTCTAGACATGAACTTGCCCAGAGGCACATACATAACAAACAACAGAGGCAGGATTGGAACCCAGGTCTTCCAACTCCAGACTCAGACTTCTTGCCATTATCTCCACTGGAGCATCCTCAGAATTGTTATCAGCTCTACTGACTCTAAAATGTCTAATTTCCTCTCTCTGCTCTCTTCCCAGCCCACTCCCACTCCACAAGTTACTTTCTATTTATCTGTAAACATTTTCTGTCCTCTAAATAGATTGTAAGCTCCTTGGGGACAGGACTTATTTTTTAATTTTTGTCTATCTCCTGGGCCAAGCACAATGGCTACACAGTCGACACTTTAAACCCTTGTCTGAAATAGTTGAAGAGTGGACACAATCCTACCTGAAGTACCTACCCCACAGGGTTGTGAGGGTCAAAGGAAATTAACTATGTAATGAACTTTGAGAATGTCATAGTGTTGTTGAAATGCCCATTGTTAGTATGTTTAATTAAATCACAGATCTGTTCTTCATTGGGTCCAAACATTCCTACAGAGTGACCCTACTTCAGGTCATCATGCTGAATCTCGTCTAAGAAAACTTCTGTCAGCCCTCTTCTCCTAAGGTCCAAGTCAGTAAACAGTCCAGTTGGGTTGAGCATGGCTTTGATGCTAGACCACCAGCTGTATTCCTAGAACTCATTATCGATGACTTTCTAGGTCTCTGTCCTCTCTGCCTCTCTGTCTCTCTCTCTCTCCGTCTCTCTCAGAAGACCTTGATCTAAGGCCTGGCCTCTAAGAACTAACTAGCTATGTAACCCAGGACAAGTCACTTTATTTTTCAGGGCTTTGAGAAACCCTCTAACACTCCTAAATTGCAGATTTGGTGCCGTCTACATTGGTCAGAGTTTTGTTTTTTTTTTAAACCTAGAAATTCCCTGGTCAAATGAAATCCCAAGTCCATCCTATGGGATACCCAAGTAGAGATGGCCAGCAAGAAGTTGAAGTTGGGCTGATGCTCAGGAGAGAGATGAGGACTGGTTACGTAGATTTGGAAGTCATGTGTACAGAGACACTGGCTGAATCCAGGAGGATTGCTAAGGTCATCGAAAGACAGAGCACAGAGAATGAAGAGACCCAAGACAGAGCCCCAGCTTACTCCCAAAGCTCTCTTCTTGGTCCATCATAATAACATGATGACTTCCTAAATGGTCTTGCCACAATCTCAATATGCTAATTACTCACCGTTTCCCTGATCTAGCAGACTAGCACTATTGCTCAAGGGGTCTATGTGATTACTTGGGTGAGATTGGTTCCTAATAAGCCCTTGTAGACTCCTGGTGGCCACTCCTTTGCTGTATAACTATTCATGTTAGTGGACAAAGTGCGGTACTGGAATCAGGAAACCCTGAACTCAAACCCTACCTTAGCCACAAACTCCCAGTGTGATCCTGGCCAAGTCACTTACCCTCTCTTGGCCTCAGTTTCCTCATTAGCAAAGTGAGGATAATGACAACACCTACCTCTCAAGGTTGTTTCAAGAATCAAATGAGATAACATTAGACACTTTGCAAACCTGAAAGTGCTCTATAAATGCTACTTATTAAAATTCTTAGAGTGCATAGAACTGTGTTAGGAATATCATAAGCAATGAAGAGAAACTCTATGACTGGTTGAAATAAAAATCAACATGTATTTCTTTATATTCCCAGTATTTCCATAGGATGTCCATATAGAGAAAAAGAATTAGATTTAACAACTTTCATTATTTTCATGGATCACTTTCAGAAATAGCTTTAAAAATCATTTCTTTGTGCAAACTATTCATTCTTTAAGTTCTACCTTTCCAGAGGAAACTTTTAATAGCTCAGAGAAAAGAAAGAAACTCTGAAGCCAGATAGTTTGAAACTGAACAGGACAGACCCCAGGGGATGCAGGTCATGGGTTGCTTTTAAACACACAAAAGACAATGAAGCTCATTGTATTTGAAGATCACACATACATACACACACACACACACACACACACACACACACTTCATTCTCTCTCTCTCTCTCTCTCTCTGACTCTCTCCTTGTCTGTCTTTGTCTCTCTGTTTATGTCTCTGCCTCTCTCTGTCTCTGTCTTTCTGTCTCTATCTCTGTCTCTTTTTATCTATACCTCTCTCTCTAAATCTGTCTCTCTTTGTTTCTTTTCTCTGTGTCTCTCTATGTGTCTGTCTCTATGTCTGCCTGTCTCTGTCTGTGTGCCTGTCTCTCTCTCTCTCTCCATAGAGTTGTTATTACAAGAGACAATGTTGACAGTTTATTTCCTCTTCAGGTCATTGTTGGTGGCCACATGATCTGTGATAGCAAATCTCAAACTTTTTCATGTAGGAGACAGAATACCACTTTCATTTCAGTGCCCTCGTCTCCAGTTATGGAAATGTTTTGTTGGCCAATCCTTGGGAGCTACCTGAACAATGGGGTCACTTGAATCTCCTCCTAACATTACAGCAATTCAATCAGGATAAATCTAGTCTGGCCAGTTTTCAGTCCCTACTTATGTGTGATCATAGGAGTGAAGATGTCTTTGTAGAATTCCACTTTTAAAGAAATTACTTCATACTTTCAGGAAGTATTAGAGACATTTCACATTTGGTGCTAACAAAAATTCCTTCTGATCTTACTATACAAATGAGAAAAATCACAAAATTTGATGATCAGAAGGTGCTTAAGCAGCCACTGAATCCAGCACGCAGCCCAGGGAGCTGTTATTACCTGAAAATGACTGCCCAATCCTTGATTAAAAGGAGACTTAAGTTAATTTCCATCCCATTTGCCCTGATGTGCTACTCAAGAGGTTCTAGTGGCTCCCTATTGCCTTCAGCATAAAGTACAACCTCCCCAGCTGGACCCTGAAGGTCTTTCATGATACTACTTCAACCTCTTTTCAACCTTTTTTCATATTACTCATAGTACATGGGAAAGGGTCCCACCTCTTGAGTCAGAAGACCTAAGTTTAAATACCACCTCTCATGCTTACCTTGGACAAGTCCTACCTCTTGGGGCCTCAGTTTCCTCATCTATAAATTGAGAAGGTTGGAATAGATGACCTCAGAGACCCCTCCAATTCTGATCTAGGATCTTTCATGAGCGCTGTATTCAGAGCTAATGGGACAATGTCTTAACTGTTCCCTGAGCTCAAAAAGGCATTTCCTGACTTCACACAAACCATCTCCCATGGCTACCAGCTCATTCCCTGCTCATCTCCATCCTTCAGAATCCTCCTCTTCAGTCAAGGTTCTGTTCAGCTCTCCATAGTGTTTTCTCTGGTGTGCCCAGGAAGGGTTGGCTTCAGCATTCTCTTGCCTCATATCTCTCTGGAGCCAAACCTACCTCCCTGTTGTTCTAACATCTCAGTGCTTTCCCACAAGCCTTTTCTTTCTGTTGGAATATGTTCCCTTCTCATCTCTGGCTTGTAGCCTTCAAGGCTCAGCCCAAAGACTACCATTCACCCCTGGCCTATCCCAACCTCACTTCTCCCCACCTTCCCAATCCAGGTACTGGTGCCTTCTCTTCCCTCTGTGATTACTCTCTATTTGGGCAGCTAGGTGGTGCAGTGGATAGAGCAGGAGTCAGGAGGATCTGAGTTCAAATCTCACCTCACACACTTGACACTCACTAGCTGTGTGACCTTGGGCAAGTCACTTAACCCCAATTGCCTCATCCTGGGTCATCTCCAGTTATCCTGATGAATATCTGGTCACTAGATTCAGATGTCTCTGGAGGAGAAGTGAGGCTGGTAACCTGCACAGCCCTCCCTCACTCAAAACAAAGTCAAGTGTATGTCATGTCATTATTTCTCTGATGGCATGGTCTTCTTCGGCAACGAAGGACAAACACACTCTCTATTTATTAAGCTGTACATACATGCTGGTTTCCCCCAATAAAATGTTAGCTCCCTGAGGACACAGTCTGTTTCATTTTTTCCTGAATCTGGTCTTTCTCACCTGAAGTCCACTGCATATTCTCTGAATCACACTGCCTTGGTCAGTTAGTATAATGAAATGAGTGTCCCACTCCCTTGGAAGGTTTTCTGTTGAGTTCTGGCTCTGGGGCCTCTGTGTGCCAAACAAGTATGAAATTTCACATATACAAGTTGATTGTTATCTGATTTAACTTTTATTTTTCTTTTCAGGAGCATTAAAGGAATTTCCTTTGATGAATACTACAAGACGTGGTCTGGAATTGCGACATCACAAACAGCCAGCTGTTTCAAAATTCCAGGTCAGGTGATCTTGCCTTAGCCTGCATTCTCTTTGGGGTGGGGAAGGTGGCCTATAATTGCCAACTTTCCCCCTTTCCAATAGGAAAAGGTAGGGGAAAAGGGAGGTATGTAATAGAGAAGAAACAGTCCATCACCCTGGGAAACTTACATTCTGACTTTCAGAACTCCCCAATGATGTCCCTACCCAAAAAGTAACAAAAGTCATTAAGACACAAATAATTACTATCCCTGTTGGAGGAAAAGTATAAGCAAGAAAGAGAAAACTATAGAAAAAAGGCAAAAGAATGGAGTCCATTTAATTTGTGAAATATTCAAAAAGCTCTTGCTACTTTCCAATTACTGTGCTTGGTGCTGGGAATATGAAGACACAATGAAACAATCCCTACCTGCATGGACTTCCAGTCTGTTGGTGATGTTAGGGAAGAATGAGCCATGTGTAGATGAAAACAATAAGGCAGAATGTGCTAGAGCATGAAATAATCAGTCAACAAGTGTTGATTTGCCCATCACCTGCTGCATGCTGGGGACCGTGTGAGGTGAGGAGCATGAAAAGGCAGAAATAAAGCAGTCCCTGCCTTCAAGGAGCCTTGAAGGAAGCCGTGGAAGTCAATGGCCAGACCCCAGCTAAGAGATAAATGGATCCTGGCCATGGGTGCCAGTCTGAGGAGTCCCAGCCTCTTTCTTCCATGCAGATTAGGAAGCAAGAGCAAGTGAACAAACATTTGTTGAGCACCCACTTGAGGAGAGACAGAGTGCCAGGTGACACCACACCTGGGAAAGCTAGATAGTTTTCCAGCCTTCCTTTTCATTCTTTTCCCCCACAAGGTGAAAAAAATGTTCATTCAAAAAAACAAGTTTATTTTTTTTTTGCTTAGAAACTCTCTGATGATTCAAGACAGCCAACACACCTACATTCAAATATTCCCTCCAAGCTACATTCCAAAGTCAAGCATGAATCTATTTTTTTTCCAACTGTCCATCACCACGTGTTATCATAACATAGCTCCACTCAAAGATTTCCATCTTGGAGGAGACCATGCCCTCCAAAGGACAGATATTTGAAGAATGTGTCAGTGGTGATCATGGATTTATGTTGCTCACCCTCTAGGATTTTCATATATGAAGGATGCAAATGGGTCAAATTTCTATTTCTCCCAGGAATGTGGGGCATCTTATTTAGAAACGAAAATCTTTCCTTCTATACCAAGGACTCTTGCACAAATCAGTATATCTTCATCTCCCCAAATCCTACCTCAATGTTATTCTATATACAAAGACTTGAAGGTGGACCCTGATCTGCCAGAGGGTGATGACCCACACCCCTAATTCCACCCTCTCCCTGAACTTGAGGGATTGTGGGGGCCCACTAGTTATGCTTCACTCCTACAGGAGATGACCATGTCATTTTTTGGTCATTTCTCCTGGTTGATAACTTGGATGGCACTTCTTGTATTACCATCACTAATATATTGCAGCTTGCTTATATAAACTCACTGTAAAACTCTGCTGTTTGGGGTCACCTGCAATCTTCTAGAAGTCTTTCCTGACCTCCCTTTGTTCTAGGGCTTTTCCTCTATTATCCATCTCCAATTTGTCCCTTTGGACCATCGCCGGTCTTCTTGCCTTATGTCTCCCCACTAGACTCCAAGGACTCTGAAAGATAGAGTGTAATTGTAATTCACTCACAAACCAAGATGTCGCCTTTGTGATGTCAGTGATCCTGTGTGAGAAGGAAGCACCAACAGCACACTGTGTCCCATTGTTAGCTTCATTGTCCATCATTGTTTGTGTTTTGTTTCCTCCATTAAAGTGGGACTGTCTTTTGTTTTTCTTTGTATCCCTAGTACTTGCTACAGTGCCTGGCACATAGTAGGTGCTTAATAAAGACTTAATGACTAACTGACTGATTCTTCAAACATTTGTGAGTTTTTGTGATTCAGAGACATATGACATATAGCATCACTGGAATAAGACTTTAAGAAGGTTAGATTTTGTTTCAGGGCTAAGCTTGGGATCCTGGAAAATGCAATGTAATTTCCTAAATGTAATCTTGTCTTATTCTTATCCTCCTAATAATTTCTAGCCAGGCTCGCTCTTGATTTTCATTTCTGCGCAAGCTCTACGTATTAATGGAGTCACTCAATAGGATGCTGATTGAACTACAGATCGTATCCTGGGAAAATGGCATTTTTATCCCTTTGGTTTTCCCCATACATATGAGAAAGTCTTCAGAATAGTTATACAAACTCAAATAGTTACAGATCTTATTTAGTATTCCAGGGTTAAATGCTCTTAGTATAGTTTCACATACATCCCAGAACTTCTGGAGGACTTTGTCTTCTATAGGAAATATGCTTTCCATTTGGTCTCTTCATTGAACATTCTGTGGGACAGTTGCAGACCCTTTGATAAGTACACATTTCTCTAAATATTGATGAGAACATGATCATCAAACAAAGTTATCCCCACTGTTGCCTTGATTGAAGGAATTTTATATGATGGAAACATGCATGGGGGAGACCTTGTTAGAGAAAGCTCCCTTAAAAATATCAAGACAGTAAATAAATTGGAATCTCTCACTTTCTGCCCCTTTTGTGTGATTGTGAAAATGTAGTTTGTTATAGAAAATGTACTTTCCTTTAATAATAATAGCTAGTATTTATATAAAAATTTAAAATCTGAAAAGTCCTTTACAAATATCTGGTTTATCCTTGTATCACAAACCTGGAGAGGTGGATGCTATTACTAGCCCCATTTCTTAGATGAGGAAAGTGAAGCAGACAGAGATTAAATGACTTGCTCGCTGTGTGAAGTCACATTTGAACTCTTGCCTTCCTGACTCCCAAGTTCAATGCTCTATCCACTGAGCCACCCAGAAGCATTCTCATGTTTTCATAAAGAATCCTCAATCTAGAGCTGGCGGGTACCTCAGAGGGAGCTAGTTCAATCTCTTCATTTTACAGATGAGGAAACTGGGGCACAGAAGAGTACAGCGATTTGACTGAAGTCATACATGAAGTAAGTAGTTGGTGTCCCAAACCAAAGTCCACAGACTTATAGTCTTTCCATTGCACTACAGTCTCCCTTCAAAACCTTTAGTTTGTAGGTATTTTCATAAAGAATTTATAGTGATGAGAAAATTAGCATATGAATGAGTAGTTGATCACCAAAATTATCTCTGATGTCTCCTTATTTAACTTTTCGGTAGTAGTGCTATTCGTGATTTTTTGAATTATTCAGTTTCCTCTCCTCTTTTTGATACTTTAAGAATTATTCTGTCAGGTCCTCAAAATTTTGTCAGGGCCAGCACAGATTTCCTCCTTTTATCCTTGGCCTGATCTAATTTCTCCCCTCACTTTGGCTTCTATTCTCTCATTTTCATTCATGCAGCAGCACATATTAGATCCAAATGCAGCAGTCCACGTCATTGATGAATATATCTTTTTTTAAAAAAAAAAACATAATGTTGCTAGAACAATTCTATTTCTTCTGAATTTTTTTTCCTTGCAATTTGATCTTTAAATATTCGTATTTTCATTTGCCTTAAACGGGATTCATATCAAGATTTCTATAAACTAATCTCCCCTTTTTTGCCATTTTATAAAGCAACATTTCTCATCATTTCCCAATATCATCCTTCATCAGTTTTTTGCAAGTTCAGCTCATGCCCTAACCCATGAGTACTCTTGGCTTGGCTGCTGTGTCTCTTTTCTTGGCAAAGAGATGAAGTGTTTGGTTGGTGAGATAGTCTTTTAAGACATTTGGTGAATTTGTCTGGATTTCAGAAAAGAAGGCAAAAGAGGACGTTTATATCTGGAAGACATCAATCAGCCATTAAACTTTTATTTACTATTGAGCCCTAGTAATACAGAGAAAGACAAAAGCCTCTAAGAAGCAAGCCTCTTAATTCAGGAAACATTTTTTTTATTATGAGGAAAGTTTGATATTTAATTTCCCTCATTTTTAATTCATTTTCCCACTTAATAGTATTTTATTTTTTCCCCCAATTACATGCAAAGAGAATTTTCAGCATCCACTTTTATAAGATTTTGAGTTCCATTTTTTTTCTTCCTGCCTCTCTCCCCAATCCCTTCCCCAAGATGGCAAGCCATGTGATATAGGTTATTTATGTGCAATCATATTAAACATATTTCCACATTAGTCAT
The DNA here is from genome assembly GCF_028372415.1 of Notamacropus eugenii. Taxonomy (NCBI): domain Eukaryota; kingdom Metazoa; phylum Chordata; class Mammalia; order Diprotodontia; family Macropodidae; genus Notamacropus; species Notamacropus eugenii. The sequence goes on from NC_092873.1 coordinate 524,755,199, forward strand.
GTTGTGAAAGAAGAATCAGAACAAAAGGGGAAAATCATGAGAAAGGAAAAAATTTAACATAAGTGAAAATAGTCTGCTTCTATCTGCATTCAGACCCCATAGTTCATTCTCTGGATGTAGATGGCATTTTCCATCGTAACATTTTGGAGCTGCCTTAGATCCTTGCATTGCTGAGAAGAGCCAAGTCTACTAAAGGTAGTCATAGTACATGGTTACTGTTATTCTGTACAAAATTCTCCTGGTTCTGTTCACTTCACTCAGCATCAGTTCATGTAAGTCTTTCCAAGTTTTTCTGAAATCTTCCAGCTCATCATTTCTTATAGCACAATAGTACTCCATTACATTCATATACCACAACTTGTTCAGCCACTCCCCAGTGAATAGGCATCCCCTCAGTGTCTAGTTCTTGGCCACCACAAAGAGAGCTGTTACAAATATTTTTGCACATGCAGCTCCTTTCCCATTTTTAAAAAATGATCTTTTTGGAATACAGACCTGAAAATGGTATTACTGAATCAAAGGGTATATGCACAGTTCCAAATTGCTCTCCAGAATGGTTGGATCAGTTCACAATTCCAACAACAATGTATTACTGTAATAAAGGGAATTTCAAAGGGATTTATTCCTACATACCCTTTTGTCATAAATTAGCACATCTGTCCTTCTCCAGTCTTATAGCAGCATCTTTCCCATTCTTCATAATATTTCCAAGATAGCTGACAACAGCTCAGTAATCCTGTCTGTTGTTCTAGTAATGTGCAGGAAGATCTTTCTGGCTTTCTTACACATTCTCCTCCACCCCCACACTCTATGATCTCGCCATGATGGCTTATTTGCTGTCCCTCAAACAGAATGCTTGTATCTCTCCTGGGTTTTTGCATTGCCCATGTCCCTCACCTGAAATCCACTCCTCCTTCACCTCTACCTTTGGGATCTCTGGTTTCCTTCAAGACTTAGCTCAAACACTCCCTTCTGCAAGAGGAGTAGAGGTTGACACCTGCAAGGTGAACCTGAGGGGAGGATGGCCGTACCCTTGACAGTAATGAGCAAGAGGGTTTGAAGGAAAGATAATGAATTCATTTTGGGACCTGTTGAGTCAAGATATCCATGGGACACACAGTTGGAGATGTCTAATGAGTAACTGGAGGTGTGAGACTGGATACCAAGAGGGAGGATCGGGCTGGACAGAGTTAAGAGTCATCTGCGTAGAAGGGCCCCTTCCTTCATGGAAGATGGGGTGAATAGAGAGCAGGAGAAGGCACAGGAGTGATGCTGGGAGAGTTTTTCTCAATACCAAGCCTCATTTGGCCCCTTGGCAACTTGCACTCCCTGTTTCTGACTCTGCCTCTGAGACCAAAAACAAATCTAATCCCTCCTCCACAAAAGATCCCTGCAAACACTAGAAGGCAGGAAGGCCTGGCAAGTGAGCACTCTTGATACAGCAGTCACTGACACCAGGGCCACTGACAGACTCTAGGAAATGGCTCAAATCAAAACATCCACAACATTAGCAAACAAACACACTGACCCAGTATGGGATCTTCTGCATGACAGAAGAAAAGAAAATATTCAGGGAATATTTGAAGTAGCCAAGCTCCTAGAGGGAAAATGTGAGCCATGAACAGAAGGGCAGGCCAAAGTCTTGGGAACTTGGAGAGGAGGAGGAAAAGAAGCATTTTTTAAGTGCCTACAATGTGCCAGGCACTGTGTTAAACAGTTTACGAACATCATCTCATTTGATCCCCATAATAACCCTGGGAGGAAGGTGCTATTATTATAACCATTTTACAGTTGAGGAAACTGAGGCAGATGGCGGCTGAGTGACTTGCCCAGTGTGACTTGGGAATGGAATGGTTGGCAATAAATAATGTTTCACAAATGGTAAGGACCACTGGAGCATCCCTGAGTTCCCCAGCCCTCCCAAGGATGCTGACCAACTTGCTCCCTTACTCTATTTCTGTCACTAAACTAGGATCATTATTTATTCCTACTGTTGCCTGCCAAAATCAGAGAAGAGGTTCTGAGCTTCTGACTTCTTTCCCTTGGGCCCAACTTTATCCAGCAATTGCTTGAATAATAACAAGTCCTTATGTTATTAGAAAGGGGAAAAAACTAGAATAGAAACCTTACACATGAGCTTCTACATATCCTGCCTTCCAGGGGCAAAGCAGGTCAGGTCCAGCTCTCTCTCTCTCTCTCTCTCTCTCTCTCTCTCTCTCTCTCTCTCTCTCTCTCTCTCTCTCTCTCTCTCTCTCTCTCTCTCACACACACACACACACACACACACACACACACACACACACACACACAATTTTCCCAGTTTGCTGGAAATAATTGAGATGGATATTTAGATTACAGAGAATTTCTTGAGCTACTCTTAAATGAAAGGGAATTTAAAAAATAGGCTCAGGTTCTACAGTAATCATCTTATCATGAGAAAGCTAATGGAAAGTTAGAGAGTGTTTTTGTAAGGTTGTGATCTTGGACAAATACTAAAGCGCAGTTGGTTGCATTAGGGTTGTTGGCATTAACGCTCATCATGAAGGCGCTCTGTGCACTTTCCCAAGCTTCTAATTCTGGCCTTGATTTTTGCTTTATTCACATGGGATTTTACCTGGCAGTGTCAGAACTGAAATGGTTTGTATTTGAAATCATTTGACTGTATGAAATATATGCACCCTTGTATGTATGCATATATAATGTATATGTATATATTTACGTATATAAACCTAATGTCTGGCCTAAGGTAAATACTTCTTTAATGCTCTATGTATTGATTCATTCAATGTTTCCAAATTGTGCCTCTGACACTGGCTCGTTATGTGGCCATGTGTGAATCACTTCACCTCTGAATCTCAGTTTTCTCATCTGCAAAATGGGGGTCACAATGAGTGAATAGCTAGGGTTTATATTATACTTTTAAGGTCTGTAAAACATCTTACAAGTATTGTCCCACTTGGTCCCCACAAAGACCCGGGGGAGATTGGCACTATTGTTATTCCCATTTTATAAGTGAGGAAACTGAGGCAGATGGAGGTGAAATAACTTGCCCATAGTCACAGCTAGTAAGTGTCTGAGGCCGATTTAAATTCAGGTCTTCCTAATGCCAGGTGCCATGCTCTATCCACCGCACCACCTAGAACAAAATGAGATCAATATGAAAAACATTTTACAAACCATAGAGCACTCTAGAAAAGTCAGCTATTAATATTTTTACTGTCAATACTTTAGCTATTGGTAAATATGATATATCTCCAGCTATGCCCCCACTATCACGGTATAACAGCAAACAAGGGGCTTGGCAGGGAATCTGGTCACGCATATGGTTGTGAGTGGAAGAGTGTTGATGACAGAGGACTTGGAACCCCATAAGGAAATGTTTAGGGGAAGGGATTCTTTGAGAGCAGTGGGTTCTGTCCCATGGAGGGGAGGCTTCCTGCTGCTCCTTTGCTGTCATCAAGAAAGACAAAACAGCCTGCAGGCATCCTGGGGATGCTTGCTCTCACCCTAGGAGTCCTGGATTTCCCAGCCTACTACCAAGACGAGGGGCCACAGGTCATCAAAATGGCGGCAGACACAAGGCAGTGGGAAGGAATAGGTGAAGCAGTGGGTCACGAATGTGAAGGACTAAAGCCTGCTTCTAATTCTATCACCTACAACTGAGTGAACCAGGGATAAATTAGTTAAGGTTCAGGGTCTTGATCCTTTCATCTTTTCATTGGGGAGGATAATATGGGCCTTGCCTTCCATACAAAGCTGTCAGAAGTTGTTTCTTTTTGTTGGGGGAGAGCACAGGGGAAAGGCAGTTGGATTTGGAGCCAAGACTTGACTATGCTACCTACCTACCTGTGTGAGCTTGGGCACGTTCTGAAATTCCTCTGGGCTTCAGTTTTCCCATCTCTAAAGAGAGGTGGTTGGACTCAACGGCAGCTCTAAATCTGTCATCCTTTGGACCTAAGCACCAGCTAGAACTTCTGATATGAAACCTCCCACACACACCAATTCAGCTTGATAAACATCTCAGTGGGTTGTTGAGGTGGCTGAAAGGTTAAGGCACCTGCCCGCAGTCACACAGCTAGTAGAGGTCTGAGGCGGAGGCTGAACCCAGGCCTTTCTGAAAGTTGCCTTGTGTTCACAATGCTACCTACCCTCTTGAGGGTTAAAAAGTGATAACTCCAGCAGGAAAGTGTTCTCATGGGCAAAAGTGCTAAGGAGAGAGTGAAAGTTTCTGTATTTCTTGCTCTGAGGGATTCTTAGAGCATCCCAGGGACATCAGAGCACATTGCAATGGTCTTTGTTCCCAGATGTTTCCCCATCCTTTTTTGGATAAACAGGAGAAATCGCCAACTGCTAGGGTGTGTGGGGGAAGAGGATGCCTTTGGGACTAGGATACAATATGCAATTGAAACAATGCTTATTACGTGTGAACGTAGCTTCTATCTCCTGTTGCTGGTCAATGTATTGGTCTGCATCTCTGAAAGTCCATTTTAAAATACTCCAGTGTCCTTAGATAGTATAGCCAATGACCACTGAATAAAAAAAATTACTGTTACTATTTCATTTCAACCCATGAAATAATTGTAATGTAGATCATGATAACTGATATAATAGCTAGCATTTATACAGTCCTTTAAGATTTGCATAGCACTTTAGAAATATTATCTAAAAGCAAGTAGGTGGTACAGTGGACAAGGAGATGGACTTAAAATCAGGAAGACCTGAGTTCAAATCCAGCTTCAAATACAAAACATTTGTCTGCTTCAGTTTCCTCAATTGTAAAATAGGGATAATAATAGCACTGATCTCCCAGGATTGTTATGAGAATCCAATGTGATAATATTTGTGAAAGTGCTTAGCACAATGTGTGGCACATTGTAAGGATTATATAAATATTAGCTATTATTATTATTACCACTACTGCCATACAGAGACCTTACCACGGAAATTAGGAAAACATTTCTGATTGATCTCACTAGATGTGTCAAATTCACATTTGATATTTTTTCCTTCTTTTACTCATATTCATTTCTAAATATACTCCCCCATTCACTGAGCCTTCCCTCATAATAAAAATTTTAAAAAGAGAAGAAAGAAATTTAATAAAATCAATCTGGATACCAGCAGTAACTGTCACTGTATGCACTGTTCCAAGCCTATCATCCCCCAAAAAACCATAACAACAAAGAGACATTTTTCTTAGCTCTTCTCCAGGGCCAAGCTTGCTGACTTGCAGAGGTTTTTGTTTGTTATTATGGTAGTTGACGTAGATAATTTTCTTGGTTCTTCTGAATTCGTACCAGTCCTTCCATATCTTGCATTTCTTGATATTTTTACATTTATCGTTTCTTACAGTGTAGTAAGAACATCTAGGTGTTTTCAACATTAAATGCAGAGGCCTCAGGAACAAACATGCTTTTGTTGAGAAAATGTGGCTACATATGAGATCAGAGATTATCAAATTCAACTTTTCATTTGGCCAGTTAGAAACCTGAAGTTCAAAGGGGTTTACTAATTTGGTTGTTGGTAGTAGAGCTGTGATCTGAACTCTGATATTTGCAGAATCACAAAATTTCAGAAGTGCGAGGGACCTGAATGGCCATGTAATCCAACCCATACTTCAACGGGAATCCCCACTCTTTCATACCCCATTGGTGATCTTCCAGCCTTTGTCTGAAGACCTCCAGTGAGAAGATCTACTTACTCCCAAGGGAATCCCTTCCACTTTGGGATAGCTATGCTTGTAAGGGGCAGTTTCCCTTATATTAAACCTAAATCCCCTGGTTTATAACACCCATTCACTGGTCTTAGTTTTGCCCCTGGGACCAAAAAGAACAAGGATAATCTCTCATTCACATGACAACCTTTCATGTATTTGAGAGGTAGCTGTCATTCCCTGGTGAAGCCTGCTCCTCTCTAGGTTAAGTGTCCCCAGTTAAGTGTCTCAGAATTGCAGTTCTGGAATGGACCTCAGAATCCATCAAATAGAGACCATACCAGAACAAGAATGTCCTCCTATGACATATTGAACAGCTATTTGGCCACCCTTTGCTTGAAGACCTCCAAGGAAGAGAAAAAAATCACTGCTTCCCAAGACAGACTATTCTGCTGTTGAGTTGCTATAATTATTCAGAATTCCCCCCTCAAATAAAGCTTCAGAGTCTCTTTCCAATTTCTGCTCCAGATCCAGCACTCTTTCCAGGTATATATTACCCCTTATCATTTGACTTCATTCCCTATTTTAGATATTTCTCTGGTCAGTGACTTAGAAGATCACAGAGTTAGAGCTGGGAGGGAATTTAGAGACCCTGTAGTTCATTTTCCTCAATGGATATGTAAGGAAACTGAGTCCCAGAGAGAGGGAATGACTCACCCAAGGTCACAGCAATAGTAAGGGCAAGGACTGGGATTTGGATTCCGATTCTTTGGCTCTAAATCCAGGCCTTTGTTCACTCTACCACTCTGCTCCCCCATTGATTTTAGGGTGTCATGAGTAGATCAATACTGATATGACTTGAGACACAACAGGTCCATTTGAGGAGTCAGTCAAATTAAATCTCAGTTTCTAATAGACTTCCATATTCTCCATGAAGGAGAAAGTGCTTCATCCTGGAAAAGGTAGAACCAGTATCTTTTAAGAGAAATTTAAAGTGGAAGAGGAAGGAAAGATTAGGCAGATTGTTCTTTTAAATGGGTTAAGAGGATTGTATTATAGGCTTTGAAAGGGACTTGCAGATGTGATCATGAATCTCCCTTGAGCAATATTTGAGAAGACAAGAGAAGCAAGGGAAACCATCAAAAGAGAGAGGTGGGCAAATATCTCCTTTTCGAAAGGGAGAAAACATGTACAAATACGTAAACTCGATGTCATTTCTGATAAACTTGTAAAACTTAATGTAGTGAGGGGACTGGCCAATGAGAAGTCAGTCTTCAGAGCATGTTCAGACCTTCCTTTTCTGGTGGGTTAAACAGAGCATGGGATTGACTGACTCTTTCGTTAGAGGTCTTGACCGCTTATCAGATGTGTGTTACCTGGAGAAGAGGGTTCTCAACTCTTCTGCTTACTATCTGTGACTTTGGGTAAGCCATTTATCCTTGCTGAGCTCTAATTCCTCCTCTAGAAAATGAGAGGCAGGAGTAGGTGTCTTCCAAGAGTTCCTCTGGTTTTAAATCTCTGACTGTGACTAAGTACAGGTTGGACTGGATGTCCTCTGAGGTCCCTTCCAATACTGAGATTCTGAGAAGTTTCGTCATCCTTAGCACTTGCCAGATGCCATTAGAACAGGTCTGTGCACCATATTTCAAGGGAAGATATTGACAAAGTAGAGATAGTCCAGACTAGGACAACCAGGAAGATAAGTGGTCTGGAAACCATATGAGCATCCTTGTGCTTATGGAGAAGAAAAAACCTAATGGGTCTTATCTGCCTTTAATACCTGGAAGATTGCCAGGTGAGAGAGAAGGGAATGTCGCTGCAGAGATTAGAACAAAGACCAGCAGGTAAGCACTTAGGGAGGCAGATTGGGGTTTACTAGAAGGAATGATCTTATGGGCAGAGCTGTCCAACAGCGACAAGATTGCCTCCTGAGGTAGTGAGCTTCCCATTCTGCCAAGGGCTCAAACAGTGAGTGAATGGCTGCTTGTGAGAGATTCCTCTTTTAGGAAGGAGACTGAGCTATCTCTCCCGGGGGTTCTTCCCATCTCTGAGAAGCAGTGACCCTTTTTACAGCACAGTCATTTCAAAAGTTGGGAAATGGTTTGTCACTTTTTCTGTGAGTAATTTCAAACTTGCTGTCCATGTGACCTTATTCAAACTGATCACAAGCCAAAGTCCTTTTCAACAAATCCTGTACCAATGCAAAGAGCACTGGGTGGCAATGTGGCATAGCAGAAAGAATGCTGGCTTTGGGGTCATGCTTTCAAATCCTGCCTCCCATACTTGCTCCCCATTTACCTTGGGCATGGCATTGAACCTCTTTGGGACTCAAATTTCTCAACCCTAAAAATGAGGGGGTTGGACTCTATGGTTTATGAATGTTCCTTTTACCCCTAGCTCTGGGGTTCTGTAAATAACTACATTACAAATTCCAGGAATAGGAAAAGTCTTAGGATCCTCAAATTCAGAGTTGGAAGGGACCTCAGTGGTCATGTAGTCCAATCCAGACCCAACAAACAATCTCCCTTATGATTCGCTGATTGAATGGTCATCCAGCATTTGCTTTAAGACCCTCCACCCCCCTCTAGGAAGCTCCTTACACTTTTGAGTAACTCTAATCATTGGGAAGCTTTGGCAAGCCTCAATTTGCCTTTGTGAATCCTCCGGATTCTGCCCTGTGGGGCTGAGTAAAACAAGCCTAATCCTCCTCTCACATGACAACCTTTCAATACTCAGAGACAGCAATGGTGTAATCCATGAGCCATGTCTCTAGGCTAAACATCCTCATTCCCTTCCACTGAGATTCTTGAGGGCTGGATTCAGGGCCCTTCCCCATTCTGGCCACCCTTTTCTGGATGCTATCTAGTTTATCAATGCCCTTCCTAAAATGTGGTTCCTGAAACTGAACACCCTCCTCCACTCTTGACAATTTAAAGGAATTTGACATAGACATCAATCAGCAAACACTTATTAAATGCCTATTATGTGCTGGGCACTGGACTGTGTGTTCACAGATCCTTATTGCCAAGTAAGCTGCTTAATGAAAGATATTAAATGACATTTAGTGAAAGGCATTAAATGCTACTTAATGAAGTCATTAAATCAAGCTGAGATATGAACACTTAGCAATTCTGAACTCATTAATGTAGCTAAAAATCTAGTCTGAAGTTAAGTAAAGATTTCTACAAGTCATGATGTAAGAGCACTGGACCTGATCTCAGCACTAGAAGATTCTGTTTGTGTCACTGACTAGCTCTCTGACCCTGGATGAATTGCTTACCACGTTAGAGTCTCAGTTTCCCCATCTATAATACAGGGATAATAATACCATACTACCTGGTTTAAAGGTATGTTGGGAGGAAAATGCTTGGCAAAAACTTCAAGTATACATGAGAGTTACTGTTTTTCTGTTTCTTCTTCATTGTAGTGTCTCACGATCTCAGGGAAAACTACAAAAAATGGAAGGCAAAGAACATAAAGACAGGTAGAGACTGGGATGCAAAGTAAGTAGCTTGAGCTCTGACTGTGAATATCCAATAGATTGGAAGCTTCTGGAGGGCAGGGACTGTTTCCTTTCCCCCCTCCCCCAAGCCCAGGATAGGCACCAAAGGAGCTCAACTTGTTGACTGAATAGAGAGAGCGCAGATTACTCGTCTTTAAAGCCTTGTCATGTGTCACCTTTAACTACACTTGACAAACATTTATTAAGTTTCTACTGTATGCAGAGCATACAACTAGGTACTGGGGAGGGATAAAATGATGAAAGAAGACAGAATTTTTACCGTCACAGAATTCACTGTCAAGGAAGAGATAAAATTCATACATGCATATAATATACATTGAATGCAATGAGCATAATACGAAATGATACATGATCGGCGAATAGACAAACTTTCATGAAGGAATTGCTGTGTACCTGGCACCATACTAGGGGCTGGGGATTCATGGACAGAAATTAAGCATTTCCTACTCTGGAGGATGATAAGTATAAACTCTGTGTAAGATCTGAGGTGTTGAAGTCCTTACCAACTGAGTGAAATCAGGGAAGACTCTCTGGGTTGTTCTTCTGGCTGCTCAGTGGCCCTGGGCTTACTTAGGGTTGCCCACTTTTGGCTCTGGCTTCATGTCTTGAGCAGCCTGGATAGGAGACAACTCAGAGAGCCCCACTCAGGGAGGGGCCAGGGGAGGTAGGTTGGTCCTGGCTGACAGGTTGTTGATCACTGGAGATTCAAGAATTCTTACCTAAGACATCTGAGACAAGAGCCAGAGCTCAGATCCAGAAAATGAGCCAGAACATGTGGTGACCTCTGTAAGAGGTGCTGGAGGTGGGGAAGAGATGTAGGCAGATGGTCTGTTAGAAAGGACCTAGACTGCAGGCTTAGCTTTCTTCAGGCTCATCCATGTCCAAATGTTGGTCTTTGGGTTGCCTTTACCTAAGCTTCAGTAGGACAGCACCTTATGATTACCTACAGTTAATAGTATAATAGATTTAGAGTTGTAGGGACTTTAGAGGGTATTGAGTCCAGCTCCTTTATTCTACGAATGAGGAAACTGAGGTACAGAGAGGCTAAGTTACTTGTCCGAGATTATATGGCACAAACAAAGGCATGGGAAAGCATGGGATTTATACAAGGGATCGTGAGTGAGCAGCGTCATTATACTGAATTGTAACATGTGCAAGAAACTAGTCAGATAAAAACTAAAAAGGGAAGATGGGACATAATATAGACGACCTTGAATGTCAGTCTTTGGAGGCTGACCTGCATTTGATTGACACCAGGGAACCACTGGGCAGTTTGAAGCTGAGGAATGACACCTTCAGATGAACTCTCAAAAGGTTTCTAGTTAATGATGTCTAAGAGGCTTCAATAAAACATTTAAAAACACACAGAAGAGAATAAAAGGGTGTGCAGAGCGGGGCACAGGTGAGCAGGGTGGGCAGCAGCTACTGTTGAGCTACTGTGTTAAATGGAACATATACTTTAAAAATCAAACCATTCATGATTGCAATCCCAAGTCTCGGATATAATCCTCCTTTTCTGTTCTTTGTTTACGGAAATGTTTGTATTTGCTTAGGCTTGTCAAGTTCCTAATTAAAAAAAGAAAAGAAAGGCTCTGAAATGAAATCACTGAAACTGCAAATGTATCAATGTTGCTAAGAGCCAGGATAGACAATAGGTCTTAGCTTTAGCCTCTGGATCTTGCTTTCATGGCTGCAGACAAACATTTATTTGCCTATTTATTGTTTTTACAGAGCTCTCTCTGTAGCAGCTGCCTTAGAGCTAAGGTCCTCAGATGTCTTTTTCTTGAATTTTCACTTTCTAACACTTCAATATGGTCTTCTAAAATACCTCCTGGGTGAGCACCATGTGCTTTGGGCAAAGGGTTGTTAGAGTCAGGAAAAGCTAGGTTCCAGCCCCACTTTTTAATGCATACTGGCTGGGTGACTCTGGCCTGTCACTAAAGGTCTCAGTATCTAAGGAAACATTCTAATAAAACTTTGATTTACAGGTGAGTGGCTGACCCACACACATAGGTGGAGTTCCCACACTGGGAGTAACCTATGTCAATGAAAGCACAAGTCTGAATAACCATGCATGTTCTTCAATAGACTCATTGTTCAGTTGTGTCTGACTCATTTTGTTCTTATTTGGGGTTTTCTGGTCAAAGATGCTGGAGTGGTTTGCCATTTCCTTCTCTAGCTCATTTGACAGATGAAGAAACTGAGGTAAACAGACTTGCCCAGGGTCACACAGCTAGTAAGTGTCTGAGGCTGGATTTGAACTCAAGTCTTGCTGACTCCAAACTGCACCACCTCCAGTATTCTAGATTCAGAACCAGAGGCAATTCATGATATATAAAGAAAGAGTACTGAATTTGTCATTAGGGAGCCTGAGTACAAATCCCAGTGCTGCCAGTGACAACCTGTAGGACTCTGAACAAGTCACTTAGCCTGTTTCAGCCTCAGTTTCCTCATCTATAAAATGAGATTAGACTCAGGGCCTTTAAAGTCCCTTCCAGCTCCATCATCTGTGATTCCATGGCCCTGGGATCATCTAGTCAATGGATCCCAGCTCTAGAGCTTAAAGAGACCGCAAAGCCTGCCTCATCCCACCTCTTTATTTCACAATTGAGGGAACCAGAGCCCAGAGAAGCCAAACTGCCCAAGGCCACATGGGTAGTAAATGTTAGTAAAGAAGACCCCAACTACTGTGATCTAGAGAAGGTAAATCTGGACACCTTCACAACAGCATCATTCAGTACTTTGGATTTCTGCAGGACTCAAACCCTCCTGAAACCCTCCCTCTTTTACCTTTAATAGTATAATTCAAACTACATTTTCCATCTGATTTTCTTTTCTTGGTTGACTTCAGCAATAACTTTTCTTGAAGTCCAAATTGAAGGAATGCTTTTTTCCCCTCCTCTTTGATATTTTTCTGCTTTCAAAATGAATTAGAAGCAAGAGAGCAGCTTGTATTAAGTGGAACTGGAAGGTGGTACAAGCCTGCCCTTTCCTGACGGCCAGTGTGGGGCTTCTTTGAGAGTGGAAGAAGCCTTCTAGACGAGGAGGTTAATTCTTCTCCGACCCGACTTCCTTTCTGATTTCCTGTAACAGAACGGCTTTGTTTTATTTCTTGGCTAATCGATTCATTATGCAATCCCCCAGAATCCCCCATGCCCCCCAACTCAGGAAAAGTCAGATCTTGTCACTTTCAACTTCCCTGTCCACTTGGCCATGTGGCGGAGGCAGTTGTGAGCTCCTGGAGCCCTCTCCGGCTTCCCCTTGGGTTATTGTGAAGGCTTAGGACAAATTGCTGTATGCCTGATGACCCTGTCAGGGGAAAACTCTCACACTCAATGCCATCTGGTGGCTGATGAAAACCTCTTTGGAGCACTGTATTTTCTGCGTTTCAGCTGTGGATTTCATTAGTTAAAAACATACTCGAACTTTAGGCTGGCCAGTTCCTCAGTACTTTTCATGGGCTGACAGGAATATTCTCTTGTGGTTAGATTTTGAAATACAAAGGTCTGGTTATATAAGAAAGGTCAGAAGAATGTCAATATTCAAGACTGATCCCTAAATAAGAAAATAATTCATAGAATCACAGACTTAGAGCAAGAAGGGATGCTAGCAATCAACTAGTCCATACTTTGTATTCTATTTTTATGATTGAGGAAACTGAGGCCTAGAGAAGGAGATGATTGTTCCTAGATCACCCAGTATGTATTGAGTTCAGGTCCTTGGTTTCCTAATTGACAAGAACCAGCATCCTCAAACACTAATTAAGCACCTACTATGTGGCAGACTTTATGCTAAGAGCTGGGGACTCAAAGAACCACAGTCTTATTGATAACAACCATTGCTTTGCTTTGTTTTAGCCAGGAGATCTTGAGATGTTCCTAGATAGATTATGACCTTAATCATGCTACTCGTTACAGTAGTTGAAACAAAGAGATGCCAATAAATGCTTCTGATGACCACGTAAATTATTATTCAGGCTGTCTGTGGCTTGAATTACCTATATTTTATGAAACATAATTGGAAGACCCAGGCATGATGTAGTGGGAAAAGTGGGGAGGGGGACTTGGAGTCAACAGAGAGCAGGGTTCACATGCTGTCTCTGACAATGGATAAGCAGTATGAGCATGGGCAAAGTTACTGCCCTTTCTGTGCCTCAGTTTCCCCCAACTGTGAAATGTGAGTAAGAATACTATCCATGATGACTACTTCACAGGGTAGCTGAGCTGTCTGGGACCAGACTCTACCTATTGTGGGCCCTTTTCTTGGCCTTCTCTTCTCCAAACCACTTGCCATGGACTCAATCTCCCTCCCTCTTGATCTTCTTTCCATTGGAACTTTGACCTTGTTCCCTGGATGCTCCAAGTCTCATAGGTGAGCTTTGGTCTTGCTTTGCACAAATCCATCCTTCTTGCCGATTTGGGGCCTCCTCTTCACCATGTCTTCTCTTCTCCAACCCATTTATGCATTGTCTTTTCCTTTGGCAAGGAAGTGCCTTGAGGGTAGGGATTGTTTGTATTTGTATCGACAGTTCTTAGCACATAGTGAGAACTCTATATAAAGATTTGGTCTGTCTACCCTACCCCCCTTTCTGTCTCTCCTCTCTGTCTCTGTCTCTCTTTCTTTTTCTCCCCCTCCTTCTTTCTCCATATCTCCCTCCCTCCCTCTCTCCCTCCCTCCCTCTCTCTCTCTCTCTCCCCTCTCTCTCTCAACTTTGTTTAAAGTTTAAAGCACCATGCAGATGCAACTATTGTCACTAAAGGTGCCCTCAAAACAGGCATAAAATATAATATTTGTTTATTATAAAATCCTAGAATCTGAGTTGGATGGCACCTCAGAGCTCATGCAGTCCAAACTGCTTCTCTGATCCTAAGTTCTTCTCTAGCCTTGACTTGGAGAGGACTGTGGTGATGGTCTGTTTTCGACCACCTCTGGCCATCTAGTCCACTTAGGGCAAGCTCTATTTGTTGTGAAGAGGCTTTTCTCCCTCCAAGCCTGGATCTTCCTGTCATCAGCTCTTTCCACTTCTCCTCATTCCTTCCTTTAGAGGCAAAGGAAACAAGTGTGGGCCCTGCTGCTCATGGCAGCCTTTCCATCTCTCTCAGATGGCAGGCGTGTCCTTCCCAGGTTTTCTCTTCTCCACTCCTCCCCCTTGATCTTCTCATGACCTCATATCTAGTCTCTTTAACATCTCACATTTCTAGTTCTATGACCCAGGCTGTCAGACAGCTCCCCAAAATGCACCAGCCCAAGCTTAATGTAATCCTCGTGATATTGTTTGACCAGGATAGAGATAACCAGACTAGCTTCTTCCCAGTTATGGCCCATAAAGTTTCTATTGAAATGCACACACATATACATATATGTGTGTATATATGTATGTGTATGTATACACATATGTAGTGGATTTAATCATCACAATCTATGCAAAGAAAGAGGAAGAGGACAGTACTTATAGACTTCTGTCTGCACAGTTTGCTTTGTAAGAAGTATCTGTGTCCCTGGAGAGTCATCAAGATCAAGGACATGAAGAGTCAGACTTGAAGCCAAAAGGATCAGAGTTCGAGTCCTGCCCCTGGCACATACTGTTCCTGTGATCCTAGATGAGTCATTGACCTCTTGGTGCTCTAGGTCAATCAGGTCACACTCAGGTCTCTAATCTGTACAGAAGGATCCCTGTGGGTTCTTAGTTTTAAAATGTGATATAATCTGTTTTTATTATTTAATATTTATGTATTTTGCTAATATTTCCCAATTACCTTGTAATCTGGTTCTGGCAGCACCAAGAAGTGTGGCAAGTGGTAGGTGACAGGTGGCCTCTGTCTGCTGCCTCTTCTCTAGGCAATGATCTGAAATCATAAGCTGCAAAAGAGTTTCTGATTTGCCTTAATAGTGGGAATTCCTGATGTCGATGTAAGCGTAGGTCATAGATAGAGAGATTAGATAGATAGATAGATAGATAGACAGATCAATCTTATCCATACATCTTTATTTCCAAATCTATCTGTCTATCAATATATGGTTATGTCCATACAGATATATGTTTATACAGTATAATATATATCATACATAGTACATCATTATTTATTATTCCTCGCTCTTGATTCATCTTGAACTTGCAGTCTACCAAGGTCCCAAGATCTTTTTTCTCATGAACCATTATTGTCTAGCCATGTCTCCTCCATCTTGTACTTGTGCAATTGATTTTTACAAAGTAATTTGATGTCAATTATGATTTCCACATGGCCCCATTTAGACGAGAAACCCTGTAACAAGGACTAATCATTACTAAGTACAGTGTGGCTTGCTGCTGTTGAGTGATTCCAGTCACGTTGTGACTCCATTTGGGACTTTCTTGGCTTTTCCTTCTCCAGCTCATTTTTACAGGTGAGGAAACTGAGAGAAATTGTGTTGAGTGACTTGCCAAGGCTCATACAGGTAGTAAGTGTGTGAGGCTGGATTTGAACTCAGGAAGATGAATCTTTCTGACTCTAGGTCTAGCTCTCTATGCACTATGGCACCACCAAGCTGCCCCTACAGTGTGGCAAATGTCCTTAAAGGTACAAGAAAGTAGATACAATACCCATAACTCTTTCCTCCCAGGGTTATTTGGAAAGGTCAAATGAAGTAACGAATGTAAAGGACTGTGAGACATTTAAGAGCTTATCGACAAACATCAATGACTGCCAGCGTGATTCTGCTCAAATTCTTTTCTGATGCTGTGTCCAGGCAAGGAGGCATCTTTGGTTCCCAAAGGCCATGACAGGATAGGATCAGTCTTGAAGTTCTGAAATAAACAGCATTATTCATGCCAAAACGCCTTGAGGAAGTGTTGTGGTGTATTCAGGAAACCAAGAAACATCTTCTAATCCCTTAGTAATATCACAGGCATACAGAGTGAAAGTACAAACAGTCCCTGGCCTCAAGGAGCTCACACTCTAATGGGGAGAGAACATATAAATAACAATGTACACTTAATATACATAGCGGAGAAATGAGAGGTTAGCTCAGACAGAAAGCACTGGCTAGCACTTAGGAGTCTTGGAAAGTTTTCATGAAGAAAGCGGCCCTTCAGTGGAGTCTCCAAGGAGGAAAAAGGTTCTAAGAGTGGAGGTAAGGAAGGTTTCATCGCAAGAATGGAAGGCTGCTGACCCAAAGGTGTGGAGGCTGGAGATGGAGCTTGTCATGTGAGGAACAACAGACTAGCCAATTTGGCTGGACCATAGAAGGAATAGAGAGATAGGGAGTGCACCAGGTGGTAAAGAGCTTTCAATGCCAATGATATGTTATACTTGATCCTGGGGGTAATAGTGAGCCCCTAGAGTTTACTGAGTAGTGAAGTAACGTGCTTATATCTGCTGAGTGGAGGATAAATTGGGAGAGACAAGTAAGGGAGGCTAGCTAGGAAGGTGTTGTGATTGTCCTGGCAAGAGGTGATGAGGGGCTGAACTAGAGGAGGGATGATTGTGTGAGTGGACAGAGGGCCAGTATCTGAGAGGTGTTGTGTAGAAAGAAATGACAAAGCCTGGCCAGCTATGTGGGGATGACTTAAGGCTGATGCTGTGACTGGGAAGCTGGGAGATAGGGAGGACAGTGGTCCCTTGACAGTATTAAGAAAGTCTGGAAGAGAAGAGGATTTGGGTAAAAATGAGCCCTGTCTAAGTTTGAGTAGGACTCATGTGTTCTTAGAGGCTTCTTCCTGATTTCAGGGGAGTCTATACCACAGAATTATAGAACTTGATAGCTTGGAGGAACCTTATCAATCTTTTTTTCCAATCTCACAATTTTCAAATGAGACAGTGCAGGGAAGCTAATGTTATAATAACAATGACAGATAGCACTTAAGGTTTGCAAAACACTTTACAAACGTTGTCTCATTTTATTTTCACCACAACCTTTGAAAACAGGAGCTTTTATTTATGTCCATTTTGCAAATGTGGAAACTGAAACAGAGGTTAAATGACTCACCCAAGGTCATATAGCTGGAAACTGAGGCAGGCAGTGGTAAAGTGACTTGTTCAGGGATGCAGAGCTGGTAAATGTCTGAGGACAGATTTGAACTTAGGTCCTCAGCTCCGTCCATTGTGCTATGAGTGGAAAGCGGAACAGTGATAATCAGAGGACATGGCACTTTCAGTTACTACTTGCAGGACTTTGAGCAAGCCACGCAATCCTCTGGGCCTCAATATTTTCATCTATAAAATGGGGAGATTGGACAAGATAAAGGCCCTTAGGTCCCTTCTAGACCTCAATCTATGATCCAAGGAAGCAAGTGATTTTTAATTCTTTTTTTCCCATAAGAATGATTCAAGTTGAACAAAAGTTGAGAGTTGATATTTTCTAACTTGCTTTGGTCTTAGGTGGCAGGTGTGTAGAGCAACATCGAAGTATTGCTCCATATGAGATCAGTTTGCTCAACTTTACAGTAAACGGATTGGACTAGATGACCCCTGGAAGCACTGAAATGGATGTGGGTCTGGAGCCAGAGTTCCTTGGTTCCAATCCAAGCTCTGCTACTTTCTTTCTGTGAGACCTTAGGCTAGTAATTTAACTTCTAGGGGCCTCAGTTTTCTCATCCGTAAAGCTCAGTAGGGAAGACACTGGACTAGATGACCTTCAAAGAGCATTCTGCCTTAAATCTATGATCCTATGAAGTTGTGAGTCTGACCTGGTCTTCTTATACCATGGTTTCTGGCCCCCAAAGTCTAAGTCTTGGGTGCCATCTTGTGGCAAGAAAGAATCATATAAAGACTAAAAATGTTACAAGGGACCTTGGAGGGCATAGGATCATAGATTTAGGTCCTAGGGAGTCATCTAGGAATGTAATGATGAGGGAATGTAAGCCCAAAGGAGCTGTGACTAGCTCAAGATCTCCCAGCCCTTGGAACCAGATCTTCAAATGCCCTTTTCAGCAGGGCAATATTCTCAAGAATCATATCAGTACCATCCTGATGCGCAGCTATTTAACATCTTCTTGGACATTCCCATTGACAGGAAACTCAGTCCCTTGGGAAATGAGCTGTCACCTTGTTGGACATCTTGAATCATTGGAAAGTGCAGCTCTGAGTCAAGCTGAAACAGGCCTTCCTGCAACTTCTCCTGATTAGTCCTTCTGCTCTCGGGAATCACACCTCTCCCTCCCCCCCCCCCCAAAAAAAAAATCCCTACTCTTTCTAGATGACATCACTTACCTTACCTTGTGGTTGCAAGCATCAAATGGGATAACGTAAAATGCTGCAATGGTGGATGATGTGAGCTTATTATCCTCCAAATGCGAATCCCCTCCCTTCTTGCGACCTTGGATTTACCTATTTTGTGTAGGTGTATTTGTTCTTTCCATTTTTATTGTAAGTTATCATACTTAATTCTTAATCCCACAAAATTATTAATATGTATTTATTACAGGTGTACATATATGGGAAGATAAGAGTGCATGTATATGTGTATATGTATATGAGTGTGTGTTTGTGTGTGTATATATGTAAATATGTGTGTAAATGTAAATATATGTGTGTGTATACTTGTAATATAAGCCCTTTGTGAGCAGAATTATTCCATTCTGTGTATCTGCATTCCCAGGCTTTGCACAGTGCCTGAAACACAGAAGGTGCTTAGGAAATATTGGTTGATTGATTAAGTGCCCTGCCTAGAGTCCCACAGCTTTTCAGTGGCCGACGGGGAATAAAGAAGCTAGCCTAGCACTGTGTCCACATCCCACTCCTGTCTGGGATTTCCTGTGCCATGGTCTTAGCACCTCAGTGGACAGTTCTCCATGGACTGTGAGGTCTGTTTGCCTGAGGAACTCACTCTTTTGTTTACCTGGGTTTACTCTCTAAGCCCCTTAGCAAGTGAAAGCTCCTGCTTGGGGCACTTCTAGTTCCTCAGCTAATTCCCTGCTTCCTTGTGCCTATTGACTTGACTCATGCTTGGCCAGTTGTTTTTGTAAATCCCTATAAAAAGAAACTTGGAGACTTTCACTCTCTGCATCTTCCTTCTGATATCAAACAGAAGACGTCAGTGGGGAATGACTAAATAACTTAGAGTATATGAATGGGGTGGGAAAAAATGAAAGTGATGGTTTCAGAGAAACCCAGGAAGACTTAGATGAATTTGGAAAGACTTAGAAGCTGATCACTGCGGTGACCAACCGAAATTCCAGAGGAGTCATGATGAAACATCTGACCCACTTCCTGACGGAGAGATGACTCATTATGCAGACTGAGGAATATTTTTTTGAACATGGCCAAGACAGGAATTAGTTTTGCTTGACTATACATGTTTGTAATGGATTTTGTTTTTCTTTTCTCAATTGGGAGGAGAGGGCATGGAGGAGTTAGGAGGGAAATAAAATAGAATTGGATTTTCATTGATTGAAAAAATTGTTGTATGTAGGGGAAAAAACCCTATGATCCTTAGTACCTTCTGTCTTTTCTGTACTTTTCAAATACTTTCTGATATAAAAAACGTACTTTTCAAGTATTTCTCAGACACTTTGCCACCATCATGCAGAATCAGAAAGGAGCTGCAGAGCACCAAAGGCCATTTGTTTCATGAGTTGTCATGGCCAAAGAATTCATAGCCCACTGACTAACTTCTTGATGATGGCCTTTCCATACCTACCTAGATTTGTCCTGGGAAAGCCAGTGAAATGTATTACTGGGATCACAGGAAATTATAGGGGACAAAACAGATGGCATCAATTATATAAAGATAAAGATTATTTGCACAAAGCATCAGGAAATAAAAGAATGGAAAAAATGGAAAACATTGGAAAAAATTTCTAGTAAAAGATGGGTGTAAAAATTCTACTGATTGGTCAAAAGAGACAGAATGGCATGGCTGATAGAAAGTTGACCTCAGAGTCAGGTTCATCTTATATTGCTAGTAAAGCTGAAAATTCCTGCAATCTTTTTTTTTTTTAACATTATGGCATTATAGGAGTATATTAGAACAGCTAGATGGTTCAGTGAGTAGAGCATCATGCCTGGACTCAGGAAAATCTGCATTTAAATCTGACCTCAGACACTTATTAGCTGTGTGACCCTGGGTAAGTCACTTAACCTTGTTTGCCTCAGTTTTCCTCATCTATACAGTGAGCCAGAGAAGAAAATGGCAAACCACTATAGTATCTTTGCCAAGGAAACCCCAAATGGGGTCACGAAGAGTTGGACACAATTGAAAAATGACTGGACTGAACATGGCATTATATGATAAGAAATGAAAGATAAGACATGAAACTTGTTTTCTATATCACCTGGTTATCTATCCATAAAGACCATAGACTCAAGATGTTATAGGCATTGAGAACATCTTTAAAAAATTAATTCACAAAGGCAGAAAGACAATATATTGTTCCACAATTGGGGACTATCTGTGTGTGTGCTCGCCCTTCATTGCCGAAGAAGACCGTGCCATCAGAGAAATGATGACATGATTTGCACTTGACTTTTTTGTTTTGAATGAGGGAGGGCTGGGTAGGTCACCAGCTTCACTTCTCCTCGAGAGTCATCTAAATCCAATGACTAGATATTTATCAGGATGACTGGAGATGACCCAGGAGGAGGCAACTGGGGTTAAGTGACTTGCCCAAGGTCACACAGCTAGTGAGTGTCAAGTGTCTGAGGTGAGATTTGAACTCAGGTCCTTTTGACTCCTGCACTGGTGCTCCATCCACTGCACCACCTAGTTGCCCTTGGGGACTATCTAAATGAAATGAAATGTGATAGAGGAACATAATAAATCATTGTTTCAGCATAAGAACTGAGGCATACAAAAATTACAGAAAGTATAGGAGGATCTTGTGAGATTTAAATGACCTGATTGTGACAGCAACTTATCTTAGGATACACACAGAAGAACATCAGAAGGGAACGTGGACACGCATGGGACTTTTCATTACTTGTTTGTCAAAATGAATATATACTTAAAAAACAAACAAAATTAAAGAATGATTGTTTCAGGTTTTTTAAATTATCGTGTATGCAAATGTTTGTTGATGAGCCCATATGAACTGTTATTAACTGTAGGTGTAGTTATATGCCTGTAGAAGTGAGGACTCAAGGGGAAGGAAGATATGAAAACTGTAGTCCCATACTGAAAGAGGATTTGGAGAAAAACAATTAGATTTGTTCTGCTGATACAGACCCAGGACCAAATGGCAGACATTGCCGAAGTAGATATGGGCTTAACTGAAGGAAAGATTTCCTAACAGTAAGAGAATCTCTAAAGAGAGATGTGCTGCCTTAGAAAGGAGAGGTAGAAATAGGTTCCCATTCATTGAAGGTCTTCATACTAAGATTGAAAGACTAGTTTTAGTGATGACAAAAAGGGAACTGGGGAGGGAAGGAGACATGTTCAGGTATTGGCTGAACTGAGAGGCAATGTGGTGTAGTGTGTAGAGAGCTGACCTTGGAGTTAAGAAAGTCAGAGTTCAAGTTATGCTCTGACATATACTGTGACTGTGGTCCTCTAGGCAACTCTCGGGCCTGTATGTTGTGGAAACAGTGCCAGCCTCTGTTGGTAGAGGGAGCTTTCTCACCTGGAAGGAAAATAACATTGAACTTATAGGTCCGTATACTCACTGATTGGGCTAGCTGACCTCTAAGATTCTGAAATTCTAGAATGACCTTATATTTCTTACTCTTGAAATACTAACTCTCTGGTTAATTCCCATCCTTTGTTTCTTAATGATCATGCCATTGGAAATCACATGGAAATAACTGGATTTCATACTTGCATTAGTTCAATCACAGTGGCGATACAACTTTCAAAACTTCACATTCCAGGTCATTTCTATATTTTAAAAAAATATTGTCCATTTTAAAAAAGATACATGAGTTAGATGGTCAAAGAATATGAACAAGCAGTTTTCAAAGGAAGAAATCCAAACTATTGATAACCATATCAAAAAAGTCTCACATCATTAATAATTAGAGAAATAAAAATTAAGCAATTCTCTCCTCCCTCATATCCAACATATTGAGAATGTCGATTAAAAACAAAGGAAAATGACATGATGGAAGGTCTGCAGGAAAAAGGGCACATGTACACTAGTGATGGGACTGAAGATTAGCCTAGTCATCCTGGAAAGCAGTTTGGAATTACAGCCCCAAAGGTATTAAGCTATTCAACTGCATATACTTTTGGCCCAATATGCTACTATTATGCCTATAATGGAAAAAGGTCAACAAAAGAGGAAAAGAACTTAAATGTACGAAAATATTTCCAGCACCTCTTTTTATAAGTAACAAAGAACTGGACAGTTAGAGAGTTCACATCAATAGGTAAATGGATTAATAAGTTAATAATATTGTGTCACAAGAAAGAGATGTCATCAGAGAAAACTGGCAAGACTTTTATGAACTGATGCAGAGGAAAGCAAGCAGAAGAATGGTTTGTTTAATAATGATATTGTAAAACTAAAACTTTGAGAGGTTTGATAACTCTGACCAATGCAATGGCCACCATGATGCCAAAGGACTAGTGATGAAACATGCCCCACTACCCATCTTTTGACTGAGAAGTGATGGACTTAGGGTAATGAACGACACTTTTTTTTGACATGGCCAATTCAGGAATTTGTTTCACTTGACTATGTATATTTGTTATAAGAATTTTGTTTTTCTTCTTCAATGAGGGAAACAGGTGGAAGAAAAAAAGGTAGATTTTGGTTAATTGAAAAAAATTAAAATTTGGACAATTTATTTTTCTCTTTCTAGATTTCAATCCATCATGGCTAGAATTGCTCGGGAAAATAGGTTACCTACAAAATTAGACAGAAGTTTAATGCAATCCATCAAGAATGCACAGATCTGCACACCAGGTAAATTGAATCCAATTGAACTTCTTGTATGTAGAACTTATGAAACTAACTTACCCAAAGGGAAATTGAAAGGTGGCCACTCACCATCCTATTTGTCCTCCTCTGGATCCTGACCAGTTTGTCAATGTTCTTCCCAAAATGCCACCCCGAGAAGTGTTCCAAGAACACAATATATTACAGATGTGGTTTGGCCATGGTAGAGTACAGGTCCCTATGATCTTAAACAATCTGTCTACTGTGCCTCTATTAACAAAGCTTAAAATGGAATTGATTTTCTTTTTGGCTTCTCCTTCATACTTGTGTGCCTATATTGAACCTGCTAAAAATCCACTGGGTCTTTCTTTCAGCGTTGCCACATCTTTCCTATCTTACAGTCAGGAAATTGATTTAAAAAAAACCCCTCAAATGTAAGTCTTTAAAATCAAGTCTAAAATCACATCTTGTTAAATTTAGCATATCTTTTAAATAACTCTTGGGATCCTAACCTTTTATTCCAATGTGACAGTCATCTTTCCCAGTTTTGCGTCACCTGCAAATTTGATCTTCATTAAAAATTTTGATGAAATGTTGAACAGTGCAGAGTCAAGGACAAATCCTTGAACCATTCCAGCAGAGAGGTCTTTAAAAGTTAGCATTGACCTATTAATAATAGCTCTTTGGTTTTAATCATTCATGTGGTTATGAATTCACATAGCCATAATGCTGTAACAGTCATAAAAACACCACCTGTGATTTCATTATTCTTAGTATCTGTACCTTTCTTCCATTGGTACCATTGGTGCCTTTGCAAATCACTCTAAGCAAGTTGTAGTCATTTGATTTAACAAATCTTGAGAGATGCTTTGTTGAGTTCAGGATTCATTCTGTCAAACGACAGAAAACTTTTCTCTTAGCATAGAATATCAGCAAACTACGATTTCGTTCCTCTTCGGGGAGGAGGCACCAATCAGCACAACTCTTACTCTTACCTCTCACTTGGGCTTCCTCACTGGCCTTCTAGCTGGGTTCTCACTTCAGATCTCTCCTCACTCAACTGCTCAGATGGTTCTTCTGAAGTGAGGGTCTGACCATGTCACCACTCAAAAATCTCCAGTGACTCCCTGCTATTTATTTGCAGGATCAAATATAAACTGTCATTTAAAGTACCTTCCTACCTTTCCAGTTTTCTTAAAGGCACAGTAGGACACAGCTATGTTGGCTTGGTCCTCATACCCAATAATCATGCCCTGTCTACAGACCTTGGCATTGGTGGTAACAGTTTCTCTTTTACCCAGGAACCCTGAGGGTCTTCTCCCAGCTTGATTCTTTTTTTTTTTTTTTTTTTTTTGATTAAAGGGGCCATCCCTTGAGCAGCTACTTAAAGAAGCCATTCATTGAATGGGCGTATCTCACTCAAAGTGAGAATGCTATAAGACCTAGGCCTGAAAGGGCCAGGGTCTCCCATTGCATCCTGGGCCATCTCCAGCCATCCTGATGAATATCAGGCCTCTGGATTCAGATGGCTCAGGAGGGGAAAGTGAGGTTGGTGACCTTGCACAGCCCTCCCTCACTCAAATCAAAGTCAATTGCAGGTCATGTCATCATCTTGATGTCGTTGCACCCTTTGAGAACAAAGGACAAAGACAACAGTTACTCTTGGGTAAGCCAAGGGCAAGCCACCCTCTAGATCACTGGACCACAGCAGGTCCATGTTAGAAGGGACTTCAAAGTTCATCTAGTGTAGCCCACACCTTACCAAGAACTGCCTTACCAACATACTAGGCAAATAGTCATCTAACATTTACTTGAAGACCTTCTATGACCTTCAAAGACCTTTGTTAGCCTTCGAGGCATTCTGTTCTATTTTTGACTCTAAATCTAAGGTCCTTTCCACTGTACCATGTTAGGAAGCATTTCTTATAAGCAAACCTTATTTTGCCTTTTTTTTTTTTTTTACAATTACATAGATCTAATAGGAAGTAATCTCAAAGTCTATCTAGGCTAACCTTCCCCTACAACTTTACAGAAGAGGAAACTGAGGCACGGAGTGGTTAAGTCTAATTCCTTAAACCTATCTGAAGGCAGCTCTCTTGCTTTCTCCAGCACTGAACACAAGAGGGACTAGGGAGCAAGAAAAGAAAGGCCCTTGACCTATCAGGGCTAAGGTGAGCTTGCTGCCTATGATGGTCTGAAATATTTCACAAGGGCCACCGTGCGATCAACGGTCCAAGTAGCTGAAAGATAATACATTGCTCCATTTCCTAAGGTCATTGCTGCCATCTGCTGGTGGCTGCAAAACATGATTTTTCAGTAAGGAGTGCAAAGAATCATATGTCAATAGATGATTTCTCTCTACTTCTGGCAGCCTCTAGTCCCTGGGCAGAGCCCCCAAACCAACACTCCCCATTTCTCAGAGGCACTGTTAAATCTTGTGAAGAATTTATGCACACATCACTTGTCATCTGAGTGTAACTTGCCTTTATTTTCACCAGAGAGATACTCTTGAGAAGTTGCATAACAATTTGTTTTTTTAGAAATCCAAATGACACTATAATTCTCCAGAACAGCCCACTTTAAGAAAATCTTGTGCTGAATAATTTTGGAAATCAAGTAACTGAAGATGTAGCTGTAGAATATTTGTAGAGCTGTTTGGGATTGGATGTGGATATAATAATTGACATAATAGAATGCTATGTATCTGTTAGCTATTATTATTCTTTGGATTTCAGCATTTGGCAAGGTCTTTCATATTTTCCTTGTGTAGTAAATGTTAAGTGTATTGCAAATGCAGAATTCATCGACGTGGAGTCAGAAATTGCTTGTTGCTTGATTAAGATGGTTCAGAACCAAAGAGTAGATGTTAAAGAGTTGGTGTTGATTTGAACTTCAGTGGAATTCATTATACATCTGTGCTTGGCCCTGTGTTGTTCAGCTTTTTTCCCAATGACTTTGATTAAGACATAGGTCAGTTAGTCAGTCATTAGCATTTATTAAAAACCTACCAGTAATATGCCAGGCAGTCAGCTAAACTCTGGGATACAAAGACAGGCAAAAGGCACTCCCTGCCCTTGAGGAACTCACAACCTAATGCCATATTTGGCATGCTCATCTAATTTTAAGATGATACAGAGGAGATAGTTATTACATTGCATGCTGCTATCAGAATCAAAATTAGTTCAGGCATCTCTGAATAAATACTGTAAAATACAGGGAAATGATCTAATACCTGATGAGAGAGAGGATCCTGTGGAATTTCAAGAAGATATGGAATTCTAACACACTGTCTCTGAGTGGTTTAAAAGATAAATGAGAATTGTGAGAGCAGACCCCAGCAAAATAGAAAAATTTGAATTTACAATGGAAAGACTCACAGAAGAAGCAAAAGAGAGAACAATAATTTGGTAATACAAATGCACAGAAGTGAAAGACAACTTAGTACAGAAGCACAAAACAAAACAAAACGAAGCATTAAAACAACATATGCTCACTACACAAGCAAAACCTACTGAAGTCAAAGACAGGATGTTTTTGAACCTAAAGATCATAGGCCTCCCAAAAATATATGACAGGACAAAAAATCTATACCACTATAATGAAAGAAAGAACAGATGAGGAGAACTTCTAGACACAGAAAATCAAATTCTAATTGAACAACTGCACAGATCTTCTCCAGAAAAATCACAAGGCTGCAAATTCCAAAACACAGTAATTTAAAAATTTGCTTTAGAAACGAGTTCTGCAAGCCATTAGAAAGAATCTCAAATACAAAAGAAAGGAATACAAGACTATTCTGCACTCCCTGGAAAAAGGAGGAGATAATGGAAAATATCTTCTGAAGAGTCATGGAGCTCAAGATGCACATAGCCCAGGAAGACCTAGCCTACAAATCTGATCTTAACCATGAGGACAAAAGATGGACTCTTAATAATAAAGAAGAGTTTGAATTATTTTAAGAAAGAAAACAAGAACTGGAGAGATTATTTGTTTCTCAAATGGTCCAACCAATAGAAATGCGGGAGAGAATGAATGTGATTTACAAGGAAAGCAACAGAAACAGAGTGACAACAGAAAGACCAGTAAGTAATTCTTTTTAAATGTACTCAAGTAGACAGGGTGAAGGCAGAACTCTGGTAGAGGTAATAGTGAAGAGGCAGACAGGGGCGTTATGGACAGAATCTGGTGACAGCCTGTCTACAGGTGAGTCCAGGACATAAAATAGACTAGATGACCGATGAAATCCCTTCCATCGTTGAGATTTTGTATTCTCTAACACTATCATTTTATGGAAACTAAAGTTCGCAGTTAAGATGGCTCAGCTGATCTAGGGCTGGAAAGGACATCAGAGATCATTCCATCCAACCTCCTCATTTTGCAGAGGAGGATACTGAGTAACAGAGAGGTGCAGTCATTCAAAGGTGGTATTCAAACTCAGACCCTGACCCTCTAATCTGGCTACTTTTCCTGTTGAAAGATAGAATAGGAATGGATAAAAAGACATGAACATCTCTGGTCTCAGTCACTTACTAGTTATGTGACCCTGGACAAGTCACTTAACTCTGCTTGCTCCAAAAACCAAAAAAAGACATGAACATCAACATAACAGCAGACCAAAGCAACCCCAAAATTGCCTTAATCAGCAAATACTTGCTTACTTGCCAAGTGAAGAGAAGTGGAAGGAAAAGGCAATGATGACTGAGAAGATAACTGACTTGTAAAATGTAAGAGAGAAATATGGTCGAAGATGACAAGAAATGTCTCATAAAGCAGAGAAAACCAGCTGAAAGGGAGTTTGATAAGCACTCCAGTTCAAGTTGAAGAAGGATGCCCTATAGATGATGAGATCCTCCAAGTCTTCCTTTTTGATGATGACATCATGCTGATTGCACCAAGCCCTGGACCTCCTAAATGAGATTCATACACATCTAAAGAATTTGGCTTAATTATCCTCACAGGAAAAACCAAGTGGATGAAGAATGCCTGTCTTCTGGTCTCTGACCTGCAGTTGGATAAGCAGTATGTAGAACTCATACATAAGTGTAAATCTTTTGGACAGACATTGAAAATAGACTTTGATTTATGTCCACAATTGAACATGATGAGGAGAGCAGCAAGATGGCCATGGGGAAATTTCAAAATCCTTGAATGACATCATATTTCTCCCTGGAACAAACACTCATCTTTTTAATGTCAATATTTTTCTGATAATGGAAGGAAGTGGTGGGTCTGACTCTCAAGTCAGATAATATTGGGATGCACAATCCATCCCATGATCTCACAGTAAGTAAGAATAATCAGAGATAGCATTTATATAACAAGTTTGCAAAGCACTTTGACGTAGAATACATTTGTGGTGAAAGAAGTACCACATAACTCACACAATACCAACCACTTAAGGGAGACCTTGGCAATGCAACATCAACTTTCTGAGCAATTAGAAGAGAACAATCCAGCTTTCTCAAGGGAATGTAGAAGTCTGAAAATACCTCTAGAAGCAAGGCCATGCTATTGTGAACTCTACAACCACTAATCTTGAGCCTAAGCCATCCTGCATTTATTATTATTACTGTCCCCAAATGGCATCATATCCCTTAGAAGATCCCTAATCTTCCACTTCATGGAAGACAAGGTCTTCCTCAAGCCAAAGCACCAACTTCCAATTCAGATGAAGATGATGATGATGATGATTCCTGGGCTTCACGAGTGACCGGTTGTTTTCCATTGCCCTCTAATGGACACTCACCTTCACCTTCTCTTTCTCTCTCTGTTCCTATTACCTCCACACTCACACAACTTCTTTGATCCTTTCAGCAAGTACCGTTAACTGAATGCTGCCTTTTTTCAAAAGTTTGCCTTTTTAAAATGTGTATTTGGATGGAACATGAGATAAGTGTTTCTTTTTGACTGGTGGCTATTTGTGAATATCATTGTCATTCCTTCACTATCCAAAAATATTTCATGTGCAACTAAGTAAAAGAGAGAAATTAGGTCATTGAATGATCAATATAGTACAAGAGTCTGTGGTTTTGTCATTATGTAGAACTCCCCCTAATAGACAAGTCCTAGGGAGTTGCATGAGACCCATAAAGCTAGTGTCAGAGGTGAGAAATGAATTCAGTTCATTTTTTTATTTTAAACCCAACTGTCATTCCACTCCAGCAGGATGTAGCCTTACAGGGCAGTCATTAAATCTACCCCCCACCTCAAGGATGCACACTTCTAAAGGAAAGGGACAATTTTACTTTGCTTTGAATTCCAAGTGCCAAGAAACCTTAGTGAGAAATCCAACTGAGAAGAGGGTATCTGAATTTGAAACTAGGAGGACAAAAAACCTAAGAAAAGATGGAACAGATCTGCACTTTTTTTTTTTTAATAAAAAAAGACTCATTTTCACCATCAAGGACAGTGGAAGCACTATCCTTGGACTCTAACACTGTGATCCTAGATGTGCTCATAAAGGTGCTAGAAATAACACTAAAGAAACCAAAGATGAGTAAAGCAACTGGATTAGACCAGGAATATATGGCAAAGGTATGGGGTATTCTGGCTCAACACGATTGTGAGAAAACCGAAGGATATATTCTTAATGTATCTAAAATAGAGGAAAATACTACAATCAGGAAAAAATATTTTTGAAAGTATTAATGCCAAAAATGGTGGTCAAAAGACCATCAATAACAATAATCAAAATACATAGGTACAAGAGCCTACCATACTTCTGTTCTGGATTTTCTCCCAGGGCCTTCTCCAGTGCTGAGCCTAGAACAAAGGGAACTTCTCTGGCCTCTCAAGATTTCTCCATTCCCCATTTTTCATTCTCTGAAGTTATATTGGTATATAATCTGCAAGAGCATGTATTTGATTCTCATTAGTCACTTCAAATCAAAATGACTGGCTTTCCTATGAAATCAAATTACTTCTTGCCTTTGGGGGACAGCGAGAAACAGAGAGAGAGAGAGAGAGAGAGAGAGAGAGAGAGAGAGAGAGAGAGAGAGAGAGAGAGAGAGAGAGAGAGTTTAACTATAGGAAAGACAACTAGATGGTTCAGTAGCTAGAGCCCCAGACCTGGAGTCAGAAAGACCTGAGTTCAAATCCAGATTCAGACACTCACTAGCTTTGTGACCCTGGCCAAGTCATCTAACCTGTGTCTGGCTCAATTGTAAAACTGTTTCCTCAACTGTAAAATAGGGATCATAATAATACTTACTTTTCAGAGTTGTTGTGATACATTTTATATATATATATATATATGTATATGATATATGATATTTGTAAAGCACTTTGTAAACCTTAAAGGGCTTTTAATGAGATTGGGGGTTGATTGGGTTGGATCCTCAGTGAAATAGTTTCTAACCCTTGTAACACATATGCATAATCAAGTACAACTAATTCATGCATTGGCTGTGTCCAACAGTTTTATCTCAGTCTGATTCTCATCACTTCTGTGTCAGGAGATCGGCAGCTCATTTCATCACAAGTTCTGTGGAATTTTGTTTGGTCGTTGCATTAATCAGAGTGTTTAAAGTCTTCTGAGTTGATTGACTTTACAATGTCGTTATGGTAGAAATTTTTCTCCTGGTTCTGCTCACTTCACTCTTCATCAGTTCATACAAGTTTTCCCAGGTTCTTCTGAAACTGTTACTATATAATACACACACACACACACACACACACACACACACACATTATGTATATATATACTTACAGCACAATAGCATTCTATTACACACCATTATCTGTTCATTTATTCTTCAATTAATGGGTCCCTCTTTAATTTCCAGTTCTTTGCTCCACAAAAGGTGTTGCTATAAGTATATTTTTGAAATAAGAGTTCTTTTCCTGATCTCATTACTTGCTTGTCAATTGAATAATATATCCTGCAATACTGAGCTTGATCATCAAGGAAAAAGAGGAAGAGTCAATAAAACTAGGTATTTGAGGCATTCCTTCCCTCCAAAAGATAGAGAGGTAGATAAATTATTAAATTAGTGAACACCCCAAACAACGTAAACATTAGAAAAGTAAACAAATATAATCATAAAAATGAAAATAGTGAAGATAATTATCTTACGTTTGTAGATTATTGGTTTTTTTAAGAATTGATATGTAATGTTAAAGAAACTATAATACTAATCACCATATGTTATGTCTACTTTGTTTTTATTGCCATATGATTGTTGAGTACCACGTTGCAATGGGAACTCAAAAGCATTAGCATGAACCCTGTACTAAGGGTCCTTACATGGGCAAGTCCCTTCTCATCTCTGAATCTGTCTTCTCATTGATAAATTAGGTTTTCCTCTTCCAGTTCTCAATGTAAAACTATGACCTTATGAAACACTCCCAATATGTTTATTTAGGGGGTAGGGGACAGACCTATGTAGGTCCAACATAGGAAACTCTTAGTGGGGAAACTTTCTTCATCAATGCAGATTGTCTGTAAGTATAATCTTAGAGAATCACTGGGGACTTGTCCATGGTCATACAACTGGAATGTGTCAGAGGTAGGGTTCACACCCAAGAATTCTTAAGTCCAGGGCCACTCTTCTATGTAACAGTGCTGCTTAATTATTAAGCTGATTCATTATTCATCAAATATTTTCTGGTGATTGATTTCAGAAATTTAATTCATCTGACTACAGAATGCCAGCATCTTAAAGAACCTGCAATTAAAATTCTTTTCAAACACTTGTGATTTGATTGTATAGAGTAAATATTAGTAATTATGTCGGGGGAAATCCAAGGATTATTGCAGCTCCAATCAGATTGCTCCTGCTGTTGTGGGATTATATGACAAAATATAAAAGGTAACAGTACAAAAAAGGAAAACAACAGTGAAAGACACCACAACTCCTCAATGCATTGAGTGATCTTCACTTCAGAGGACTAATGGTGAAGCACACACCTCCATTCTTTCTGGCAGAGAGGTGGTGGATTCTGGGAGCTGAATGAGGTATACAGATATGGCCAATGTGTTGGGTTTGTTTGTTTTGTTCAAATATGCTTCTTTGTTACAAGAGAGGGTTCTGTTGGAGTCCCTTCCCTATTGGAGTCATTGGGCCATGACCGAGATATATAAGAAATCAATAGCATATTTATTTATTTTAGAAATACTTCATTTTTTCCAATTACATGTAAAATGTTTTTAACGTCCATTTTTCAAAAAATCTCAAGCTTCAAATTCCCTCCCTCCACTTCCTCTCCTGCACTGAGAAGGCAAACAATAAGGAATCAATGAAATATTTATTAAAAAATGAAAGGTACAGAAAATATAAAGTTCAAAAAATATGAAATTCTGTTCCCAAAATAGTTGCTAGAGTTTACTCAGATTATCAAGATATGTTCTTACGAAGTCCTCAGAAACAACAGAATGTAAACAGTAGGATAGTTCAGCTGGACCCAGGGAATACTCCGATACTTAGCTTTTTGACTCTGTGCATGTGCCTTAACCTCTCTGAATCTCAGTTTTCCCTCATCTGCAAATGGTAGCACCATGCTCACAAAGTTCTGTTATGAAGCAAGTCTCTGTTGGGGAAACTTCGATGCACTTTGAAAATGTACATTATTACTGTACCCAAACCCCAAAGTAGTTCTCACTTTGACATCTGTAATGTATTTGAATTTTTCTTACTTCTAGAAACAGACGTGAATGTTTTGAGTTCAGGAAGTAAAGAAGAAATTGTCACCAAAAAGCGGAAAGAGAAGATGAAGAAGAAGAAAAATAGAAGTCCCAGAGAAAGTGACGATACGGATGAGTCCTGGGAAAAAGAAGTGGAAAAGCTGGTAGCCTGGACCGACAAACTTAATGCAACTACATTAGAAGACTGAGCTTCACAACTGAGGAGAAGGAAGAACTCTCTTCTGCCTTCCCCAAGGGTGAGGCGCTTTGTGGAGCTGGTCCCCTGCTGCTTCTGGTCCTGAAATCCTCTTCTCATCCTGCTGAGCAGAGTTAAAATATAGATTGAGCTCATTGGAGACAAAGAACTGATTAGTGATGTGTGTCAGTGTTTTGTACTAAGAAATGTTGAGACCTGTCACAGGTACTATTGATGTCCAGGGCAAGTGGTTCAAAATGCAGGTTCGCTTAAACTGAGGGGATCAAGAGAGCTAGGGACACCAACCCAATGGAGGGAGATGGAGATCCCTCTGGATACCCTGGGGCAATGGGACCTGTAGCAAGGTGGGTAGTGAGAAGAACAAATTAATGGATGAGTCCTGCTAAAATTCTAAGCTCTGTTGTTTCTAGGCTACTAAAAGGTATTGCAGTTTAGGAGTGCTCCAGTTTGAGACTATGGGCCAGCATGAGAACATGGGGTGTCTGAGAAGAGCGATGGTAGGAGGCAGAAGTGGGGTATAGAGAGGGAAGTGGGAGGATACTCAAAACCAATTTTGTTTTGTTAAAATTTGTCCTGAAGTTTCTCCTTGTGGAAAGGAGAAAATACTCTTCATCCTTTCTGCGCAGCATGCTCCCAGCTTCTACTCCTGGGATTCAGAGATAAGGTAAATATGTAAAAACTACAACTACTTTGCTACTGGGAACCTAGCCCTTTTAGAAAATATGACTCCTATGGGAAAATATGTTTTTAAGTTCCAAATGACCAACTTTCAGACTATTTTGGATAGCACAGCCGTATAGAATGGGAGACCATTTGATCTCAATTCATTTCAATTTCAACTCAAATGAGATAATATAAACAGATTCCTATAAATCATAGGATGAAAAAAGCAAAGTAGCCTTAACACATAGCAATGATCAGTTTCCTCTGTTCCCCATTTCCAAATATGATTCTATGATCCAGCATTTAAACTTATGCCAATTATTTCCAGGACAAACAATAAAAATATAGTGTTATGTCAAGGAGGACTAATGATGACATCTGTCATTGCATCAATTATATGGTCTAATTACAGAAAGGAACGTCAAAGGATTTAGCAGTTACAGGAAGAAGGTATTTTGTTTGTCTCTGATCATATCTGATAGCGTTGTTTTTACTTGCATAGTCCCTCACCTCTTTGTTGAGAGAAGGAATGTTTCATTGACCATCTCTTGGAGCATTCTGTATTGGAGGTTGACTTTAATCGGATTTCAGCTCCCTTTTATCTACATTCTTGGGGTCATTATGTATTTGGGCTCGAGGTTCTGATCCACTCTATATCACTTTATATTATCATCCCTCTGTTTCTCTCTCTCCTTCCTTCTTTCCTATTGCTTCAGTATGGTGAATTCCCAGTGCAGAAATTGCCAATGCCAAGTCACTTTTCAGCAATTGCTACTCTTGACAGAGCTGTGTAAGGATGCTGATAGGTCACATTACTTGCCTAGGATTACACAGTAAGTGCCCAAGTTCAGTCTTGAATCCATATCTCCCTGACCCCAAGATCACCATCCTGTTCATCACTCATAAGGGTGCATTTTCTAATACCCGGGCCTACTTTGTTTCTAAATTTTCTATCACAAAATTGATGGGAAAGTGTTGATAGAGGTGGAGACTTGTATCCTTAAAACCCTTGGGGGCCCAAGGCAAGTGGGAGGATCTCTGGGTCAAAGGGTATAGTAAGAGTTTAGTAAAGAGGAAAGTGTTTCCAATTTGTTTCCTTCATATCAATGCTATGGTGGTAAAGTGAAGGGGATAATTGAACCGGTTTCCAAGTAGTTGGTTACTGGAATCCTAGGGCAGGTTTGAAGGAAAGTCCAGGTGCAAAGAAATCTAGCGCCAGCACTTGCTTGAGTTGGGTTTACACCTGCTGCTACACCTGTAACCTCCAACACTAGGCCAGAGCAGCCAACGTCAAACATGATGGGATTCAAGATCTAAAGCAGGAAAGGACCTCAGAGGCCACCAGTTTCAACCCTATCCTTTTACAGATGAAGAAACTGAGGCATAGGTTAAGTGACTTTCCCAAAGTCACTTTGGTCATGGGATTTAGACTGAGGTTCCTGATTACAGGGTTAGGACCCTTACCTGTGTGTCTATTCCCATCCAGTCCCATAAACATTAAGCACCTCTGGACATGGCCAGTCACTATAATGAGCACTGAGGATACAATTAATAAAGGAGACAAAAATAGTCCCTGCCCTCAAGGAGCTTATAAAGTAAAAGGGAGTGGGAGATAACACACAAAAGAATGCTAGAAAGCAGGGTAGGGAAGCCCACAGGGGCATCTTGTTCTGTGATCTCTAAAGGAAGGCATTGGGTGGAGTTTGGTACTCCACCCTTCAGCCCTCCAATCAGAGGGGAAGGAGGCTGAAGCTTGAGCTGCAGTCTGGTGGAGTTTAGACCTGCTGAGCACATCCTGGGGGGAGCATCTTGGTTACTGGAGTTGAAAAAGTGGGCAGGGCAGCGGATGCAAGGTGGAGTCCTATTCTACCAGCACAGCTAAATTGAGGGTGAGTACAGTTAAGCTTGATTCATAGTCTCCCAGTCTCAAGGGGTGGGGGTGGGGGTGGCAAATTAGGTGGAATGGGGCAAAAACCAGGCAGCCCAACAGGTCTAGGTCAAGCATGGTAATGTTGTTGAATTTTGCTAACATTTTTCTACACCTGTGACTTAGGCATCCAGGCTATCTGTTTTAGGGAGGGAACTCCCATAAACCAGTTATTTTTTCAGAACAAAACCCTGAGAGTAGATGTAGATGAGCAAGAGAATCTCAGATTTAGAGGAGTCTCAAAGATCATTTAACTCAATTCTCTCATTTTACACAGAAGGAAACTAAAAAGTGAGGGACTAAACAGAACCCCCATGCTCTTGGCCCCCAGACTCCCTGCTCATTTTCTGCGAAGTGCTATGCCTCACTGGGCCTGCACTCAGACTTCAGCTCAGCCACTGGCTAGTTGTGTCATCTGGAGCAAATCACTTAGCTCTTGGGGCATCAATAAGTCAGAGAGATGGAGGGGCTGAACTCCAGGCCTTCTAAGGTCCTTCTAGCTCCCAATCTATGAGGCAAAAAAATGCTCTTTCTCATTGACAAACCACAACATTGAAACAAAAACAGTAGTTGTACAATTATGTGACTACGTATATGAGCTCATAGGGTCCAAAGTAATCCCAGTGTTATGGTTCCGGGATGGAACTCAACCACTCTATTCTCCCAGACTCCTCTCCTGGTTCATTCTTATCTGTTTGCCCATTCCTTCTTACTTTCCTTTACGGCGTCATCAAACCACTCTCTTTTCATGGGTTCTTTCCCAGGTCCCTTCCCCTCTCTCTTCTTCCTTTCCTCTCCCCTCCCCGTTTTTTCCCCTCTTTTCCCTCCCCTCTCCTTTCTTTCTCCCCCTCCCCCTTCTTCCTCTTCTCCTGTCCTTCCCTCTCCTCTTCTCTCTTGTCTTCTCTTTCTCTCTCCCAATGATTTCATTAACTCCATTTTCATCTCCCTCTGATCTACATATCTTACTTACACTTCTGTCTTGACTTTCAATCCTGCATCATCAGGATACCATCTGGTCATTTCTTAACAGAGTGTCTCATGGGAATCAAGAGCTCACTGTGCCCAAAACTCTTGCGCTGAAGACATTGTCCTACACCAGCGCCCCTGTGTCCCATGATCCAGCCTAAGTCAATGTTTCCTCCTCACTTCTCTGTTTTTGTGAAAGGCACAAGCATCCCTTCAATCACTCAGGTTCACAAACTTGGACTCATCCCAGATTCTTCTCTCAGCCATATCTAATCAGTTGCAACATTCTGTTGGTTGGATCTCCATAACATTTCTTGTATCTGTACCCCCTTTCCTTTACTCACAGCACCACTCCTAGTTTGGGGCTTTGTTGTCCGTCTACCATCTCCTTCCTCCTCTCCATCCTCTGACCCATTGACATCCACAATGGGTATCGGTAATCCTAAAAACAAGGAACTCATGCTCAGGAAACATCAATGACTTCCTATCATGTCTCTACCTTCTCTGTTTGGCTTTCCTAATCTGGCTGTGGTCTATCTTTTTTGAGTGATCACACCCCACAGCCCATCATAGACTCTAGGTTCCAGCCAAACCAGCTCCTGGCTTCCCTCACCTCCCATCTTCTTCTCACTTCAACCTCACAGAATCCCAAGCTCCCTTCATCTATCAAACAGATAAGAACATCTGTCTCATCATCAGGCTCAA
Source organism: Notamacropus eugenii (assembly GCF_028372415.1). Taxonomy (NCBI): domain Eukaryota; kingdom Metazoa; phylum Chordata; class Mammalia; order Diprotodontia; family Macropodidae; genus Notamacropus; species Notamacropus eugenii. Next base: position 524,792,267 of record NC_092873.1, read on the forward strand.
AAGACATGATGAACATAAATCAATTATTTAATAAGTGCTTACTATGCATCAGGCACTGTGCTCAATGCTGGAGACTCAAAGAAAAAGCAAAACCAGTTTTTGTACTCAAAGAGCAGACATTCTGATGACATACTTACATGGCTATTACTTAAAAAACTATTCTAGAGCTTGCACAGCTCACTTTTCTTTGGGCTTTAATTACATTCCATTTATTTCATTCTCCACTGGACTCTGATCCTGTCTTGCTGGACTTCTTTCTCCACCATGACCCAGCAGCTTTCTCACCCTGGAGGATCACTCTATCCCTGGGGCCCCCTCCTCTGATTGGTCACTTCCACTGTGAGTCAAGGAGACTTCTCAGCAAGTCACATCATCTCAGTGCCCTCAGAAATTCTTTAAGGCAGGAATTCTCAAACTGGAGTCTGTGAATAGATTTCAACAGTTGGGTTTCAATATAATTGGCTCCTTTTCTCCTTCACCTGATTTCAGTCTTCTCTCAGTATGCTCTTGCAATAATATGTATTTTATACATTTAAAAACATTCTGGGAAGGGGTCCCATTGACTTCACCAGATTGCCAAAGTGTCTAGGACACAAAAAGGATTAAGTAATCTTTCTGCAAGACCATGAGGTGAGCAGGTGTGGATCTGATGGTGGAGGGAATTTCCTCACCAGAAGTTTCCCACATCCATGAAGTCATAGGTCCAGGAATAAATGAAAACAGATAAAATGAAAATTAAAACTAAAATCTCTTTAGAAATCAGTGTCCTCTAGATGGCGCTCTGTTGTTATGGGAAAAGCACCAACACCTTTCACCGTGTAGCGGTATTTTTCTTAGAGGTTGGCCAGGCACCCAAGCCACACTCCTCTTTTTATTGGCCCACAATGGCTCTGTAACTTTTTATAGGAGCCTGGGCACTTCTCCTTCGTCAGAAAGATGTTTATTCAGCACTAGCAAAGGTGTACTCCCAAGGACAGGGCCAATAGTTTACCAATTATGCCTGTTGATAAAAATCAAAGGCTTGGGGAAAGCTGGAGGGGTCAACTAGTCCATACCACTGCCTCCAGGCAAGACCACACAGGCACTAGCCAAGGAGACAGGAGATTCTAGCCTCTCTCTCTTTTTTTTTAAGACTTCCAGACATCAGTGTAAATACTGAGAGAGCAGCCCTTAATTTAGACCAGGGATTGCTTTACACATCTTAGAAGCTAAATTCACCTCCCTTCCCTCCCCTGGGGCTGTAGTACGAGAGAGGTTTCCCAGGCTGCTCTCCCCTGTAAACAACCTCTTATTTCCCAACTCTGGGCTGGTATTCAAAGAGAGTAGGGCCTAGAGACACAAAGGGATCAGGCATAGGTCCTCCATGGCTGTTACAGATCAGTTTGTTTCAAATTCAGAAAAGGGAGAAATCAAAACGTTATTCTTTAAGGTTTCAGCATACTCCTTTCTAGCTTCCTTTCTAGCTTTCTAGCTTCCCTTCATGGGTTGCCTTTCCTCGTTAAACTATAAGCTCCCAGCTCCCCTTAAAGTGTTTTCTTCCTGTCCTTTCCCCATTATAATACAAGCTTTTAAAGGTATGGATTGTCTTGCTTATGACTGTATCCCCAGTGCTCAGCATAGTGCAGGATGCACAAAAAACCCTCAACAAATTCTGTCTCTGTCTCTCTCCAAGGTCAACAGACCAGTGGCTGTATTTTCTGCTAACAGATAGAGACCACCACCCATCTCTGTCTATCTCATGCAGCTCTTGTCTATGGCTTTTCATATTTTGTTTTGAGTCATGGGAATATAAATTTAGAACCATATGGGACCTTAGAGGTGATCGACTAGAACCTGCTCATTTTACAGATGAAGAGACACAGGCCCCTTGGGTCTGTGAGTTAGCCAGAGTCCCACACCAAGTTAAACATTGGAGCCAGAGTTCAAATCCTGTTCTTTCTGACTCCAAATCCAACTCACTCTACCCACTAGAGCACAGTGTTTCTCAAAGCACTCACTTATGCATTTGGAGGGGGTTGAGGAGTCCATGATGAGAGAGGCTAAATAACTGTTACCAAATACCACTTCTCCCAACCTTCTATGGGCTGCATATGAAAAAAGAGAGTACCTGGGAGTGTTGGAATAGGCTGTGATTGAAGAGCAGAATCTGGAGGTCGAGAATCTCAGAAGTCATGCCCTAATTCTATGGGAAGTCCTTTGGGTGTGTGGCTGAAGGATGTAGAGATGGAGGTACTCTGGAGCTTGAGGAGCAAAGTGTTCAGAAATTTAGAGGTGGCACTTTCATCTCTCAGGTCCCTTATAGCTTTACACTAAAGAAAGATGTTTGAGTGTCTGCCCTGCTGTTTACTTACAGGGCAGCTAAGTGGGGCCATAGTGCACAGAGCCCTGGACCTGGTGTTGGGATGACTCATCTTCCTGAGTTCAAATCTGGCCTCAGACACTTACTAGCTTTGTGACCCTGGGCAAGTCACTTAAACCTGTTTGCCTGTTTCCTCATCTGTAAAATGAACTGGAGAAGGAAATGGCAAACCACTCCAGTATCCTTGCCAAGAAAACCCCAGATGGGATCATGAACAATTGATCATGACCAAAAAGTATCAAATACATCAGCTGTTTGCTTCCCAATATAACCCTAGGCAAGTCATTTCCCTTCCCTGGGCCTCACTTGGCTTTTCTGTAGTAAAAAAAAAAAAAAAAAAAGCTGACATTTTAACAGAGCTCTAAGGTTGACAAAGCACTTGCTTTATCTCATTTGGTCCTCACAGAACCAGCTCATTGGCATGGGTGCAATTCAAATCATCTCCATTTTACAGACAAAGAGACAGGCTCAGAGGGGGTTAGTGGTCCTGGTTCTCCCAGCTATTGTATTTGAAGTGAAGTGTGAACCTAGATCTTCTAGACTCCAAGGGCAGGGTTCTCTGTATTGTGTGACACCTCCATTTCTGACTAGATGACCTCTACAGAAGCAGGATTCCAGGACTTCTCACTGCATGCTTAGGATCCCTCCTTGCCAAGGGTTTGTAAGGCGTAAGGGCAGGTCCCAGAAGACGCTGATGTGGTAGCTGTCCACAGGCTGTTTCTCTGCTTTGTGTTCTTAGAACACTTGAAAGAAATGCAAACCAGAGAATTCCTGGAAATGTGCAAATGATGGCTGGCAGGCCGGTAAGTTTGAGGGAGAACCTGGATCCAGCCAGGTCGAGGGTTGGGCTCTTCCTTTGCAGTTACTCAAAGAGTAATTTCACCACACAATATGTCTTCCCAATCCTTCTGACTGAATCTTAGGGTTTGGTAATAGTAGATGTAAGGAAAGAGAAAACTTGTATGTCTGCGGATCATTGCCTAGTTAGCCCTCAATCTGTTTGGCAAAAATACTGTCCTTCTGGTGAAATACGTGTATGCTATTTGGAGCCTTGCATAGTGTCACACATTCTTGGTATTCGCCATGTTTTAGAAGCTCTGTCGATATTCTATGAGGTGCAATAGATAGAACGTTGGAGTCAGGAAGATCTGAGTTAGAATCCTACCTCAGATACTTGATAGTCATGTGACCCTGGGGGTGTCACTTAATAGCTTCTCTATGCCTCAGTTTCCTCATCTATAAAATGAAGGAATAGAACTCAATGGCCTCTGAGGTTCTTTCTAAATCTATGATCAGAAGAACCTATGGCCTATATTGACTTATTTTGGTTAAAAAAAAAGGGTTTCTTAGGTAATGGGGCAATGCTACTACCACATAAACAAACAAAGGAAGCAAATTATTTTGCAAGGTAAAGGAGCAGGAATCAAAATCACTTCCATTTGGATAAGGTTTAGACACACTATTTGACCGGCAAAGATCATTTTTGGCCACCTCTACTAGGTGGATTCCAAGAAGTTCCAACCCAGAGTTTGGACCCCTTGGTTTCATTTCATTGTTGTTATAAATTAGATTGATACCTTCAGGATTGGAGGTCAAAGATATAACTAGCAATTTGGAGGCCTGGGACAAGCACCAGAAAATATACTCAGAGCGAGTAGCATGGGAAGTGCCCTCAAACCGAATTAAAAAAAAAATCTACTTTTCAGTCAAGTAAATTCAAAATGGGAGGATGATGGGGAAAAGGGTGGCAGTAGCCAGAGAGACCTTAGGGAGAGACTTCAGGCTTTGGGGCATAAGACCCTCTTCTTGGGATCCAATTTCAGCATGATAACCCCCATGAGCTGATACCTAGGACATGAAGAGGACCCTGTTTGGAAGGCTTCCCCCAAGGGAGGGAGCAGGAATGGGAGGTGCTGCTGGTAGAGGGGCGCAAGATCAAAAGGTGGAAGCTGGGTCTCTGTTTAATCAATCAGCATGTATTTCTTTGGCATCAACCCTTTTCCAGACACTGTTAGAAACAGATGCTGCAGAGACAGAAAAGTTAAATGATCCCTACTTTATAGGAATTTCCATTCTCTTAAGGGAAACAGTCCCCTACCTTAACTATTCTTGCTAACCTCAAGTGGCTCTATAGCTTGAAGGAGTACAAATATTCTTGGTGTCCCATCAATGTGGACCAAGCCTCAGCTACCCAGCCCTAGTTATGCTTTGTTGAAAGATAGCTTTTGCCCAGTCATCTCAGTGTTTCAGGGACTGTCTCCTGGGCTTTACAACATAGAGTCCATATGACCCCCACTGATTCTGGATTGAACAACTATGTTGAAACTGGTTATTTTTGTGACCTAGGATGTCACCTTACTTCAGCTGGGGCCTCAGTTTCCTCATCTGTAGTGAGGAAGTTAGACCAGATCATTTCTGAGGTCTCTTCTAGCTCTCAAACAATGACTCTGATTTCCAGTCCATGAGGGAAAGGCACATATGTGGTGGCCATGCCATGGAGGAGAACTAGGTGGCAGGAAGTCAAAGAGGTTAGGGATTTACCAGAGCTTCCAGAACCATTCCTAAGCTATTAGTAGTTGCTCACTCTACTGGAGAAAATCCCAGCATGCAAAGTCTCCAATCTCCTACTCTCTCAGTGCTGAAGAGATTAAGTGATTTTGTAGAAAAAAGTCTGTCTTTACAGACATTATTCTTCAACCTTGAATTATAAGGTATCAAACAAATAGTCTCTTCTGATGACTGAAGCTCCTGGGAAAGTTCCCGTTATTTTTAAATTCTTGTCCTGTAGATTCTCAGAGCAGAAAGAGGACTTAGAAGCCCACTAGTTCAAACCTGGATGGAAGCAGGCAGGCCTGCTTGAATACCTTCAGCGGACCCAGAACTTATCGTTTTAAATAAGATTTTAATCCCTTTCTATTTGTAGTCAGCTTAGCATAGGCATGGAGCTCAAGGTTGTAAGGATTGAACAAGCAACCCAAAACAAGAGTGTGGCATATGTCGTACTTATTTCTATGTAAACATATTTCATATTTATGTCTTAACATGTGTATATTATCAAATGTATATGTGTGAATATATTGAAACCGAGCATAGCATCTGACATCTAATAGGTGTCATAGATGTTTGTTCAGAGGATTGGAGGAATGAAATGAAATGAGATTGGAAATATAATCAATCAACATTTATTAAATGACTACTCTGCGCCAGAGACTGGGATAATCACTGAAGAAACAAAGATAAAAATGAAACAGAATCTGCTCTCAGTAAGCTTGCATTCTAGAAGGAGAGAATGCATGTATACATAGAAGTACATACAACCTATATTGTGTACATGTATGTACATGCATGTGTGTATACATATAATACAAGGTAAGTGGGAGCGTGCTAGTAGCTGAGTGCATCAAGAGGGGCTTCTTGTAGAGGTGGTATTTGAGCTGAGCTTTGAAGGGATCTAGGGATTTGAAAAGATGGCAGTAAAGGCATTGTAGACATAGGGAACGGCTTATATAAAGAACTGAGACTGAATTCAGAAAACCATTAGTTCCGAGCAGTAAGTAGTCAGTTTTTCCATGAAGGAGAGGAATTTGGAAAATGCTTGGGCAAGTGGATGGAGTGAGATTTTGAAGAGATTCAGATAGCCCTCACAGAAGGTTGTGTTTACTCCTAGAAGCAAGAGAGAGTCACTGGAGGTTACGGAGCAGGGGGAGGAACATAGTTAGACCTATGCTTTAGGCAAATTTCTTTGGTCACTATAAATTGGAGAAGGGACAGACGGGAGCCAGGGAAGTCAAAAAAGAGGTTACCACAGAGTGCAAGTGCGTGTGCCAAGAGCCTTAACCAGGCTGATGGTGCGGGAGCAGAGAAAGAGTGGACAGAGGAGTTTTAGCATCCCTTGTTCCCTTCAAAACTTATCCCAAGCACTACCTTGGACAGGAATCCTTCCAAAATCTTGGTTGCCAGTGCCATCCTTCCCCAAACTACCCCGTACTGATTCTGTATACATTCCATACGTGCGTATTTATTTATATATTTGCATAATGTCTCCCCTGAGAGAATGTAAGTTTCCCAAGAGCCGGGACTATGTCTCGTTTGTCCTTGAATCCCAGGGACAGTGTCTAGGATGCTAGGTATATAAAAAGCACTTAATAAATGCTTTTTTGATTGATGGATTGACATGAGAGATTGAGAAGACTTGAAAACTGGTTATATGTGATACATATGTATGTGTACACATACATGAGTGTATCTATATGTGTGTATATACAAATGTATACATACATGTAGATATTTATTTATAATATTTTATGAACATGGCCAGCTAAATGGTGCAGGGTCTGGGCCTGGAGTCAGGAAGACTTATCTTTCGGAGTTCAACTCTTGCCTCCCTAGCTGTGTGACCCTGGGCAAGTCACTTAACTCTGCCTTAGCTTCCTTATCTGTAAAATGAGCTGGAAAAGGAAACGGCCAATCACTCCAATATCTTTGCCAAGAAAACCCCGAATGACCCCACAAAGAGTTGGACACAACTGAAAATGACTCAATAGCAATTTTATTACATATTAGTTATTATATTTATGTTAATTTACATACGATATAGACCATAGTACAATACATCATTTATTATGTATTATGTATTATACACACACTCATATATGTATGGGTGCATTTGTGTGTGTATGTATATATGTATATGCATGTGTGTGTGCGTGTATGTGAGTGGGGGAAGAGAGAGAGAGAGAGAGAGAGGGAGAAGAGTTAGTGGTGACTCCAGACTGAGAAGCTAAGTGCCTGAAAAGATGGCAGTATCCTTGACAAAACCAGGAAAATTCAGAAAACAGTTGTTTTTGTTTTTATCAAGTCCAGATGTTCATCTTGGAACGTGGATCAACAATTTCTAATATTTAATTCAACCAACCCTAAAAAAGCACCTACTGTGGCAATGAAGCAGGATGATTCTGATGCCTTTTCCAAAGGACAACTCTCCCCATAAATTGAGATAATAATTATCCTGCCCACTCCCCTGCCTCTGTTACTCACAAATCTGTTGTCCAATAAAATTTCCCTGCTTTGAATTCAACAGTTCCTCATTGGATATTCTTTCAGTGTCCATTCATTACCCTACTCTTGGCTATGCAACAACTTGTCTATTTCTTCTAAAACTGAACACATGGAACTTGTGCAACCTTCTAAATGGTATCTAAGAAGTCCCAATTGGACATTTTGCGAATAGGGATGGGATCCGTGATTTCACTGGGAACTTCCACGTGAGGAAATTCTATCTATCAATGCACAATGTCATCTCCTTCACATCTTCATCTAGAAAGTCGCCTAGAGAACTGAGAGCTTATGTGACCTGTCCAATGTCAACAGGCAACCTAAATGAGACCATAACCCAGGTCATCGTGGCTATTTCTCTCACCACCACACAGTGTTGCCTCATTCACTTACACACTCCTATTTATTGTTTGTTAAGCATCATAAACATTTATTAATGCAGCCCAACACTGCAGTCTTCTCAGTGGCCATGTCACACTCCTGACTCCTATTGATTTTGCAGCCTGCTAAAACCCTCAAGTCTTTTTTCACATGAGACACTGTCTGGATGTGTCTTCCTCGTCCTGAAATTATGCAATTGATTTTTTGAACCAAAATGTATCACCTCACATTTGATCCTTGAGATCATCACGCTCTGTAGAATCAGCTCACATTTCAGCTTCCCCAGATCTGGGATTTCAGTTCGATCATTTCACACATCATCTACCCTTCCCAGCTTCATAGCATGGGCCAGTTTGATGTCATTTATCTTAGGGTTTCATCCATGCTATTGATAAAAATGTTGAAAAGAACCAAGGACTGAGCCCTGTGGTACTTGAGAGTTGGGTGACGCTGGAGCACGTTGTCCTCCATGTGTTGTCAATTAACGTGCTTTGTTGCTGGTCATTCAATTGCTCCTGAATTCAGCAGCTGTGACTGATGGCACTACACAGTTCTCTTTTTCTTTTTTTCTAAAAAGGTATCATGAGAGAACTTGTAAAAAGCCTTCAGATACACAGTATTGTGCTGATCTATCAAACCCGCCCCCAAAGAAAACAAGTTTAGTTTGGCACAATTTGTGGAATCAAAGAATATCAAAGTTGTAAAGAACCTAAGAGCCTGTCTATACCAACCCAGCCCTGCAGACGAATCCTTCCAGAACCTACCTGGCAGCCTTGGCATAAAGAGCTCCAATGAAGGGGCATGAGCACCTTCCAAAGAGATCCCATTCCACTTTGGCTTAGCACTAATTGTTGGTAAGTTTGTCCTTACCACTAGGCTACGTATGTCTCCTTGAAGCTTCTACCCATCATTCCAAGTTCACTGGGATCCTCTGGTGCCAAGTGAACAAATCTGTTGTCCCTGCCAAGGGGAAGTCCTGGGAGTACCTGCAGGCAGGAGCTATCATTAGCTATTGTCTTTGATTTTTATTCCGAAGGATCAACATCTTTAATTCCTTCAAGTCACCCTTATTTGGCATGATCTCAAGCCCTTCCCCCATTCTGACTGCATTTCTCTGAATATTCTCCAGCTTATTAATTGTTTAGTCTGGACCTGTGACTTCCTTGGTATAGGGAACTCCAGGTAAGGAAATCCCCTCTAACAATCTGTTCAGTCCTTTGAGTCATGTTTGACTCTCAGCCATCCCATTACAGGTTTTCTCAGCAGAAATGCTGGAGAGGTTTGCCATTTCCTTGTAGTTCACTTTACAGATGAGGAAACTGAGGCAAACAGAGTTAAGTGACTTGCACAGGGTCACCCAATGTCTGAGGCTGTATTTGAATGCAGGTCTTCCTGATTCCAGGTCCAGCACTCTATCTTCTGTACCACAGACCTGTCCCCTCTAATAATGCAAACCAGCAACTTGTGTGTAAAATATAGTCTTAAGGAGTTCCCTGGTGGCATTGAGAGGTTGAATCATTTAGCTAGGGACACAGTTAATATATTTCTTGAGGCCACTTCCCTAGCTACACTATCTCTTAACTTAGACAAGTCTTTCCCAAAGTGTTGTGCATAAGTGAATCCATGTTAGAGTTTAGTGTTCACTGCTTTCTTGTGGAATGCTCATAAGTATCCATTTAATAATCAGTTTATAGTTTTACCTATGCCCACATCAAGATTACTAATCTGTGACTTGGGAGATTTGGGAATTTGGGAAATCCAACCTCTGATCTGTGATTTGGGAATCTGGGAATTGGATTCAAAACCTACTTTGGACACTCAACTGTGTGAACAAACTATGTGAACTGTGTGCCAAGTCATTTCACTGTTGCAGGTCTCAGTTTTCTTATCTGTAAAATGAGAGAGTTTTCACCAGAAGACCTCTGGAGTCCTTTCCAGCCCAAAATCTATGATCCTTTGTTCTCCTTTTCCCTGGGGGGAAAAGGTAAAATCTCAGAACCACAAAATTTGAGAGAAGGAAGGTCCCCCATCAAATCCATTCATGAAAAGTACCACTTCAACAACGTACCTGACAAGGGATCATCCATATTCTGCTTGAAATACTCAGTGACAGGAAATCAATGTGGACAAATTCCAGGGAAGCAGATATTGGGTTGCTGTATGTAAAAACTCCCTAAGAGGTCACTTTCCAAAAAGCAGAGTGCTGCCTTGGGCAAGAAGAGTACTGCTGATTTCTAACACTTGGCAAAAAAGCATGACTACATGTGGTAATTGTACTTCTGGTGATTAACAGGGGCAGAAATGTGACTCCAGAAAGAGTCTAGAAAATATTGCCAAAGACTATGAAGTCTTGTGTAAGACACCACAGACCTTAAGGGCATAGGTAGTGTTCTTGTCACTGCTGTTCATTGAAGGAAAGCAACCAACCAAGACAAACACATTTGGAAAGTGAGCAGTTGGTTAAGCAGATAGAGTCTGAGAAAGAGATTTAGATTTCTGAAATATGGATGAAAATGTAAGGATGACAGACTCTTGGATAAGAAAGTAGTGCCCCTATCAAGGACTAGTAAGAATGCATTTGCTTTGTGCCTTGCAAATCTAATCAAAAGGACTTAAAACTGAAAAGGAAGGGGAAAGGAGACATTACCTATGTATAACCACCATAACCAATGTAGAGAAAAAGGATAACAATTTAGATGCCTAGAGCAGTTAATTTGTAACAAAATCCATGAAAGGAGCCAGTGGGTGAACCCATGATTTCAAAGGTCTATGCATGAATGCACAGTTAGGTGGCAAGTGTGAGAAATCAGAAGTCCTAGTGCCAGGAGGCTAATTTGACCTCAGAGTATTAACCATAACTTGGTGAGATGACACCCAGGGCTACAGTATGCCTCTGGAGTCTATTTAAAAGGACTGGAAGGCTTTTCTGAATCTACCAGTAGTCATACTATGTCCTTTAGAGATTGGTGTTCGCTTGTGTGGTCATATCACTCACTGAAATATCTGATCTTGCTCTGGGCCTTAAGAAACGAGGGAGGGAGTAAGGGAGAAAGAGAGAGAGAGAGAGAGAGAGAGAGAGAGCACAACTTCTGACAATCCTTGAATTGGAGAGAAATTATAGATTCAAACCTAGAAAGGACCTTGGGAGGTTATTGAGTACAATCCTTCATTTTACAGATGAGGTGACTAAAGCAGACAGAGTTGAAATGACTAATGACTTCTCCAGGATCACTCAGTTAGCTGGTAAGTGCTGGAGGCAGGATTTGAATACAGATAGTCCAGAATCCACATCCAGCCCTCTCAGCACTGCAGTGCCCCATAGCTGCCTCAACCAAGATATCAGAAGTCCTATGATAGGGTGATAGGGATGCTATCTATATGTAGGTTTGAACCTTCTTCTCATTTCTGTCATCCTTTCTCTGACCTTGTCATTGGAATTTGTGAGAGAGAAGAGAGATGGATCTGACCAAGTGGCTGGAATCGACATAACGAAGGGAGGATACCATGACCAGTGCCTGCCCAAAGCAGTGCTAAGAGGGGTGGTTCAGATAGATTTACACAGCATGCTTATCAAATCTGCAGATGATACAAACCTGGGAGGGGTAAATAACATAACAGGTAGAAGATTCTAACTTGTAAAAGGTTAGAAATTGGGCATAATTAAATAAGGTGAGATTTAATAAGGATAAAAAAATCTAGCACTTAGGTTCAAAAAATCATCTTCATCAATAACTATAAGATGAAACACCAATGGTTACATAACAGTTTATCTGGAAAAGATTCCAGGGGACGAATGGAGATTCTGAAGTCTGAAACTGACATTGAACTCTGGCTCCCTTAGTAACTATGAGATTTTGAAATAAAGCTAAAAAAAGAAAAGTCTTTTTCTAAGGAAAGAGGTTTTAGAAAGTAGTTGGTTTTTAATAAAAACTGACAGGGGTTTTTCTGTCTCTAATGTTTGGTGTTAATAGGATTTTTTTTCTTCAATAAATTGAGACAAAAGGCCAAAGTTTGATCCAAACAGGAATACATCATCACCATTCATTCCAAGCTGTTCAATTCAGTTTAGCCATGGGAAAGACTGGGTCCGTTCTTCAGGATTCTGTCCAAGTGTTTATCCTTGACAAAATGAACACACTCAAGCAAACACTTTAAGATAAATTGATTCCTTCAGCCAGTCTGCAACTGCTCTTACACAAAATCTTTACATTCAGTCTTAGCTCTGAGTCAATCTTATTGCTTAAGAAACCCACCAAGGCCTTCAATTCAAAAAGGGATGAAGAAGCCTCAGTACTCTTTGAAATATAAAATATTTGTAGATATTGCTAGTAAGAAATGAAATTATCAGTTTGGGTTAGGTGAAGTCTAAAATGGTAGGGCAAATAGGCAAATGTCTAGATACAAGAGGAAGGCCATTAGGTATGAACAGAAGAAGACCAAGAACAGAATTTTCCTTAATTTACAGTAAGAAGCAACTGACTGGACAGGAAGAGACACAATGGATGGTGTCAGATTCCTATATGCCAATGTTTTTAGTATAGGTAATTAGTAAAATGTCCAGGGGATTTTTACATGAGGAGGTGAATAAGAAGCCAGAAAAATCACCAAGAGCTAACGAAGTGAGTCTTACAACAGGAATATAAGAATAGGAAGGTATCCTTTGGTCAGAAGAGCTGATTTGATCTGACAAGTGGGGTGGCAGGCCAGCAAGGCATTCATAGAATCATAATAAAATTTCAAATATTCAGACAGTCATAGAATGGCAGAGTTTGAACAGATCTTAAAGGCCCTCTGTCCCAAATACTACCGAAATCATAAATCCTATCTCTCTCTTCTCCATGACATATTTGTCTGTATTGCTAAATATGGAGCCATGTCACTTAGCCCCTTGGGCTTCCATTTCCCCACCTGTAAAGTAAGAGAGTGCAATCTGCCAATCACTGGAGACTGTTTGAGCTCTAATGCATCATTCCAGTCTTCATCTGGATTTTCTTGATTGCCCGGGACCTGCTCATCCTTCCTAAGATGCGGCACTCTGAGCTGAACATGGAGTTCTAGATGTGGTCTAGCCAGAGAAGTGGACAGAAAAATCTTCCCTCCCTCACCCAGAATGTCATCCTCCTATTGATGCAGCCAAAGATCAATTTAGCCCTACCACATCAACACTGTGGGTGTTCAGTGTTCATAGCTCATATTACACCCACCTCTGCAAAGTATTTGCAAGGGAAGAATCCTCAAATGATCATGTATTTAGGGCTGGAAAAGACCTTAGACACCATCAAGTCTGACCCCTCATATATCTGAGTGCCAGAGGTGTGAAATAACAGGGTCACATAGATTGTAAATGGCAGAGCCAGGATTTGAACCTCTATGCTCTGTCTCCAAAGCCATCACCTCTTTCCACTGAGCTTGACTGTCAATGGAGTTAAAGAAAAATAAAAAGACCAAGCAAATCAGGAACTATTTTTTTAACCTCTAAGATCAAAAGCTATGGGATTTCTATGGCATGGCTGGATTGGGAGGTGGTGACTTCTTTCTCTTTGGAGGTCTTTAAGCACAGCCTGGGTATCTACTTCTGAGGTGTGTTATAGAAGAAATATTCATTCATGTACAGGTTTGGTCAGATGCCCACTGAAGTCCCCTCTAATAAACTCTGCGATTGTGGGATATTGCTCTTTATGAGCAATATTGTTCAGTGGAAAGAATTCGGGATTTGTATTCAGGGGTCCTGAAGCTGAATCCTGGTTCTGTCTCTTTAAACTTACATGACTTTGTACAAATCACTTCTCTCAAGATCTCAGTTTACTCATGTGTAAAATTTGAGATAGCCTGTAAGGCTCCTTTGACCTCTAAATCTATGATCCTATGAAATTATGAAGACCTGGGCATCATGGTTGAATCTTTACCAAGTACTTTGCACTTACTGACCCCTGGGGTCATTTTCCTTAACCTTGATGCTTCAAGGTTACATATAGCTGTAAATACAAAAAGGCAGAATTAGAATTCCCCAGGGCCATGAGTGCTGGAAAGTTTTTAGCCTCCCAGATAATGACTGATTACCAGCCAGGTAAAAGCATTGATCAGGGAGAACTAGATGCATTAAAGAAAGAACTGCAATTTACAAAGGGTCCAGTCTACATCTGGAGTAAGAGTAAAATTAAGCTTGATGGATGGTAATAATGTCAGTGTCTTGCCAAGCTGGCCTCTCTATCATTCAGAAAATGAAGGAACCAGTCTTTGATGCTCTCTGAGCTCTAAGTTCCTTTCTAGCATTCTCCCATCTTCCAAGGTCCCTTTAAGATCTTAAATGTAAATTTGCTGTACAGAAAAAAAACAATTTCCTAATAACTGGAACTAGCCCCAAATGAAATGAGTGGGACTACCTCATGAGGTAGCAGGTTGTCCCTCCCTGAGTCTTCAGGGAGAAGCTGGATGTCTACTTGTTGGGTGTATTGTAGAAGGAATTCTACTTAAGTTATGAGTCGTACAAATTGACTTTCAAGGTCCTTTCTAGTTAACATTCTGTGATTCTGTCTTTCACATCATTCTCTAAACTTGCCCCCATCTTTTTCTCACTCTTTGGATGTGCTCTCATGGCACCCTAGCTTTTCCCTTTACATTTCCCACCTAAATTGAGTTCAGTTTAATTCACATAGCATTCATTAACTTCATGCTATGGGCTAAGCACTCTGGGAGGAGATGATATTCAAAGCCAAAAGGGAGAATCAGTCCATCACCTCAAGGAACCTACATTCTGCCTTGGGAAATCCAATGTCAACTGTCTATCATTGATGATTAAGCTCTTGTCTCCTCCTTCTACTCTTATCTATTCTCAACTGAAGGTGAATTCTTCATTCACTCTGCCAAAGAGAAGTCTGTGATTCTAGTTTCTTCACAGACCACCCCCTTTTTGGTGATTACACTAACAGAGCCCTCTCACACCCCCAGGATCACCCACCCCTGTTGGTACACTTAGACCATGATGATCACAAAATAAGGCCTGAACCCTTTGAGAAACCCAGATGACAAAACAAATCTGACCTGAGTCAGGAGCGGATAAGTCTGACCCTTGAAAGGACCCATCATATTCATAGCTTATTATGAAGCACATTACATTTTACAAAGCACTTTTTGATCACAATAACCCTGAGAAATAGGAAGTACAATTTATCTCCTATTTACAGATGAGCAAAATTCATTCAACTGACTCGTACAAGGTTTCAAAGCTCCCTCACAGCTTTGATCTAGGATTCCCATGATCTCCAAGAGAGGACATACTCAATAGCGTCACTGGGAGCAGTGTCATTGAAATGGGGCTGATACTACCCTGTCTAGCCTTCTGGGTCCTCTATAAAGGAGGGGAAGGGACATGAAAAGTTTAATACGGGTACTTCTTCAGCAGAATAGAAGTCACTATAGCACCCAATTCTCCTTCCTACTCAGTTTAATTTTGCTTCATTTCTTTCATTCTTTTCATACCTCTTATTGCACCGATGATTTCAATGCAATTCCAACTGCCTTTTTCAGGCACCAAAATGTCTAGTTATGGCTATGTTATTTCTTGACTCACCAGGATCATCCGGGGAGGGGGGTGGTGGTGGTGGTTATTCACAGGAGCACATCTCTCACTGGTTCTTGTCCCACCTTCCACCTTTTGCTGAGATGCACATGCTAGAGTGACAAACTGCTACCTTATTCCTCCTTCCATTTCTAGACACTTCTCACTCTCTTTGCTGTTCTTCTGAGTTGTACATGCTTCCGTGGTACAGATGGTTATTTCCTTGGACAGATGTTTTAGCAGAGAGAGACAGCTGAAGGCAACCGACTTTTCTTTGCTCATTTAAATTCTTTCCTTTGTGAATAATATTTTTTTCCCGTTGAAAGATCCATCTGCATATGCTTAGTCTAACATGCTCCCCTCACATATTATTAATTTGTACTAAGTATCTATGAGTGCTGAACTTCTATCAACCTTTGTTTTCAGAGAGGAAGTGAGATAGAGCAGCAAGGGCATCAGACTTGGAAGTTCAGAGGCATCTGAGTTTGAAAAAAAAGGAAAAGCTGTCTATCCTTCTTGCCTTTCTTTCCTCACTTCTGCTTTTGTTCCTCATTTCTCATATTTTTGATATATGCCTTCACACCTCCTCAAGTAAGTGAAATTGCTTCCTCCAAAGTTAACAATAGTCTTTTAAAAATCATTGATGCCTTTTGTTTACACATTACCTACATTTCCCAATTTACCTCTTTCCTCTCAGAAAGTGATCCCTTATAACAAAGAATAAAACAAACAAACAAAAAAACAGTTCAGCAAAATGGAAATGGTTGGTGTTATATATAGCACTCCACACCCATGGTTCCTCACCTCTCCAAAAAAAAAAAAAAAGTTTGTGTATGTCTTGTGTTGGGGGAAGCTAGGAGAAGGTAGATTTGGAGTTGGAAAAGACTTTGGAGACCATCTAGTATACCCACACCTTAATTTAGAAATGAGGACCTGACTTACAGAGAGGTTAAGTTCATAGGGACATTTGAGATTAGGATCTAGCTCCTTAGACTCCAAATCAGCAAGTTTTCAATTTCTCAAGCCTTGGTGAAGTGAAAAGAGCCAGAGTATCTGAATTCAAATCTTGGATCTTCTGCTGACTACACGTGTGACCTTGGGCATTTAATGTCTCTGGGATTCAATTTCCTCAGTTGCAAATGCCCTAGAAAACATCAAAGATCCCTTCCAGCTCTAAATCTATGAACCCATAATTCCTTAGGGCCAGTCTTCATCATCAGAATGTCAGATTTGTTAGAATTTGTGTCATTTGTTTTGCTACAGTTCTCTTCATTTTCATTGCTGAAGTCATTGTGGATAATGTACATTAGCTTACTTCACTTTGCATCAGTTTACATAAATCTTCGCATGCTTCTCTGAATTCATCATTTCTTATGGCACATAAATACTCCATGCCATTCATGTACCAAAGCTTGTTTATGTATTTCCAAATGATAGGCACTTCCAATCTACCATTCCAGTCTTATTATCTGTTACTTCCCATAATACACTCTAGTCTTCTTTCTGTTTCACACACATGACATTTCATCAGTCTGTGTCCCATTTCCACATAATCTACTACTATGTTCCCAATACTGTTACACATTGGGAATACAAACACCTCAAATGAAACAATCCTTTCCTGCAAGGAGCTCATGTTCTTTTGGGAGGCTACATGTATGCGTGTGTATATGTATATGTGTATATATACAGCAGATACAAATAAATTCAAAGTAATTTTGACATAAGTCAATCAATCGGTCAATTGGCATTTATTAAGCACCTACTATGTGTATGGCAATGTACTAAGCACTGGGGACACAAAGAATGGCAAGAGATGGTCCCTGCCCTCAAAGAAGCTCACAGTTAAATGGGGAGACACCATGTAAATAGTAAAAAATAGTAAAAAAAAATCTCTACAGGTTAGATTGGGGGTGGTCTTAGAGGGAAGGCAGTAAGATTCAGTAGAAGCAGGAAAGATTTCTTGCAGAAGGTTCAACTTTAGCTGAAACTTGAAGGAAACCAGGGAAGTTAGGAGAGAGATGAATAAGGAGGGCATTCCAGAAATAGGTTTAGAGAGAAAAGAAAGGTTTCATGTGCTTTGCAAGAAATCAGGAATTATAAAAGCAGGGATTAGGAAGGAAACATTTCAGATATGGGATACTAAAAGAATTTCACACAGAATAGGGAACAGAATTGTTAAGTGAGTGGCCAATAGACACAGAGCTAGTAACTGTTATGGGGAGGACTCAAATCAGTCAGTAAATCAATTCAAAATAATTTGTTGATTGCTTACAAAATGTCAGGTACTAGTGTCCTAGAAACTGGGGTTACAAAGACAAAAATGAAAAAAATCTCCATGCTCTAGATGTTCCCCTAGGTGTTCCTCAAGGTTCTGTCCTTCTGTTCTAACTCTACACTATGTCTTTTGTTGATACGATCAGTTCCTATGAATACCATTATGATCTCTATGCAGATGGCTTTCAGATATAGTTGTCCAACCCTAACCTCCAATCTTGCATCTCCAACATGAGATATTAAATATCTCAAATCGTATGTCTTGTAGCCATCTTAAACTCAACATATCCAAAGCTGACTTCATTCTCTTCCCCTCCCTACCTGTAAAGGTGAATTCTTCATTGGAAACTCTCCTGTCTTACTAACTTCCATGTTACTGAAAAGGCTACTTATGCTCCTTCCAACCATCCAGGCTCACAACCTAGTCAATGTTCTCAGCTTCTCATACTCTTACCTCCTACATTCAATCTGTTGCCAAGACCTGTTGTTTCTGCCTTTATAATATCTTCCATATATGTCCCTTCTTTCCTCTGACACTGTCACCACCTGGTTCAGGACCTCATTACCTCAAACTTGGGCTAAATGCAATAGCTTTCTGGTTGGGTTCCCTGCCTCAAATCTCTATGTACTCCAGTCTATCCTGTCAAACTGATCTTCCTAAAGTGAAGGTATAGACATACAGCAGTCTCCTCCTTAGCCATTCAAAAAGCTCCAGTGGCTTTCTCTCACTTTTAGGATCAAATATAAAATCCTCTGTTTGGCTTTTAAAGCCTCCATAATGGGATTCCTTGCTTCCTTTCCAGACTTCTTGTACCTTACTCCCCTCTGATACTCTGTGATCCACTGACCCTGACCTCCTTGTTTATCCTTCATCTTCAGATTGCATTTTCACTTGTTGTCCCCTTATGCCTGGAATTCTTTCCCTCCTCATCTCTGTCTCCTGGCTTCCCTGGATTACTTTAAGTCTCATTTCAAGTCCCACTTCCTGCAAGAAGCCTTTGCCAGTTCTTCTCAATCTTAGTCCCTTCCTTCTGTGAATACTCCTGACTTATCCTGTATGTATCTTGTGGGTACATAGTTGTTGCAAGCTGTTCCTCCATTAGACTGAGTCCTCTTTGAGAGCAGGGATTGTCTTTTGCTTTTCTTTATATCCCCAATACTTAGCTCAGTGCCTGAAACATAATAGGTGCTTAATAAATGCTAGGTAACTGACATATTCATGCATCCAGCAATCTATCAACAAGCATTTATCAAGCACCTTCTATATAGTAGACTCTATTATCACTAGAGATACACAGGCAAAAACTATACAGTATTTGTCCTCAAAGACCTTCCATTCTATTGGGAAAGAAAACATGTACTTCCATAAGCATATGCAAAATGTATATTAATTAAATGCAAGACTTTTCTGGTGTCAGCATATACTTAAAGAAATGATTACTTCTATGTGAAGGGTACTTAGGACGAAGATGAAAAATATGTTGGAAAATAAGGATGAGCTGAAACACTTCTTTACAAGAGCACTCATGGAGTCAACTCAATTTAACCACATCTACTATGTGCAAAATATTCTGCTAGGCACCGAGGACATAACCCCTACAAGTGGCTTACATTCTACTACTGAAAGGACAATAAATACACAGGAAATGAAAAAACAAAAGAAGGACAAAGGAACATTTCTATTAAGAGTTATGTTCATCATGAGAAAGAGTAAGGATCAAACATAGTGGACCCCAACTCCACAATCCCCAATGTGTTAAACAATTTGAAATGGTTCTTAAGCAGATGAGATCTAGAAGAGCTAATGAACTAAATCAACTGGACAAGAACTGAGAGATGATTTTGCCAAATAGCCTGGGGAAAGGCAGCTCTCTGGAGAATGGGAAGCAATTATGAATGATGGTATTAGCCTCCAATCACAACAGAGAATATATCATTAACTACACACATATATGCCTTCTTTATCATCTGTATAATATTTCTATCAGAATGGTCCACACATCCATGAATGGCAAATATCCTTGGTAAAAATATGAGAACAAAATTGACATGTTTTTGCAAACGATTCTCTGTAGCTGAACACGTCTTTATGGTCACACAATTGATTGAAAAGTGTCAAGAATAAACTGGGATTTTTTTTTTTGGTTGTTGATTATCAACTCTCCTCCCCAAATTAATTGATTTTGAAAAAGCAAGCACACATTGAAAGGCTTTCCAACAAGCACTCCATCATGGAAATGTTAATATCATGAAAAGATTTCTTGATAAATTCAATCACAGTGATCATTCCACAACCCTCTGATCATTAAAATGAGGTACACAAGCATTAATTAACTACCTACTAGATCAGACACTGTGGTAGGTACTGGGGATACAAAAGCAAAAATGAAATTGCCCCTACCAAAAATGAGCTTATAGTCTACTAGAAGCTAATTGGAAGAAATGAAAGGTTTCATGAGGGGCAGGTAGGTGGCATAGTGAATAGAGTGCTGGGATGAAGTCAGAAAGACTCATCTCCCTGAGTTCAAATCTGGCCTCCAACATTTATTAGCTGTGTGACTCTGGGCAAGACTGCTTAACCTTGTTGTCTCAGTTTCTTCATCTGTGAAATGAGCTGGAAAAGGAAATGACAAACCATTCTAGTATCTCTGCCAAGAAAACTCCAAATACAGTCACAAAGAATCAGACATAACTTAAAAATAACTGAACAGTAACAAAGGTTCCATGAAGGACATACTGTGTAAAGTTCAAATGGAAGATGAATTTCCCATAAATAGTGAGGTTATCCATATGCTTGACTTTGTGAAAGACCAATTTCATTCCTTCAATACTAAGGGAATTCTGAAGAGGCAAAGATCTTTTATGACTAGGGCCAGGGTTCTTAAATGAGGATCCCCAGATAGATTTTAGGGAGTTCATAAACTTGGATGGGAAAAAATACATCTTCATTTTCATTAACCTTTGGATTACTTTGTAATCATATGTGTGTGTTCGTCCTTCATTGCTGAAGAAGACCATGTAATCAGAGAAATGATAACATGACGACTTTGTTTTGAGTGAGGGAGGGCTGTGCAGGTCACCAGTCTCACTTATCTTCCAGAGCCATTTGAATCCAGTTACTAGATATTCATCAGGATGACTGGAGATGATCCAGCATAAGGCAATTGGGGTTAAGTGACTTGCCCAAGGTCACACAGCTAATGAGTGTCAAGTGTCTGAGGGGAGATTTGAACTCAGGTCCTTCTGACTCCTGTACTGGTGCTCTATCCACTGCACCACCTAGCTGTCAATATGTATGTATCATATGTATCTTATGCATTTAACAACCTTATCCTGAGAAAAGAATCATAGCCTTCTTCAGGTTGCCAAAAAAAATCTTACAGCCCCCCAAAAGATGATAAATCTCTGGATTACAGGACTTGGCAAAGTGTGAGGGAGGAGGAGAGGAGGGTATTCTAGGTGGGAAAGCTGCTCAGTTTCCAAGAAGGCAACTTCTATATTGCTGAGTTGGGCTTCCTTCTTTGACTGCAGAATTTACAAAGAAATGCTTGTCAAAGCCTCATTAATGCCTTAGTTTATTATGACTATCATCTCTTGAAAGAGGAAATGAATTATTGAGCAGAGGCTTATTATCATAAAAGACATCTGTCAAACTCAATTACTCCTGAGGGTTCAGACACCAATTCCTGCCTTCTGAGTTAGGAAGCATCCCCACATGACCCAGAATCACAATGTCCCTTCTCTAGGAGAGGCCATGAGATTCATCCTGATGGTCTCCCTGGACCCTAACCCCACTCAGTTGTGCAAGTTCAATGTCAGAGAGATCGTGTTGTAATACTCAACGTGTCAGAGATAACCCTCACCTGTTCCCTTTGTCAGAGTGGGCTTCTTCAAGATCTGGCCCTCCTGTGATATTGAGGAAGGCTAGCACTACCTTAGCAAGGATCATAACTGGAGTCCAAAAGTGGTTGTGGTTGTGTAGAATGTAAGATCCTTGAGGACAGGGGCTGTTTCATCTTTGTCATTGTATCCTCCTGCATCCAAGATAGTAACTAGTACAGGTGTTTAATAAATGATGGTCAAATTGGAGTAAATTTTGGGGAAAAAAATCACAACACCCTGGAATTAAGAGAGGCCCCCATCTAACCCACACCTGGACAAAGATTCCCTACACAACACATATCCAGTGACCACTAAATCTTTCCTCAAAGACCTTCAGTGAGGAGTTGCCCCTACCTGCCAGAATAGTCCTCATAGCTAGGAAACTCCAAATCTTAGGATCATAGATTTTGAACTGTAAGGGGCTTCTGAGATCAAGCTCAACACCCTCATTTTACAGATGAGGAGACTGAGGAATGAAGAACTTAAAAGTCTTGCCCATGGACACACAGATGATAGGAATATAATTTCAGAGCTAGAAGGAAGGACCCTTAAATGTCATTTACTCGAGCACCCTCACTCTATAGTGTAATTGAAGTTTGTTGAAAGTGTAGGTCAGTTAAAATGGTTGGGGTTGCCTGGAGACCTGATTTTGGGAAATAGGACTGACCCAAGTGTGGACATTCTGCTTTGGCCTACCACGTGTTTGGGAAGAGTCTTTTCCCATTAACTGCATAACCCAAACTGTCTAAATCTTTAAAACTACCCATACTTTTCTTGCATTTGTATCCAAGGGTGAAGTACTCCATTTATAGAAGGTGAGCAGCATGGGGAGGGCAAATGGTCATCTCCCCTCTTTAAGCTAAGTGGTCCTAAAAATGTTTCTTTTTTTCCTTCCAGCTCTGCAACTATATGAGGTCCCTCTTACTTCTGGGGCGTTGTGATTCTTTCCCCACAATTTACTCCAATTTGACCATCATTTAGTAATCACTTGTACTAGACACTACTATGGACATTGAAATTTTTCCCTTCCTCAAGGGCCTGATCTGCATCTGCTGTTCCACCTGATTTCAAGTCTAAGGAACAATGTGCCTCTTCCAGGTTCCGGTTCAATTGTCATTTCAGATTCTAAAAGGCTCTATCTCAAAGGGAAGATGAAACAAGTAGGAGTATACGCATCCAGGGCAGAGATTTGCCTTAGGAGGTAATAAGCTCAAAACTTAGAGCTACGTGGGAGGAAGCTCAGAGTCACCCTTGCAGTTTGGGGATGGCAAGAAAAGACCTAAGGGATAGAGATCAGATTTTTAATATGGACATCACTTCCATGACCCAGAAGACAAACGCAATACTTTTTGTCACTATACAGAACAATCCCCTGTGTCATCATGGGAGACAAGCAAGCAACCATATAATTGCTCTGGAGTGGTTGTCCAAAAGCAGGCTCATAACAAGCTCACCTTTATTTTATTGGAATGCAAACTATGAGTGCTCCAGAGGGAGGGGGAGAATACACATATAATGTACAAAGCATAACTCAATGGAAGTGTCAACAACGAATAAAATGGGCAACTAAACATTTTCTCTGATTTTCTTGACCTTTCAAACCTCTCTAAAATAAGACTTACCTATAAGAGATAAAGCAATTCCAGCTGTCTCCAAAATGACAATTCAATGAAATAACAACAGAGAAGGCTATTGATTTCTAGCCCCTAACACAGTTGCTGAGCATTTGCTCCTAGTGAATCCAGAGAAAGATATGTGGCATAGTAGATAGAGCACTGGGCCTGGATTCAAAAAGAAGGATTTGAACTCAGGTCTTCCTGACCAGCATTTTAACAAATGCACCATCTAACTGCTCTAAAATGTTATGAAAAGTCATTTTATGAAAGCCAAACACATACAACAGAATCCAACTGTACACCACTACCCATTCCCAGTGTTGAGGAATCAGGCAGCAGTTTTTCAGGGAATAAATGCAACACAGTAGGGCAACACTATGCAACAAAAGAGCTCAGTTGGGGAACTGAGCAACAGAGAGCACTACCACCATAAAAAGGGAGAGAGTCTGAAAGTGAGCAATAGAAAAATAAAGAAAAAATGCAGAAATTACTAAAGATCTCAGGAGGAAAAAAAAAACACAAAGTATGTAAACATAAACAGATAAACATACAGGGAAGATATTAACAGATAACATATCTCCTGGATCAGGGGGAAAAACCCCCAAATCTATGATTAAATATTTCAAGACAAAAGAAAATTAGCACCTCATGAGGTAGAAGATCTTTTGGATTCCTCTAAAAGTATGGGAGTGTATCAGGGTACTCTTGAATAATTTAAAAGACAAATAAGGATAGTGAAAGTAAAATTTATGGCCTACACAGTAGAAATAATTAGGCATAATTTCATGGCAGAAAAACTCACCAAACGAACAAAAGGTAGAATAATTGTTTTGAAATACATATACATGAAGAAAAAGAGATGCAAAAAGCAAAAATATTAAAAAGAAAACACGAACTCCATACAACCAAAGCATATTAATATTGAAAGGAGAATGTATAGAGCCAATTTAAAGATCACAAATCTTCTAGAAGAAAATGTCAAGTTCAAAAATCTGAAAAATACAAGAAATATACAAGAAAACTGCCCAGAATATATGAATAAAGGCATAAAAGTGCCAGTCAAAATAATCCACAGATCACCTCCAGGAAACTTGGAAACTCCAGGATAAATCGTGATTAAAATGGATAATTCCACTAATAAATAACAAATTCTATTAGCAATCAGGAAAAATGCTTTCAAATATAAAGGAAAAGAAATTCAAACATAAGACTATTTTTCCTCCACCAGAAACTTCAGGAAATTGGTCTCAAAAGTGCTCAAGATTCAATTCAAGGTGGCATACTCTTGAATTTGACCCCAATGATTAATGCAAAAAGGTGGATATTCAATAAAAAAGTGGTGTTTGAAACATTCCTAAAGAGAAAATCAGTCTTGAATAAATTATTTTCTTCTCAAACATCCCATCCAACAGAGATTCAAGAAGAAAATGTGGAGAAACAGGCCTGAAATATCATGAACTAAATCTCATAACATCTTTTCTTACAGGTGAATCATTGTTTTTTATGGAATAAATTACAGAATGGGACAGTGCATAAACAGGGGAAAGGGAGGAAAAAGATAGAGGAGAATATGTAACATATACTAATTAGTGAAGGGAACACATTTTCTATAGTCACTAAAGAAGAAGAGAGCCTACGGGAGAATGAATGAGAAAATAAAGACAGGGATTGTAAAAGGGTTAGAATTAGGGGGAAAGGGGAGACCTTCTTTTAATAGTAAGAAGGGATATCACTGATGAATGTTCCTATGGGAGAAGAGAGATATGGTATTCTGTTATGGGAAATTGGAACCTAACAATGGATATAATCAACAGAGATTTGGTGCTTAGAGAGACTACTCATGGTGCCTCAGGAGGAAGATAAAAAAATTCCTTAGGACAAATGACATGCAGAAGAGTGGAAGCGATTGGACCCAGGGAAGAGATTTCAAGCCAAATGGGGAGAAATGTCAAAGAAAGAAGGAAAGATCAATAATAAACTTAGTTATCAGGGACTTAGGAAAGTTTCTAGAGAGCAATATCCTCTTTATCATCTATGTATCACTAGGTATTTCTAAGAGTGAGGCTCAGCTGCAAAAAAAAAAAAAAAAAAAAAAAAGGTGGGGCAAGATCTACGAAACAATATATAATGAAGCCGTTTAGAAGAAGGAACATAAAAATGGTACTTTAGAAACTTTAATTTCATAAAAAAACACAGAGACTAAAGAAGGAATAGATAAATATAAGAACCATGAATCAAAGAATAAAGTTCCAAAACAGACAGAAAGGGAAGGTAAATTGTGAAAAGAATTAAAGAAATTCTTTTTAGAAAAAAAAACATAAAATTAAATTTTGAACAGCTAACAAATAAAACAAGTTAAAAAAAGGAGGAGATTTTGCTTTACTACTAAACAGAGGAAAAAAGGGGAGAACTAACCAGATAAAAGCAAAAAAAGAAAAAGAAACTAAAAAGTAAATCAAATCTCCAAAACTAAGGAAGAGAATAACAAACAAGTGAGGAGTGAGAATAAGGGGATGTGAGCTAATGGGAATAGGGATGCCTTAAAATAGATTAAGCTAAAATAACCAAGGAGAAGTAGAACTGTTTTACAGAGGAAGAAGTAGAAAAATCATAATTTGGAAAAAAGAGAAACAAAAGGAATATATAAAGCTAATTTTTATGTGAACGAATTAAACAGTACAATAAAACAAAAAAGTGACAAATTGGATTTTTTAACCACAATTTGTTCCTTATAAGAAACCCATTGAAAAAATAGACATACACAGAATAAAAATGAAGGATTGTAAATAAATGCAGTATACATCAAGTGAATACAAAAAAAAAAAAAGGAGTGGCAACTAAGCTATCAAAGCAAAAACTGTATTTTAAATAAAATCCTATCAAGCAGACTACAAAGATTTATCCCAGAAATTTTTTGTTTGTAACTGAATTGTATTTATACCATGAATAAAAGCATGGTTCAATATTAGGAAAGCAAGATAATTAATTGTTAAAAACAAAAACACCCCAAGCCACATGATTATCTCAATAGATGAAGAAATAATTTTTGGCAAGGTATAACACTCATTTATGATAAAAATAAAACAAAGTGTAGGTAAAAAGACCTTTTTCACGTCATAAAAATTATCTATCCAAAATTAAAAACAAGTTATCATATACAATGGGAATACAATAGAACCTTTCCCAATAAATATGGGAGCAAAATAGATATCTACCCTCCTTATTAAAATTATATATAGCTATGGAAATCATAGCAATAACATGAAGACAAGAGACAGAAATGAAAAGCATAGAGATAGGAAAAGAGGAGACAGTTCTCTATTCCCATTTACTGATGATAAGATGGTTTGCTTAAAAAAAATATACTAGAGAATCAGGAAAGATACTAACTGAGAAAATAACTTCAGCAAAATGATGGGTTGCAAAGTAGACCCTCAAAAATCAATAGCATTTCTATATAATAACAACAAAGTCTAGGGCAATAATAGAAAAAACAATCCCACTCCAAACAATTACAAAATGCATAAAATATCTGGGGATCAATCTACCAAAGCTCACAGAATACTTACACATATTCAATTACAAAGTACTCCTTAAAAAACAATTTAAATAGCTAGAGGAATATTCAGTGTTCATGGTGGAGCCAAGCCAATTTATTTTTTTTTTTAATTTCACTTTTAACATTCATTTTCACAGAATTTTTGGGCTCCAAATTTTCTCCCCCTTGTCCCCTCCCCCCACCCCAAAACACCGAGCATTCTAATTGCCCCCATCTCCACTCTGCTCTCTTCTCCATCATTCCTCTCTGCCCTCGTCTCCATCCTCTCCTCTGTCCTGTTGGGCCAAATAACTTTCTATACCCCTTTACCTGTATTTCTTATTTCCTAGCGGCAAGAACAGTACTTGACAGTTATTCCTAAAACTTTGAGTTGCAACTTCTTTTCCTCCCTCCCTCCCCTCCCCCTCCCTTTGGAAGGCAAGCAATTCAATATCGGCCAAATCTGTGTAGTTTTGCAAATGACTTCCATAATAGTCGTGTTATATAAGACTAACTATATTTCCCTCCATCCTATCCTGCTTCCAATTACTTCTATTCTCTCTTTTGATCCTGTCCCTCCCTGTGAGTGTCGACCTCAAATTGTACCCTCCTCCCCATGCCCTCCCTTCCATCGTCCCCCCCACCCTGTTTATCCCCTTGTCCCCCACCTTCCTATATTGTAAGATAGGTTTTCATACCAAAATGAGTGTGCATTTTATTCCTTCCTTTAGTGGAATGTGATGAGAGTAAGCTTCATGTTTTTCTCTCACCTCCCCTCTTTTTCCCCAAACTAAAAAAAAAAAACCTTTTGCTTGCCTCTTTTATGAGAGATAATTTGCCCCATTCCATTTCTCCCTTTCTCCTCCCATATATTTCTCTCTCACTGCTTGATTTCATTTTTTTTTAAGATATGATCCCATCCTATTCAATTCACTCTGTGCACTCTGTCTCTATGAGTGTGTGCATGTGCATGTGTGTGTGTGTGTGTAATCCCACCAAGTACCCAGATACTGAATAGTTTCAAGAGTTACTAATATTGTAGGGATGTAAACAGTTCAACTTTTATAAGTCCCTTACGACTTCTTTTTGCTGTTTACCTTTTCATGCTTCTCTTCATTCTTGTGTTTGAAAGTCACATTTTCTTTTCAGCTCTGGTCTTTTCATCAAGAATACTTGAAAGTCCTCGATTTCATTGAAAGACCATTTTTTCCCCTGAAGTATTATACTCAGTTTTGCTGGGTAGGTGATTCTTGGTTTTAGTCCTAATTCCTTTGACTTCTGGAATATCCTATTCCATGCCCTTTGATCCCTTAATGTAGAAGCTGCTAGATCTTGTGTTATCCTGATTGTATTTCCACAGTACTTGAATTATTTCTTCCTAGCTGCTTGCAATATTTTCTCCTTGACCTGGGAATTCTGGAATTTGGCCACAATATTCCTAGGAGTTTCTCTTTTTGGATCCTTTTCAGGTGGTGATCGGTGGATTCTTTCAATATTTATTTTGCCTTCTGGTTCTAGAATATCAGGGCAGTTTTCCTTGATAATTTCATGAAAGATGATGTCTAGGCTCTTTTTTTGATCATGGCTTTCAGGTAGGCCCATAATTTTTAAATTGTCTCTCCTGGATCTATTTTCCAGGTCAGTTGTTTTTCCAATGAGATATTTCACATTATCTTCCATATTTTCATTCTTTTGGTTTTGTTTTGTGATTTCTTGGTTTCTCATAAAGTCATTAGCCTCCATCTGTTCCATTCTAATTTTGAAAGAACTATTTTCTTCAGTGAGCTTTTGTATCTCCTTTTCCATTTGGCTAATTCTGCTTTTGAAAGCATTTTTCTCCTCATTGGCTTCTTGAACCTCCTTTGCCAATTGAGTTAGCCTATTTTTCAGGGTGTTATTTTCTTCGGCATTTTTTTGGGTCTCCTTTAGCAGGGTTCTGATCTGTTGTTCATACTTTGCTTGCAAGTCTTTTATTGCTCTTCCCAGTTTTTCCTCCACCTCTCTATCATGATTTTGAAAATTGTTTGGGCTCTTTAAGACCTTTTCCCAGAACTGATCCCATTGAGTGGGCTGGGATGTAGAAGCACTGACTTCCAGGTCTTCCCCTGATGGTGAGCACTGCTCTTCCTCATCAGAAAAGAGGGGAGGAGAAACCTGCTCACCAAGAAAGTAACCCTCTATAGTCTTGTTTTTTTTCCCTTTTCTGGGCATTTTCCCAGCCAGTGACTTGAGCTCTGAATATTCTCCTCACACCCACCTCGCCTCCTGATCCTCCCAGCCAGCGCTTGGGGTCTGAGACTCAAATGCTGCTTCCCAGCCTCAGGGCTTTGGGCGGGGGCACGGCTGCTATTCAGTGTGAGATCAAGTTCAGGTGCTCAGGTGGGGGCAGGGCCACCTCACAGGCTCAGTTCCCTCAGGGGGTTTATGCAGAGACCTTCAACAATGGATCCGGGCTCCTGCCTGCTTGGGGAGCCCGGGTCTGCTCCCGCCTCCGCTGTTGCCTTCCAAGAAG
This sequence comes from Notamacropus eugenii, assembly GCF_028372415.1. Classification (NCBI taxonomy): domain Eukaryota; kingdom Metazoa; phylum Chordata; class Mammalia; order Diprotodontia; family Macropodidae; genus Notamacropus; species Notamacropus eugenii. The sequence goes on from NC_092873.1 coordinate 524,821,445, forward strand.
GCCTGAGTCATGGGGGCACCCCACTCCCCTCTCAACCCACCAAAGAGAGCTTCTCACCAACCCCCGTCACCTGTGGGTGGAGGGACCCTTGCGGCTGCTGGAGATCCCATCCCTGAAGTCCACTCGGATCTGTTCCTCTCGTTGCCAGGGCCGGTGCAGGGCTGGGCTGGGCTCTGCGTCCACAGCGCGACGGACCTTTTGCAAGAGGTTTGCAGGTCCCTCTGGAACAGAAATCTTATCCACTCTACTATTATGTGGCTTCTCCTGCTCCCGAATTTATTGGCGGCTCTTTACTACAGATATTTCATGGGCTGTGGGTTCGGAGCTAGCGTATTTGTGTGTTTCTACTCCATCCCAGAGCGAAGCCAATTTAATAAAAATGGTGATACGACCAAAGTTGATGTATACTTTTAATGCTAAATCAATTTATCAAAGAGCTACTTTGCAGAAATCAATAAAATAATCGCATTCATTTGAAAAAAGAAAAGATGTAGAGCAGGGGTGGGAAACCTGCAAACTTGAGGCTACATGTGGCCTTCTAAGTCCTTAGGTGTACTCTTTTGACTAAGTCAAGTTTATAGAAGTTTGGATTCAGTCATAGGGTACTTTTGAGGACCTATGGGACCACGTGTGGCTTCAAGGTCTCAAGTTCCCCACTCCTGAAAGCAGCAGTTGTCAAAATCTTCTGGTACTGATTAAAAAATAGCAAAAGCAGATGAATTGAACAGACACACAGTAGAATCAGAAACACTGGAATCAAGAACCTAAGCTTTGATAAAGTAAAAAATATAAATTACTTTGGAATGAACTCCCTATGTGACATAACTGCTGAGAAAAGTAGAAAACTGTCTGGCAGAAACTAGGCATATACCAACACTTAAAACCATATTCCAAAGGAAAAAATCACAGTATAAGAAAAATAGGAGTGGATCATAGACCTCTCCCAAATATGGGTAGATATTCTAAGCCAATTAAGGGATAAAAACTGTGGTTTGCTAGTCAATGTTTTACAACCAGTTCTTCAAATAAAAAAAAAATGTATGCATAACCCACTTTAAAGTGTAATCTGTATCGTTCACATTTTCTGCATCACTTTCTTAAGTCTAGACAGTCAATAAAACAATGAGCCAAATTCTGATTTGTAGCCTTTGCTAATTTCCCAGGTATAAATGCTCGCACTAAAAATTGAACAATTGGCTCTCACAAATTGATTTTATTTGGATACACCACACCCCTGGATAGACATAATAATAAAAGCTTAAAATAAGAAACTTTGATTAAATGCAACTGAAAAACTTCTGCACAAACAAAATTAATGCACCTAAGATAAGAAGGGAAGTGGATGAATTGAGGTGGGGAAGGAAAGCTTTGTAACAAGTTTCTCTTAAAAAGGTTTGGCACATAAGATGCATAAATATTAACAGATCTTTATCTAAAATTATACCTATGCCTTTATCTGTATAACCAAAAGTCATTCCCTAATAGGTAAGTCATCAAAACATATGACCGAACAGTTGTCCAAAGAAGAATTGCAAAATATCAACAACTACATGATGGGATGTTCCTAGTAATGAACAGTAAGAAAAATACAAATGAAAACAAATCCTGAGGTTAAACCATACACCCTGCAAAATGACAAAGATTACCAAAAAAATGAGAATAGTGAATGTTGAAGGAATTGTGGGAACACAGGCACACGGTTACTTTATTGGTGGAGCTATGAATCAGCACAACCATTATGGAAAGCAATTTGTAATTATGCAAATAAAGTAAATAAATATCCTTTTGATACAGCAATTTCATAACAGGCTTATACTCCAAGGAGATCATTGACAAGAAGAAAGTCCCCATGAGTACCAAAACATTTAAAACAACACTTTTTGTGTGATAGCAAGGAGTTGAAAACAAACAAGTTGCCCATCTCTTAGAAAATGACTATACAAATTGTGGTTCATGAATATGACTGTGCTATAAGAAATTATGAATGTGATGAATGCAGAGAAGCATCAAAAGATTGACATGAACTGATATAAAACAAAGTCAATAGGACAAAGAAAACAATGCACAATGATTACAACATCCGCAAAAAAAAAAAAATCAAAAGTGAATATCGCAAAATTCTAATTAACAAGCATAGCTTGAAAGAAGAGATAGAAGACACTCCTACCCCACCATTTTACCTAGGTGAAAAGTCTACAAGTGTCATACAAGGCAAGTATTTTCTGTCTTCTTTGATGTATTAATCAGTTATGCTGATTTCTTCCACTAGAAAATTCGTTCTCCTTGAGAGAGGTCTTGTTCATTCTTTGCATTTGTACTACCAATGTATAGCATATAGTTTTGTTGATGTTCAGTTGATGAATCTTGTCCGACTCTTTGTGACTCCATGGACCAGCACATCAGGTTCTTCTCTCCTCCACTATCTCTCAAAGTCTGTCCAAGCTGATGTTAGTTGCTTCCATAAAACTATCTCTCCATCTTATCTCTGCCATCCCCTTCCTTTTTACCTTCAATCTTTCCCAACATCAGGGCCTTTTCCAATGAGTCCTATCTTCTCATTATCTGGCAAAGTATTAAAGCTTCAGCTTCAGGATTTGACCTTACAATGCATAGTCTGAATTCGTTTCTTTAAGTATTAACTGATTAGATTTTCCTGCTGTCCAAGAGATTCTCACAAGTCTTCTCCAGCATCAGAATGTAAAAGCATCAATTCTGTGGTGCTCAGCTTTCTTTCTTTTTTTTATTGTTTTCATTATACTTTAATTTATTTTTTATAATTCTTGAATACTTTATTTTTTATATTAATTTTATTTCTTTTCAGTGTTCTACAATTACTACCATATAATTTAGATTATTTTCCCCCTCCCTCACCCCAATCTCCCCCATCATGCCCTGAGACTGCATACAATTGTATATAGGTTCTATACATACATTTCTATCAAATGTATTTTCACTATAGTCATGTTGCGTAGAAGAAATAAAATGCATAGGAGACATCATATAACAAACCAAAACATAATACAAAAAAAAAAGGATCTGCTACATTCTGCGATTGAATTTTAAAGTTCTTCCTCTAGGTTATGGAAGGCATTTTGCCTTAAAAGACCATTGGGAATTTTTTTAAGTCCTTGCATTGCGATGAAGTTCCAAGTCTATCAGAAAACAGCTCTCACACAATGTGGTCATTGCTGTACACAAAGTTCTCCTGGTTCTGCTCCTTTCACTCAGTATCAGATCATATAAGTCTTTCTAGGCCATTCTGAAGTCTTCCTGTTCATCATTTCTTATAGTGCAATAGTATTTCATTACATTCACATACCATAATTTATTCAGCCATTCCCCAATTGATGGGCATCCCCTTGATTTCCAGTTTTTGGCCATCACAAAGAGGGCTGCTATAAATATTTTTGCACATGAGGGACTCTTTCCCATTTTTATGATCTCTTGGGGATACAGTCCCAGAAGTGATATTTCTGGGTCAACGGGTATGAACATTTTTGTAGCCCTTTGGGCATAGTTCCAAATTGTCTCCAGAATGATTGGATCAGCTTACAGCTCCACTATCAATGAATTAGTTTTCCAACTCTCCCACATCCTCTCCAACATTTATCATCTAACTATTCTGTCGTTAGCCAATCTGATAGGTGTGATGTGGTATCTCAGAGTTGTTTTGACTTGCATCTCTCTAATCAATAGTGGTTTAGAGCATTTTTCATATGATTATAGATATCTTTAATTTCTTCCTCTGAAAACTGCCTGTTCATATCCTTTGACCATTTATCAATTGGGGCATGACTTGTATTCTTGTATATTTGACTCAGTTCTCTATATTTTAGAAATGAGGCCTTTATCACAGATACTAGTTGCAAAAATTCTTTCCCAATTTTCTGCTTCCCTCCTAATCTTTGTTGCATTGGATTTGGCTGTGGAAAAACTTTTCAGTTTAATGTAATCAAAATTATCCATTTTGCACTATCTCTTCTTTAGTCAAAAATTCTTCCCTTCTCCATAAATCTGATAAATACACTAATACTTGCTCCACTAATTTATTTATAGTATTAATCTTCATACCTAGATCATGTATCCATTTGGACTTTATTCTTGTGTATAGTGTCAGGCATTGGTCTATGCCTAGTTTTTCCCCACACTGTTATCCACTTTTCCCAGAAAATTTTGTCAAACAATGAGTTCTTATCCCAGAAACTGAGGTCCTTGGGTTTATCAAACAGTAGGTTGCTATATTCATTGACTACTGTGTCTTCAGTACCTAACTTATTCCACTTATCTACCCTTCTGTTTCTCAGCCAGTACCAAGTAGTTTTGATAATTGCTGCTTTATAATACATTTTGAGATCTGGTACAGCTAGGTCACTTTCCCTAGCATTACTTTTCATTAGTTCCCTTGCTATTCTGGACCTTTTGTTCTTCCAGATGAATTCTGATATTATTTTTTCCAGCTCTACAAAATAATTATCAGTTCATTTGATTGGTATGGCACTAAAGTAAATTAATTTAGGTAGAATTAAATTAAGTAGAACTATTATATTGACTCAGTCCACCCACGAGCAGCAGATATTTTTCCACTTACTTAGATCTGACTTTATTTGTGCAAAAAGTGTCTTGTAATTGTGTTCATATAGTCCCTGGGTTTGTTTTGGCAGGTAGACTCACAAATATTTTATAGTATCTATTCTAGCTTTAAATGGTATTTCTCTTTCTCTTTTTTGCTGTTGAGCTTTGTTAGTAACATATAGAAATGCAGAAGATTTGTGTGGTTTATTTTACAACCTGCAATTGCCAAAGTTGTTTATTATTTCAAGTAGTTTTTTACTTGAATCTCTGGGATTCTCTAAGTATATCATCATATCACCTACAAAGAGTGATAACTTAGTTTCTTCTTTGCCTATTCTAATTCCTTTAATTTCTTTATCTTGTCTAATTGCTACAGCCAACATTTCTAGTACCATGTTAAATAATAGTGGTGATAATGGACATCCTGGTTTCACCCCTGATCTTATTGGAAATGCATCTAGCTAATCTCCATTGCATATAATGCTTGCTGAGAGTTTTAGATAGGTACTACTTATTGTTTTATGGAAAGTTCCCTTTATTCCTACGCTCTCCAGTGTTTTTTAATAGGAATGGGTTTTATATTTTGTGAAAAGCCTTATCTGTATCTATTGAGATAATCTGTTAGGTTTCTGTTAGGTTTGTGGTTGATATGATCTCAGCTGTCTTTGCAGGCCAACTCTAGCAGCCATATTTTGTTACTGGAAGAAATATGGCTTTGACTACTAGTACCTTTGTCAGTGAAGTGTTATCTCTGCTTTTTAGTCTGCTGTCCAGATTTGCCATAGCTTTCCTTCCAAAGATCAAGCATCTTTTAATTGCATGACTGCAATCACTATCTGCTGTGATGTTTGAGCCTAAGAATATAAAATCTGTTTCCATTTCTTCTCCCTCTATTTGCCAGGAAGTGATGGAACCTGTTGCCAAGATCTTAATTTTTTAGAAGCTAAGCTTCAAGCCAGCTTTTACACTCTCCTCTTTCATCCTCATCAAGAGGCTTCTTAATTCTTCTTCACTTTCCACCATCAGAGTGGTGTCATCTACACATCTGAGGTTTTTAATATTTCTCTCTGAAGTCTTAATTCCAGGTTTTGATTTGTCCAGCCTAGTATTTTGCATAACATCCTTTGCATATAAGTTAAATAAAGAAGGAACAACAGGGAAAAAGTGAATAACGTGTATAGCTGTGGGTACAGTGGGGATCTACCACAAGAAGTACATATTTTCAGATAACATTTAATGTTTTAATGATTTTGTAAATCGTTTTTAAGCTTCTGTAGCTGGGCATTCTCTCTGGGAATCCCTTGCTTGCTTTTGCATAAGTGTATAAGTAATACCAAATATGTAGGTTTACTGCTTTTGTCAGTTAGTGATTTCTCATGTGGATCATTTTAGTTGAGATGTCAAATGTTGGAAGAGTACTGTGGATGCAAATGTGGGAAATAATTTTAATCATGTGTAATTGCTTACAGGGCCCAAGTTGCAGTAGCTAATTTTTGATGATTTATTTAACAATGCCTTGTTACTTTGTATGCATTTAACATTTGGCTGTAAGGATTGTGTATAGTTGCAACAGGGAGCCACAGTATTTAAACTGACCAACCTAATGTTACAGCTACTTTGAGGTGGTATGTAAACTAAAAACCTTAATTAAAGTGGTGCAATTTTATATAACTTAGCATTAGTAGTTCAGTAAATTTGAATTACCATACAAAGGTTTGTATTATAATTATTTGCCACTTAAGTATTTTGTTTAATGTTTTAAGAGTGCTGGTAAATAAATATGAGTTTAATTTTATATATATACACACACACACACACACAGAAAGAGAGAGAGAGAGAGAGAGAGTGCTCTGTCATACTCCTTTTTCAATATTAAACCAATCAGCTGTTCTATGTTCAGTTTTAACTGTTGCTTCTTGTCCTGCATGCAGGTTCCTCACTAGACAAGTAAGATGATCTGGCACTTCCATCTCTGTCGATCTGCCACATTTTGTTGCAATCCACACAGTACCAAAGGCTTTAGTGTAGTCGAAGAAGGAGAAGTATATGTTTTTCTGGAACTCTCTTGCTTTCTCCATAGTCCAGCAAATGTTGGAAATTTGGTCTCTAGTCCCTCTGCCTCTTTGAAAACAGTTTGCTGTGGGGGCAGAGTCAAGATGGCAGAGTGAGAGCAATGTCTCACCTAAGGTCTTAGACAGACTCCTTCAGATACCTCTAAAAAGAGAATCTGGCCAAATTTTGGAAGCACAGAATCCAATAGGAGACAGACTGTGGCAGATTCCCAGCCCAGGACATAATGGAAGGTTGATGGAAAGGATCTCTTCCATGGGCATGAGCCCACAGCACACAATGCAGCACATCCAGCAGAGTGGAGCTGGAGAGCCCTGGGGAGACCTGAGGCATCAGCAGGCAGAACCAGTGGAGCAGCAGCCCAGGGTGAGAGACCATCAGGGCTGGGCGAGTGACACCTGCTGAGCCCCAGATATCAGCCACAGCTTCTGAGACTTTCAGCCTGCAGATTAAATGTCTGTAAGTCACCTACTTGAACTTTCAGGAGCCAGGATGGTGGAGTGATCAGTAAATGTTCTCTCCTTCTCCCTTGATGACCTCAAAAGAACCATAAAATATTTCCCCATAATAATCCTGGATCAGTGGGAACAGCAGAGGGGGCAAATAGCCTCATAACACCTGAGGTTAGAAAAATAGCTAAGGGAGATTACTCCTATTGTGGCAGAGGTGAACTGGAAGGAGAGGGGCCCCAGCATGGTGGAAACTCACTCTAGGACCTGGGCAAGCCTCAGTGCTAGGAGAGGAACCCCAGGAGGGGTGGAAACTCGCACTAGGATCTAGGTGTGCCTCAGCACTCCAGGGGAAATGGGAAGACAATAGTGCAGCTAGGATCACCAACCCTTGAGCTTGCCTTTCCCTCAGCTCAGTGGAGGACATCTCCTGTGACCAGACCACTCCTCCCCCAGACTTAACAAGCTAATCCCAGGGCTGATGGGGGAACCCCAAACCAAAAAGATAAAAAGACACCTGCTCTTAGCTTTTTCACACCAGTCAGCTCAACACCAAGTTCTGCAGCTTCTGACTGAAAGAACCAGAAGCCACAGCACATAATCACTATCAAGAGCAAGAAAAAGCAAAACAAGGGTGAAAAAACCATAGAATTTTTCTATGGGGACAAAAACCAAAACACAAATACCAAAGAGGTCAGTAGTGAGACTGTACTTCCATCTGAAACTTCAGAAGGGACTATGAACTGCTTGCATGCACAAACAGCTCTCCTGGAACAGCTGAAGAAAGAAATAGAAGAAAAACTGGCCAATGATTTTAAAAGCATGAAAAAAGAATTCATTGATGAGAACACCTCTTTAAAAAGGAAAATCGAACAAATGGAAAAGGAAGCACAAAACCTAACTGGGAAAACTGGACAAATGGAAAAGGACACATAAAACCTAACTGGGAGAATTGGACAAATGGAAAAGGAAGTATAAAAATTAACTGGAGAAAGTAACTCCTTAAAAGGAACATTGGACAGATGGAAAAGGAGATGCAAAAGTTAACTTAAGAAAACAATTTGATAAAAATTGGAATTGGGCAAGTAGAAACTAATGACTCTATGAGACAGCAAGAATCAGTCTAACGTAATCTAAAGAATGAAAAGATAGAAGAAAATGTAAAATATCTAATTGGAAAAACAACTGACATGGAAAATAGATCCAGGAGAGAAAATTTAAGAATTATTGGCCTACCGGAAAGCTACGATGAAAAAAAGAGTCTGGACAATATCTTCCAGGAAATCATCAAGGAAAATTTTCCAGAAGTGCTAGATCCAGAGGGCAAAATAGTCATCGAAAGAATCCACTGTTCACCTCCCAAAAGGGATCCCAAACTCAAAACCCCAAGAAATATTGTTGCCAAATTGCAGAACTATCAAGTGAAGGAGAAAATACTACAGGCAGCCAGAAAGAAACTTTTCAAATATTGAGGAGCTACATTCAGAATCACACAGGACCTTGAAGATTCTACATTAAAAGACTGAAGGAATTGAAATCCGATGTTCTGTAAGTCAAAGGAGCTGGGACTACAACCAAGGATCAACTACCCAGCAAAGTTCAGCATAACATTTCAGGCAAGGAGATGGTCATTCAACGAAGTAAGGGATTTCCAGACCTTTCTGACAAAAACGCCAGAACTTAATAGAAAATTCTATCTTCAAATGCAGGTCTCAAGAGAGGTATAAAAAGGTAAACAGGAGGGAAAAAAAACTTGTTACTCAATTTAGGCAAATTGTTTACCTCCCTATAAGAGATGATACCTGTTAATCTTGAGAATCGTACATGTATTATGAAATATAAAAGGGATATATAGAAGAAATGAGTATAAAGTAAATGATGTGATAATAAAAATATGATTTAAGCATGCAAAGGGATTGTAATAGGAGGTGTGGAAAGGAGGAAGTAGAAAATGGTAAATTACATCACAGGAAGAAGTACAAAATTATAGTAGAGGGAAAGAGGGGAGGGAGATGAGCATTGTTTGAGAGATACTTTCATCTGGTTTGATTCAAGGAGAGAACAATAAACTTAAGTATGTAATCCTAACTAGCTCTTGCAGTAGGAGGGGAAAGGGGAAGAAAGAGAAAGGAAGCTAAAAGGGAGGGAAGAAGCAGTAAGGGTAAAGGGGAGTAAAAGGGAAAGAGGTTAAAAGAAGGAAGGGAAGTTTGCAGGAGGTGGTGGTGAAAAGTGAAAACTATTGAGGAGGGGAAGGGAGATGGGAGAGCTAAAAGCACTAATGGTGGGAAAGAGGATGGAGGGAAAAACACAGATTGTAATCATAACTGTGAATGTGAATGGAATGAACTCTCCCATAAAATGGAATGCAGATAGCAGATATGGATTAAAAGCCATAATCCAACAACATGTTGTTTACAAGAAACACATTTGAAACAGGAGGATACGTACAGGATAAAGGTCAAAGGTTGGAGCAGAATATATTGTGCTTCAGTTGATGTAAGAAAACCAGGAGTAGCAATCCTAATTTCAGACAAAACAAAAGCAGAAATGGATCTAATCAACAGAGATAAGGATGGAAACCATATCCTGCTAAAAGGCACCATAGACAATGAAGCAATATCATTACTAAATATATATGTTCCAAATGGTCTAGCATCCACATTCTTAGAGGAGAGATTGGAGAGTTGAAGGAAGAAATTGACAACAAAGCTGTACTAGTGGGGGACCTCAACCTCCCCTTCTCTGAACTTGATAAATCTAACCTCAAAATAACCAAGGAAGAGGTTAAGGAGGTAAATAAAACTCTGGATAAGGTAGATATGATAGATCTCTGGAGAAAACAGAATGGGAATAGAAAAGAATATACCTTTTTCTCAGCTGTACATGGCACATATATAAAAACTGACCACATACTAGGACATAAAAACCTCACAATCTAGTGCAGAAAGGCAGAGATAATCAATATATCCTTCTCAGATCATAATGCAATAAAAATTATATGTAATAAAAGGCCATGGAAAGATAAACAAAAAATCAATTGGAAACTAAATGGTCTAATCCTAAAGAAGGAATGGGTTAAAGAAGAAATTATAGAAACAATCAACAACTTCATTCAAGAGAATGATAATAATTAGACAACCTACCAAATCTTGTGGTACGTTGCAAAAGCAGTTCTTAGGGGAAGTTTTGTATCTTTGAATGCCTATATAAATAAAGTAGAGAAAGAGGAGATCAATGACTTGGGCATGCAGCTGAAAAAGCTAGAAAAAGATCAAATTGAAAATCCCCAAGTAAATACCAAATTAGAAATACTGAAAACCAAAGGAGAGATTAATAAGATTGAAATTAAGAAAACTATTGAATTAATAAATAAAACCAATAGTTGGTTTTGTGAAAAAACTAATAAAATTGATAAATCTTTGGTCAATTTGATTTAAAAAAAGAAGAAAACCAAATTACTAATATCAAAAATGAAAGGGGTGAACTCACCTCCAATGAGGAGGAAATTAAAAAAATAATTAGAAATTACTTTGCCCAACTTTATGCCCACAAATTCGATAATCTAAATGGGATGGTTGAGTATTTTTAAAAATACAAATTGTCCAGATTAACAGAAGAGGAAGTTGAATACTTAAACAACTCCATCTCAGAAAAAGAAACTGAACAAGTCATCAATGAACTCCCTAGGAAAAAAATCTCCAGGGCCAGATGGATTTATAAGTGAATTCTATCAAACATTTAAAGAACAGTTAATTCCAATACTATATAGACTATTGTTGAAAATTGGGGAAGACGAAGTCCTCCCAAATTCTTTTTATGATACAAATATGGTTTTGATACCTAAACCAGGAAGAGACAAAACAGAGAAAGAAAATTATAGACCAATTTCTCTAATGAATATAGATGCACAAATTTTAAATAAGATTTTAGCACAATGAATACAGCATTTTATCATGAGAATAATACATTATGATCAGGTAGGATTCACATCAGAAATGCTGGGCTGGTTCAATATTAGGAAAACTATTAGCATTATTGATCATATCAACAACAAAACTAACAAAAACCACATGATTATCTCAATAGATGCAGAAAAAGCTTTCGACAAAATACATCCATTCCTATTAAAAATGCTGAGAACATAGGAATAAAGGGAACTTTCCACAAAATAATAAGCAGTATCTACCTAAAACCTTTAGCAAACATCATATGCAATGGAGATAAGCTAGATGCATTTCCAATAAAATCAGGGGTGAAACCAGGATATCCATTATCACCACTATTATTCAATATGGTACTAGAAATGTTAGCTGTAGCAATTGGACAAGATAAAGAACTTGAAGGAATAAGAATAGGCAAAGAAGAAACTAAGCTGTCACTCTTTGCAGATGATATGATGATATACTTAGAGAATCCCAGAGATTCAAGTAAAAAACTACTTGAAATAATAAACAACTTTGGCAAAGTTGAAGGTTACAAAATAAACCTGCACAAATCTTCTGCATTCCTATGTGTTAGTAACAAAGTCCAACAGCAAGAGATAGAAAGAGAAATCCCATTTAAAGCTAGAATAGACACTGTAAAATATTTGGGAGTTTACCTGCCAAAACAAACCCAGGTACTATATGAACACAATTACAAGACACTTTTTGCACAAGTAAAGTGAGATCTAAGTAAATGGAAGAACATTAGTTGCTCATGGGTAGGCCAAATCAATATAATAAAAATAACAATTCTACCAAAATTAATTTACTTATTTAGTGCCATAACAATTAAATTATCAGACAATTATTTTCTAGAGCTGGATAAAGTAATATCAAAATTCATCTGGAAGAACAAAAGGTCCAGCATATCAAAGGAACTAATGAAAAGAAATGCTAGAGAAGGTGGCCTAGCTCTACCAGATCTCAAATTGTATTATAAAGCAGTAATTATTAAAACCACTTGGTACTGGCTGAGAAACAGAAGGGTAGATAAGTGGAATATGCTAGGTACTCAAAGACACAGTAGGCAATGAATATAGCAATGTCCTGTTTGATAAACCCAAGGACCACAGCTTCTGGGATAAAAACTCACTGTTTGACAGAAATTGCTGGGAAAACTGGATAACAGTGTGCAGAAACTAGGCATAGACCCATGCCTGACACTATACACAAGAATAAAGTCCAAATAGGTACATGATCTAGGTTTAAATATTGATACCGTGGACAAACTGGAGGAGCAAGGAATAGTGTATTTATCAGATTTATGGAGAAGGGAAGAATTTTTGACTAAAGAAGAGGTAGAAAGCATTATGAAGTGCAAGATGAATAAGTTTGATTATATTAGACTGAAAAGTCTTTGCACAACCGAACCCAATGCAACCAAAATTCAGAGGGATGTAGTATATTGGGAAAGAATTTTTACAGCTAATCTGGGAAATAAAGGCCTCATTTCTAGAATGTATAGAGAACTGTGTCAAATGTATAACAATACAAGTCATTCCCCAATTGATAAATGGTCAAAGAATATGAACAGGCAATTTTCAGAGGAACAAATTAAAGATATCTATAATCATATAAAACAATGTTCTAAATCACTTTTGATTAGAGAGATGCAAAGAAGAACAATTCTGAGGTACCACATCACACCTATTAGATTGGCAAACATGACAAAACAGGAAAATGATAAATGTTGGAGAGGATGTGGGAGAGTTGGAAAACTAATTCATTGTTGGTTTAGCTGTGAATTCATCCAACCATTCTGGAGGGCAATTTGGAACTATGCCCAAAGGGTTACAAAAATGTGCATACCCTTTGACCTAGCAGTATCACAACTAGGAGTGTATCCCCAAGAGATCATAAAAATGGGAAAGGCTCCCACATGTACAAAAATATTTATAGCAGCACTCTTTGTAGTTGCCAAAAACTGGAAATCCAGGAGATGCCCATCAATTGGGGAATGGCTGAATAAATTATGGTATGTGAATGTAATGAAATACTATTGCACTATAAGAAATGATGAACAAGAAGACTTCAGAAAGGCCTGGAAAGACTTATATGATCTGATGCTGAGTGAAAGGAGCAGAACCAGGAAAACTTTGTGTACAGCAATGACCACAGTGTGTGAGAGTTTTTTCTGGTAGACTTGGATCTTCATAGCAATGCAAGGACATAAAAAAGTTTCCCAGTGGTCTTCTAAGACAAAATGCCTTCCACATTCAGAGAAAGAACTTTGAAATTCAATTTCAGAAAGTACCAGATTATATGATTTCTCCCATTTATTTTAGTTCTTCTACACAGCATGACTATAGTGAAAATGTATTCAATAGGAATGTATGTGTAGATCCTATATAGAATTGTATGCCGTCTTGGGGAGAGAGGGGGTGGGGGGGTAGGTAGAGGGAAAAATCTGAGTTTTATGGTAGTGATTGTAGAACACTAAAAATAAATAAAATGATATATATATGTATATAAAGTATCTCTCACGGAGAGTTTTTAATACACTATTTTGAACTTCTGGAATGACTGCTGAGATGTACTTTCATTTTTGTCTTGGGTCTTGCAGCAAAAGATAATATGAAAGCTGCAGAAGACGACAAGATAATATCGAGGCAAGCATAAAAGATGTATTATTTCTGTACTGAAGGTAATAAGAGAAAGGGAAATATTGAAAGAACACTAAAGAAAGAGAAAAGAGCAAAAGATCTAAGAGGAAGACAGGAATGGAAAGTCTCGACCCATTATAATAATTCATAGTGGTATCACACATGGTAGATAAATAACAAATATCTATTGTGTGGATGAATAATGAATAAATTTCTTACCAACAGAAAAAAAAAGTTTGCTCTTCTGTTAATTATTGGTTCACATATTGCTAAGTCCTAGCATGCAGAATCTTGAGCATAACCTTATTGTTGTGTGAGACGAGCATACTTGTTCATTAATCTGAAGTTTCTTTGGTATTGCCATTCTTTAGGATTGAGGTATAAAGATCTTTTCCAATCCTGTGGCCACTGTTGAGTTTTTCAAATTTGCTGGCATATTGAGAGCAGCAGTTTAACAGAATCGTCTTTTAGGCTTTTAATTCCATCACCTCCACTAGCCTTATTGTTGGCAATGCTTCCCAAGGGTCCATTCTCCAGGATGCCTGGCTCTAAATCAGTAACCATAGCATCCTGGTTATTGTTAATGTTAAAATCTTTCTAGTTTACTTCTTCTGTATATTCTTGTCAACTCTTCCTAATCTTGTCTGCTTCTGTTAAGTCCCTACCATTTTTGTCTTTTATCATACCCGTTTTTACATGAAACGTTCCCTTGTTATCTCTAATTTTCTTGAGATATCGCTTGTCTTTCCCATTCTATTGTTTTTGTCTATTTCTTTGCATTACTAATGTAAGAAAATCTTCTTGTGTCTTCTTGCTAATCCCTGGAATTCTACACTTAGTTGGATATACCTTTCCCTTTTTCTTTTACTTTTCATTTTCTTTCTTCACTATTTATAAAGCCTCATCTGACAGCTGCTTTGCTTTCCAGATCTTTTTCTTTGAAATGTTATTTTGTTGTTGCCTTCTGTACAATATTGTAAACCTCTCTCTATAGTTCTTCAGGCATTCTACCAGATCTAATCCCTTAAATCTATTCATCATCTCCACTTTATATTCATAAGACATGTTATTTAGGTCATGCCTATATGGACTTATGATTTTCCCTAATTTCTTCAGTTTAAGCCTGAATTTTGCATTAAGAAAATCATGATCTCAGTGACAGTCAGCTCCAGGTCTTGTTTTAACTTATTGTGTACAGCTTCTCCACCACTGACTGCAAAGTATATAATCAATTTGATTTCAATGCTGACCATCTGGTGATTCCATGTCTTTGGGTATTTGCTATGAGTAGTGAGTTATCTTGACAAAACTCTTTCAGTTAGTTTCTGCCCTTCTTCATTTTGTACTCCAATGCCAAACTTGCCTGATATTCCAATTATCTTTTGATTTCCTGCTGTAGCATTCTAATCCCAGTCACCTATGATAAATGTGATATCTTTCTGGGGGTGCAATTTCTAGAAGATATTGTAGGTCTTCATAGAACTGACTAAGTTTGGCCTCTTTAGCTTCATTGGTTGACACATACTTACATACTGTAAGTTGAATGATTGACCTTGGACTTGAACAGATATCATTCTGTAATTTTTGAGATATACTCCAGCACTGCTTTTCTCATCCTTTTTTTGACCATGAAGGCTACTTCATTTCTTTTCAGGGATTCTTGCCCACAGTAGCATATATTCCCTGAATTAAATTCACCTATTCCCATCCATGTAAGTGCACCGACACCCAAGATGTTGATGTTTCATTGTTCTACCTCCTGTTTGGCCACATCCAGCTTGGTTCATAGATCTTACTTTCCAGTTTCCTGTGAAATATTCATCTTTACAGCCTCCGATTTTCTTTTCATCACCAGGTACATCCACAGCTGAGAGTCCTTTCAGCTTTGGCCCAGTCTCTTTATTCTTTCTGGATTTCTTTGTACTTGTTCTGTACTCTTTCCCCAAGTGAATGGGATACCTTCTGACCTAAGAGGATCATCTTCCAATTTCATCTCTTTTATCATTTTAGTACTGTCCATGGATTTCTTGTTTTATTTTATTTTTGTTGTATTGCAGATACTAGAGTGGTTTGGCATTTCCTTCTCCAGCAGATCAACTTTTGTCAGAATTCTCCACTATGTCCCACATGTTTTAGGTAACCCTACATTAATGCAAACCCCTATGCCACGACAAGGCAGTGATCTGAAACTGAGGTAGATAAATGATGGTAATTTGCCCAAAGACAGCTACTAGTGTCTGAGGTAGGAGTTCAATCCAGCTCCTTTCCCTCTAGATCCAATGTGTTTTATGCTGTGCCATTTTGTATTGAGCTGGAATTTGAAAGATTATAGCACTGTAGATTTCAATTTTGGAAAGGACCTCAAAGGTCATCTATTCCAATTCCCTCATTTGACAGATGAGAAAACTGAGGCTCATGGAGATGACAGGACTCACCTAAGGTAAGATAGCCACTAAATGTCATAGGTGGGATTTGAACCTTGCTCTTTCTGACTTCAAGCTCAATGGTTGCCTCTCCTATGCCATTGGTTTGGGATCAGTGGCTTTTTTCCCTGCCCTGGTCCTTTTGAGGGAGAAAATTCTAAGAGAGTGGAATAGACAGCCAGTGTAAGGAGACCACAGGCAGGAGGCCCTCTCAGACAGCTCTCACTATGCTTAGAAAGTCACAGCCTCTCATTTGGCAAGAGCTGATCACCCCAAAGCCACATTCAATATGTTTTTTTAAAGCCTTCTCTATGCCAATAGCTTTAAGCATCCTTGAAAAATTATGTGAAGAATGATGGCTATGACTTCTCCTGCTGCAGCTCAGATAGGGTCTAATTAGAGAAAAAGGAAGGATCCTCCAAGCAGGGAGAGGACTAGACAGTAAAAGAGCCAAAAGGAAATGTTTGTGTCTCCTTATTTTTCAGTGAGTTTTTCCATCTGCTGCAGTTTTCTTACCCTTAAACAACAAGATCTGCTGAAAAGGCAAACCTCTCTGGCCAGCAGTGCTCCATCTTGGTGCATATCTTGGAATCTACAAAGATGCATCTAACATCATTACCTTAGCCAAACATTTAGCCTATACTAAAGTCACCTCCATGATGAGTCATATTGCATCATTTCAAATGTCAAAGGTACAATCAATCAATCAGCTAGCATTTATTAAGTGCCTACTGTGTGTCAGGACTGTACTATGACTATAAAGACAAAGAATGAAACCCTAAAAAATAGGGATATGTTGGAGCCACCTCAATACAGCTCTTGAGAGCTAATTATAAATAAATGCCAAATATTGAAATGAAATGTAGTTAAGGAGGGAGGCATTGGTGAGTAGGTAAATAGTTAACAACCAGATCTCCAACACAATGAATTTTAATCTGCATTATTAATATTTTCCACGACTGTTTTAAATCTAGACAATTAATAAAATGAACCAAGCCTGGGTTTGTAGCATTTGCCAATTTCTGAGGTATAAATGCTCCCACTGAAAACTTTACAATCAATTCTCACAATCTAGTTTAAGTAGGCTCTAGCACACCCTTGGACGGAGGGCATTAGAAGTTATAGGGATCAGAAAAAAAACTTTGTGTAGAGGGCAATACTTGAGCTGTATCTTGAAGGAAGAGAATCTGTGAGAGAGGTAAGAAAAGAGTGTATGCTAGGCATGGGAAGACTACACAAAAAGTAATTCTTGGAAGGTTTTTCTTGGGTTCTAGTTATTGATCCAATAATAGTCTGTATCTGGCAAAAGGGCATCAGTTTGGTTGTTTGGTGATGTTTATCATAAGGAAGGTAGACAAAAGGTGATGAATTTGGGGGCCATGGTGGCTCTAGCTTGTCAGGCATTACTCACCTTCATACCACTCCATAGTCCAGCCAAATTGGCCCACTTCTCATTCTCTATAAATAGGATATAAAATTTAGGTTTCAAGCAGGAAGCTACCTTAGAAGACATGTAGTCCAGCCTTTTCTTCTTACAATTGAGGAAGCTGAGATCTACAAGCATTCATAGGATAACGGATTTAGAGCTGAAGGGAACTTTAGAGGTCACCTAATCCAATTCCCTCACTTTACCCATTACGAAACTGTGACCAAAAGTGGAAGTGAGTGTCCTGCCTAATATCATAGAGTTAGCAAGTGGAAGAACCATGATTTGAACCATGATTTTTTAAATCCTCCATATAGAAAAGTAGATTTCAACCAATCAACCAAGTAGCATTTATTAAGGTTGTATTAGGTTCTAGGCACTGGACTATGGTGTTCATTCCTTTTCTCATTATACATGTATAGTAAACTTGAGTCTTGAACATAGGTCCTTGTCCCCAGATCCAGTACTCTTCCCAATGCTTTGATACACTTCCCAGTGTATCTCCCACCTTCATAACTTTGTCCAGGCTCTCTGCTAGACCTGGATGCTCTCCTTCTTCAACTTTGCCTCCTAGAATTCCTAAGTCCCTAAGTCAAGTGCTACATGTTCTAGGTGATGTCCTGTTATGCCAGGTGATAGTGTTCAACTTTAAGGACACTAGTTTTCATGCCAATGAACATGGAGCCTAAAACCTTGCAAGAGACAAGGTCCCTGCTTTGTGTGTCTGAAATAGACTTAATTTGGACCATGAGTTGGAAAACAGAGATCACTAAAACAAAAAGAATAGCAAGAAATCTCAGATGGCATTAACTTTACGGAGAAATTCTCGTCTAGGATACAATGAGATGTTTGTAAAGGACTTCGAAAGCCTTAAAGCACAATATAAATGATAGTTATGATTATCACTGCTCTTGTTACTTTCCTTAATAACAGCTAATATTTATAAAGTGCTTTACAATTACTATCTCATTTTGAGGCTCATAACAACCCTGGGAGGTAGGTGCAATTATTGTCTTAGTTTTACAAATGAGGAAACTGAGGCAAACAGAGGTGAACTGACTTTGTCCAGCATCACACAGCTAGAAAGTGTCTAAGGCTGAACTTGAACTCAGGTCTTCCTGAATGCAGGCCCAATGCTCCATGCACTGTGATGTCCCAAAGTCTGCCTCTCTATAACCTTTCTACTGTCCTTTCTACTGTCTGTGGGTGAAAGCTGACCAAATCTAACCTACATCTCATACCTGGGCCTGAGCAAGACTCCAGGTTGGAGGCGCTTTGTTGGACAGTATGCAATCAAGACCAGAGTTCTTGAGCCCCAAAAATGTTTGTTATGATGTAGTAATATTGGACTTTAGTTCAAAATAAAAATCATTTCATTGAATATTGTAGCAAATAAATGACAAAAAAATAGAAAAAAAAGATGTCCCATTCATAAAAAGGTACCCTCTCAGGTTGTTATGCCACCTTTGGGAAATGGGAAATATGCATAGAACATACATGACCAAGTAACATGCATGGATGGATAAATACACAGGGCACATCTGTGCTCAGTGTGTATGTATGCATGGGGAAGCTCACATTCCAACACTGCAGAGCTGAGCATGTCCTCTGGGAATGTCATTGTTTCTCTGCTTTTTCTGCCAAACTGACATCCACAGTCCTCTTGGGTGAGCATCTCCACTGCACCATTTTCAAGTGCTCCTCTATGAAGCCACACCTTTTCTTCTCCCCATAGGGGCTTGCCAGCTCATTCTTATCTACTCCAAAGACTGCCCTTAACTCCTTAATGAGGTAGATCCAACCAACAGCACCCAGACTCCTAGCTGGATGCCTTACTTTTTCCTTTTCTAGGATTCAGTACTCCTGTCTCAGTCAGGCTGAAAGTATATCCATCACTTATGAATCTGATTCTACTCACTGCTGATCAACAAGGATGTTTTGACCTGTTCCATTTTTGTCCTGACCTGGTTCATCCTTCCTTAAACAGTATGATGTCCCAACACTCCTCACCTTGGCTTCCAATCAACTTCAGCCCAACTCCTGAGTTCAAGCAACCCACCAACCACAGCCTTCCCAGGGAAAATGGGGACCACAGCACATCCAACATGCCCAACCACTTGGGCATCTTAAAGTCTGACTTTATAAACACACTTAGCCCCTCGTGCTGCCATTAAAGTTGCTCACATTTAGTGCAAATCAGAAGGGTTGGGTGAGAAAGAAGAAAAAGCCTGGAAACTTATGCCTCATTTTCCATCAGCAACAGCATTGCTGTCTCACAACAACCCTCCCCACCATAAATCTGTAATCCAGGTGAATTACATCAGTGCCTAGATATAATGCACATCCATCCATTGACATATAATTCAAACACAAGTGATCATACAGAATATCCAGTAGACATAACGATGCTATATCACCCACACTGGAATTGAATATAGCATCATTAGCATATGCAGAAAGTGCTTACACAGCAAAGGAAATAATACTAAGTCAATCAACAAACACATTCAAAGCTTTCTATGTGTCAGTTGCTATGAATAAAAAGAAACACGAAAATATGGTCTTTCACCTCAAGAAAATCATGTTCTAATGGAGAGGGAAGACAATAATTAGTCAATCTATAAATATTTATAAAGTACCTACTCTGTGCCTGGCACCATGAACTGTGCTAGGGATACAAAAAGAGATGAAAGACAGTATTTGCTCTCAAAGAGGCTATACTTTAATGTCGTAAATAATTAGAAAATAACATGTAATCTATACAAGATATAGACAGAGTAGGTGGGAGGTAGCCATAAAGGGGAAGGAAATGGAAGCAGGGAGGAAGCAGGAAGGGTCTCTTGTAGAGGATTTGAGCAGGACCTTGAGGAAAGCCAGGGCATCTAAGAGGCTGAGGTGAGGAGACAGAGAATTCCAGACAGTGGACCCAGCCTGTGTAAAGACCCAGAGAAATGGGTGTCATGTTTGAAGAACTCTAAGTAGGCCAATGTAGTCATGCCATAGAGTCATGGAGGAGAGACAGAGGTGTAGGAGGACTTGGAAGGTAGGAGGGGATCATTTACAAAGAGCTTGGAATGCCAAGCAGAGAATGGTGTGTTTGATCCTGGAGGTAATAGAGAGCCACTGGAGTTTATTGAGGGAAAGAGGGTGACATGATCAAACCTGACCTTTAGGAAATCATTTTGAAAATTTAGCAAAGGAAACAGAAGTTTCACTTGAATGATGTTGGAACCCTTTGTAAATTTTAAAGCTTTAAAACTTCGATAAATGTGAGCTATTGTCTTTAAGTTTCTTCATAAGGATCAGGGAGGAGGGAGACTGGATGAGGGATTTTATTTGTATAGGGAACTTCCTATCACAACAGTAACAATACCACTGACAACCACAAGCACAATATGAAAACCAATCTAAATAATAATGGTGAGTGTCCCTGTGAAAGCTATGCCATGCTAGACACTGTGCTAAGCTCTTTGCAGATATTATCACACTAGGTCCTCATAACAATCCTGGGAAGCAG
Source organism: Notamacropus eugenii (assembly GCF_028372415.1). Taxonomy (NCBI): domain Eukaryota; kingdom Metazoa; phylum Chordata; class Mammalia; order Diprotodontia; family Macropodidae; genus Notamacropus; species Notamacropus eugenii. The sequence continues at coordinate 524,842,488 of NC_092873.1, forward strand.
ATACTTTTATTATCCTCATTTTACAAATAAGGACTCTAAGGCAAACAGGTCAAAAGATTCATCCAGGGTCACACAACTAGTAAGTGTCTGAAGCTGAATTTGAGCTCAGGTCTTCCTGATTCCGGGCTCATTGTTCACTATCCACTGTGTCACTTTGCTGTTTCTGATATATTATTAGGATATTCAGATATAAATTCCTGACTCACTCTCTACAAAACCCTGCCATTACTTTGAATGTATGAGGTTGGTCCCAATCAGCTATGATACTCTTGAATTGTTCACCAAGCCCAGACATACTACGACAACAATGTGGAATTTCTTATTGATCCCCACATCTTCCCTAGGGAACACCAGGCTCATGATGATGGAATCCAGAGAGCGGTAGTTCTCCTCCCTCAGGCCACAAGGGGAGATATCAAGAGAAGCTTTCATAAAATTATTTTTCATAACATTTTAGTGCAGTTAGGTGGCACAGTAGACAGATCTGAGTTCCAGTTTGACACTCATTAGCTGTGTGATTCTGGGAAAGTTACTTAACCTTTTGCTTGACCTAATTTCCTAATCTGTAAAATGGAGACAGTAGTACCTACTCTGTAGGGTTGTTGAAAGGTTCAAATGAGCCAGTATTCCTTCTGTCCATGGTCCTAGAAAGTTCAGGTGGAAAGGACTTAGGAATGGGTGGTAGCAGGACCCAAGCCCTGCCCCTCCCATTGTCCCTAACCCCACCTCCATTATCTTGGACCTGTCCAGATTTTCTTATGTGGCCATCTAGTCCACATTTGTAGCAACCAGCTTGTTTCCCAAATGGCTCTTAAGGTCCTTTTTAACTCTGGCCATAGGATCCTACAAAGTCTCCTGAGTCTGGCACCTAGCTACCAATGATGCTGCCTAGAATCTTGAAAATGAGTTACTGAGACTGACTGCCAACTAGAATAGGAGCTAAATCAGAGTTGGAGTCAAGAAGGGACCTCTAAGCTCTTCCTGTCTAATGGACATCTGTACAATTTCTCTTTGTAGAGATGAGAAAACTGAGACCCCAGAGGTAAGGGTATTGCTCAAGATCATATAACCAATTCAAGTCAAATAAACATGCATTTATCAAGCCCATTCTGTGTCCCTGGTACTGTGCTAGGTCCTGGGAATTCAAAAAGGGGCAAAAGACAGTTCCTGCCTTCACAGAGCTTACCATCCAGTGGAGGAGACAACATGCAAACAACTATATACAAACAAGATAACTCTATTTCTATATGATAAATTGGAGATAATCTCAGAGAGGACTCACTAGTATTAAGCCACAGAGCTAGAATTCACATCAAGTCCTTCATTATCAAGGACTCCAAATAATCTTCACTCTGCCGCATACAATCACCAGAGGTAGCTTCTAAAGCTTTAGTAATCGCATATAGCAATCAACTTTCCTTCTACCATCTAGCACTATAAAATTTATTCAGACACTCCCTCCCACCCCTGTTGAGGAATTTACCACAGGTGCCTTTCATAAAGCAATGGGCAAACAACTGCCATGTGGGCAATAGCCTTCCCATTTCATGGATGAGCTAACTGAAGCTCAGGGAGGTGATGACTGACCTGTGGCCACAAACATTGGAGCTGGATTTTAAACTCTCCTCTCTGCCTCAAAGCCAGCAAACTTTTCACTCCACCACCTGGATGCTAGTTATGTTTCTGTGAGATCTGAAAACTTTTCATTTGGCTTTTGTCGTGTTCTTTGCCAATGTGCAATCACAAATTGGCTCAACTGCGGGCAGGCAAATTGCAAATATTTCATTTTCTTTCACTTCGTTCCATTTACACAACTGTTTATTACATTCTTTCAAATAATAACAGATGTATCAGAGCACCATAATATTAGTGGTTTGGAAATCTTGCCCAAATTTGCCTTAAACATGAGCAGGGCCAAAGGGAGAGGCCAATATGAAATTGAAAAGTTGGCAGAGCTGCTTTCCCTATTATTTTTTTTCTTACTAGGCAGCCCATGAACAATATTGTTCTTCTACTTGTGATAGATTGGGGTGTCATGTCTGACCCCTCAAGTCTCTAGGCCCTGACAGCAGTTTCTAGGCAAGATGAGCTACTAAGATAGTAGAATATAGTCTCTGCCAAGAATGACATCGTCATAAAAAAAAAGAATGAAACATTTTGCCTGGATCAGATTCAGCCACACAACATCTCAAGTGCAGAACCACAGTCTTAGAATATCAGTGTCCAAGGACCTCAGAGAGCCACTAAGACCCCTGCTACAACATACCTGACCAGTAACCATCCAGCCATTGCTTGAAGCCCTTCAGTAAAGGAGAGCCTGCTAACACCCAAAGAGGCACTTTCCACTTGATGACTGCTGTCATGGATTTCGTCCTCCCTGCATCTCCTCATTCTGCTCTCAGAACATGTCTCATGCCTTTTCCAAGTAACTGCCCTTCATTTGGCTGAAGACAGCTCTAATGGCCCCTTTCTCCTCCCCCAAATCTTCTGGTCTTCCAAATAAACATTCCCAGCTCCTTCAACTAACATCCTCATGCCTGGAAGTGCCCCTTCCCCAACATATTTATTTCTTCAAGGCTGGGCTCAGATACCCCTTCCTCTGTGAAGCCATCCCTGATCTCAACCTTCTCCCCCTCAAGCTGGGGTGGTCACTCCCTTCTCAAAGTCTTTATGTCACTTTGCCAGATCTTTCCTTAACCCCAGCACATTTTACCTTATACCATTTGTTTATTTGGAGATACTTACCATATAATTATTTAGCTATGTGGTCATAGATTTAGAGGAGGAGACTTTAGTCCAGGTTCCTCTTTTACAGATGAAGAAACTGAGGCCCAGAGAGGTTAAGTCTCATGTCTACGTTTAAAGTAAGAACATCAGTCCAAACTCCATTGTGTGTTGCTTGTTAAGCATGCCCCACATCTTACTCATATAGGCATGTGGTCCTGTCAATCCAGTTGTTCAGTCGTATCTGACTCTCAATGACCCTATAGAGGGCTTTCTTGGCAAAGATACTGCAGTGGTTTGCGATTTCCTTCTCCAGCTCATTTTACACATGAGGGAACTGAGGCAAACAGAGTTCAGTGACTTGCACAGGGTCACACAGCTAGCAAGTGTCTGAGGTTGGATTTGAACTCAGGAAGACGTCTCCCTGACTCCAGGTCTGGCACTCTATCCACTGTACCACCTGGTTGTCCCGTGACTATCCTTCCCCAAATAATTATAGGCTCATGATTAGTTCAAACAGATCACATGTGGTGAAAAGAGAAGAACCAGGTTTGGAACTGACATCTCCCCACTTCTCAGCCTCGAAGCAGCTGCATCTAGACTGCATTTGTACTTCTATGTTGTGCACAGTAGGTGCTTTATAAATACATTAAATCAGCTTAAACATAGGGGAAGGTTAGCAAACAAACCTCATTGTTTGGACATAGGAAAGAAACTGAGACAGTTTATTTCTTGCCCACAGTAGGTGTTTAATAAAGGTTTGTTGAATTAAATTGAATTTAAATGAAGTATACAGGATAATGGCAGATGGTCACATGCAGTCAGCAAGCATATATTAATAACAGAAGCTCACATTTATATAGAGCACTTTAAGGTTTGAAAAGCTTTTCTTTGGTCTTCACAACAACCCTCTGAAAAGTAGGTGTTATTCTTATCCTACTATTTTATAAGTGAGGAAACTAAAGCTGAAAGAGTTTTTGACTTGTCCAGGGTCACCCAATGAGTAAGTGACTGAGGCAGGATTTGAACTCTAGTCTTAGAGACTCCAAGACCAGTACTCTATCCACTATTCCACTTATGTGCTTAAGCACCTATTATGTGCCAGGGATTTTGCTAAATCCTGATGATACAAGACAAAAGCAAAAACAATTCGTTCCTCAAAGGTCTTTTCTTCTTATAGCTTGTGTGTTTATAAATGTGTGTATGCAGATGTACACATATTTTTGTGTGTATGCATATGTGTGTATATGTTCATAGACACACACACATATATGAAACAGACTTGCTTCTAGCACATAGTAGGCACTCTAACAAAGTCTCATTGCATGGAATTGAATTCAATACACAAAATATTGGACTGGTAGCCAAGAACAAGTTGTATTTCTCAGTCAGCTGAGAAGTGTTTGGAGACCTCCACAAAGCTGGGCTCTGGTACCACTGACCCATGAAACATAGGCAGCAAGTGAAGAGTAACCCGGTCAGAAGCCCAGGCCTTGATGAATCAGTCATGGAAGAATTTCCCAAAAACCGAAATGTTTCATCTGCAATTAATCTTAGAGAAAACAATAAATTCTCCAAATAATGAGACCAAGTTAAGGGGACTCAGAAAGCCAAAAATCCTCCTGCTCATCTGGCAGTCATGAACCAAGCCCTGGAGCCTCTGAGGCCAGAACTGGAGCCCAAGCCCATCACAAAGTTTACATTTTCTTTTTAATATCAGGCCAAAAAAGCATTTTAATCAACACTCATCATTCAGACGTTAGGAATGCGAGTCTTTATAGCCTCTTAGCACTTGTTTGTATTTCCTTCCCTCCATTGGAAACAGCCCTCCAAAGGCCTAGCCCAGCCTTCGCTTGAGTGGGAGGCCAGGAGTACTCGGCTTCTCCCTTCTGCCCTCCACCCTTGCCTCAAACCCTGTCTCAGTCTCTGCCTTCACTCTATGGTAAGCAGACCCTTAACCTGGTGATGACAAAACAGGGCAGCCCCTGAAGGTGGTCTTTGGTTCTCTTTCCTCATCAATTTCTGGACTCATGGACCCCTCTCTGCCCCCTCCCCCCACGGTCTCTGTCCCGCAGGACTCCCAAATGGTGTAGTTAGGAAAGCGAGGATTGGAAGAGAAAGTCCCTGAAGTCAGCGAGTTTGTTTGTAGTTTGTGCAGTGTAGTAAAGCATATGTACACACACAAACACACATACATATATATGTATATATGCACACATACATCTATATCCATATAGGGGTATATTCATGGCCAATGCATATGCTTAGTAAATGTTCGTAGAATTGAATTATTTTCATAATAAAGAGTTACATATTAGTTATAACATATTGATTACTACTTATATAATATATTAAAATTGATATATAGAAGCCATCACCAAGTCACTTTGAAATGTTTACTCAGTTTGAAGTAACATGCTTTAGAGGATGGAAGCCAACATGATCCCCAGTGGAACGGGAACCACAAAAAGAAATCAGGCGTGTTTGACTTGGAGAAAAAAGACTTAGGATAGCTTTTCCCCCAATTATTTGAAACTCTACCAGGTGGAACCAGGGTTTAATGAGTTTGACTTGGCACCAGAGGGCTGAGGTAAGAACAGTGAATAAGACTTGCAAACAGAGACAAATTTCAATTAGACATAAGAGCAAAATTGCTTACAACTGGAATTGGCCAGTTTTGGGATGGTCTGCTTCGGCAGGCAGTCCTCCAGACTACCTGGACAGAAGGAAGAAATGCTTAAGGAGTTCAGGAAACAGATCACAAACTCAGAAGCACAGGAGAATATCACAGTGATGGGGAACTTCAATTATCCAGATGGAAGAGGTAAGCATTTCTGAACTTCCCTTAATAATAATTTTATCCTTACAACAAAGCAGAGTAACAAATTAATAGGTCAATCAGTAAGCATTTATCAAGTGCCTACTATGTGTTAAACCTAGAGTATACAAAGACAAAAAGAAAAGGAAATAGCTCCTGCTCTCAAGAAGCTTACATTTGAACAAGGGAGACTCTGCACCCACGTTGGGTGCAGCCATCTTGGGTATAGCCATCACAGCATATTGGACCCTTGGGCTTAGCATCAGGAAGGCCTGGGGTCAAATCCCACTTCAGACACTAATTATGTGTCCCTGGGAAACTAACTTAATTTCTCCAAGATGCAATTTACTTAATTTTAAATTGAAGTGGCTGTTATGTTCAATATACTCTAAAGTTCCCTTCTGACTACAAATTTTGTTGTTATTTAGTCTTTTTTCAGCTGTGTCCAACTCTCCATGACCCACTGGGGGTTTTCTTGGCAGAGATACTGACTGGAGAAGTTTGCTGTGTCTTTCTTCAGATCATTTTACAGATGAGGAAACTGAAGCAAACAGGGTGAAGTGATTTGCTCAGGGTTACACAGCTAGTAAGGGTTTGAAGCCAGTTTTAAACTCAGGAAGATGATTCTTCCTGACTCCAGACCCAGTGTTGTATGAATCACTGCACCACCTAGCTACCCCAGATCTAAATTTATGATCCTATGAATGTATAGAAGCATAGACAGAACAAATGTTTGCAAAATCTGTTGTGAGGAAGCTACATATAAGGCAGCTTGAGAAGGAGGGCACTAGTGGTTGGGGGTGGGGGTCAGGAATGATTTCATGTAGAAGGGAAGGGTGGCTGAGATGAACCTTGAAGGGAATGAGGGATCCTATAATGGAGTTGAGGAGACAGCTGATTCTAAGTAAAGGCTCTTTCCTGTGAGAATGTGGGGAAATAGAGAATAGAATGCAAAGTGTGAGGATCTGACAGAAGGCTGGTCTGGCTCAGCTGTCAAATGTGAGAAGGAAAGTCAGATAATGAGACAGGAAAGAAAGGTTGGGGACAGACCTGGCAGGGCTTCAAACAAAGAAAGGGATGGGCTATTAATGGATCTAATACTCACCCAAAAGGAAGAAGTAATTGCTAAGGGAGATATGACATAATCTCAGAGGAAAAGTGGTGATTGCATCTTAGAAATTAGGATCAAATAGGAGAAGAAAACTGGACCTATTCTGGCATTCCCCCTGGAGTTGGGGAGAGATTTCAGAAAGTCTAAAACAAGAAGAGGGACCCCATGGCTCAAGAAGGAAGTCAGCCTAGGAGGAATTTTTAGCTCTCAAGAATAAAACTCTGAATACACAAACAGAAATTGTTCAAGCAAGGAAGAAAGAGGAAACTTCCTTGAAGAGACCAATGTGGATGAACAGAGAACTTGTCAGCCAATGGAGATTTTTCAGAAACATAAGAGGAAGACAGGAGGAAGAGCAGGTAATGGAAGATTAAATTACAAATATACCTCCAGATGAGCTGAGGCTGGTAATTTCAACTGAAGACATCAAAAGAGTTTCATTTCATTAGAGAAGAAGGAAGGTTTAAATTGGGGGGATTGTGCCTGCTCAGAGTGACTAGAATCAGGGGTGTGTTAGAGCCAACTCAAACTGGCTCTCAAGGGCTGATTGTTAAATTTGCAGTGTGAGCATTTACTCCTCAGAAATCAAAAATGCTATAAACTGGGGTTTAATTTATTGTTCTGTTAAGGAAGTAATGCTAGAGGAAATGTTTAAAATATAGATTAAATGTAGGACCTGCATTGTATTTACATTTTATTGAGAGAGCTGGTTATTAAACATTTACTAGTCACAACTGGATGGAAGAATAAATCAATGAATAGAAAGCATTTCTACTTTTTCAAAATTTATTAATTTATTTGTTTTCAGTTTTCAAGTCACTTCCATAAGTTCCAAATTTTCTCCCCCTCCTTCGCCATCCTTCCCCAAGGTGGCATGCAATCTTATATGGGCTCTACACATACATTCCCATTAAACACATTTTAACATTAATCATGTTGCATAGAAGAATCAAAACAAATGGGAGAAACCATGAGAAAAAACAAGACAAAACATAACATAACAAAAGAGAAAACAGACTGATTCATTCTGCATTCCAACTCCATAGTTCTTTCTCTGGATATGGATGGAATTTTCCATCATGAATTCTTTGGAAATGTTGTGTGTGTGTGTGTGTGTGTGTGTGTGTGTGTGTGTGAGAGAGAGAGAGAGAGAGAGAGAGAGAGAGAGAGAGAGAGAGAGAGCATAATTTAGAATCTTTACATCAGATAATGATTTTTAAAATTTTAATTTTTAAAATTTTGTTTATTTATTTTTAGTTTTCAATATTCACTTGCACAAGATTTAGAGTTCCAAATTTTCTCCCCATCTGTCCCCTCCATCCACCCCAAGACAGCATGCATTCTGATTACCACTTCCCTCATCTGCCTTCCCTTCTATTACACCCCTCCCTTCTCTTATCCCCATTCCCTCTATTTTCTTGGAGGACAAGATAGATTTCTATACCAAATTGCCTATATATCTTATTTCCCAGTTGCATGTAAAAACAATTTTTAACATACTTTTTTAAAACTTTGAGTTCCAACTACTCTCCATTTTTCTCTCCCCACCCATCCCCCCTGAAAAGGCAAGCAATTCCATATAGGTAATAGTTGTGTAGTTACACAAAACACTTCCATAACAGTCATATTGTGAAGCACTAACTATATTTCCCTCTGTCCTATCCTGCCCCCCATTTATTCTATTCTCTCTTTTGACCCTATGCCTTCTCAAAAGTGTTTACTTCTAATTACCCCCTTCTCCCATTTGCCCTCCCTTCTATCAGCCCTCACCCCCCGTTTATCCCCTTCCCCCCTACTTTCCTGTAGTGTAAGATAGATTTTCATAACAAATTGAGTGTGTATGTTATTCCCTCCTTAAGCCAAATGTGGTGAGAATAAGGTTCACTCTTTCCCTCTTGCCTTCCCTCTCCTCCCCTCCATTGAAAAACTTTTTTCCTGCCTCTTTTATGTGAGATAATTTGCCCCATTCTATTTCTCCCTTTCTCCTCCCAATATATTCCTCTTTCACCCCTTAATTTAATTTTTTGGATATCATCCATACCTATTTAACTCACCCTGTGCCCTCTATCTATTTGTATATAATTCTTCCAACTACCCAAATATTGAGAAAACTCTCAAGAGTTACAAATGTTATCTTTCCATGTAGGAATGTAAACAGTCCAACTTTAAAGTCCCTTATGATTTCTCTTTCCTGTTTACTATTTTATGCTTCTCTTGATTCTTGTATTTGAAAGTCAAATTTTCTATTCATGTCTGGTCTTTTCATCATGAATGCTTGAAAGTCCTTTTTTTCATTGAATGATCATTTTCTCCCCTGAAGTATTATACTAAGTTTTGTTGGGTGGGTGATTCTTGGTTTTAATCCTAGTTCCTTTGACCTCTGGAATATCATATTCTAAGACCTGCAGTCCCTTAGTGTAGAAGCTGCTGGATCTTGTGTTATCCTGATTGTCTTTCCACAATATGTGAATTGTTTCTTTTTGACTGTTTGCAATATTTTCTCCTTGATCTGGGAGCTCTGGAATTTGACTACAATATTTCTGGGAGTTTTCCTTTAGTAGTCTCTTTCATGAGGTGATTGGTGGATTCTTTCAATATTTGTTTTACCTACTGGTTCTAGAATATTTTCCTGCATTATTTCTTGAAAGATAATGTCTAGGCTCTTTTTTTGATCATGGCTTTCAGGCAGTCCAATAATTTTTAAACTGTCTCTCCTGGATCTATTTTCCAGGTCAGTTGTTTTCTAATGGGATATTTCACATCATCCACTATTTTTTCATTCCTTTGACTTTGTTTTATAATTTCTTGATTTTTCATAGTCATTAGCTTCCATCTGTTCCATTCTAATCTTTAGGGAATTCTTTTCTCCAGTGAGCTTTTGGACCTCCTTTTCCATCTGGCCAGCTCTGCCATTTAAAGCATTCTTCTCCTCATTGACTTTTGGGATCTATTTTGCCATTTGGGTTAGTCTCTTTTTTGAAGTGTTATTTTCTTCAGCATTTTTTGCAGAAGCATTTTAGCAAGCAGTTGACTCATTTTTCCTGATTTTCTTACATCACTCTCATTTCTCTTTGCAATTTTTGCTCTGTTTCTCTTACTTAATTTTCAAAGTCCTTTTTCAGCTCTTCCATGTCCTGAACCCAATTCATATTTTTCTTGGGGACTTTGGACAGAGGAGCTTCGACTTTATTGTCTTAAGTTTGTATACTTTGGTCTTCCTTGTCACCAAAGTAAGATTCTTATAATCTGATTCTTTTTCCTGTTTTTGCTCATTTCCCCAGCCATTTATTTGACTTTTGAGCTCTTTGCCAAGCTCTTTCTCTGCTTCCAGTGAGGGTGGGGGGGTGTACTGTCAGCTGCTCAATCTCCCCACAATCTCTGGGCCTAGAGCTCCAGAAACAGTCACTTCTGCTTCCCCTGCTGCTACTGCCATGGGTTCCCCTATGGACTCATCCACCCTCTACACCACCCTGGAACTGGGGCCCAACCACTCTCCTCTCTCACACAAGTCCACTGACCTTGCAATTTATCCTCCACGTTTTGGGGCGGTGAAGTCACAGGTACTGGAGATTCAGTCCCCCCAAGGCCTACTCAGGTCCCATCTGTGCCAGCACAGTCCATGCTGGACTGTGCTCTTCTCCCAGGGTGGAACAATAGACACTTCCTGGCGTACTTGCAGGCTGTCTTGGACTGGAGATTTGCTTCACTCCATCATTCTGTGAGTTCTGCACCTCTAGAATTTGTTTAGAGTCATTTTTTTGCTTATGTTTTAAATTAAATTTTTTTATTTGTTTTCAGGTTTCAACAATCACTTCCAAAGGTCTTAAATTTTCTCCCCCTCCTTCTCCCCTCCCTTCCTGTGCCCTCCTTCCCCAAGATGGCATGCAATCTTATATGTGTTCTACACATATAGTCCTATTAAACACCCTTTCACATTAGTCATGTTGCATAGAAGAATTAAAATGAATGGGAGAACCCATGGGAAAAAAAATAACACGAGTCTACTTCATTTTGTGTTCTGATTCCATAGTTCTTTCTCTAAATGTGGATGGCATTTTGCCCCAAGAGTCCTTTGGGAATGTTTTAGGTCCTTGCATTGCTGTGAAGGAATTGTCTATCAGAAACAGTCCTCCCACTCTGTGGCTATTAGTGTGTATATTGTTCTCCTGGTTCTACTCACTTCACTCAGCCTCAGTTCATATAAGTCTTTCCAGGTTTTTCTGAAGTCCAACTATTCATCATTTCTTATAGCACAATAGTATTTCATTACATTGATATATCACAACTTGTTCAGCCATTCTCCAATTGATAGGCATCCCCTCAATTTCCAGTTCTTGGCCATCACAAAAAGAGCTGCTATAAATATTTTTGTACATGTGGGTCTTTTTCCCATTTTTATGATCTCTTTGTTATGCAGTCATAGAAGCAGCATTGCTGGGTCAAAGAGTATGCACATTTTTATAGCCCTTTGGGCATAGTTTCAAATGCTCTCCAGAATAGTTGGATCAGCTCACAGCTCTACAAACAATGAATTAATGTTCCAATTCTCCTACATCTTCTCCAACATTTATCATTTTCCTGTTTTGTCATGTTAGTCAATCTGATGGATGTGAAGTGCTACCTCAGAGGTGTTTTGATTTGCATCTCTCTAATTAATAGTGATTTAGAGCATATTTATATGACTATAGATAGCTTTAATTTCTTCTTCTGAAAACTGCCTGTTCTTATCCTTTGACCATTTATCAATTGGAGAATGACTTGTATTCTTGTAAATTTGACTCAGTTCTCTATATATTTTAGAAATGAGGCCACAGACACTAGTTGTAAAAATTCTTTCCCAGTTTTCTTCTTCCCTTCTAGTCTTGGTTATATTGGCTTTGTTTGTACAAAAACTTTTCAGTTTAATATAATCAAAGTTATCCATTTTGTATTTCAAATATCTATCTTTTGTTTGGTAGTTAATTCCTCCATTCTCCATAAATCTGATAAATAAACTATTCCTTCCTCAAATAAACTATTCCTTGCTCCCCTAATTTGGTTATAGTTATCAGCCTTGATACCTAGATTGTGTACCCATTTGAACTTTATTCTTTAATACGGTGTCAGCCTCTGGTCTATGCCCAGTTTTTACCATGCATTTTCCAGGCTTCCCAGCAGTTTTTTTTCAAACAGTGAGTTCTTATTCCAGAAGCTGGGGACCTTCGGTTTATCAAAGAGTAGACTGCTATAATCATTGACTACTGAGTACCTAACTTATTCCAATGATCTACCCCTCTGTTTCTTATCCAGTACCAAATGGTTTTGATGATTGCTGCTTTATAATACAATTCAAGATCTGATATGGCCAGGTCACCTTCTCTAGCATTTCTTTTCATTAATTCCCTTGATATTCCTGACCTTTTGTTCTTCCAGATGAATTTTCATATCATTTTTCTAACTCTAAAAATATTTTTTGGTAGTCTGATTAATATGGCACTGACTAAGTAAATTATTTTAGGTAGAATTGTCATTTTCATTATATTAGCTTGGCCTACTCACAAGCAACTGATGTTTTTCCAATTTCTTAGATCTGATTTCATTGGTGCAAAAACTGTTCTGTAATTGTGTTCATATAGTTCCTGGGTTTGTTTTGGCAGGTAGACTCCCAAGTATTTCATAGTGTCTAAACTTTAAATGGGATTTCTCTTCCTATCTCTTGCTGTTTGGCTTTGTTAGTAATATATAGAAATGCAGATGATTTATGTGGGTTTATTTTATATCCGTGAATTTTACTAAAATTGTTCATTATTTCAGGTGGTTTTTTAATTGATTCTATGGGATTCTCTAAGTATATCATCATATCATCTGCAAAGAATGATAATTTAATTTCTTCTTGGCCTATTCTAATTCCTTCTATTTCTTTTTTCTTCTATTATCACTAAAATTAATATTTCTAGTATAATATTGAATAACAGTGGTGATAATAGATATCCTTTTTTCACCCCCAATCTTATTGGAAATGCATCTAGCTTATCCCCATTACATATTATCCTTGCTGATAGTTTTAGGTAGATGCTACTTATTATTTTAAGAAAGGTTCCATTTACTCCTATGCCCTCCACTGTTTTCAATAGGAATGTGCATTGTTTCTGCATCTTTTGAGCTAACTATGTTTTTTGTAGTTTTGTTGTTGATATGATCAGGCTGATAGTTTTCCTACTATTGAACAAGCCCTGCATTCCTGGTATAAATCCTACCTGATCAAAGTGTATTGTTCTCATGATAAGTTGCTGTTATCTTTTAATTAATATTTTATTTAAAATTTTTTACATGTATATTATTAGGAAAATTGGTCTATAATTTTCTTTCTCTAGTTTTGCTTTTCCTGGTTTAGGTATCAGCACCACATATATATATCACAAAAAAATTTGGTAGGACTCCTTCTTTCCCAATTTCCATAAAAAGTCTACGTAATATTGGAATTAACTACCCTTTAAATGTTTGATTGAATTCACTTGTAAATCCATCTGTCCCAGGAGATTTTTCTAAAGGAGTTTGTTGATGACTTACTCAATTTCTTTTTCTGAGATTTAGTTATTTATTAAACTTGCTCTTCTGTTAATCTGGCCAATTTATATTTTCGTAAATATTCATCCATTTAACTAAGATTGTCAAATTTATGGGCATATAGTTGAACAAAATAATTTCTAATGATTGTTTTAATTTCTTCTTCATTGGCAGTGAATTCCCTTTTTTCATTTTTGATACTGGTAATTTGGTTTTCTTTCTTTTTTTAGATCAAATTGACCAAAGGTTCACCAATTTTATTGTTTTTTTCATAAAACTAGCTCTTAGTTTTATTTATTAGTTTAATAATTTTCTTAATTTTAATTTTATTCATCTCTCCTTTGGTATTCAATATTTCTAATTTTGTATTTAATTGGAGGTTTCTAGCATTTTCAGTTGCATGCCCAATTAACTGATCTCTTCTTTCTCTATTTTATTCATGTAAGCATTCAGAGATATAAAACTTCCCCTAAGAACTGGTTTCACTGCATCCCACAAGTTTTGGTAGGTTGTCTTATTATTGTAATTCTCTTGAAGGAAGTTATTGAATATTTTTATGATTTTTTATTTGACACACTTGTTCTTTAGGACTGAATTATTTAGTTTCCAATTAATTTTTTATCATAAAATGCATTTCTTAAGTGCTTACTATGTGCCAAGCATTGTGCTAAGTGCTAGGATTGCAAATGGAAAAGCAAAATGGAACCTCTCCTTAAAGAGCTCACATTTCCAAAAGGGGAGACAACATCAATGTTAGGTTCCAGCTGCAACCATAGTAAAGGTCCTTTGATCCTTAGGGTGCAAGGAGAAATTGATGGCTGCCTCTTTTTGGATGACATTTCCACAGACAAAATTATAACTGTTTCTGATGCTGAATCATTTGACAGTGTCAAGGATCTGGGTTGTCAGACCTTTCTTTTCTGGATATTCAGGACCTGTAGCTATGGCACTGCAGTTGTAATAGCTGGGTACCAATCTGATGAGAGTGACAATGAATGATGGAGAGAAGACAGACCTGACCCACCTCTATTCTGTTTCTATTCCCTACCAAGAAGAGTGATCTTAGGGTTGCAATGAGCAGAATGACTCTGATTCCATGGTAATGGTGCCCAAGACAAGTGTAGAGACTGTACCTGTCTCTCCCAGATGGTGGTATTCAAGTCATCTGGCCCAGATAACCTATGTCCTAGAGTACTGAACTACCTGGAAGCTATGATGGCAGTGCCACCATCAGGAATCCTAGAAAGACCTCAGAGAACAGGAGAAGTGACCCAGGACTAGAGAAGGGAAGATGTCATGGATAGCAAAACACAGCAAAGAACAGAATCTGCTCATGGTATACCAGTTGATTCCTGGAGAACACAGTCATAATAAGATGCCTTGTGAAAATCTAGGAAGTGGAAGAGTGACCCCCAAAGAGCCAACATGGTTTCACCAAATACAGGTCACACTAGGCTCATCCCTCCCTATCTGTCATCATTTGAGAGTGTTTATACCCCTTACAGCTTTCTAGCATCCTTTCTGTACATAATCATTTCCCTAAAGTGTCCTCATGAGGGAAACCCAATTTGTTTCACCGAAGAAGGGCCCTTAGTCACAGCAAAGAGGAACTGATTTAATTCAGGTCCCACATAAAGTCAAATGTCTAGCTGAGATTAGGATTCTTGGGTCTCTGAATTGCCAATGGAGTCAGCTTTGTATGTGCTCTTCTGTTTGCCTTCCACCCATCTCCATGCCTTGCCACCCTCAGTATTACTAGAGTGGGTAGTAACATAGACAATATAAGCAACAGACACCAGTCATGTGATAATACAAAGGTAACCTAAAACCTCCTGCTGGTATTTCAGAAAACGTGCCCCTAGTAAAGGGTGAGCCTAATGGGCTCAGAAATTAAGGTCTATTTCCAGCTCAACACGAATTTATTAAGTGTCTATCAGTTGCCAGGCATTGTGCTAAGTGCTAAGGACACAAAGAAAGACGAGCAAAAACCAAAAACCCCACTCTTGTCCTCAAAGTACTTGCAATCAAATTACCCGGAAACAGTCATAAGCAAAAAAGTAGAATGCATGGGAGATAATCACATCTGCCCATCGCTGCAGTGCAGCATAGCACAAGCACAAGTGGCGTGGTGTGGTTTAGCACCTGGGTTCTCAGCCTCTATATTGCCCCTACCGGGATGCTGTGTGAGCGTATTGGGTCATCCTCTGGTTATCAGGCATGTAGGATTCGAGGATCTAGCCCTGGACTTGATCTTAGAGATCTTTAGGATAAGCCCCTTATTTTTCAGATGAGAAAACTTCACCTGGGAGAGGTAAAAGGTGAACAACATGACTTGCCTAATGTCGCGTGGCTACCAGACAGCAGACCCCAAATCTCAATCTAATCTTCTGACTCTAGGGCTGGACTTGGAGTTGGGAGGGCCTGAGTATGAATCCTACCTCTGGCATTTACTGGCTAAGTAAGCTTGGATAAGTTTCTTAAGCTCTCTCAACCTCAGTTTCTTCAGCTGCAAAATGGGAACCATAATTCTCTCTCTCTCTCTCAAATGACATGATATATGTATATATATACACACACATATATATGTATATATACATATATATTCAAGTCATTGAACATATATGTGTGTGTGTGTGTATGTATGTATGTATATATATATATCATTATAAATCTTAAAGGAACATATAGATACTATTTTGTAATCATTATTCTTCCTACAATATAGTGTGTGATTTCTTTGTGGCATAATGTTCCTGTCCCTGAGGCTCACAATTCCTAAATAGTTTTCCTTGTGTATTCCTTTGTGTTATAGTCCCCTGCAAAAGTCTGGGCCACTGGCCCAAATTCCCAATTGCCAAGGATATTGGGCATAAATAAAAATAAAATGTTTGGAAGTAAATGAACATGTTTCAGAGTGTCCATGAAAGATATGTCTTTGATAACACCTTTGGACCCCATTCCCATCCAATAAGGCATAGCCATGTCAGAGGTCAAGAACTCTGACAGTCAGAGGTTACAGGACCTTGACATTCTAGGCTTCAATTTTTTCATTTCTAATGTGAAAGGGTAGGCTAGAATATTCCTAATATCCTTTCCGGCTCTGACATTTTGTAATGCTCTGTTTTTCCTAAGCAACTAGTGTAAAGCCTTGATTATTTTTTAAAGGAAATTGTCACTCTGCTTATGCTAGGCAAGGAAAGGGCATTCAAGTTATTCATCCCAAAGTTCAAGTCCTTCCATCATATCAGGTTGGACTTTTCCTTTTAAATATCTCTATTAGGTTTTTAGCATATAGGATTGTCATCTTGTCAGAGTTTCTGGGAACTGGCAGGCTCTATGAAGAAGCCTCAATGGTGTGGGCTTTGAAAGTCTTTCATATATGACTTTCCCTAGATCAGAACCCTGTGCCAAGGCTGGCCAAACTCTAATATAGTAAGTTATCAGCAGTTGCTTACTCCAGGGGATTGCCAAACTCCAGGTCTTTGTAATTCAGCGTTTGGGCCCAGCTTCCTTCAGACCCATAAGAATGCCTTCTGGCTGGCCCCAGGGAAATTCCATTGGCAGTTCCATGTTGGCTCTCTGCTACCATGGAGGCATCTCAAAGGGCACAGCTGCCCTTGTGGGCAGCCCAGGCTCAGGATGCCAGAGATGGAGCCATTTCATTCAAAGGACAAAGGCCTCCTGGAGCACTCCAGCCTTCCAAAGAGACAGAAAGTAAAATTCTGAAGTCAATCAAAATCACCAGGGGACAAACTGCCCCAAGCAGAGTCTTCCCAAAAGGCTATTCAGTTCTTATTCAGAGCAAATGGACCTGGAAGGGATGCCCAGACCAACAATTTACCCCTCACCCCAAACTCCACAATTCTCTGAGACTCTGGGCCTTTAGAAAAATACTATCCAACTATGAAATGCAAAATGGATAATTTTGATTACATTAAATTGAAAAGTTTTTGCACAAACAAACCCAATACAACCAAGATCAGGAGAGAAGCAGAAAACTGGGAAAGAATTTTCGCAACTAGTGCCTGTGATAAAGGCCTCATTTCTAAAATATATAGGGAAGTGAGTCAAATTTACAAGAATACAAATCATTCCCCAGTTGATAAATGATCAAAGGATATGAACAGGAAGTTTTCAGAGGAAGAAGTTAAAGCTATCTATACTCATATGAAAAAATGCTCTAAATCACTGTTGATTAGAGAGATGCAAATCAAAACAACTCTGAAGTACCACATCACACCTATCAGACTGGCAAACATGACAAAGCAGGAAGATGACAAATGTTGGAGAAAATGTGTGAGAGTTGGGACACTAATTCATTGCTGGTGGAGCTGTGAGCTGGTCGAACCATTCTGAAGAGTAATTTCGAGCTATGTCCAAAGGGCTACAAAAATGTGCATACACTTTGACCAAGCAATACTGCTTCTATGACTGTATCCCAAAGAGATCATAAAAATGGGAAAAGGCCGTTGACCTAAACCACAGATCACATAAAGGTGTTGGTTTCTTCCAAAAATATTCCTCCAATGTAATGGGGGAAAATAGTACTCTGGGAGCTGGAAGTCCCGAGTTTCTAGCCCCAGGTCAGCCACTGACTAGTTGAATGATATACAGTCATTCCATTTCCCTGGGCTCAGTTTCCCCACTTATAAAATAAGAGAACTCAATCCAACTTAGGAAACTGTTCTTCATGATAACTAAGGTTTACAAAGTTGGTTTCAGCTGATTCTCACATTAGGAATATTATCCACATTTGACAAATGAAGAAATAGAGAGAGGGTCAGAGGCCCCACTTGAAGTCATACTTAAATAACTGAGAAAAACTTGAACCCAGGTCGTCTGACTCAGCCTCCAAGGATGTTTCACCACGCAGACTATCAAAGTCAAGAGGGATCTCAGTAGCTGCCTGGTCTAACCCATACCTGAGAAGACTGTCTCTTCTACAAGATACTCAGTGTGACCATCCAAACTTGGATGAAGATTTTAATGCTGTCTCCTGAAAGAAAAGTACCTTCCTTGATGAGGCTTACAGTTGGGAAGGGGAATAGGACACACTCACATGTAACTTGTAGCATACAAGAGTCTTGGTTCATCTAGTTGCTTCATTTGATATCCTTGGAGACCTAGGATTCACAGAGGGCTACTTACAGCCTCAATTTGTTCCTCACCTCTTCACTCTCATGCCCCTCACCAATCCAATCCAAACCAAGCCTTGGTGTTTCTACTTGCACACCATGTCTCAAATCCCATGACCACTGCCCTAGATCAGACCCTCATCACCTTTTGCCTGAACCATTGCAATAGCATTCTAATTGGCCTCCTTACCCCTCCCCAGTCTCTCTCCACTCTCATCCATCCACCACTCAGCTACCACTTTAGCAAGATAAGCATGGATCTGACCATGTCATTATCCTTCTCAATAAACTCCAGTGACCATGAGTCAAAAATAAACATATTATTAAGTCTCAAACCCCTATGTTTGACCAACATTTCATCTTCTGCACTAGGGACTACAACAGGTTCCAAATCACTTCAGAGTTGAGTATGGAGTTCTACCACAGGAAATGAAGGTCCATGTTTGTGGTCATCAGCACTCTCTAGTGTTCAGAAGGGGAATTTCAGCCCACTAGAAGAGGGTTAGCCCTATGCATATACATGTGATGTGACAAAATATAAAACTCAAGTAGATAGCCACTTAGTGGTTATTTTCGGTATTTCACTCTAAGCTAATCTAAGCCCCTTGACTGCACTTTAGAATATGAGCTTCTTGAGGTCAGGGACAAAATTTTTACCTCTCTTTGAGTTCCCAGAGCTTAGCACAGGGGCTAGAATATTAATAAAGGCTTGTTAGTTGATTTTTACCAATGAGGCAGTAAAAAGAAGCCAGTATTCCAAATGAATACCATATCAGAAGCATTCAAGAAATATGTCTATGTCACCTAGATAGAACATTGTATTTATCCCTGAGGCATAACTTTCCATACTAAAATACACAATAAGTGCAAAATGAGATCTCAGCTTGCTCTCTTTTCTAAAATTACATACAGCTGTAGCTCCTGTTTCCCAGGAATGCCAAGGGCTTTGAGGAAATTTTTATGACAGGGCCTTGTGGGCAGAGAAATCATCCTGAGCTAAGTTCACTCCCGGAAAGAGAGTGAGAATAGGACCCTTAGGTACTAGGGATTAGAAAGAGAGGACTGCACTTCAAAGTACAGGGGACGTGACATGACATT
Organism: Notamacropus eugenii; assembly: GCF_028372415.1. Taxonomy (NCBI): domain Eukaryota; kingdom Metazoa; phylum Chordata; class Mammalia; order Diprotodontia; family Macropodidae; genus Notamacropus; species Notamacropus eugenii. Next base: position 524,861,920 of record NC_092873.1, read on the forward strand.
GACAGGGAGTCCCAGTTGAAGTAGACAGTTGCGGAAAAAGACATTCTCAAGGGACTAAGGCTGTATGTAACATGCAACATGTTTTTTTACTTTATCCAACAACGGAAACTTTTTTTTTACAAGCTCTCTCTAAACAACCCCCAGCTCTCTTCTAATCCCCTATCTGAAATGTATTTCAAAGGGATGGTGGGAGGGCACCATTTGAGAAGCCATCTTAATGTAATTATGTGATTTGGATTATTACTGAAAGTTGAAAAGATGACTCTCTTTTTCTTCAATCTGTGCCAAAGGAAATGTTGGGAAATGAGTTCAAGCTGAATGGTTCTCCGGACTGCCCCTCGGGGTCGGGTGGTACCAGTGATTCCCACAGTTGAGTAGTACAAGGGTATCTCTCTCTGGGCTGAAAGCTGGCCCTCAGAGTATCTCAGAGTTAGACTTGTACTTTAAAAAAATAAGAATAATAGTTATGTAATGTCTTAATATTCACCAAGTACTTTATAAATATTTCATTTTGTCCTTACAACACTGGGATGTAAGTTGGGCTTACTTACATTACTATTGGGCTATATGGATAGCCATGAGGATGATCTGGGAACTTCGATGTGCTCATTTATGCCCCTTTCTTGCATTTAGGGCTCCACAGTTCTGGAACTGGTGTGGAGAGATTTGTCTCCCTCTTTTCAGAAATGACATTGATATGAAGAAAAAGAGTATCTCAAATTTAGCTTAAAAAATAATGACCAAGAAACTTTCCATAGAACTTGAATCTGAAACCCTTCTCTGATACTTCCTACATGTGTGACCTCAAGAATATCACTTCTCTGGCCCTCAGTTTCCTCACCTGTAAAATGACGGGATTGAACAAGATGACTTCTGTGATCCTTTACATCACATCCAGCAGAAATTCTTAGATTTGTAGTTGCTTTTTGCATCATAATGGATCAAATTGTGAATGAAATCTTCCAAGCTCATTTTCTGGGTCTACACACACACATAGACACACACACAGAGAGAGATATAATTCCATATATACATATATACACATATACATATACACACACACATATGTATATATATATATATTATCAAACTGAACTTTCTTGTGCTCCTCATTTTAGTTTCTCTCTACAGTTGAAGTACAATCATACTTTCCTCCTTTGCTCTATCATTCAGGTCTAGAGTTAGTATGAAGCATTATTTGATGAAGAACCACTTGACGGGATATTATGACAATTTCTCTGCCAGGGAGGGGTTGAAATGTTGAGGTCCCTTCCAGCTCCAAGATTTGACAATGACAGGATAAACAGCATTCACATTCATTGATTTCCTGGCTAACTGAATATACCTTGGCTTCCTACAATTATACCCATCCAAGAGTGATCCTGGCTGCCTTGTGAGGTACTGGGAATGTTCTCCACTGGTGATTTCCAAGCTAAGGTTGGACAGCCATATATTGGCAACGTTTAGAGATAATGCCTTTTCATAGATGGGTTAGACTACATGGCTGCTAAGGGTCCTTCTAACTAGGAGATTCTAGGGTTGAAACTTTATCAAATCATGTTAATGATGAGAAATGGTTCTGCCTACCATACATCCATTGGCATCTTTCCTTAACAGACTTAAGTGCATTTTTCAAAGTAAGAAGAGTCAAATCAAAACATCTTATCAGTCACTTTTGCACATGCATTGCATAAAAAATATGTGACTCAAATGAAATACACATGAAATAACTCCTTCATCTCTTCAAACCTTTCTCCAGCGATTGAAAAAATGGCATTTGAACTTGATAACGGTAAAATTGTTGATGTATGTCAAGAAAAGAGAGATTCAAAGCTTGGAGTCCAAACTCAGTGATCACATCAGACCAATGGATGGTAGTAATGTCTACAAATACGTTTGTCTCCTCCGGGAATGACATGACAGGAATCCAAGAGAAGACTATTATAGAATATGTTCTAAGTCTTACTTATATAAGTTGAGGCAAAGTGAATTCAGCAGAACTAGGAGAACATTGTACATAGTAACAGCAATAATGTAATGATAATCAACTGTGAAAGCCTTGGCTGCTCTGATCAATACAATAATTCATGATAATTCCAAAAGATTCATGATAAAAAATGCTATCCACCTTTAGAGAGAGAACTGGTGGACTCTGAGCACAAATTGAAGCATATTTTTTCCATTTTCTTCACTGTTCTTGCTTTTTTTTTTTCCTACACATGGCTGATGTGGAAATATTTTGCATGACTTCATATTTGTAATGGGTATCATATTTCCTGACTTCTCAATGGGTAGGGGAGAGGCTGGAGGGTGGGAGAGAATTCATAACTGGGTATGAAAAAAATCAAATCAAATTGTTTCGAAAAGTCTTATTGACATCTTATAATCAAAGCTAAATGGGAACAAACACATTTAAAGCAATTAATGTTTATGCAATGCCTGTCTTAATGAAAGCTTTCAGAGCTATAAATTATACCATGAGAGATTTTGAAAGCATCATCCAAAAAAAAAAACCCCAAAGATTATTAATGAAATATGGGATCCATCACATTAAGTCAACTAAAGAAAGGACAACACTTCTTTACCAAAAATAAGGAAAAGTATTGATGGACATTCTTAGGATGCATGAGAAGCAGATATCACACACATCCCACAGAAATCCTTTTGGAAAAGCAGACATCACTTCACCAAATCAATAGAAAAGGTAAATAACAGGTACACACCATGTGACTCATTCAATAGAAAGGAAACAGATTTACCTCCAAATGGAGCCTGTGAAATGGTTGAGATCCAAGAACAGAAGCCAAAGACCTGCCATGAGCAACATCAAGGAACTCAGCCAAGAATATGTTGACAAAAGACTGAGTCATGTGAATTAGATTGTGGAAAAAGAAGGTTTATGATGGTGATTCAGGACCAGGTCATTGCCATGAGAAAACCAATAGGGATGTGACTCGATGGCTGGGATTATATTCATTGGAAGCTCACTTTCTTCCATGGACTGAAGGACAACAAATCCCCACACCACAAGTGTGGACTTCAAAATGCCTTGGAAAATTTAACAAATAAACAGTACAAATAAACAAAACCACAAGCACAGATTACACTATTGGCCATAATCACCCAGACATAACATCAAGCTGTCAACACTTCAGAGTGCCATCTTTAAAATAGATATCACCAGAGACTCATAGGCTCCAAATGATCTGAAGTAAAAGTCTTTCAAAATATGGAGACCAAACAGGGGAGATCAAAATTGAACCTATCATGCCTACCATTCTCTCTGTTACTTTGGTTGTCCTGAAGATATTTTCAACAAGCCCACAGAGGATGAATTTATATCCCATTATATGTATATATATACATATATATATATATTCAATTATAAAAAATAACAAGGTTGAATATGAATACTTAAGAATAACCTATATCAAATTACACACTGTCTTGGGAAGGAGGGAGAAAATTTGAAACTCAAAATCTTATGGAAGTGAATGTTTAAAACTGAATATGAATTAATTTTTGAAAAAGATAATGAAACCATACTAAAAATGGACTTTTGAGAACTGAAAAAGTAATAGTAGTCATTTCCCACCCCACCCCTTTGATAATAGTCTGCAGAATATTAAATACAACAAGAATAATCAAAGGTTAGTGATTTGTTCTAGGACCCTTTCTATCTGAACATGATTTTTAAAAATGCTAATAAGACTACTGTGCTAAAAGAAATGATGAGCTCAATGGTTTTAGAAGAAACATAGAAAGACATGCATGAAACAACGAAGAGGGAAATGAACAGAACCAGAAGAACATTGTGCATTGTGAAATTGTTTTAGGAATGACTTTGAATAAGTTATTTTGACTATTATAAATACCCAAAATAATTTTAAAGGACATATGAAGAAAGACTCTATGTGCACTCAGAGAAAGAGCTGATAAATAAAAGTATATGTATGTATTATATATATATGTGTGTACCCATTTGTGTCTAATGGTGTATCTCTAGGATAGAAGAGGGGAGGAAAGAAAAAAAGAAATTTACATGATAATTCTGCTGTGTGTTTGAAAAGAGTGGCAAGTTGTGCACAGCAGATTTGCAGCTCCATGTGTAATCATCTTTTTATTGTACTTTGTCATATAAATTCTTGTTTTATTCTGTAAATTAAAATAAATTTTAAAAATGATTAAAATATGATAAAATAAATGGAAGAATCAAGTCTTTGCCATCAGGAATTACAAGACTTTCCTAAAGGAGTTTGATCTGATGGTCAGTAGGGATTATGTAAGGAAATAGCACAAACTGAAATGCATTTTGTCAGGTTATACACATTTAGCACTTACAGAATATCTAACAAGAAATAATCTGGTATAACACATCAGTTGTCTGTTTCCTGTCATGCACTGACACATAACAAATCCCCATAATATACATAAAAGGTGCACAATTTTCAGAACTTAACCAACAAACTCCCCTAAACTAGGCCGTTATCACAAAATAACTGTTGGCCACAATCATCCAGACACAACATTGACTCATACAAACTGAGGAGTGTTTTAATAGATGTTGTGCTGGCAAATATTCATCATTTTCAAGCAACTTGAAAATGAAAATCTGCCTATCAATGTAAGTCAAATCCTCTGCAATTTATAGGCTGAGATTGACGCCTAGAGCACTAAGAATTGATGTGACTTACCCAGGGTCACACAATCAGTATGAGTCAGAAGGCAGGTTTCTAAGCCTTTTCCTATGTACTCTACCTCTCTTACATTCAAGAGAGGTGTTCTAACATCATTCCTCTAAGAAAGCATGTTTGCACAAACAGGAAAGCTTATAAAGAGGAAACTATATATTTGTACTCCTAAACTCAGGCCCTAGAGCCAAGTGGGAGTCAGTCCATGCAGGACCAGCCTTCTGTGAGTGTTCATACTCAACTGAACTGGGGCTCTCCCTTCTACCTCTTACAGCTAGCTCTTCACCTCTCATCTTTCAATAACTCTCCTTAAGCCTATAAGTAGCCTAAGAGTGTTGCTTTTTAAGATGCCAGTGTGTGTCATAGATTCATGAAGAAGAGAGTTGTTAAAAAGTAGAATAGTTTCAAAGCAAGATAAGTATTTATTAGTGAAATGTGGGCAGGCTCCCAGATGGCAGAAAGTTCCATCCCCCAGGAAAGAAGGGATTGAAACAGGAAAATAGATCAGAAATGGTGGGTTCAAAATTGTAGGGTAGAGCCTTTAACTTCCTAAAGTAACAAAAGAATGGGAAAGATGGGAGATAGAGAAGGGCAGGGACTGCTTTTCTTTCCTTTCTCTATGTTCTCAACACTTGGCACCGTGCTTAGCACAAAGTAGAAACTTAACTGGTGCTGATTGAGTTCACCTGACACCAGAAGGAAATTCTATATAACAAGTCAAAGTGAGGAGAAAACAGAAAGAAAGTTGCTCCCAAAGCAAAGCCAGTCTGGCTAGAGGGGTGGGCATGAAGAGGAAAGAGTCTTGAGGATTCTGGAGAAAGCAGAGCATTGGTTTTGAAGGACAACACCTTGGGTTTGAGTCCTAAGTTTGCAACCAACTCTTGAATCCCTTCCCCTCTCTAAGCCTCAGTCTCCTCCTATGTCCAATGACAAAGGTCAATGGTTTCCAATGGTCCCTTAGTTCTCCTCCAGCCCTGGCATACTGTGAAGCCAATGAAACCAGAGAGAGTGTAGGAGGAAGGTAAGAACTAGGGGAATGAATGACCTTTGGTGAAAGAATCAGTCACAGAATCTCACAGCTGGAAAAGGCTTAGAGACCATATTTGAAGTTTTATCCCTGCGTGTTCATTGAAAACAAGGTACCTCAAGACCATAGGGCAGAAAGTAAGATGGTGAATATTGGACGTCACAACCTGACTCCAACTTACTTTTCTAGTCTTATAATTTACTCCCCTTCATAGAGGCTTTGGTCTAGCAAGACTGGCCATCTCTCACATGACATTCCATCTTCCATCTCTAGCCTTTGCGTAGGTTGTGCCTTATCCCTGGTAGTTACCCCTTCCTCACCTCTGCCTCTTAAAATGTCCTTCAAAGCTCTCCCTATCTGATGCTTGGGGTCTTCATGATCCTCCTGGCTGCTAGTATCTTCCCTGTAAAATTACCTTATATGTGTTTTGCATATTTTCATGTATATTTATATCAATTTGCCAGTATTTATTAAACACTTACTATGTGCTAGCCAATGGGCATGAAACCTGGAGATACAAATACAAAGAATGGAACAGCCCCTACTTGTAAGCAGTTTACATGTGTCCTCGTTGTCTTTCCAGACAGAATATAATCTCCTTGAAGGCAGAAACTGTTTTATTTTTATATTTGTATCTCCATCACCAACCCAGTACGGGTATATAGTAGGCAATGAATGAATCAATTAATTAATAGCAATTAATTATTATATTCTCATTGCTTGATAAGTCATGAGTTAGGTTTTATCATTGATTTCTTTGTGAGCTCTGGAATCTTAACACCAAGTAAATGTGTGGTTGTGAACATGTGGGGGGGCATCTGGATGGAGCATGTTTCATATGTGTCTTCTGTCTCATGCCCCTGCCCCATTGGTTTTCTCTGTAGCTGCAGAAAGTGGTTGCTTTATAGGGGGGTTAGTCATTTCATCTGGAACTGAGCAAAGGAGATCCTGTTGATGTGGTAGAGACTTTGATGATTCTTTTTCTCTTTCCATTTGTCACAAAAAAAACTTTAATAAGGAAAAAAGAAAAATAGGAAAGAGTATATAAGAGACAACTCCCCCCCCCCACACACACACACATATGCACACATGCAAACATTAAGGTTTCTTCTGTCCTTGACTCTGGACTAAAGGATAGATGCCAAGCCTCAAATTAAACAAATATACTGTCAATGAGTTGTTTCCAGCCATCCTTCTGAGGTCTGCAAAACGCCCTGGCCATCCAGACCTGGATAGGAGCTGGTTCATCCTACGGGAAGAGCCAGGGTGACCTGATTTCTCAAATAAGCTTATTACAGAGTTAACAACCTGGAAGGACCCTGATGAGTGTTGAGAACCAGGTTACTCCACAAAGTTACAAATTGGAGTTGGTGGGATCATAGGATCCAATCTAGATCCTATATTTGGAAATCCAACCCTTTCATTTTACAGGTGAGGAAACTGAGTCCCAGGGATGTTAAGCAACTTGCCCAAAGTCACAAGATAATGATTGTCAAAAGTGAGATTGAGCCTAGGTCCTCCAGGTCTACATCTAGGGTTCTTCTGTTGTACAACATAATGTTTGTGTGTGTGGTGGGGGGCAAGAGGAGGAGAAAAGGAGGTGGAGAAAAACTTAGGGAAAAAAGCAACATCATAGGATCATATATGTGTAGCTGAAAGGAACTTCAGAGGTCATCTTGTCTAACCCCCATGTTTTATGAATAAGAAAACTGAGGTGCAGAGTGGTTAATGATTTCACCAAGGTCACACAGTCAGCACAAAAGTAGCCAGATTTGAGCACAGTAATTGACTTCTTCTCCAAAGTCTACAATAATTGCTTTTTCCATGACAATTTAAAGCCCATTCCTCACTCTAACCCTTGAGGCAGGCAGCTTAACGATTATTATTCCCACTTTCCTGATAAAAAAACTGAGGCTTAGGGTCATGATTTGGCCAGTCACACAGTTTGTGAGTAGCAGAGCCAGAAATCTTGGTTCCCGTTCAGTGCTTCCTCCCACACTGGCTCTCTATGAGAAGTCAGCCATCTGTAGAAACATTGGGTAATCAGGGTCCAGTTGCCTCATCCAAGAAGATGCCAGTGATCCAAGTTTCCAACACAGTATTTGTTTAAGGACAGTCATCCAGACAGACTTTCCCAGGGGAAGGAAGGTTGCCCTCACTCAGTTCATGGAGACTTTTTGTTAGTTCAAAGGCAGCCAGTCTGGAACATACAGTCGCCTGAGAGAATCCCTTTCTGAGTCACTGGGAAGTTGGATGGTATTTCTTGCTTCCTCCTCCAGATGAAGGATTTGAGTCTTGGAGAGGGGGACTTTACTCTAGACCACCCACTGGGTCCTTTGCTTTAGCCAAAAGCTGCAGGCAGCAAAAAGAGAGGATACATGTAGAACTACCAGTCCTCAAAGACAAGCAAAGAACAGTGCCACCACTGACTGGCAGCCTTTGTGGTATGATTTGAAGACTGCCAGTGAGGCAGAACCCACCACTTCCTAAGTAGCCCATTTCATTTTTTGGACATCTCTCATGCTTAGGGAGTTTCTTTTCTTATGGTATTTTATTTTTCACAATTGGGGCAGCTAGGTGGTGCAGTGGATAGAGCACCAGTGTAGGAGTCAGGAGGACTTGAGTTCACATCTCACCTCAGACACTTGACACTGACTAGCTGTGTGACCTTGGGCAAGTCACTTAACCCCAATTGCCTCAACCTGAGTCATCTCCAATTATCCTGATGAATACCTGGTCATTGGATTCAGATGACTCTGGAGGAGAAGTGAGACTGGTGACCTGCACCTGCACCCTCACTCAAAACAAAGTCAAGCACAAGTCATGTCATTACTTCTCTGATGGCATGGTCTTCTTTGGCAATGAAGGATGAACACATATATTTTTCCCAATTACATGTCAAGATAATTTTTACCATTCATATTTACAAGATTTTAAGTTCCAAATCTTTCTCTTGCTTCCCCTCCCCTCTTTTAGAAATGTTAGGCTATTTGTTATAGGTTATACATGTGCTATCATGTAAAATACATTTCCATATAGTCACAGTTGTGAAATTAGGAACAGATCAAAAGGGAAAAATAAAGAAAATAAAAGCCCCAGCCCCTTACCTTTACTCTGTGTGTATCTCTCTGCTTCAATTGTATTTCTTATAGAAAAGCATTGTAGGATTCTGGTTTTTGATGCTCTCTGCTACCTGCTTCTGTTTTATGGGGGAGTTCATCCCATTCACATTTACAGTTCTGATTACTGCATATTTCCCTCCATGCTATTTTTGGAGTGATTATCCCTCCCCCCCCCTTACACTCCAACTTTTTCCTCCCAGGTATCTTACTTCTGATTACCACCTTTCCCAGTATACTCTGTCTTTCATCAGTCTCCCCCTCCCACACTTTCTATTATCCCTGTCCCTTTTGTACTTCCTTATAGGGCAAGATATGTTATTCCCTATTGCAGTTAATTTTGATGTGAGTAAGGTGTAAGCTTTGCCTGCCACCCCCTCCCATTTTCCCTTCCAACATAATAGTTCTTTCATGCCTCTTTTATGTGAAATAATTTACCCCATTCAGTCTAACCCTCCATCTTCTTCCAATGCAATTTTCTCACCCCTTTATTTTGTTTCTTGGGGTATCATCCCATTGAAGTCAGCTTATATCCACACCCTCTGGCTCCTTCTAATATGTCTTATAGAAATAAGGTTGTTAAGAGTTACAAATATTATCTTGCAATATAGAAATACAGTTTAACCTTATTGATTTTTTGTTTTCTCTTTCTTTTTTCCTTTTTATCTTTTTATATTTGCGTCTTATATTTGGAGGTCAAATTTTTTTATTCAGATCTGGTTTTTTAATTAGAAATGCTTGAAAGTCCTCTATTTCATTCAATATCCACCCTTTTCCCTGAAAGATTACATTCCATTTTGCTGGGTAAGTGATTCTTCGTTGTAATTCTAAGTCCTTTTCCATCTGATATATCACATTCCAAACCTTCAGGTTCTTTAATGTGGAAGCTGCCAAATCCTGTGTAATTCTGATTATAGCTCCATATTTAAGTTATTTCTTTTTGACTGCTTGCAATACTTTCAACTTGATTTCTGAGCTCTGGAATTTGGTTATGATGTTCCTGGGAGTTTTAATTTTGGAGATCTCTTTCAGGCGATGATCAGTGGATTCTTTCAATTTTTATTTTGCCCTCTGCTTCTAATGTATCAGGGAAGTTTTCTTTGATAATTTCTCAAAAGATGTTTTTCAGGTTTTTTAAAAAGTATGTCTTTCAGGTAGTCCAATAATCCTGATATTATCTCCCCTGGATCTATTTTTTTAGTTCAGTTGTTTTTCCATTGAGAAATTTCACATTTTCCTCTTTTTTTACTTTTTAAAATTTTCGCTTTATTGTATCCTGATGTTTCATAGAATCATTAATTTCCAGGTGTTCCATTCTAATTTTTAAGGAATTATTTTCTTCAGTGAGCTTTTATTCTTCATTTTCCATTTAGTCATTTCTATTTTTAGGAAACTATTTTCCTTGGTAAGTTTTTGCATGTCTTTTCTCATGCTATTGACTCTTTTTCATGATTCTCTTGCATTACTCTTATTTCTTTTCTCATTTTCCTTCTACTCTTCTACTTCTCTAATTTGCTTTTTAAAATCCATTTTAAGATCTTCTGGAAATTCTTTTTGTGAGGATAGGAATAAATGGAGCTTTTCATAAAATAACAAGCAGTATCTACCTAAAACCATCAGCAAGCATTATATGCAATAGGGACAAGCTAGATGCATTTCCAATAAGATCAAGGGTGAAACGAGGATGTCCATTATCACCACTGTTGTTCAATATGGTTAGAAAAATGTTAGCTGTAACAATAAGAGAAGAAAAAGCAATTGAAGCAATTAGAATAGGCAAAGAAGAAACTAAGTTATCACTCTATGCAGATGTTATGATGATATACTTAGAGAATTCAAGATTCAAGTAAAAAACTACTTGAAGTAATAAACAACTTTGGCAAAGTTGCAGGTTACAAAATAAACCCAGATAAATCATCTGCATTTCTATATATTACTAACAAAGCCCAACAGCAAGAGATAGGAAGAGAAATCCCATTTAAAGCTAGGGTAGACACGATAAAATATATGGGAGCCTATCTGCCAAAACAAACCCAGGGACTATATGAGCACAATTACAAAACACTTTTCGCACAAATAAAGTCAAATCTAAGTAAGTGGAAAAACATCAGTTGTTCGTAGGTAGGCCAAGCTAATAGAATATAAATGAAAATTCTATTTAAATTAATTTACTTATTCAATGCCATACCAATCAAACTACCAGATAATTATTTTCTAGAGATAGGAAAAATAATATTAAAATTCATGTGGAAGAACAAAAGGTCTAGAATATCAAGGAAACTAATGAAAAGAAATGCTAGGGAAGGTGGCCTAGCCCTACCAGATCTCAAATTCTATATAAAGCAACAATCATCAAAACCACTTGGTACTGACTAAGAAATAGAGAGGTAGACCAGTGGAAAAGGTTAGGTACTGAAGACACAACAGCCAATGAATATAGCAATCTACTATTTGGTAAACCCAAGGACCCCAGCTTCTGGGATAAGAACTCATTGTTTGACAAAAATTGCTGGGAAAGCTGGATACCAATGTGTTGGAAACTGGGCATAAACCAATGCCGGAAACTGTACACAGGAATAAAGTCCAAATGGAAACATGATCTAGGTATAAAGATTGATACTATAAACAAATTAGAGGAGCAAGGAATAGTGTATTTGTCAGATTTATGGAGAATGGAGAAAGTTTTGACCAAACAAGAGACAGAGAACATTATGAAGTGCAAAATGGATAATCTTGATTACATTAAATTGAAAAGCTTTTGCACAAACAAACCCAATACAACCAAGATTAAGAGGGAAGCAGAAAACTGGGAAAGAACTTTTGCAACTAGTGTCTGTGATAAAGTCCTCATTTCTAAAATACAGAGAGAACTGAGTCAAATTTACAAGAATACAAATCATTCCCCAACTGATAAATGGACAAAGGATATGAACAAGCAGTTTTCAGAGGAAGAAATTAAAGCTATCTATAGTCATATGAAAAAATGCTCTAAATCACTATTGATTAGAGAGGTACAAATTAAAACCACTCAGAGGTACCACATTGCACCTATCAGATTGGCTAACATGACAAAACAGGAAGATGATAAATGTTGGAGAAGATATAGGAGAGTTGGAACACTAATTCATTGTTGGTGGAGCTGTGAGCTGGTCCAGTCATTCTGGAGAACAATTTGAAACTAGGCCCAAAGGACTACAAAAATGTTCATACCCTTTGACCCAGCAATATCACTTCTAGGACTGTATCCCAAAGAGATCATAAAAATGTGAAAGGGTCTCACATGTACAAAAATATTTATAGCAGCTCTCTTTGTGGTGACCAAGAACTGAAAATCAAGGGGATGCCCATCAATTGGGGAATGGCTGAATAAGTTGTTGTATATGAATGTAATGAAATACTATTGTGCTATGAGAAACGATAAACAGGAAGATTTCAGAGAGGCGTGGAAGGACTTACACGAACTGATGCTGAGTGAAAGGAACATAACCACGAAAATTTTGTACACAGAAACAACCACAGTGCGTGAGGAATTTCTCTGGTAGACTTAGCCCATCACAGCAATGCGAGGACCTAAAAAAATTTCCAACGGACTCTTGAGGGAAAATGCCTTCCATATCCAGAGAAAGAACTATGGAATTCGATCACAGAATAAAACAGACCATTTTCTCTTGTGTTATGTTTTGTTTTGTTTCATGGTTTCTTGCATTCATTTTAATTCTTCTGTACAACATGACTAATATGAAAATGTATTTAATAGGAATGTATGTGTAGAACCTATGTAAGATTTCACACTGTCTCAGGGAGGGAGAGGAAAGGGAGGAGGGGAAATCTAAGATATATGAAAGTGATTGTAGAAAACTGAAAACAAATAAAATAATTTTAAAAAAGAAATTCTTTTGTGTCCAAACCAAAATACATTTTTTGAGGCTTCATATGTAGCCATTTTGACACTATTGTCCTCATCTAAGTTTATGTCTGGATTCTTCCTATCACCAAAGTAATTTTCTATAGTCAAACTCATTTTTTGCTCATTTTTTTCTTTTTTTGCCTTTTTTGTGACTTGGTGTTTTTAATAGGAGAGTTGGGCTCTGGTCTGGTATTGTCCCAAGCTTCCTGTGCTAGGACTCTGGATCTTACTCCTGCCTTTCACTGAGCTCTCAGGGCTTAACTGCTTACTTTCTCTGGAGGGCAGACATCCCTTGTGGCTTGTACTGGGTGATGGGACCTCCCTTTTGGTCTTCTCTGGATGTGGGGGTTAGCTATTGGTCTGACTCAGGGGTAGGGCCCTGCTTCTGGGTGGCTATGGAAACAGAGCCTTTCTGTTCAAGAACCCCAAGTGCAAGGTCTTGATGTTGGCCAGCTCCTGGGGAGGGTCTTCACCACTGTTCAGTAATGGGATCATGGCCTTGTTGGTGGTTTGTGCTAGGGGTAGGGGTGCTGGGGTGGAGATTTTCATGCTGCACAGACTACTCACTTGTCTAGGGGGCTGCTGATTTGTAGGAGGGTACAATTTCAATGGTAGATTGCCCCAGACTTGTTGCAGGACCCCTGCTGTGAGGTTGGCTGCTGCTGGCTCCCCTCCCATCCCAGTAAGATCAACCCTCACTCTCACAGATCAATTGTGAGGGGCTTTTCTAGTTGTTTGGAAAAGGAATTTTGGAGGGCTTCAGAGGATTCCTTTCTCACTGCACCATCTCAGCACTGGGAAGTCCAGATAGCTTTGATGTTCTGTCCATGAATACTCAACCCCTCCCCCATCTGTGGCTCAGAAAAAGCAACTGGAGCATCACTAGTGACTTCACATGCCTGAGAAAGATGTGTCCATTCTCTCTGGGCCTCCCAGACTGCTCTCATCCTTGGACTTTAGAAGGAAGAGGCCCATGGATCTGCTGATTGACTATCTGCTGAAATCCCGCCATTCCTGTTCTAGACCAGCTCTGAAGAGGGAGGAGGGGCAGACACAAAACTGGACTCAGCTCCAAAAGTTCCCACTGTCCTGTGGCTGTCAGCATCCCTCCCTGGAGCATCCCTGTGCCTTACACTCTTTGAAGCTCCAGCTCCTGTGTTTAGCCAGGGATGGCCCTGCCCTGGATGCTGGGTGAGCCAACCTTTTCAAAGACTTGCAGGGCTTGGCATTCAGAGCAGGAAGATTTCTATCCCCTCCCTTCCCCACCCTGTGGGGATTGTGAGTACAGGATGGTCTTTTCATGGTTATTTTCAGCCATCTCTTTGGGGTTGATGTGCCAGATGCCCAACCCCCTCCTTTGTTCTTGGCTGAGGCTGGAATTATTCAAGTTATGAGGATGATGATGAATGGGATGGAAGGCTGGCACTGGGAAACACAGGGGTAGAAAGGGGCATCTTTTTTGGCTTAAGGTATTGTGAAGGACACTGATTCTTCCCTAGATCATAGAATCATAAAAGTAAAGGGAGCTGGGAGGTCGTGGAGGTCAACCTTCCCGTTCTACAGAGTAGGAAACTGAGGCCAAGAGAAATTAAATAATCCAAGTAATGTCTATCAGTGTCAAGCCCAGATTTGAACCCAGGTCCTTTGACCCCCAATAGAACTCCCTTTCCACTATACCTGCCAGCCTCCTACTACAACCTATCCTCAAACTCACAAATCACCCTGGATCTATCCCATACATCCTTACAGATGGAATGATATTTCCCCTGATAGTATGCAATCTCCTCCAGGGACACAGGACACAGACTATTTCCCTTTTAATTCCCCAAGCTCTAGGCTGATTCGTGGCACAAGGTTGGTGTCTAATCTATGTCTGACTATTTTTTTTGCTATTATTTTTCAGATGGAGAAAATGTAGCCCAGGACAAAGAAGAAACTACTCTGACCAAGGTCACATAATAAATGGCAGAGCTTGGCTTTCAGCTGAAAGGACCTTAGTTCAAGGCTGAGTGCTACTATTTGCTACCCAACTAAAGTTGTGTCGCTGCTCTGAACCTTACCTCCTTCAGCCCTAGAGCCTATGAAACCAAAACCTGCTTTGAGGTCAACTAGGACCATAGAGACTGGGTTCAAATCCAGAAGGCAAATTATTGGTTGTGTGACCTCAGGTGAGTCATTTCCCCTTGGTGTGCCTATTTCTGAATCAATAAAAGAAGGGGAAGGAAGAGAGTGGGGACATTCTCTAGGAAAAGAAGGAAGGACAATCAAGTAAAACATCCCCACCTAGGGCATGTCCAAAAATGAATTTTAGCCCCATTTTTATTGTACTAGAGTAACTAGTTGTTAGTAACTAGACATATCGGTGGGCAAATAGGTGACACAGGGCATAGATTCCAGGCCTGGAGTCAGGAAGACCTGAGCTCAAACTTAGACACTTACTAGCTGTGGCCCTGGACAAGTCACTTAACCTTGTTTGCCTCAGTTTCCTCATCTGTAAAATGATCTGGAAGAGGAAGTGGTAAACCACTCCAGTATCTCTGCCAAGAAAACCCCGAATGGTGTCAGGGAGTCAGGCATGACTGAAAAAGGACTGAACAAGAGACTTAATGGGACATAAATTTCCTATTCCCTACCCATAATGTAATGTAAGCTTGGGCCCAGGGACTTTCTTTTTGGTCCTTGCCCGAGACATTGTCAGTTCTTCTTTAAGTATTTATTAAACTTCCTTCTTCTTTGCAGAGGTTGAGAACCTGCCCATGTGCTGCTAGACTAGACTGATGAGTTGGTTCATTCTGCTGAGCTTCATTTTTTTTAACCTTTCTTCCTATTTTTTTCCCACAAGGACTTTTGACGTGACAGAAAAGAGCCTTGGGGTAATCCTTGAGAAGGGGTTTCTATCATGTGTGCTAAGTTTCCATTAGAGGAATTATGAAATATTGAGCCAAAGGGTGTGTAGGAGACACAACATCGCAAGCAGATAGTTTCTAGCCAAATCTGGTTTGGCTTCTCTGGGGGTTGGGGAGGAGGGGAGGAATATACTTGGAACTGTAGGTGATGTGAAAACAACAGACAGCAATGATTTTTATTTTGATCTATGTTTACAGAATTGAATTGCATTGGATCTCAATCTGTGGGACCTCTAGCCCTAACCATAACCCTTGGGTGGGGCATGAAGTCATTGGAAGGAGGCTCTATACTGTCATATATTTTCTCAATTAAAAGATATTCATTCTATGGTCATTATCATGTGGAATTCCCCAAAATTCACATTAAAAAGGGTTCTTCCACCTCTCTCTTTTGCAGAGGCGGTGGTTCTGTGGATGTGGAACACTGTACATGTTATCATATCTTCTTTTGACATTTTGATTAATTTTGCTGATTTTTTCCCCCATTTCTTTTTTTGTTTTAAAAGTTTTGTTATTTGGAATAACTTTCTGAAAGGGAAAGGAGAGGAATATAGAGAAATTTAGGGAATATAAGTATTAGATACATACATATACATATATTCAACATATTTTTGAAAGGTGGTGGAAAGTTTCACATGATTGAAAAAGTTAAGAGTCACTTTTCTGAAACAGGAGGCCAGTGGTCAGACCAAGGGTGGGGAAGTCAAGTCCTGGAGGCCACATGTGGCCCTCTAGGTCCTCAAATGCAGCCCTTTGACTGAATCCAAACTTCACAGAATAAAACCCCTCAATAAAAGGATTTGTTCTGTAAAACTTGGACTCAGTCAAAAGGCTGCATCCAAAGACCTAGAGAGTCACATATGGCCTTGAGGCTGCAGGCTCTCCACCCCTGGGTCAGACAGTAAGGGAATGCAACCCTGTGCCTGGAGAAAGTGACACGTAATTCACCTTGGCCAGATGTCTTGAAGGTGCTTCTGGTCAACAGCAACTCTACTTTCTGAGTTGTCTGGATGCATTCCCCAACTACAATTACCTGCCTATTGAAGTGGACTCATCTTTTGTGTGTTTATCAAGTCCTGGCCCCTTTGATTTGTAGATATTGTCATTTTTATTTTAAGGCACCAATATCCTGGACGATAAAAAGCCAGTTCCCTAATTCACCCCCTTTGGAGGGTGAAGTAGCTTCTGACACATATGAGGACCCTACGTGAGTTAGGGGTCACTGGCTGGAAGCAGGAATGTATAACAGTGCCCTGGACCATTTCCTGCCCCCTGCCCTTGGAGCTCATCTTCGAGCATCCTCCAGTTATGCAGCATACCATCCTTCAGGGTTGATTCCTCACCCTGGCAATAACAGAGCTAGAAGCTGCTTCTGAGCCCTCAGAGAAAAACACAGGGATCAGCCACCAGACCGACCGTTTCTGGGCGGTGTCCTGACTTATCAGAGAAGAACCTATGGCTGATTCCTGAGCATGGCTTTCAGTAATGAATGTGAAAGTTTCCGCTGGCAGAATGAGTGTTGGCCCAAAGGGCATGTCAGAAATACAATATTGCATATGAATAGTTTCTAATCTGATGGCATCTATTTTGACTTCACTCATGCAAAATATTTTAAAATAATCTTTATTCATGATTATTAGCACACTGGAAAGTGGCAATAAACACAGGAATGTAGTTTAATGTGCCAATGATGCACCAGGGACTATTTGTGTGGCTGTTACAATCCTCCCTCTTCGTGTAATTGAAAATTTCAGACTATTTCTTGGGGCAGATATGCCCTGTCTCCAGCAGGTGGCAGTATCCCAGCACTGACTATACTACTCAAAAGGGCACAGTGGGGAGGTCCAATCGTATTGAATGACAAATGTGTATTTAAAAAGCACTTTACAGACATCATTTCATTTAATCCCGTCAGCAACCCTATGAGATGAGGCATGGAAATATTGGCAGCCCTGTTTTACTGGGTGAAGAAAGTGAGATTCAATTGTCCTCAGGTGAAATTGAGGGTCAGTTCTAATGAAAAGGTCAAGGTCAAAGAACCACAGAATCTAGGAGTTGGAGAGGACTTCAAGGACCATGGAGTCTAACCTATGATTAGTAAAGAATCTTATCCAAAGAACACTCAAAAACTGGTCATGTAACCTTTGCTAGAAGATTTCCAAGGTCTTCCCCCATCATCTCTTAAGGTAGCCCATACCACTTTAGTACAACTCTAAATATTAGGAATTTCCTCCCCTGACCTTGAGCCAAAATTATCCTCTCTCTACAGCTTCCACTCAATGCTGCTAGTCACTCAGTGCTCTCTATCAGGAGAAGTCAACTAGGTCTTCCCAGATCTTGAAGCCAAGTCTTTTTGGTTCCAAGAACAACTCGCCATTAACTATACCACACTACCTCTTTAGTTGTGCTTTCTGGGTTAATAACAAGTTGGAATTCTAGTTCAACAACAAAAGTATTGACTCAATTTATTTCTTCTGTGGTTCAGAGAAAGTATCCTTCCATTTCCATAGAATAGCCCATCAAATGACTGAAGAGAGCTCTCCTGCCCCTATTCCCTAAGCCTTCTGTTCTCCTGTCCAATTCCTAGGACCAAAGATTTAGAGCCAAAAGAAATCTCAAAGATAATCTAGTCCTCATTTCACAGATGAGGAAACTGAGGCCCAGAGGGGTTAAGTGTCTTGCCCAAGAAAACAAAAGGGTAGATCTGAGATTTGGATCCAGATCCTTTGACTTGAAGTCTTGAAATCTTTTCACTTCACCACACCGCTGATTATCATAGCATCACATCCATACTCTTCACTCTTTTAGTTATAGGAAGCTACTATTTTGTTCAAAGAGAGCCAAAATATAGTGAAAATTAATTGGGTCAAGTGTCTTTGCAGTTAAACTAGAATGTCAGACTGCTATGTCAGTACAACTAAAGAGGCCATGGGGTATGTTGGTGATCTTGGCTCCCATGGCTTCAATTCTCATCTCCAGGCCTTGGGTTCTCACATCTGCTTATCCAGCCGTAACCTCTCTGCTGACCTCTGGGCTCACATCTCCAAATATAGACTGGATATCTCCTACTGGATATCTTGTTCCCATCTTAAACTCAACATGTCCAAAATAGAACTTGTTGTTTCCTCTCTCCCATCCTTCCCCCACACACAAACCTTTCCCTCTTCCTAACTTTTCCATTACTGTAAATGGCACCACTAACCCTCCCAGTCACCCAGGCTCTCACATTCTCACTTCCTCTATCCAATGTCTTACCAAGTCCTCTCATTTCTACCTTTGCAGATTTATATTCTTGTATAAGTCTCCTTCTCTCCCTTGACACAGCTGCCATTACTGGAATAGGTTTCTAGTCTAGTCTCCTTGACTCAGTCTCTTCACATTCCTTCCATACTCCACTCCACTCCACTTCCTACAGTCACTCACACTGTGGCTCCCAGCTACTTCAAGGATCAAATGTAAATTCCTCTACTTAGCATTCATAGCCCTTCCTAACCTGGCCCCTTCCTATCTTTCCAAGTTTCTCATCTTTATGCCCCTGTCATCTGCCATGCTTGCTGTTCCTTGTACAAGACACTGCATCTTCTGACTCAGTACATTTCCATTGACTTTCCCTCATACCTGGAATGTTCTCCTTCCTATCTCCATCTCCTGGCTTCCCTGACTCCCTCAAAATCCCAGCTAAAATCTCACCTTCTACAGGAAGCTCCTCCTGATCCCCCTCAATGCTCAGTGTCTTCCCTCTGTTGAATATCTTAATTTATCCTGTATATATCTGCTTTATACCTTTCTGTTGATAATTGTTCAGTAATCTTAGTCATGTCCAATTCTTTGTGATCCTATTTGGGTTTTCTTGGTAAAGATATTGGAATGGTTTGCATTTCCTTCTCTAGCTCATTTTATAGATGAGGAAACTGAAGCAAATAGAGTTAAGTGACCTAAGTCACACATCTAGTCAGTATTTGAGGCTAGATTTGAACTCAGGAACATGGGTCTTCCTGACTCCAGGCCCAGCACTCTACTCACTGTGTCACTTAGCTGCCCCTGGTTTATACCTAGATGTTTGCAAATTGTCTCCCCTTTTAGACTATAATTTCCTTTAAAGTTTAGAGGGAGGGGATTTCTGGTTATGGAAGCCAAGATGGCAGAGTGATTGGTAATTGCTATCCCCTTCCCATTGTTGACCTTGATGAGCCCAGAGAATATCTCCCTGGGAAAAACCCTGGAACTATGGGAGCAGCAGAAGGGGTAAACAGACACTCAGCCTGTGAGGCTAGAAAAATCATTAAGGAGGGTTCCCCTTGCTGTGGCCAAAGGTGAGCAGTGCAGGATAAGAGCTGTCCCAGATAGCCCCAGCCCAACCTGGAGAAGATCCTGAACCCCGGGGGAGGGGGGGAGGGATGAAGCCAGCAACTGCCAACACCAGGACCCAAGGCATGCCTCAGCACCCCACTGGAATTGGGAAGACACTACTGCAGTCAGCTGAGCTTGCCTATGCTCTAGCTCAAGAGAGGAGTCTCCGCTGTCCAGACTACCCCTCCCCCACACTTAATCAGTTAGCTCCCGGTTAACTATGGGAAAACCCAAAAAGACCTCACCTAGCCTCTGCTTTCAAGCACCAGCCAGCTCAGCATCAGGTAAGCTGTAGTATTTTAGTTTCTAGCTGAAAGAATCAGAGACCACAACACACAAAACCTCAAGTTTTAGGCACAAGAACTGTGGGACAGAGCTCCCTGTGCCACAGGTGCTGAGATCTACTTTAAAAGCCAGGAAAAGGGTAATTATCATGAGTAAGAAACAAAGCAGAAAAGACCATAGAATTTTTCTATGGGGACAAGGACCGAAACACAAATACCAAAGAGGTCAACATTGAGACTGTACTCCCATCTGAAACTTCAGAAGGGAATATGAACCGGTCTGAAGCACAAAGGGCCTTCTTGGAAGAGCTCAGAAAGGATTTTAAAACTCAAATTAGAGAAATAGAAGAAAAACTGGCCAATGATTTAAAAATATGAGGAAAGAATTCATTGAAGAGAATAACTCTTTAAGAAGGAAAACTGGACAAATGGAAAAGGAAGTACAAAACCCAACTGGTGAAAATAACTCCTTAAAAGGAACAATTGGACAGATGGAAAAGGAGATGCAAAAGTTAACTGAAGAAAACAATTTGATAAAAAATAGAATTGGGCAAGTAGAAGCTAATGAATCTATAAGACACCAAGAATCAGTCAAACAGAATCTAAAGAATGAAAAAATAGAAGAAAACATAAAATATCTAATTGGAAAAACCACTGATCTGGAAAATAGATCCAGGAGAGAAAATCTAAGGATTATTGGTCTACCAGAAAGTTTGGAGGGGTTGTTTTTCATCAGGATTATTAATATTTTATCAAGTCTAAACAATCAATAAACCAATAAAAATGCTGATTTTTAGTGTTTTCTGATTGACTACAAATTGAACAATCAGCAAGTTGGTTCGAGCTGACTTCAGCATGCCCTGCATGGACTGCATGGTCTCTTCGTTGTCTAGAGATGATGGAGTTATAGGGCTTAACATTGGCAAGAAGAGGCATCTCATTATCAGTGTCATTGCCACAGGGTAAAGGGGAAGAAGTACAGAGTCTAGAGTTAGAAGGCTTGGATTCAACTCTCACCACCCAGGCTCATCCCTAGGCAGTCTTGGAGAAGTTACTACCTTCTTGGGCATTGATGTCTTCATCTCTAACTATAACATCAGAGGTGAGACCAGATGGCCTCTGAGGTCCCCTTCAGCTCTTAGATTATAACCCTATAAGACTTGAAATAAGGAGAAGAGCTTGGGCAAAGACACACAGAGGTTTTGAGGTGTGGAGAATGGAGCTCAAGACAGATGGGCCCAATCCTCTTAGTAAAGAAGCAAGGTCATCTGCTGAGAGACAGGGTGATGGGGGTGAGTCTGAGTCCTCAGGAAGAGAGGTGAAAAATTGTATTGGTCACTGGGAGGAGAGAAGAGATGATAAAGAACTGTTTTCATTTTGTAAGTATTACAGGGTGTCTAAAGAGCTAAAATTGAGGGTTACTCAAAGGACAGCTCAAGGCTACAACATATTAGGATCAAGGAATTAATTGCACAGGAGAAAGAATGCAAAAAAATCATCACAAAGCTGCAGGACTGGGATAGAGGGTGGGTGATAAATCAACCAGTCACATTGTAAGGGTGAATATGGAAAGCCTATGTTCTCTTCTGACAAGTCAAGAGATCTAGAGAAAACCCCCTGCACAATGGGTCAACTCCCCCAGCCTCTCCCCAATGCCATGGAGGATCTGTGCTAAGCTCTACATAATAATGGCACTGGGTGGGCAGGCATGGATGGACTGCCATCTACATCATTGGAGAGAACTCCTGAATCTCTGAGCTCACTGATTTGTCATTGGATCATACAGCCAGAAAGAAACTTAGAGATCATCTTGGCCATTTCCACAATTTAACAGATGAAGAAACCAAGGGCCAGTGAGGTTTAAATGACTTTTCTGAGGTCATCCAGGGAGTAGTAAAGATCAGAGACAACATTTAAAACCAAGTCCTTTGGCTGCCAATGCAGAGTTCCATGTAGATCAGGAAATCTGAACTTGGAATCCATTAATTTGTTTGAATATCTTTATGACTATTTCAGTAAAATTGATTTCTTTGTAATATTTTATGTATTTAAAACACGATTGTGAGAAGAGCTTATAGGCTTTACCAGATTGCCCAAGGAATCCATAACATGTACAAAAAGTTATGAGTGTCTGTCCTTGATCCAAATGAATTTGTCTCTCCTAAGCCTAAATCACTGTAGCTCCCTTATGTTCATCAATATCAGTCTCTAGACATGAGGAACTGAACGTGATTTGAGATAAGGAGTTCAAGAAGCTTAGTGATTCCCCAAAGTTCCACAGTTTGTAAGTGATCCACTTAGAACTTAGAATCAGTCCCCACATTAATGTCCTAGGCACTTTCCAAAATCCTAGATCCCAATCTCTTTGAGCTCACATACCCTTCAACCCTGCCAAAGTCATTGGATGTGATAGGGGCTGCCAATGCAACCTCAACCTTCACTGTATACCTAATCAAAAGTTCTGCAGTGGACTCTCTCCTCCTCCCTCCCTGCCTCTTGGAATCTGAGCCTTGAGGCTCAGCTCAAGGGTCACCCTCTATGGATTTTCCTACTAAGCTCTATATCTCTTGCATAAATTATGAATCCCTTTAGAACTTAAGATCAGTCACTGACAAGCATTTCCTCAGTGTCATCCTCAATGCCTCATTTCCCTCTACCCTACATATCCTAATCAGTTGCCAAATGTTGTCATTTCTCATTCCACACTCTCTACATCCATTCCCTTTCCACTTTTTTGACCATCTTCATATTCAGACCCTTGGCATCTCTCGCTTGGACTATCACAATGGCTTCCTTTGTTGATCCCCCAGTTTCAAACCCATACACTCCACCCTGTCATCCATATAGCCACCAAAGTGACTTTCCTAACATCTGGTCCCAAATATGTCATGCTCTTCCCAGCCTGGCCCCTCCTCATCTTTCCAGTCTTCTTACACATTCCTGAATTCTCAACATACATTCTATAATCCAACCATCTTGGCCTTTTTAATGTTCCATATTCAGGACATGCCATCTCTTATCTCCAGGCCTTTGTTCTGACTGTCCCTTATGCCAAGAATGACCTCTCTCCTCTCCTCAGCTTCTCAGAATCCCTTGTCTCCTTCAAGACTCAGCTAAAGAGTCATGAAGGCTTTCCTGATCCAATCAGCTCTTGATGTATTTCCTCTCCAAATGACCTTGTATTAATATAGGCAAATTTTGTGTAACCCTGCCTCTGACCAAGACTAAGGCAAATTTGGTAGATGGACAATCTTATGCTGGCCAGAAGTAAACATGGCTCCTGATTGCCTGAGGGAATGCTGGATGTGACCCAGAGTTCCTGTGTATGGGACTTAACTATGGGGGGGGGGGGGTGTTTGTTTGTTTGTTTTTGTAGAGAAGAATACTATGGGGGCAGAGGTAGCAGAGAGACAGAGACATAGACAGAGAGAGAAAATAGAGGAGGAGAAGGAGAAGAAGAAAGGAAGGAAGGAAGGAAGGAAGGAAGGAAGGAAGGAAGGAAGGAAGGAAGGAAGGAAGGAAGGAAGGAAGGAAGGAAGGAAGGAAGGAAGGAGAGAGGAAGGAAGGACTCTCCACAGAAGCAGATCAAATCTCAGATCATATCTAGTCATGCCATCCACAAGCTAAGTCTAACCCATGCAGTCATATGTAACATATCGTATCTATACATGTGTGCATCTACTCTATTCCTTTGAGGGAGGGGACTCTCACTTTCATTGATGAATTACTAGTACTTAGCCATGTGCGTGGCCCATAAGAGATGTTTAAATTCAAAAACAAAATACATGAGATTACAAAGAAAACCAACTATATTGAAAAGTGGTCATCTAAATTAAAAAAAAAATCATGGAGCACAGATTAAGATTGTCTGCTATTAGAGAAAGAGCCCTAGGCTGGGCAACAAAGCTATCCAATTCCCAATCTAGAAATGGCAGAAATCAGGTTGACTAGAAAATGACCTGGATTTACAGTAGGAAGCCCTGGCTTAGAATTCTGACTCCATCTACCTATATGACACTGGACAAGTCACTTAACCTCGCTGTGCTTCAGTTTCCCCTTCTGTAAAATGAGAGGTTAGGCTCAATGACCTCTAAATTCCCAGCTCAAAATTGAAGCCTGAATTCCTCTCTCGTTTGCCAGATGAGGAAACTTACTTAAAGGTAGCAGGCAGGAGTGTTTGGATTCAGAACCAGGCTCTCAGATTCCAAATCCAACCCTCTTTCTATGACTCCATGACTCTCACCTTGTCCCATGGGGGAAAAGAGAGCATACAGCTCACGACCTAGATCACTTGGAGGAAGTCAATCCGTCAGTAAACATTTATACAGTACCTACAGTGTGCCAGGCCTTGTAGTAAGCACCAGGGATATGTGTTTGTCCTTTGTTGTCGAAGAAGGCCACGCCATCAGAGAAATAATGACATGACTTACCCTTGACTTTGTTTTGAGTGAGGTCACCAGCCTCACTTCTCCTCCAGAGCCATCTGGATTCACTGACCAGATATTCATCAGGATGACTGGAGATGACCCAGGATGAGGCAATTGGGGTTAAGTGACTTGCCCAAGGTCACACAGCTAGTGAGTGTCAAGTGTCTGAGGTGAGATTTAAACTCAGATCCTCCTGACTCCTGTACTGGTACTCTATCCATTGCACCACCTAGCTGCCCCAAGCATAGGGGGTACAGAGAAGCAATAGACTACCCCTGCCCTTAAGGACCTGACAGTCTCATGGGGGAGATGACATGCAAGCAGCTATGTGCAAATGAGATCCTTGCAGGAGAAATGGGAAAGAGTCAGTAAAGGGGATCAGAGAAGGTAAGATTTTCACTGGCATAGGAAGGAAGCCAGGGGAGTCAGACGGTAGAGTTGAGGAGGGAGAGTGATGCAGGAATGGGGGCCAACCAGAGAAAATGCCTAGAGCTGAGAGATGAAGCCAGTAGGTCAGTGACTCTGGTTCCAAGAGGATGGGTCAAGGAAGAAGGTATGAGAAGATTAGAAAGGAGAAAAGGGCCTGGGCTGTGAAGAGGCTTGAAGGCCAAACAGAGGATTCTATGTTTGATCTTGGAGGTGATAAGGAACCACTGAACTTTATTGATTAGGAAGTGATGTGGGCAGACTTATGCTCTAGGAAGATCAATGAGAGCCCAAGGAGGGAGAGACTTGAGGCAGGCAGACCAAGCCCCAGAAGCTACTTCAATAGTCCAGGCTTGAGATGATGGGAGTCTGCACCAGGGTGGGGGCAGTGGGGTCAGAGGGGAAGAGAGGGCATATAGGAGAGATGCCATGAAGGTAAAATCAACAAGCCTTGGGAACAGACTGGATATGAGGGATAAGAGAGAGTGAGGAGGGGAGGAAGACACCTAGGTTTCTATCCTGGAGGTCTGAGAGGAGGATGTTGTCAATTGTTCACCAACCAGAAGGGTCATAAATATTCTGATACCAAAAATCACCGGTGGGAGGCATCTGTGGGGAATTGGAAAGAAACCTGAACTGAGGGTCAGGAGACCTGGTTTCCAGTCCGCTTCTTCTTTCTACCAGGTGTGTGTCATGGGTAAGTCACTCCCTTTATCTCAGCCTCAGTTTTCTATTCTGTAAAATGGGAGAGTTAAGCAGGATCATAGATGTAGAATAGTAAGAATCATCATCGAATGCTCTTTATTTTTACAGAGGAGGAAACTGAGGCCCAGAAAGTTTCAAATACTTCCCTAAGTTTGGAAGGGAGAAAGAAAAGAAGGGAGGGAGGGAGGGAGGAAAGGAGGAAGGAAGGAAGCTTCAAGACAATAATAGCACCCACCTTACAGGGCTGTTTCAGGGATCAAAGAAGATAACATCCGTAAAGTGCACAGTTCCTGGCATACAGCAGGTGCTTAATAAATGTTTATTCAATGCCATTATTAAGTTTTACTGCTCCCTTTTATTCTTACACTACTGTACATTCCCTTGAATTTCACCCCCATTGTAAATTAATCATTTCTTGTTGTAAAAGAAACTATCTAAGCAAAACTCCAACATAGCAGCTGTTACCTGTCTTCATATATCCCATTCTACAGCCATCGACCCCCACCTCTCTCTTTAAGGGAGAAAGGTGCCTTTCATCATCCTTTCCCCAAGATTCATTGCCAACAAACTGCCCCCATAAAGGCAGACAAAACAGCCTAGATGAGCCCTCGAGGCACTTGGAGGGGGAAGGGATGAAGGCAATACAGGTTAAAGGGTGGGGGATTCTGTTGTGAAGAGATAAAAGATTGTAAGTGCCTTCCGGGTGCTCTCTCCAGGTGGTGCCCCCCCCCCAAAAAAAGCGGGGCTGTGAGGGAAGGATGTGAACTGGCTCAAGCTCTCAGAGAAGCCCATGAGGGTTCTAGTTCCCTCCAGTTTTACTTTGAACTCAGGCAGGGGTTTATGGGCCCCTGCAATTCAGGAGGAAATTCAGTGTGGACAAAGACCCCCTCCTAGAGCCACAGGTTCTGAGAATGTGGCTGGGGAGGGGGCATTTTAAAGGAGGAGGAAGAGGAGGAGGAGGGGAGGGGCAGGAGTATAATAGGTCAAAGACTAATCTTGCAGAAGGATGTGCCTTGTCTCTGGCTGTTGAAGTGACAGTTTATCCATAAAAATGAACTGGGAGCTCTCCTCCTTTCATCTTGGTGGGCAGCCAAGCACTCACCCTCTAGAGATGGGGGCTAAGATGTAATCAAGGCCAGCAGCCTGAGTCACAGAGAGCATTTGGAGGCATCCACAGGAGAAAAGGCCTGTCCATTTGCAGGCTGTAAACCTACTTCCCCTCCCCCAGCAGGAGTGGAAAGGAATATTGTTTCCATCTGGGGCCGCTCTCTCTACATGGAGAGAGCCCTCTAATTAAATGCTCACCTTCTCCAGCACTCATGCATGGGCAGATGTTGGTGGGCAGGGGCTTGTTCAACGAAAACAGGCAACTTGAATTAAACCAGATTGGCACAAAGGAGCTGTTTACAGATTTTACGGGATAGGTATAGGGTGGGAGTGTGGCAGTGGTCCAGCTGCCTGTCCTCATGTATAAACCAGAGATCCTGCAAATAACCAGTAGGGCCTGGATGCTGAAGGGCCTTTTAGGAAGTATTCCTTTAGCTGGGGACTCCAGAGCAAGAAAGGGTCAAATGAAGGTCTTCCAGTCCAAATGATTTTGTAGATGAGAAACCAGACCCAGATAGGGAATGTGACTTGCCCAAGGTCACTTAGAACCTCCAAGGGAGAAGAGACCTCACATGTCATCTAGCCCCATACTCTATCAGAAGATTTCTGAATTAGAATCCTACTTTGTCACTTGCTGTGTTTCTGACCAGTTCACCAAAAAAGTTTTATATCCAGTTTACCATTCCAAAAATAGAGAAAACTTCCAGGGTCGTAGATTGAAAGGAAGGAAGGACCTTGACTAAGTGAAGAATAATCTTCTCTGACAAGTTACCAACTGAAGACCTCCGGGGCTGGAGAAATCACTCAGCCCCTTCTCCTCTGGGTCATTTCTAAGACTCAGTGTTTACATCAAAGGTCTTGTGGAGGCAGAGAACTGCAGTTGTGAAACGAGGTGCCCATTGTCAGACCTGGGGGATGCGTTGGTTAACTTTGCAGAACTCCCCTTTCTCCCCATCTTTCTTTTTTGTCCTTTGTTACAAGGGATGGTCGGCTGCTAGAGGGCACAGGGAAGGGCTGAACTTAGAGTAAGTAAGAATTCAAACCCTGCCTTGGACGGTGGTAGCTGTGTGGTCCTGTCCATGTCACTTACTCTCTACAAGACACAGTTTTCTCATTTGTAAAATGGAAATAAGAATAGTACTCTCCTTTATCAGGATCAAATGACATGTGCCTGGTTTGCCAAACCAAAGGGATTCTGTGGATGCTGGCTTTGGGGAAGATCTATCGTCATTTTCATCATTATTGTTACTATTTTCATTCTGTGTTTGTTTTCCTTGCTATTACTTTTAATTCTATGATCGTTATTATTGCTGTAATTACTCTTTTGTTGTATTATTATCATTTTGTTTTCATGATGATAGTGGTGAGGATGATGATGGTGGGGATGATGATGATGATGACGGTGGTGGTGGTGATGGTGATGATAATGATGATGATAATGGTGGGGATGATGATGATGATGATAAAAAGGAGGAGATGGTGCTTATCCCTGAAACAAAAGTCCAAGATTCTCCTAGGGAAGCCATATGGCCAAGAAGCACAGAAAACGCTGGGCTACAAAGATGCTCACCCAAACAGCATGGAGCAGAGCAGGCAGTTAGCACATACTCTGTGCCAGTCACCATGCCAGATGCTGGGAAAGGAGCAAGGGAAGGAGAAGGGAGAGGGGAAAGGAAAAGGGAAAGAGGAATGGAAAAAGAAGGGGAGGAGCATTTATAACACCTACTATGTACCAGGCACTGTGCCAATCACTCTACAAATATGATCTCATTTGATCCTCAAAATATTCCTATGAAGCAGGTGCTGTGATAGTTTTACATATGAGGCAATTGTGGTTGGCAGACAGAGGGTATGACTTGCCCAGGATTATACTGAGTGACTAAAGCTGGATTTGAACTCTGGTCTCCCTGACTCCACACCCAATGGGGGGGGCCTGGGTGGAGAGATAGAGACCAAGAAAAAAAGAAACAATCCGTGCCCTAGAGGACCTTACATTCTACTGGAGGAGGTGCCATGAGCACATAGAAACTCATCCTAGATTCAAAGTAAATACTGAGCCATTTGTAGTACACACACCCCCTTTGCCCCCCACCCACTCAGGTGAGAGTTTCTTCTTAAGGTGAGTTCTGAAGGGAACTAGCAATAACTAGGAATGTATCTGCTCTCTTGGAGGGAGGACCTTCAAAAGAACACAGATCTTTGGAAGTGTCCGAGGGAGAAGAGAGGGTTCTGACAGTTTCAGCTCTTCCAGACGGAGGACAGAAAGATCAAGCATCCAAGGGACCCAGGAGGTCACCTCCAATCCCCTTCATCCTTCAAATGAGTAAACTGAGACCCACAGAGGGAGCAATATATGTCCAAGGTCACACAAATAATAAATAGCAGAATCAGCATTGTTACCCAACTCCACTTGTTCCTACTTAAGGGCTCCTTCCATCACCCCAGACTCCAAAGCCAGATCAACAAGGTCTCTCTGTCACTGTGGGCTCCGTGCCATCAGGTTGAGGCTTTGGAATCTCAAGCCTTCCCTCTGAATCCAGACACAAGTCCGCAAATCTCTTTAAGTCCAGGAGCCTAATTTAAAATGTGTTCTCTCAGGCTCTTGAGTGAAAGATGAATTTAGCACAAATAAGAGTTGGATTATTGTTCATTTAAAGCCTGGTCTTTGCCTCCTAAAAATAGCATAGTAAAGACAGATGAATTGATCCACATAAGAAAAGCTCCTGGTGAGCCATAGGAACCACTGGGATGGAAGAAGTCATTAGGCTTGTGTCATTTATTTACTATGCCAGCACAACAGAACTTCCCAACCCATCTCTCTTATCTCTGTCTCTGTCCTTCTCTCTCTCCCTTCCCAATCCCTCCCACTCTCTCCCTCGCCCTGATCTCTTCCTCCTTCCCTCTCTCCTTCTCCTCTCTTCTTATTCTTGTTCTTGTTCTTCTTCTCCTTCTTCTTCTTCTTCTTCTTCTTCTTCTTCTTCTTCTTCTTCTTCTTCTTCTTCTTCTCCTCCTCCTCCTCCTCCTCCTCCTCCTCCTCCTCCTCCTCCTCCTCCTCCTCCTTCTCTCTCTCTCTCTCTCTCTCTCTCTCTCTCTCTCTCTCTCTCTCTCTCTCTCTCTCCCTCTCCCTCTCTCCCTCCCTCTCTCTCTTCATATACATGCATAGTTGCAAAGTATGTTAGCTCTGAGTGAGCAAATCTGGTGCCAAATACTTAGTACGTGTGTGATTTGGGGCAAGTCTTTTCATTTCTCTGGGTCTTCGTTTCTTTACTATAGGAGACTGAGGTTCCTTCTGGCTCTAGCTCTATGTATCTGATTCCATAATTTTAGGATAATCTTACCAGTTTTTCTACTTTAGGAAATCTCCCTATCCATGTACCTACATGCCAACTCTGTTGGATAGGATGAGGCGTTCCCCTCAAACAGGAGGATTAAGAAATAGTCCGTAACTATGCCACTCCTGGAAAAACACCCCCCAAAATCCATTGGAGTTGAGTGAAACAATCTAGGTTTTCATGTTGGATGCACTGAGACAAGGTGACAATTTCCTCTAGCGTTGTCTGTTGTGAAAATGGACCAGGAGACACATACCACCAACTTGACTTTCCCTGACTGAGAAATGCTGCCAATGTTTGTTCACCAAGAAAGTAAAGTTGAACAGCATGCCTCAAGGTAGAAGGGTGGTACAGTACAAGAGTTTTGGCACATGGGCCAAGAAACCTGGATTTTCATGCCTTGTCTCTTCTACAAACTGGCTGGGTGACCTTAAGTGAGCCTCAGTTTCCTTGGCTGTAAACTTGGGGCTTCAAAGCTGCATTTTTATTCCTGAGATTGTGCTGCCTCTGTGTCTATAAAATGGGGGTAATAATGCTTGCCATCCCCACTATGCTGAGCTTGATGAAAATGATAGTTAAATGGGAAAATGCAAAATTTTGTGCAAACTTTAAAATGCTACATAAATACACTTTCACTTTCCAAGCGCTTTCTTTTCAACAGACCTCTGTGGTATATGGTGCAAGCATCATTATCTTCATTTTACAAAAAAAGAAACTGAGGCTCAGAGTGGTTAATTCAATCCAACTACAATTCAACTAACAATAATTTCTTAAATGGCTCCTATATATGAAATGCTGGGCTAGGAGCTGGAGACAGACAGACAGCTGATTTCCAGAAGAAAAAGCAGTATTTATTGAATTACCATTTTTAGAGTCAAAGGGAGAAAGCAGGGAAAGGGAGAGGGACACCTGAATGCTGTGGCAGAATAGAGGATGAGAAGACAAACAGGGTAGCCTAGTGGGTGGGATGTAAAGCATGGTCTGGGACGTGGGGACAGCTGGATAGAACAGGCTGTGCCCTTTTATGGCGTCAGACTCACTGACTGGGACAGCATGGGCAGTGGACTCACCAACTAGGACAGCATGTCACCAGAAGATGTATGGATTAAATTAACCAAGGCAGTGACTCAAGGTCCAGTAGAACAAAGAGAGCAGTGATAGTCAAGAGGAAGGAGTTTGCAAGGGTGGATGGTTCAATGGCTGTGAAGCAACCTGTAAAGCTAGGTCCTGTGATTTTGGAACCAGAATCAAAAAACCTAGGTTTAAATTCTGGCTCTACCATACTTTCATCTAGTCTCTAATCTCTCTGGGCCTCGATTTCCTCACTAGAAAAATGGAAATAATGCTCTCACTGTTAAGGTACTGGATGGTACCATAAATAAATTAATCAGTGAATATTTATTAAGCATTATATATTACAGGCATTAGGACAGAGCTGGATTTGGAGTCAGGAGATCTCCAAGTTGGAATCCTGTCTCTGCCTTTCACTTGCTTAGCCCAGGGCTGGCACATAGTAGGTGCTCAATAAACATTTATCCTATGGTAGCACAATTGAGTTACCTTAAACAACTCACTTCATTTTTTTAGCTTCCCTAGATGCATCTGAAAAATGGAGATGGTAAGTCTAGCTCTCCCTACTTGATCCGGTGATTGTGGGGAAATTGCTTAGTAACATTCAAAGCCTTTGCAAATGATTCATTAAAACTGACCTTCCAGGTTATTTATTAAGCACCTACTATGTGCCAGGTATTTTGATCTCAAAGAAAGGCTGTCACTTTTTTGCTCAGGAGGGACTGGGAGGGTGATATGGGGAGTAAAACTGAGTTTTCTCAGGAAGTAAAAATTCTGTACTAGTGAGAAACAGAGTGGGAAGAGTCCTGGGCTTACCTTCATAAGGGCTGAGCCTTGATTCCTTGACTGTACTCCATAGAGTATAAATTCCCAGGGCAGCTATGTGGTCTAGTAGATAGAATGCTCACAACAATAAAATTAATTTTATTGCTTTACTAACTGATAGATCAGTGCACTTGTAATCTCCTTCATGTGGGTATGCCCTCCGTTGGTGAAGATCACAAGCTTCCTGTGCCTCTCTTGTCTATATCCTCTTGTCAATTCTCCATGGGGCATGGCCCATCCAGTTTGGACCATCTTAGAAATCTCTTGACTTAAAAGTGATATCAGTCCTTAAGCTGTAATCCATCTGTTAGAGCTGACTTGCACTACATGACCACCTCACCTCTTTCCATACAATTCAATTAATCTCAACAAGTATTTATTAAGCACTAATTATATGCTACACCCCGTGCTAGGATGAGGGATGCAAAAGCAAACGTGGGAGTCTCTCCCCTCAAGGAGCTTACCTTCTCCCCCACAGATAAAACATGTAAATAAAAAGAGAAATGCTAAGAATACACAAATTAATACAACATAATTCAAGAGGGAGAGAGTCATAATAACTGGGAGGATCAGGAAAGATTTCATGGAGGAGGCAGCACCTGAATTATGCTTTGATGGAAATTGGGGGTTTTGCAAGACAGAGGAGAGGAGGAAGTATGTTCTGTACATGGGTGACCACTTGTGCCAAAACAGGTGGGCCATAGATGGAATGTCATATTGGGGAATGAATGTGGAGCATTCCAATTTGACTAAAATAGAGAGTACAGGAGAGGAGGTCAGGGGAAATCCAAACCAAGATTTGGAAAATAGGTAGGAACCAAATAGTAGGCTAAAGATTTTGTGTTTTCTCCTAGAGAGCACAAGAAGCAATTGAAAAAAAAATTAGATGGACTTGGAATGTGTTTTTGGATTGCTAACTTGGTAGCTATGTAGAGAATGGAGTGAAAAGCAGGATGACTGGAGGCTGAGGCCATCAATCAGGAAACTCCTACCATAGTCATGGGAAGAGGTAATGGCGATGAGAGCTAGCATTTCTACAGCACCTTGAGGTTTGCAGAGCACTTCTTGTACAAATATGGCCGCGTTTTATCTTTATAACATCTCTTGAAGGAAGGTGCTGTTATCATATCCATCTTATAGAGAAGAAGTGCTGAAGGCTGAGCTAAAGTATTCATTGTAGAGAGGAGACGGCCAGGAGCTCTTCTGGAGGCATGGCCAACGAGACTTATCGACTGATTGGATACAAAAAAAGCATCAAAGATGACTCAATGATAGAATGACAGATCAATGAAAATGGAGAAGGTTGGAAGAGCTGGGGTTGGAGGGAAATATAATGAATACTATATGTTGTATTGCTGCTGTTACTGCTGCTGTTCAGTTGTTTCACTCATGTCCAACTCTTTGTGACCCCATTTGGGGTTTTCTTGGCAAAAATGTCAAAGTGGTTTGTCATGTCCTTCACCAGCTCATTTTACAGATGAGGAAACTGAGGCAGATGGGGTTAAGTGACTTGCACAGGGTCACAGAGATGGTGTCTGAGGCCAGATTTGAACTCATGAAGACAAGTCTTCCTGATTCCAAGTCCAGTGCTCTATCCACTGTGCTACCTAACTACCCTTACATACTATTTGACATGTGTTAAATTTGAAATTTCTACAGGATATCCTTCTAGAGATGTCCAGTAGGCAGCTGAGCATATGGGAGATAACAAAGTTTAAGACTAGATATGAAGATTTCGGAGTCATTTGAACAAACATGATAACTGAACCCATGAGAATTAATGAGATCACTAAAGGGAAGACTAGAGAAAGAGACCTCGGACAGAGCTTTGGGGATGCCCACATTAACTGGGTAGAAAGAGTCCCACATGAGTAGGAGGAGCTCCAGGAAAAATAGTGTCACAAAAATAGTGTCACAAAAATAGTGTCACAAAAGCCAAGGCACAAAGTGTCATGGGGGACATCAGCAGTGTCAAAAGTCAGTGAGAGGTCAAGAGGGATGAGAACTGAGAAGGGTCCTTTGGATTAAGTACTTAAGAGATCATTGGTAACCTTGGGAGAATGATGTCAACTAGTGGTGGGGATTGGTAGCTAGAATACAAGGGTCTGAGGGACAAGTAGGAGGTGAAGGAATGGAGACAAAGTTTATTTTTAATACATTTTTATTTATTTCATTAAATATTTCCCAATTACATGTAAAATTTCTAATTTAAAAAAAATTTTAAAAAACTTTTGAGTTTCAAATTTTCTCCCTCCTTTCCCTCCGCCACCCCTTGAGAAGTCAAGCAATATTATATCAACAATATAGGCAAAATCATCCAAAACCTTACTCCTATATTAGCCATGTTATAAAAGGAAACACACACACACACACACTAAGAAATAAAGTTTAAAAATAGTATGTTTCCATCTGCACTCAGTTCATCAGTTCTCTCTCTGGAGATGGACATTTTTCAACATGTGTACTCTGGAATTAAATAGTATAGTATAATAATAGTATACTTTACAATAGGATCTTTTATGCCACATATCTTATGCAATGCTTGATCAGCATTATGCTGCCAGTTCTATTGACTCAAAGACTATCACCAGTGACAGCCACTCAGATATCCAGGGAAAACTTTATCTTTCTTTTCTCACTCTTTTTTTTTTCCATCTGACTAATAGCATGTTTTCCGGCCAGAGTTTCCTGGACCAGTCTGACACCAGAATAGACTTCTGAATTATACAATGAGCAGAAGCCAACACTTTTTCATGTTCAGAAGCCAAAGGGAATAAATGTGTCCACACTCCCAATGCTTCCATGTAGATCTACCACTCTCACAGGAGCAAAGAACTGCCCCTCCCCCAGCATGGCCAAGAACCCCCAATTTAAAGAAAAAATAGATCCATATAAACCTAAATATTCATAACAGCGTTTTTCGTGGTAGCAAAAAAGTGAAAACAATATGGGTGCCCATCGACAGCAGGGATAACTGAGTAAGCTATGGTGGATGTAAGCATATGTAATGGAACATTATTATCTGGCAAGAAATAATGAATATGAAGAATTCAGAGAAACATGATGACTTGTATGAACTAGAGTCAACTGAAGTAAACAGAAGCAGGAGAACAATACGGAAATTACAATTATGTAAATGACAAGAATACTTAAAGGAAGAATTGGGACTCAGCAGCTGGAATAACCAATTCTGGCCCCAGAGGACATATAAAAACCTCTAGAGGTGGGGAACTCTGGGGGCCAAATACTCTGTCAGACCTGGTCTTGATATCAATTCTTTTTCCCTAACTTGTTTTCTTTGTTTCAACGAATGCTTGAACTCTAAAGGAAAAGGGCGGTAGGGAGGGGTAAGGGAAGAAAGATTATCAAACAAAATTGCGAATGAAACTTCATTTAAAATAATATGACTTCTTTATTGCAAAATGAAATGAAATTGAATCACAGACTTGGACTGGGTGGACTTTAGCATTCTCCCCTGGGGTAACTAGGTGGTACAGTACATAGAGGGCTGGATCTAAAATCAGGAAGACCTGAGTCTATATTCAGCCTCAGACACATACATGCAGAGTCACCCTTGGCAAATCATTTCACCTCTGTCTGCCTCAGTTTCCTCATCTGTAAAATGAAAATAATAATAGCCCCTACCTCGATGGATTGTTGGGAGGATTAAATGAGACACTATTTCTGAAGTACTTTGTCAACTGTAAAGCACTATAAAATTGCTAGCTATTACTATTATTATTAATAAACCCCATGGATGGTCTTGTTAGATAAGTTTTGACTACCAATTCCTCTGTGCTTTACTGAATCATATTTGCAATTCAGAATTCAAAACTGAATCCTGATCTCTTCTAATTTCTCACAGAGGAAATTATCAATAAGGGAAGCCAAGAATTTATCAGCTCCTCTGAAGTCTCCCATCACAACCATATTCTACTTCCATGTTGTATGTGTGATCTGTTTATCATCCACTTCTCCTCCAAGCTGAGAAGTCTCTGGTGAACTCCTACCACAATAGCCTTATTGTTCCTCTTTCCTTTGATCTTTACTCTTGCACATACACACACACACACACACACACACACACACATTTACCCACACACCCATTTCCACAGAGGATTATATCTTTTTTATATATTGCATCAACCACTTTATCTAATTGGTTCCTTTCGAATGCACTATATCTTCTATGTCCACATTCCTGTCATGAGTCATCTCCCACCAAGTCTTGATGATATCTCTGAAGTCAGGTTTATCTCCAAGCTTTGATATTTCTAGTTTATTTGATTTGCTATCTTGGAGTTGGGAGAGACTTCAGAGACGAACCTCAACAGAAATTCACTCTGCAGCAGTCCCAACAAATGGTCATCCTGCCTGTAATGGAAAGTCTCCAATGAAAAGGATCCTATAAGTTTCGATGTAGCTCCTTCTATAGTGGGGTGGCTCTAAATATTCTACTCACTAGGACCAAGCAGAACATCTTGACCCTTGAAGTACTTAAAAATGACTCTTCCTCCAAACACACCCAACACCTTGCCCTACCACCAGGACTTTTCTACTTCAGCTTAAATGTGTCCAATTCCCTTGTCCTATAGCATGGTATCCATTCATAGCACTACCATGGCTCCCTTCTTCTGGGCCCACACTGCTTGGTCAACATCCTGCCCATAAAAGAGAAACCCAAGTAGGAATCATGACAAGCACACAAAGCTCTGACACCCTCAATGATAAGGAAAAGAAGCAAGGACTCTTAGTTGGGTGGGGTAGTGGGCAAGCAGAGATGACAAACAATATGGAGCCCAGAATATGGGTGAGACTTTCAAGGAAAAAGGACTGAGAAAGAATGGTTTTCAGCAAGGAGACAACTTGGTGTTTTGCTCCTTAAACATTGGATTGACTA
This sequence comes from Notamacropus eugenii, assembly GCF_028372415.1. NCBI lineage: Eukaryota > Metazoa > Chordata > Mammalia > Diprotodontia > Macropodidae > Notamacropus > Notamacropus eugenii. Next base: position 524,898,997 of record NC_092873.1, read on the forward strand.
AATTTCTAAGACTTTCATATCAACACTATTGCCACTACCGGGATAACACTCGAAGGTTTGCATAACACTTTACACATATTTGAGCCTCATAATAGCTCTGGGAGGTAGGTGGTATTCGTAAACCTATTTTACTGAAGAGAAAACTGAAGCAGACAGAGTTCAGGGGATTTGCCTAGTGTCAGAGAGCTGGTAAGTGTCTGAGGCACTTTATGAATGTAAATCTTATTGAGTCCCAAGCCCAACATCTAGCAATTGCGTTTTACCATTTCACTTAAAGAACCATGTATAGTTTGTATGTATGACTTCAATTGAAATGCAGCAGGGATGGAAAGAGGATCGGAGTTGGGTGTTTTTAATGGGATGGAGGTTGAGGATAGGATGAATGCCTTAGACTAATGAGATACGCTTTGCCAACCACATTGGGGCAAAGTGAAGGGAGAGAGGTAGCCAGCTCTCTGAAATCCAAAGAGAGATTAATATTACACAGGAGTGGCCTTTGGTGTTGGTGCAGCACATAATCACTAGGAATGAACATGTAACTTACAGACTTTAGACCTCACCATTGAACGGGATTAGGCTGTTGAAGAGGTCATTAGCTGCCAGGCTATGGAGTCAAGAAAACTCATCTTCATGAGTTCAAATCTGGCTTCAGACACTTCCTAGCTGTGTGATGCTAGGTAAGTCACTTAACCCTGCTTGCCTCAGTTTCCTCACCTGTAAAATGATTTGGAGAAGGAATGGCAAACCACTGCAGTATCTTTGCCGAGAAAATCACAAATGGGGTCACAGAGAGTCAGACACATCTGAAATGACTGAAAAATAGCAACATTAACTCCCTGGTGATTAAATTCCTAAAATGTTATTTCTGAACTGATCATGCTCTAGATGTGGTCTGACCAGGCCAGAGTACAGCAGATCTACCAGCTCCCTCTGATAAAAGACATCTAGACCTCAAAAGCCTAAAGGATTCACCACCTTTCTTCCTGAGTGGCATCTACTGTAAATTTCTGACACCTGCGTTGGTGTCCTTGTGTGCCCCCTCCACTTCTCTATAGTGTATAATTCAGTGTGTAAGCCACATCCCCCCATTCCATTCAGCTTCAGTTTCAAGTCCTTGGCTCAGATGCAAAACTGAGAAGCATGGCAACCCCATTTCTTTTTTAAAATTTCTTTTATTCTTAACTTACGGAATCAATTTTTTCTGCTTTCCCATTAGCAAACTGTCCCTTGCATAGACTTCTTCCTCTCAGACTTTCCATTTTCTTGCTCCCTCAGCTCTCAGCAGAGGATGCTGTAACCTTGGTCATGCTCTCTAGTTCTGTAGAAGACATCTCCACTTTTGGATAGGTCTAATAGTTAGCACATAGGCCCTTGTACAAAATCTAGATGGCGTCGTTGTAGCTTCTACGTTTCTCTTAGTTTCTCCAGGGCTACCCCTTTGTCCTATTGTGATCCCTAAGACATCACCATCAAGAAGTGCACACCTCCGAAATTATGAAATGTCACAGATTTAGAAAATATTCTAACTAAAATTGTCTAAAATTAACAAATCATAGGGCCCATCCACCTAAGGCAGTTCTGGAAAGAGGAACACTTCTTTCCCCAAAAGGATGAAAAGGAAGGGAAGGGAGGAGAGGGGAGAGAATAAGAATTTATACAGCACCAACTACTATACTAAATGCTTTACAAATATCTCATTTGATCCTAATTAATAATATTCATGGGTGATCAGATGAATAGCCAAAACACACATCTACACACAGAAATGGGCAGCGTGGGGCTGTGGTGGGCAGAGTGTTGGACCTCTAGTCATAGAAGACCCAACTTTGAATCCTACCTCAGTCATTTACCAGCCATATGACCATGGGTAAGTCACAACCTCACTTCACCTCAACTTTTCCATTCATAAAATGGGGAATAGCACCTATCTCACATGATCATTGTGAAAATAAAATAAAATAATACTTAAAAGATGTTTTGCAAACATCGAAGCGCTCTATAAATCTTAGCAGCAACGGCAGCAGCAAATACTTTTGGAATTAGCATATACTTTTTCACGAAGAGTAAATTTTGATAACATATTTATGCCATTGGATTTGTCCAGTGTAGATGAAAGTGACTTACCTCCAGATGGAAGCTAAGAGCTAAGTGAGTAAACTCTAAGAGTAGAATCAAAGCCTTTATGGGCAACAACCTTGCAAACTCAGTCAATAATATATTGACAGAAAGGCATCAAACAAATGATGCGGATTTTTATGGGGATCTGCTTTAGGAAAAGTAGGTATTTAGGATGGTAATTCAGGACCAGGTCATTGCCACAAGAAACTCCAGCCAAGTTATCATTGAGGAGGGTAGATTTGGTGATCAGTGTATTAATACACAAGGAAAGACTGTGCTGCATATTATTGCCAGCTGTAAAAGTTTAGCACCTACATGACCTGGTGGCTAGAATTATACCTCAGAAGCTTGTAGTCTCTTATGAAATGACAAATGAGAAATTCCCATCCTACAAATACGGAGCTTAAAATACTCTGGAAAGCTCAATTACTAGACTATACTAGAACTGGACCACTATCTGACAGATCTAACATTGATAAATACAATTTTAAGAATAAGATTTTTTTTAATAAATGCTAAATAACTAAGCACCCAAACCATGCTAAATGTTCACTCCAAGCTATGTGGAGTGAAAAGCAGCTGTTCAATACAGAAGTCTGAGGAGATCATGTGGGACCTGAATGGGATGTGAACTGCTGTCCTATGTACCCCTGGGGTGCTACCAAAGATACTTTCAGTGAATCTACAGAGAGTGAATTTTACATCCTAATACTTTTATTCAACTACAGAAAGTAGTTTTTTTTTTAAATCTACCTTTTAATAGTCTATAAATATTAGGCAACAAGAATAAGACTTAGGATATCAAATTATCCAAAGGCCATTTACATTGAAATGAATGAGATAATAGTAACAGATGCTATGTAGTACTTTAAGCTTGACCAAGTGATTTGTATACGTGACTTCTCCTTGGATCCTTACAGCAACGTTGTGACATGGGTGCTATTATAGTTGCCGTCATACTGATAACTGAGGCATAGAGAAGTTACTGAATATGCCCAGGATCCTACAGCTATTACTTGTATGGACCAAGATGCAATCAGGGAGTGATCAAAATAAACACATCACTTTGATGGATGATCTCTTAGCTCTCTGAGTTAAATCTCTGGCATTGAAAGAAATATGAACTGTGACTCAATTAAATGTCTTCTGATACAAGTTATGAGCACCTGAAACTCTTATATTATGAAATTTCTAAGATGTTTGACCCCTTATCTAAGTGTATGAACATTTAAGTGAATGAACTTCATGGTGCTTGACTAGTCACATGAACAGTTTCAAAACCGTATATTGGCTTTGATCAACAGTTTCCAAGAATATTCAGATCAACTTAGTTATAGCAAAAGTTCAGAATAACTCCTTGTGCCAAAACCACTGACTTTGCCTGCCTTCTTAAGAAGCTGGTGAGTTACACCAGAGATACAGAGATAGGGAATTGACTTGTGATTTCCCTGGTATAGCAAACTCATGAATGAAAAACTTCTACCAATGCATATCAGCAACTTGTTGACAGCTTCTGAGCACTCAATTGAACATTTGTCCCTGTTAACCTATGACTCTGGTTGGTCATCAGTTTCGATAAACTTCTTTCTGCTAATGGAGACTGTGTCATCTCTTGGAACCAATTCTGGACAGGGAAGTTAGCCAGGTGTTCCTTCCTGAATATCCTAGAGGCCCCCCAAAGTTTTGTGTCCTTATATCCATCTCCTCCTGACAGTCTTCTAAGCTGATGATTTTAAAGTTTTGGAAGCTAATATTTGCATCATTGTTCTAGGCACTTTGCCCAGTATGGATCTGATCCACCCATTGGAGCATCTGGAAAATTAGTTAGCAGATCATTGTCATTGTACAGGATGAAGCTAAATATTAATGGAATTTTTAGTAATTGCCCACATAAGAATTCAAAATTATAATTTAAAAGAACTTTAGTTACTAATTACTCTCATTATTCTTTGGAAGGTGATGATTCCTGTCTGCAAAGGTGATTACATGTTTTTTTCTGAATCTTACTCTGTCCTTGAACTTGGATTTAATGAATCCACATAAATAGAATAGAATAGAAAACAATTCAGTACTTAAAAGAGGGAACCTACTGTAGAATATTAACTCAGCTGGTTAGATTTATGTTACTGATGAAACTAAGGTCTTGAGTTCAATCCCCATTAAAGTCATTCATTCACCAGACATTGGTGGAGTACCTTTGAGGAGCATGTACATATATATATAGGTATATGTATGCATGTATGTGCATGTGTATGTATATATGTACATATCTAAATATATACATGCATACACATGTATGTATGTATACAACTGCACCATTCAGCCAGCCTAATGCCTAGAACATGATAAGTACATAATAAATACTTCTTGATTTTCATGGCACACGCTTCCTCCCTGTCCCTCAACTTGCCTCACTGTTTCAGATAAACTGGTTTGCCTGTGCTATTGATGGCAGTTGGTAGAAATGGCTGACCCCTTCTCCTCAAAAGTTGACTGTGAAGATGGTGATTAGCTGACCAGAACAGTGGACTTAGGGGCTCTTGGCCTTACTTTTCCATACTTGACATAACATACTTTTGACACCCGTTGAGTTTGGATTCCACTAAAACTTTCAGATTATTTTCAGAACAATTACTATTTTTCATGCCCCCTCCCATCTTATACTTATGAAGTTGATGTAAAATATAAGACTTAACTTACTCCTTTTGAATTTAGATTTAGTCTGTTGCCTCTCAAGATTCCTTTGGATCCTGACACTCATTCAATAGATTATTTATCCCTCCTAACTCTGTGTAACCTGAAATTCTGATGAGTATAGCATCTGTGCCTTCTCCAAATCACTGACAAAATGTTAAACAGGACAGGAACAAGCACTACTCTCTAGGGGACCTGCCCTGGAGACCTCCTGAACCATTAGCAGTATTCTCTGAGTTTAGCCACTCAAATAATTATGAATCCATTTGATAGCACTATCATAGAATCTATATCTCTCCATCTTCTCCACAAGATTAGCATGAGACACATTATCAAAAGCTTGGCTAAAACAGAGGTAAACTCCATATACTGCACTCTCTCCTTTGCCTTGTAATTTAGTAATCCTGTGCAAAAAAAAAAATGAGGTCAGTCCGGCATGAACTGTTCTCAGTGAAGCCATGCAGGTTGCCTGTATTCCCTCCTTCTCTTTCCCATGCTCCCAGTGACCCCAGCTCACACCCTAGATTCACTCTCACCCCTCTCATAGTCAGTCTGGTGCCAAGTCCTTCAATACCTTGAATCATCTTTCTCCTGACATTTCTCTCCTCTGACATTGCCATTATCCTGGTGCAAGTTCTTATCATATCATGTCTGGACTATTGAAACAGCCTACTGGTTGGTCTATCTTCCACAAATGTCTTCCCACTTCAGTCCATCCTCCACTCAGCTATCAAAGTGTTCTTCCTAAATCATGGGGCTAACATGTTACTCCCCTATTAAAAAGAAACCTCCAATGGATCCTTTATCACCTCAAAGATCAAATATAAATTCCCGTGTGACTTCTAAAGCCCTGCACAATCTAACTCTTTCCTACCTCTCAAGCCATCTTACACTCTTCCCTATTTGCTTTGTGACCCACAGGCACTTTGCTATTTATTATTCCTTACAAAAGATACTTCATCTTCCATCTTTAAGAATCTTCAATAGCTATTGCCCAGAATTTTCTCCCTCCCCATCCCTGTTTCCTGGTGTTCCTGGCCTCCTAAAAGTCTCAATTTAACTCCCACCTTCCACATGAATCTTGTTCTTATCCCCCTTAATGCTAGTCTTCCCTCTGAGATTTCCTCTAACTTGTTATGTATACATCTTGTATGTACATAGATGTTTGCATATTGTCTGAGAAGAATTTCAAATTATTAATTAAGAAATGCAAATCCAAATAACCCCAAGGCTTCGTCTCATACCCTCCAACTTGGCAAAAATGACCAAAGATAGGGTTTGTAGGAAGATAGGCACATTGCTACATTACTTGTGGTGTTGTGAATCACCATGACCATTTTGGAAAGCAACTTGGAATTATACAGTGACTAGTAGCACTTTGTTGTGATAGCAAAGAATTGGAAACAAAATAGATACCCATAAATTTGGAGATAAAAAAAAAATGTGTTACAAAAATGTAATGGAATGTGACTGTACTGTAAGAAATGATGAAAGTGGTGAATACAGACAGGTATGAGCAAATCTACAACAATTGATGCAAAGTGAAGTAAGCCAGGATAAGAGAATAATATTCCTCCCAAAATCAAAAGTGAAAGTCGCACGATTACAATGAACAAGTGAGACTTGAAAGGAGAGATATGAGAGGACACCCATGCCCACTCCTCTACAGAGCTGGGAAGTCCACAAGTGTCATACAGTGCATGTATTTTCAGACTTTTTTTTTTTAACGTATTGACTTTTCCCTCTTTAAAAAAGTCTTTAGAATTTTAATCCTGATCATCTCCTACCTCTCCTGGGCTGAAATCCTCTGAAAGATTTTACTCTATGGGATCTTACCTACTTTTCTCTGAGCCTTTCAAAACCTACTTTCTCTAAACCTAGGGTACCTGTCAGACTATGTGTGGATTCGTTCTTTTACTGTATCACAGATTTTAGAAGGGAGTGGTTACTTCCTCCCAGGTTTCCATCATTGCTGCTCTAAGAAATAGTTTCTAGTAAGAATCAGATCCAGAATAGAATTTCCCTTCATTGATTCCTCTACTCTTGGAAAGATGAAATTATCATAAAGGCAAGTCATGAAATTATTTGCTATTCTGCTTTTGACAGCGCAAGTTCCCGCAGATGTCCCAAGGTCACTGAGTTATTAGTTAAAATTGGTGGCTGAGCTCACCTAATGTTTGGAGATCCCTGACTACTCCAAAGAGAGAATGAGTTTATCTATTGATGATCTGTCCCGGACCCTTCTGGCACTCTTTGGAGCTCTTTTCCCAGGGTATTTATTCTCTGGCCCAGTCCCAACCTCTAAAGTGCATGGTGCACTGTCTTCCTGCAATGATGTAAGAATTGGAATTACTGACCCTTCTTAAGACTTACACCTGATATGCATAACAACTTTGTGGGGAAAATGCTACAGGTCTTCATTTTTTCTCTTCTACAGATGAGCCCCAGAGAGATGAAGTCATTTGCTCAAGGTCACAAGACCATAAGTGTCAGAAGCAGAATTGAAACTGGTCTTTCTGCCTCCAAGTCCAGCACCCTATCCACTATACCACACTGCCTCTTTTCTAACCACATCCTATGATGCTCTAACCAAGGCATTTACTCTCCTCCCAATAAGCATGAAATAACCCAAAGGCAACCATAGATTAAACCAGCGTGTCCTTGGTTTCCTTTATCTGTGTAAACACTCTCAGCTGCCTCTTTATCTGACCCAGATGGTTGATAGTCATTCCTCTGAGCTCTCCTATGCTCCTTTTATCTCTTTTCCATCTAAGTATGCTTTGTCCCAGTGCCAGCTTATCTATTATGTGACATTCCTTCTCTCGTCAGACACAATATCCGCCTTGACCCATCTTGGCTAACTTCCTCCCGTCCTGTTGTGTCTATCACTTGTATAAACTTTCTGCCCCTCAATGGTTCCATGTCTGTTTCCAGTTTTGGCCTGTCCTCAGTCAGCCCAGTTACATAATGTGTCTATTATCTCTCTTGCCATTTTCTTGCTCTGGGTTCTCTGTCCTACACATATGAAAGTCATTTGGAAGAGGGACAGTTTGGGATTTGCTTGTAGGTTTTTTCTTTCCTTCTGGGCTCTGTCTCTATCCTACTGGTGTCCTTTCTCTGTCTCTGTCTCTCTTTCTCCCTCCCCCCACCCCATCCTCAGTAATAGGCTAGTGACTTCCTTCAATCTACATTTAGGTGTTTTACCACTGATGCTTTGCATAAGGGCATGTGGTTTTCCAAGAAAGAGTTAGCCATCTTGCATACAAATTTCAGATCTCTGTTAATTCATTTAAAAGAAACTCTTTTCTTTGTCAGCTTTAACTCAACCATAAAAATTACCATGTGTTGAAAGACTACAGGAAATCAGGCCCACTTTAAAGCAATGTAATTAGCTCTATCTTTCCTCCATTTTAAATTTTCAGAAGGCTTCACAGAGTCTACACTGAGTCAAAGCAACTGATTGAAAAAATGACAAATCTAGATAATCAGCTGGTTCATTGCTCTTGTCAGCTGAACAGAACCAGCCTCTAACCTGTGGATGGCCAGAACTGAATGAAGCAGGTTAGAAGAGAGGAGAGTCAGGAAACAAACAGAAATTTAATTTCAAAGCAAGGGAATTGGCTTTCAAGCAAGGAGGCACATTTAAGACATGTGCCAGGGGCCTTCTCCTAGTGGGGGGACCCCCCTTTAGTGGGGGCTGAACCATATATTTGTGACTAAACAAAGAGTCAACCAATGTAATATAGCAATAGTAAGGCAGGTTGTTTATTGACAAAAAGTCCATTCAGTATTGTTCATCCAGAGGGTGAGTGCAAAGGATTATTGTTATGCCAAACTCAGAGCTTGCTTGCTGGGCATATGGTCTTTGTTAATAGTATCTTGACAGTCTACAACAACATCATATCACAAAAGTATTTGTTTTCTTTGACCCAATAAACTTAACAATTCCATTGTTATCATGGAGACACAAATGAGAGGAGAAGAAAGGTCTGAGTAAGTCCAGGCTACATGGAGATTGGTAGGAGAGGTATTCTGCTGCTGGGGAAAATACCCAGGCTTTCAAGTCAGAGGACTTGGATTGAGCTGTCCAGAGGTAACAAGGTGGTAACATGATTAGAGTGCTGGACTTGAAGTCAAGAAAAATGGAGTTCAAATTCTGCTCAGGTACTTAGTAGCTGTGTGACCCTGGACAAGTCACTTGACCTCCTGACAGCCTCAGTTTTTCTTTTGTAAAATGGGGATAACAATAGGACCTTCCACCTAGGACTATTATTAGTATCAAAAGAGATGTATATAATGCACTTTGAGTGTAAAGCATTATGTTGTCAAAAGTAAACACATTAGCATCCCAACCAATTGTATGTTGGCATAAGGTCATCAGTAGCATGTTCAGCTGATGGTACTTGAACCTTGGGAAAATAATTCCATTTGCCATATGTAAATCAGTCCTGAGAATCCACCAGCTGATGGTTGTGAAAATGAGGTAGAAAGTAAGAGGGCAAGATTTTGATGTTATTTAGGAACCATAACTTGGGATGTAATTTCATGGCCCCAGTTTGGGCTCATACCCCCTCCATTAGTCCTTGAGATGAACAGGAAGCAGAGGGCAGAAAGCTAAATTGCTTTCAATAAATTATAGATCTCTTTCCTTGACCTTCACCTCCCTTCCCATGGAAGCAAAAACTCATTCTTTCAATTCATATACTTTGCCAATGTTATTATATGGCACCTGGCATGGAACATCACTGCTTTGGGAGGACTTAAGATGGGGATCACATAGAGCAATGGGGAGTCTCGTGATGGGTATGGGCAGGATGCAGTAGAAGCTCCAAAGAAGAACAGGAGTAAAGACTGTCATCATTTAGCTGCTGGGCAGGAAGAAAAAATGGGCTGATCTTGTGGCAATAACAAGCAAAGATGGGTGGACAGCCAGAGTTCTCCCCTGCCATGGCAATAATATTGATAGAAAATAATGAAACTTTTCACACATCCTGTGATGAACTCCTAGGAGCACAAGAACAAGAGTTCCACAGGATAGGAAAGCAGGCAGGAATGGATGGGGTACAATCTATATCTTAGAGGGAATTCTTCAATCACTGAGATCAGATCCACTGGAATATTTGGAAGTAAATCCATTCATGCTCAGACTGTGGAGTTGGGATCACAGGAGTCTCCCTTGATTTATTCTAAGTAGGGTTTGAGAGGGTCCCTAGAGATTCCCCATAAGTCTTGTCTTTCTATAAGTTGTGGAAGTAAATTAGATCAGAGATCTTAGTGGCTCAGGAAAACACTTCTGAGGTCTCATATAGCTCTAAATCTAAGATTCTAGTCTCTCCTAAGGCATTTTACTCCCTTATAGTTAAAGGATAGTAGTGGTGATCAAGTACTGTTTGACATACGCAAATCCCCCCCCAGCCCAAAATCCAAGGATCACATGAACCTTCTCAATCCATCTTCAAAAAGCAGAAACTTTTCTTTCTTGAGCAATTTGGTTTTCCTGTATTTGGTATTTGTTTATGTTGCCCCAGCCCTAGATTCCAAAGCACTTAATGAATTTGGAACTTTTCCCTTTTGCCACAAGCTCACAGATGTGTTAAGTCCCTCTGGGCAGCTGTCCCAGATGCTAATGAATGCTTGGGAGGTGGGTAAATAAGGGGAAAATGCCCATGTTTCCATTCAGATTCCATATACATCTGGGAAAGTTCCTTGCAACCCTAAAGGTTTTAACTTAAAGATTTTACTCCTCTTTTCCTTTCAACTCCTTCTCTATGATAAATATGCATTCTAATACTTTGGGATCAAAAGATTCTCCATAAGCTCATTGTTGAGGGGTTGATACAAACCCCAACATATCCAGCTTTCATCTGAACCATTCCCATTCCTGAAAGCTTAACTCCAGACAAATATCTCTACCCTGCCACCAAAACCCAAGCTCCACTTGACTCTAGAGGGCAGAACTAAAATCAGTGAATGACCCTTGCAGAGCAAGAGTTTTGCTAACAACAAACAAAACAGCTTCCTGAGACTAAGACATTTCCAAATGTCAAATGAAATGGCTAATAAGATAATCAAGTTCTCCATCACTGGAGGTCACTAAACAGAAGATGGTAGTCTCTTATCCCACATGGTGTAAAGGAGATCATTGTTCTAGTCCCTTACAATTTTAAGAGTCTATAATTCTACAAAGTTATTTTATTATTGCTGTTAGGAGAATACAGAGAATTGTTTAATTCAATTCAATAAACATTTACTAAGCACTTACTATGTGCCAGACACTGTGCGACCTACTGGGGACACAAAGATGAATGAATGAATGGACAAACGAATGAATGAATGAATGAATGAATGAATAAAAAAATATTTAAGTTCTTACAATGTGCTAAACACAGAGATAAATGTCATGATACCAAAAAGGAAAGTGAGTCCATGCTATCAAGGAGCATAGGGATAGAACACATAGAGGATGTTTCATCTGCAGGACAGATAGAAAGACCAGAGATCTTTAGGATGTCTTAGAAAGGAAGTCAGATGGTAATGCCCAGGGGTCTATAATTCTCTCCAAACTATTTTGTTTCTATCTTGTTCATTAATCAGTCTGTGATTTTTGCAGAGGTCTTTTCGAGTAGGTTTGTGGGAGCTAAGCTCCCTCCCTATATTCAGCTAACCATCTTCTCTGGAAATCTACCTGAATTGAATGTTGAAGGAAGATATGAAATGAGGAGGGGATGCTTTCCAGCCATGAGAGGTGACTTGTGGGTCCTCCCAGATACAGGGGACAGAATGCTGACTTTTGAGAACAGCTAATAGCATAGTTGGTACATTGGGAGTATGATACCCTGGATAAAATGCTGAATTTGGAGTCAGAAGTTGAGTGCTTTATTACTGACTCTGCTGCTTAATGTATGTGTGATCACAGAACCTCTCCATACCTCAGTTTTTCTCATCTGTCAAATGAGAAGATTGAATTAGATTATATCTTCTGTTTCCTTCAGCTCTAAATCTTTTGATGAGTCTTGTGATGAGTATAGAGTGCCTGACAAGTTGAGGAATTTGTATTTAATTCCAAAGATGACAGTGAGTCACTCAAAGTTTTTGAGAAAGGGAGTAATTTGGTCAGAGCTCTGCCTTCAGAAAAGGATATGGGAAGTTTGGTGGAGGGCCTATTGTCATGTTGAGTTACAGTTGTTAATGGACTGTCAACATAAAAATGTGTGCTGGAAATATGGATCTGGAGTTCAGGAAAGGGTCTAGGGTGAGGGATCTAGATTTGAAATTCATTTCCATTTAGATGACATTTGAACCCATGAGAACTATATAGATCACTAGAAAAGAGAGAAGAGACAAGGATAGAGGCCAGAAACCTAGGTGAAATCCATGCCTAAGACATGGCAGATTGGTGGCCATTTAACCAAAGTAGAATCCAGATAGGTAGAGAAAGAACCAAGAGAGAACAGTCACAGAGTCAAAGGAAGAGAGAGAGTATGCAGAAAGATGGAGCAGTCAGTGATGTTAAAATATGCAGAGATCAGGGGAACCTAGCAGTTCAGAGGTCACTAGAAACCTTTGAGAGTTTTAGTGGAATTTTGGTATTAGAACCAATTGGGAAGGAGCTGAGAAGCGAATGAAGAGACCGTCCCATTGAGGGATGGCCCTTTCTAGGACTCGGCAGTGAAAGGGAGGCCAGATTCAGGATGATGACGCCATCTCCCAGCATCCCCAGCTTTCTTCTAAGTCCAGACCCCACACCATCTCCTACAGGAGGCTTTGGCTGATGCTCAAAGCTTCATGCATTCCCTCTTCCCCCTGCCTGTGCCCCTCCCCCAATTACTTTGTATTTTATTTAAATATATTTGGTATTGGCTTTTCAGGATCTGCCTTGAGGGCAGATTCGAGCTGGGGTCTTCCAGAGCAGCAGGGACATCTGGTGCTAGGCCTTGAGCACAAGAGATAGCACTAACTTCTTGTGGATCTGGGCCCTTCCTTAGACTTGCTCCACTTGCAGTTTTGCTCACCTTAGCTGTGACCCTAGACTGTTGATTTTACCTACGCTTTCTGATGCCATTGCTTCATCTCTGCCAGCTATGGTGGACTGATGCATAGTTAGCCCCTGGCTCTTTTTAGACTGTGCTAAGCGCACGTGTGTGTGCAAGCAAACACACACACGCGCACACACACACACACAGCAGTATACAAATGTGAGTTGTTGTTATCCTGCAGGACATCAGTTACTGCCCAAGAAGATTCATGGCTGTTTCACGGCCTTAGAAAAGGATGCTATGAAAATCACAATCACCTCAGGATACATTTCTACCCCACAGAACCAGTCGGGACTCTAATAACCAGCTTTTTAAATGGTTAACTTACTCTCTGTTTCCATGACTTTGAGAAGGGAAGTAAATGTGATGACGTAACATTTAGCCATCAGAATTTCCAAAATTTATTCTATTTCCAGCCCATTTAGAGACAAAGAACTTTAAACATGAATGGTATCTTAGGTATCATCTAGTTCAAATTCCTTATTTCACACAAAGAATCAGAGGGTTAAATAACCATTCATAGAGTAATACAGCTGACCTACAGAAGACTCAGAGTGAGACCCCTGACTGAAAATTGTTAATATAATGACAGAAAAACATTAATAACAAATGTAACATTGCCTGCCACTCCCTGAATGATCCTAATAATGTCAAAATGTCAGGAGTATTCCCAGCAAGACAGTATCACTGAGGTTGAGCTGAGTTAGACCTTAAGCCTCATCCTGAGATTTGGTCTTGTGGAGGAACCCAGTTCAAGCTGGATCTAGGTCCCTGATGTTCTTGCCTGCTTTGGTTGGGGTTCATGACACGAAGGGGAAAGTAGCCAAAATGAAGTGGTTTTCCTTATCTGAACTGCCAAGGGCCACTAGGGTCTAGTGAGAAGGCCTGGCTACCTCATGTTATCTCCTCCCCCTATGTCTTCTCCCTCTCTTCCTAAAGATATAAGAAGCTTATGCATGGATCTTGGAGTTGGGAAATCCATTGGAAATCACCCAGGGTGGCAGGTTTGCTACCCTGTTCTCTCAGTTAAAGATGTTTTATTCCTCAACTCATGGTTTTTATTTATTTCAGGACTTGACACCCCAAACCTCCTTAGTTCAAAGTTCTTGTCATTCAATTGGTATATGTGATTACTGAGCCACTGTTGGTGATATTTGAAAGACAATGGAAAATTGGAAAGGTATTACAAGATGAGAAAAGGACAAGTGGTATATAGATTTTCAAAAAACAGAAAAGAGGAGAAGTCTATAAACCATAACTGAGAAAGCATTAATTCAATTCATAAGAAATTTCTAGAAAGAATCATTTAAAGCTAGTGGGCTAATAGCTGGATGGAAGCATCTGTCTCAGGAGCCAAGGACAAACTAGACAGAGCAAACAAAGCCTCAGGACACTGAGACTTCAGAACACAGAAGTGTTCCACAAAAGTGGAAAAATACTTCCAGGAACCAGGAGCTGTGGGTTACCCTTTGCTACAAATTCCAGTTAAACAAGAACTTACTTTCTATGGGACTTAGTACATACTTAGTGGATAATGTGTTGCAGAATTGGAAATGGGGAGAATATACTTGTACCAACTCTTCTTACATGTCAGTAAATTCTCCTTTCTAAAAAGTGATTAACTCTGTTTTGCTAATTATACTCAATGGGGGTAAGAGAACACTGATGGGACTCATGAGCAACAATAGTCGAAACTACCCCTACCCCTCAGGGATACTCCTAGAATTCTGGAGAAGTAATCTGCCACCTTCTAGAACCCCACCTGGTTAGTTCACTGGGGGCTCGGAAAGCAGACCTGGTGAGGGTGTTACACATGCACATATCACAATTTCTTTAACCATCCTGCAAATGATGGGCCTTTACTTTGTTTCTGACTCTTTTATAGGCACAGACAATGCTGCTATTAATATTTTTCATAGGATTTTTCTGTCTTCCACTTCCTTGGGATATATACAACATTGGTGAATGGCTCTTGGTCTTATATGTATGTGTTAATTCCCTACAAATCTTGGATTCCCTACAAAAATTTTCACAACTCACTCATCTGGACCAGATGACCTGAATTCATCAAGGTGAGGCAGGTGCTCTCTTACTATAACTCTGCCTTGAGTATCACTTCCCTGCTCATAATTTTCCTCTACAATTTCCAAAGTAGAGATCAATGTGAACATACTCCCAATTCAATCCTAGCTCTAAGTCTATGATCTTCTTCTGGTTGAGTGATTATAATATTATTATCTCATCTCATTAGTCAAACTTTGTTCATGTTTAAATTTGTCCTGGAGAATAAGTTGAAAGAGTATTGTTTTCTTTAGACAGCCATTCTGGTGCTGGTGTAAGCCATCCGTCCCAGCAGACACCATTCTGGTGCTGGTGTAAGCCATCTATCTCAGCAAACTGACTGCCATACTTATTGAAGAGAGAACATTCTTCCACCCACACCCTCAACACAGAGTACAAGGAAAGGAATTCTGCCTGCAGGTACAGAGAAGATCACTGATACTGCAGCCTGCCACTCTGGGTCTTGGACGGAAATCAAGTTCCATTTTGTGCCACCACCTCCCACACAATACCTCAGGCTTTTTCTCATCAATGAGGAATACTTGGCAAGTCATTTTCAGTGGCAGAGAAGTGCAGGAGTGCCCAGGCATGGCCTCCCCCTTGGGGTGCATGCTCTGTTGTATTAGTTTATCAGCCCAACCCATTGTGCCCCTGAGCACATCTGTATGCCAGAAGCCTCATGCCCCACTGAATCAGCCAGAGGATGTCAACAATGACCAGCATTGTAGAGAGCTGACTAGTCTTCAGGGTGAAAACAAAGGCCAAGGAAAGTTAAATGGCTTACTGAACATCGCACAACCAAATAGAACTCATGAAGTAACTCCTAGTCCAAGGTCTCCAACACAAAAAGGTCACTGAAAATTTGGTTTCTCCTTGTGGATCTATAAACTGAACTTGACAGTAACTACAGAAAATAAACCAAGAGGAGCTTTTATAACAGAGTTCCTTTCAGCTGAGTGCTGAAGGCAAAACAAATACTAGAGATTGTAGAAATACAGAGAATGAGCTCTGACTCAAAACTCAGAGGACTTAGGATCAAATCTCACTTCTGACACTTGACACCTATGTGACCTTTGGCAAGTTATTTCCTGGGCTTCCATATCTCATCTCAAAAATAAAGGGGTTGGAATAAAACTAGGAGATACTTTTATGGGAAAGACAAAAAAAAACCCATTAATTAATTTGATTTTTTTAAAAAGGAAGAAGAAAACTAAATTACTGTATCAAAAATTAATATGGTGATAGTATCCTCAATGAAGATGAAATTAAAGAAATTATTAGAAGTTATTTTACCCAATTATGTGGAGTAAAACTCATAATCTAAGTGAAATGGATGGATATTTACAAAACAATATAAATTGTCCATAATAACAGAAAGGGAAATAGAATACTTAAATAACCCTATCTTAGAAAAAAGAAATTAAACAAGGTATCAATGAATTCCCTAATAAAAAGTCCCCAAGACCATGTGGATTTACAAGTGCATTCTACCAAACACTTAAAGAACAATTAACCTCTATACAGTACCAGATTTCAAACAATATTACAAAGTGGAAATCATGAAAACCTGGTACTGGATAAGAAACAGAGTGGTAGATCAGTGGAATAGATTAAGCACACAATACACAATAATAAATGGCCCTAATAATCAAGGGTTTGATAAATCTCAATACACTAGCTTTGGAAATGAGAACCCACAATTTGACTAGAACTGCTGGCAGAAACTAGGCGTAGACTAGCATCTCATACTCTATGCCAAAATAAGATCAAAATGGGCAAACATTTTAGACATAAAAGGCCACGTCATAAGTAAATTAGGGGAACATGGGAAAGTGTACCTGTTAGATTTATGAATAAGGGAAGAGTTTATGACCAAATAAAAGATAGAGAAGATCATAGGAAATAAAAAAGATAATTTTGATTATATGAAATTTAAAAGTTTTTTCACAAACAAAACAAATGCAACCAAAATTAGAAGGGAAGCAGGAAACTGGGGAGAAATTATTTACAGAAAATTTCTCTGATAAAGGTGTCATTTCTCAAGTATATAGGGAACAGAAATTTATAAAAATAAAAGCTATTCCCCAATTGATAAGGGATTTGAATAGGTAGTTTTCAGAAGAAGAAGTCAAAACTATCAATCACTACGTGGAAAATACTCTTAATCACTATTGGTTAGAGAAACGCAAATTAAAATAACTCTGAGGAACTATTTCACATCTATCAGATTGGCTAGCATGACAGAAAAGGAAAATGATAACTTCTGGATAGGATATGAAAAAATAGAAACCCTAATGCACTGTCAGTGGAGATGTTAACTGGTCCAAACATTCTGCAGAACAATTTGTAGCTATGCCCAAAGGACTATATAGCTTTGCTTACCCTTTGACTCAGAAATACAACTACTACGTCTGTATCCCAAAGAAATCAAAGAAAAAGGAAAAAGACCTCTATCCAGACAGATATATTTACAGCAAATCTTTTTTGTGTTGCTGAAGAATTAGAAATTGAGGGGATGTCCATCAATTGGGGAATGGCTAAATAAGTTGTGGCATATGATTTTGTTGGAATACGAATGTGTTATAAGAAATAATGAGGTGGAGACTTTCAAAAAACCTAATGCAAAGTGAAATCAGGAGAACATTGTACACAGTAATAGCAGTATTGTTAAAAATGATCAACACTGAAAGACTTAGCTACTCTGATCAATAAGATGACCCAAGATAATTCCAAACAACCCTTGATGAAGAATACTACCCATCTCCAGAGAGAATTGATGAACTGTGAGTGCAGCTTGAAGCATGCTTTTTTATACTTTCTTTTTCTTGTTCTTTCTTGCGATTTTTTTGCAACATGACTAATATGGAAATACATTTTGCATGAGTTCACATGTATAATTGAGACCATATTGTTGCCTTCTCAGTGGATGGGGGAGGAGAGAGGACAGAGGAAATTTGAACTCAAATTTTGTTAAATGAATGCTAAAATAAATAGAGAAATAAAAATATACAAGGGAGTTGGACTAAATGACCTCTGAGGTCCCTTCCTGCTTTAGATCAGAGGTTTAAAAGCTCCTGGAGGATGTGATCTGTGTGTCCTCTTTTATTTTCCTAATGAACAGGTCAATCACGTCACACACACACCCCCTCCCTCCATCACCTCCACTTAATAAACTCCAGTGATTCCCTATTGATTCCAGAATCAAACATGAAAGGTTCTGTTTGTCATTCAAAGCCCTTTATCACCTTGCTTTCTCCTACCTTTTCCATCTTCTTACACCTTGCTCCCCAACATGTACTCTTTGAGCCAGTGACCCTGTCCTTCTGGCTTTTCCACAAGCAAGATCCTCCCGTTCTCACCTCTGGGCATTTTCTCTGACTGTCTCTGATAATTTTCTCCCTCCTCATTTCTACCTGATGCCTTTCCTGGCTTCCTTTAAGTCCCAATCCAAATCCCACTTCCTACAAGAGTAGGAATTGTAGTAGGAATTTCCTCACACCCTCTTAATTCCAATGCTTTCCTTCTGTTAGTTATTTCCAATTTATCCTGCATATAACTTGTATTATACATCTTTATTTGCATATTGTTCCCATCATGAGATTGTAACCTCCCTGAGAGCAGGGACTCTCTCTGGCCTCTTTTAGTGTTGCCAGCACTTTAACAGCGTCTGATACAAGGAAAGTGCTTAATAAATGTTTCTCGACTGATTGATCTCTGTATCACCATCACAGGAACCTAACACAGGACTTCATACATAGTAGGTGCTTAATAGCATCTTGCTAAAATGAACTGTTTGAGTAATAGTAATAGCTCACTACTATACTTGCTTTCCACTTAATAAAATGTCCTTTTGAATTCCAAAGAATAGGGACACGTGATCCCATGCACCTGGGCTGCTGTGGCCCTGACTTACTCATCACAGGAATAGTCTAGTAAACATGGCTACCATCCCAAATCATGGGCATCCCAAACCCACCCATACCTACTTCTTCATCATAGTCTAGTCAAAATCTGGATCATAGAGAGAAGGGTTTAACCCTATATTCTAACAGAATGCTTCTGGAAGACTGAGATGGCTTCATTTTTGTCTTTGTACCCAGGACCTAGTACACTGCCCTGCATCTAATTGGTACTTAATGAGCATTTGGTGAATTCCTCTCCTCTTCATTAATAATATCTGGTATTGATATAATACTTTGAGGCTAACAAAGCATTTTTCATACATTATATTCTCAGAGCCTCACAACTCCATGTGGTAGATATTCCAGGTACCACTGTCTTCTGTCTCCAATTTATAGATGAGAAAACTGTGGTTCAAAAAGTTGAGTCATTCACACGAGCTCATATGGATAGTAAATGCTAAAGTCTGGAGTCAGAAGGGGCCTCAGTAGATATTTTGTGGATGCAATTTGGTGTTTTTTTGGTTTATTTGTTTTCTAGGACCATATTTTTTTTCCTTTCTTTGTATCACTTAGCACATGACAGGTGCTGAATGAACATTTATTGACTCTGAGTCCAGGGCTCTTTCTCCTGCACTCTGTCTCCTCATTAGCAAAAATGATCTTAGAATTCTTGGACTAGATTGCCAAGCCTAGAGGCCTGTATTGGGCTACCCGAGTCTTTCTTACCTCACCTCCCGAGGTCTTCGGCTGGCCACGCCGGATGCACATATGAGAGAAAGGACGTTCCAGAGTCAAACAGGGGTTGAGCTTTATTACAGGGTTTCGGTTACAAGTGCAGGGGCTCTTCTTTCTTAGGACGAAGAGGGGGAGATTTCCTAAGAAGGCTAAGCTTAAGGGAATGGAAGTAGAAGTACAAGCGGGGGAGAGAGGGGGAGGGGAGAGGGGAAAGAAAAGAAGCGGAGCCCTACTTTTCTCTTTGGCTCCACACGTGCTAAGAAAGAGCTTCCTGGCTTCCTCAATCCTACTTAATCTTCAGCCACACAGTTTGCATCTCAATACCATGCTGTT
The DNA here is from genome assembly GCF_028372415.1 of Notamacropus eugenii. Classification (NCBI taxonomy): domain Eukaryota; kingdom Metazoa; phylum Chordata; class Mammalia; order Diprotodontia; family Macropodidae; genus Notamacropus; species Notamacropus eugenii. The sequence continues at coordinate 524,918,876 of NC_092873.1, forward strand.
AGGTAACTAGGTGTGCTCCAATCCGGGACGACCTCGAGGGCAGGGAGACTCCACCCATCAGGTATCTCCGGGGGAGAGGCGGAAATACCCGAGCTAGCCGAGCTAGCTCGGTCTGACCTTCTCGAACCCCCGCTGTTCATGGAGGGCCTCGTAAGACTCTAAGATTTAGAAGTCCCACTTTTACCTGCCCGAGACTGTCCACACGGAATTGAGCTTCCAGTCCCAACATATCCCCTTCTTTGTTATGCGCGGAGCGCACCTGGCTCTAGAGCAAACAGTGGCTGGAGGCTGAGTGGATTAGGAAGGCCTTTAGCATATGAGTACCTTACAACAAGACTTCATTCACACAGAAATCTGCAGCTAGCACAACTGACAAAGGGAGGCATCAAATAAAACAAAGATGAAACTAAATGGCTGAGTTACAACTGGGGAAGTGCAATCAACTAAAATCCCAAAGCATATTTTAAGAGAAGCAGCTGGTGTAGGCGCCTTACACGTCACCACTCCCTTAATCTTGCAAATGGATCTATACAGGTGGAAAATTGGTCACCTCCTCCCCACCCAAGTGTCCTGGGTTTGTGATATCAAAGTCCTCATTCAGCTGGCGAAAAAAGGATGCCTAGATGGGAAGCTGTCAGCAGCAGTGTCTGTGGTTGTGATGAGGGCTGCTTCCTCTCTGGGCAGCAAGGTTAAAGCTGTCAGCAGCAGGCTCAGGTGGTGTATGATCCTTCTCCGGGCTCTCTGGGGTCTCCGCCTCCTGCGTCTCCATCGTCTCCGACCTCGGTTCCCACCTACGGATCCTTCTAATGGGAATCCACGCATCACCTTTTCCTGTGGAGACACAAACATACCCTGGACCCCATATTAGTATCTTATACGGACCTTTCCATTTCCCTGAGGCCATATCCTTTACCATGGCCCATGTGTCTTTATATCCAGCCTGGGTATTACTTTCCTTGCGGGGTTGTCTTGGAAAAGTCACAAAATGTCTCATAGCTGGAGTAGTATGTGCGCTCCTTGAGACAGCTGTATCAAGCTCTGATTGTATTAGGCCTCTTGATCTTAGCTCTGATTGTATTAGGCGACCTTTTCCCCTTCTTTGTTTAGCGAGGATCGCCTTTAAGGTAAAGATGATAAGAATGCATAGTGGCTCTTTACTTAGGTATAGCTGCTGCCAGGTGCTTACAAATGCTTCATTAACATCTGTAAGGAACCTGACTTTCCCAGAATTTTTCTTTATAACAAACACAGGAGCATTCCAGGGTGCTAATTGCTCCTTAACCAATAGTTGTAGTGCCTGGAGTTTTTCTGAAGTCAAGGCCCAAATCGGGGTGTCTGACTTCCAATTCAAGGGTGGGGACTCCAGTGCAACTGCAATGGCCCTTACTAAAAATTTGATAGCTTCATCCCGAAGGCGGCTCATAATGTCCCTGCCCCAGATGTTAAAACTAAGTCCTGGAATCACCAACGGCCATACGGTCCTTTGGCGATCCTCTGCCTCCCACTTTACTGGGTGCATTGTCTCTAAGGTATTTTGGCACCCTCCTATTCCCCACACTGGTCTCTGGCTTTCTTTGAGCTTCCAGTGCCTTAAGGGAAGGGCAATAGCTATGGGAAGCTGATCCTGGCCCCTCCCTGTACTTATTTCTTTCTGCCCAGGGGTAAGGCAGGCTCTGGCTAAGCTTTTCCAGTCATTAGGAGTCAGAACGAACTGACCGCTGAGAGTTTCAAGCATGGCTATAACAAAGGGTGAATTAGGGCCATGCTTGGTACAAGCCTCTTTAAGAGTCGCCACTCTCTTCCACTCTATGGGTATGTGGCTCCTCCGAACCCCACCGGGGACACTGGGGTCCGCTATTTCTAACACAGGAAATGTCCCTACATCTTCTCCATTCTCTATAGCCTTTCTTATTCCTTTTTCCAAACTGGACTGTGGCCCTGAACTGTCTGACCAATGGAGCAGGTTATAAGGAGGCGCGGAGGGAAGGCACGGCGTATTCTCCCCTGCCTCGCCTTTCCCATCCTCTAGATGGAGCTCCGAACCTATTTTTTCTCTACACTCCTTAACTTTCTGCTCGCCAGGGTTCTGCTCGCCAAGGTCCTCCCCTCCCCTCTCTCCGCTTCCACTCTTATTCCAATCCCGCCCTGGCCTCTCCGGCCCTTCCTTACAAAATTCTCGGAGGTCGTTTAACTCTATTGTGACCCCCGCCTCCCTGCCTTCCCTGTGAAGTGTCTCAGCCCAGACCTCCTGTTCCTCTGGCTTTATTACTGGCAATTGATTCCTCATCCCTGCCCTTTTCCCAGGGGTTTGGGAAGCTTCTCTCCCCTTTCTCTCCTTCCGAATCTAGGATTCGGGACTCGCTTCTTTCACAGCCCCTTCCGGGTGTACCCCAAAAGCACCCAGGATTATCTACGCTCCCAATCCCTGTTGGGACGCCAACTGCCAAGCCTAGAGGCCTGTATTGGGCTACCCGAGTCTTTCTTACCTCACCTCCCGAGGTCTTCGGCTGGCCACGCCGGATGCACATATGAGAGAAAGGACGTTCCAGAGTCAAACAGGGGTTGAGCTTTATTACAGGGTTTCGGTTACAAGTGCAGGGGCTCTTCTTTCTTAGGACGAAGAGGGGGAGATTTCCTAAGAAGGCTAAGCTTAAGGGAATGGAAGTAGAAGTACAAGCGGGGGAGAGAGGGGGAGGGGAGAGGGGAAAGAAAAGAAGCGGAGCCCTACTTTTCTCTTTGGCTCCACACGTGCTAAGAAAGAGCTTCCTGGCTTCCTCAATCCTACTTAATCTTCAGCCACACAGTTTGCATCTCAATACCATGCTGTTAGGTAACTAGGTGTGCTCCAATCCGGGACGACCTCGAGGGCAGGGAGACTCCACCCATCAGGTATCTCCGGGGGAGAGGCGGAAATACCCGAGCTAGCCGAGCTAGCTCGGTCTGACCTTCTCGAACCCCCGCTGTTCATGGAGGGCCTCGTAAGACTCTAAGATTTAGAAGTCCCACTTTTACCTGCCCGAGACTGTCCACACGGAATTGAGCTTCCAGTCCCAACACTAGATAATGACCTTGGAGTAATGCAACACCTTCACTTCACAGAAGATGAAACTGAGAGCCAATTTAATTAAGTTAAGAGTTAACTGGGTTTAAGGAAGCTTTGTGGCTTAGCCTACAGTGATAAACTGATTGATTCAGGAGTGATCACATTCTTTGGGGTATGGGTGAATTTGGATTTTGGAAGGCATTGAATTGAATTCTCCTTACCTGATCCTCTTCTCACATTCTCCTTGGTCAGGTGCCAAGACAGGGGACTAGACAAAGGGGAGTTGCAGCAATATTGAATAAGAATGAGTTTTTCCTTGGCAAGGTTAGACTGCACCTAGTTTGCCCAGCCCAGATGGGTCTGATACAGTGCTCTCCATCCTGCTGCTTGTTGGTTTGCTGCCTGAAGCACAACAGCAAAACCATAGGATCTCAGAGATGGAAAGGGTTGAAAGGACTCAAAGTCCTTGAGTGCAGCCCACTGTCTCCAAAAAACCCCTCCCAGGCTCCCTCATGGGGACCAGTGCTGGACTTAGAGTCAGGATGATCTCAGTTCAAATCCCACTTCAGACATTCACTAGCTATCACTCAATCTCTGTCAGTCTACCCCTTCCGTTTCCTCCCTCTCAAATGGGGATAATAGTCCCTAACACAGAGCGCAATCATGACGATCAGATGGGGTAATGTAGGTAAACCATTCAACAAACCTTGGAGCCCTAGGTAATTGTATGAATTATTGTTATGGACATTGGTTTTTCTTCCATAGTAGAAGACTCTCTCCAAGTCTGAAGATGGCTTTTGTGAGTTGCTGTGGCTAAGACCTTCATTTCCGCATTTGAAATCTGCCTGGTCCTGAGACTTTCTATATTTAGTTAGTCCTCAGAATAGATGACATCCACTTCATCTAGTGGCTCTTCTTCAACAGAACATGCCATGGATTGTGCCCCTCTAGCAAAGTCTTTGAGAACCAAGGCTCACTCCACACCAAGGTGAATTATAAGAGGAGAACTTGGGTGGAGGATTGGTAGAATCACAGAAGCTGAATGTTAGACTCGAGGGAGTTGAGGTATAAGACCTTGGGCGAGAATGGATCATTCTATTCCTAGGAAGTTTGGAATGACACCAGAGTTAAACTGAAGTGTAGTTCACCGTCACTGAATATGCAGTCAGTGATCATAACCTTCCTAACCAACAACCAATGTCAGAAAAGGATGAAGCTGGTGAAGAGAAGGGCATTTCACTCTTGGAGAGTATGTCAAAACTCCTCCAATCATCCAATCCAACAAGCATGGGAAAATTGGAATGCAGTATGACCTGGTGTAGACCACATCTCCTCACATATACCAAGACAAACTTCAAATGTATATGGGACTTAGACATGAAAGATTATATCACAAACACATTAAAGGAATAAAAAAGAAATTGCCTTTCAGATCTCTGACTAGAGAAAGAATTCATAAACAAATGAGTCGTGGAGAGCATCTCAAAAATAAAGTGGACAATTTTGATCATCCAATGAAAACCTTTTTTTTATTAATTTTTAACATTTATTTTCACACAATTTTGGGTTACAAATTTTCTCCCCTTTTATCCCCTCCCCCCCCCAAACCCAAGCTTTCTAATTGCCCCTGTGACCTATCTGCTCTCTCCTCTATCCTCCCTCCCTGCCCTTGTCTCCATCTTCTCTTTTGTCCTGTAGGACCAGATAGCTTTCTTGACCCCTTAACCTGTATTTCTTGTTACCCAGTGGTAAGAACATTACATTTGGTCCTAACACTTTGAGTTCCAAACTCCTTAGCTCCCTCCCTCTCCACCCCTTCCCCTTGAAAGACAGGCAATTCAATATAGGCCATATCTGTTTAGTTTTGCAAATGATTTCCATACTAGTTGTGTTGTATAGGACTAACTATATTTCCCTCCATCCTATCCTGTCCCCCTTTACTTCTATTTTCTTATGGTCCTTTCCCTCCCCATGAGTGTCGACCTCGTATTGCATTCTCCTCCCCATGCCCTCCCCTCCATCCTCCCCCCCACCCTGCTTGTGCTCCTGTCCCCCACTCTCCTGTATTATGAGATAAGTTTTCCTATCAAAATGAGTGTGCATTATATTCTTTCCTTTAGTGGAATGTGATGAGAGTAGACCTCATGTTTTTCTCTTTCCTCCCCTCTTTATCCCACTACTAATAAGTCTTTTGCTTGCCTCTTTTATGAGAGATAATTTGCCCCATATAACTTCTCCCTTTCTCCTCCCAATATTTCCCTTTCACTGCTTGATTTCATTTTTTTTTTAATATATGATCCCATTCTCTTCAATTCACTCTGTGCACTCTGTCTCTATGTATGTGTGCGTGTGTGCATGTGTGTGTGTGTGTACTCCCACCCAGTGCCCAGATACTGAAATGTTTCAAGAGTTATAAATATTGTCTTTCCATGTAGGAATGTAAACAGTTCAACTTTAGTAAGTCCCTTATGATTTCTCTTTGCTGTTCGCCTTTTCATGGTTCTCTTCATTCTTGTGTTAGAAAGTCAAATTTTTTTTCCAGCTCTGGTCTTTTCATCAGGAAAATTTGAAAGTCTTCTATTTCATTGAAAGACCATTTTTTCTCCTGAAGTATTATGCTCAGTTTTGCTGGGTAGGTGATTCTTGGATTCAGTCCTAGTTCCTTTGACTTCTGGAATATCCTATTCCATTCCCTTCTATCCCTCAATGTAGAGGGTGCCAGATCTTGTGCTATCCTGATTGTATTTCCACAATACTTGAATTGTTTCTTTCTAGCTGCTTGCAATATTTTCACTTTCACCTGGGAATTCTGGAATTTGGCCACAATGCTCCTGGGAGTTTCTCTTTTTGGATCTCTTTCATGCGGTGTTCTGCGGATTCCTTGAATATTTATTTTGCCTTCTGGTTCTAGAATCTCAGGGCAGTTTTCCTTGATAATTTCATGGAAGATGATGTCTAGGCTCTTCTTTTGATCATGGTTTTCAGGTAGTCCCAGAATTTTTACATTGTCTCTCCTGATTCTATTTTCCAGGTCAGTTGTTTTTCCAATAAGATATTTCACATTATCTTCCATTTTTCAAATCTGCGTGGTATGTTCTGAGATATCTGTCTTTCTCGAAAAGTCCTTAGCATCCATCCGTACCATTCCAGTTTTGAAAGATCTATTTTCTTCAGTGAGCTTTTGAATCTCCTTTTCCATTTGGTTAATTCTGCTTTTGAAAGCATTCTTCTCCTCATTGGCCCCTTGCACCTCCCTTGCCAGCTGAGTTAGGCTAGTTCTCAAGGTGCCAATTTCTTCAAGATTTTTTTGGTTCTCCTTTAGCAGGGAGCTGATCTGCTTTTCATGCTTCTCCCTCATCCCTCTCATTTCCCTTCCCAGTCTTTCCTCCACCTCTCTAACTTGATTTTCAAAATTCCTCTTGAGCTCTTCCATGGCCCGAGCCCATTGGGTGGGCTGGGACACAGAATTCTCGATTTCTGTGTCTTTGCCTGATGGCAAGCATTGTTCCTCCCCATCAGAAAGGAAGGGAGGAAGTGTCTTTTCTCCAATAAAGTACCCTTCAATAGTTTTATTTCTTTTCCCTTTTCTTGGCATTTTCTCCAACCAGTGGCCTGACCTCTGAATGTTCTCTTCACACCCACCTCGCCTCCTGGTCCTCCCAGCCAGCGTTTGGGGACTGAGATTCAAATTCTGCTTCCCGCCTTAGGATTTTTGGTGGGGGCAGGGCTTCTATTCAGTGTGAGAATTAAGTTCAGGTGGTCAGGGGCAGGGTTGCCTCTCAGGCACAGTTCCCTCTGGGGGTTTATGCACAGACCTTCCACAATGGATCCATGCTCCTGCCCGTTTGGGGAGCCCCCGTCTGCAGCCACCTCTCAGCCCCTACCTCCCGGGGGGGCCCGAGCCATGGGGGCACCCCACTCCCTTCTCAACCCGCCAAAGAGATTCTCTCACCCACCCCCGTCAGTCACCTGTTGGTGGGGGGGCCCGTGCCGCCACTGAAGATCCCGCCACCGGAGCCCTCTCAGATCTGTGCCTCTCGGATCCGCAGCCGCCGTCGCCGCCACCACAGGTCCGGGCTGGGCTCCGCGTCTGCAGCGCAACGGACCTTTTGCGAGAGGTTTGCAGGTCCTTCTGTGGGTGGGGGGATCCGCGTGGCTGCTGGAGATCCCGTCCCTGTAGCCCTCTCGGATCTCCTCCCCTCAGTGCTGCGGGCACTCCGCTCCCCCTCCCGGCACCCAGTCCGCGGCGCGAAGGACCCCCCGCGAGAGGTCCGCAGGTCTCTCCGGAGCAGAAATCTCCCTCGCTCCAATACTCCGTGGTCTCTGGGTGCAGAATTCGCCCTGGCTTGGTCCCCTCTAGCCGTTCTGTGGTCGGAGCTATGTGTATGTGCGTCTTTCTACTTCGCCATCTTGGCTCCGCCCCCCTAATGAAAACATTTTTGAGGAAATAAAGCTAATGTAATTAAAATTAGATGGGAAACAGTTATCTGTGGGAAAATTGAGCAAGCGATTCTGACAAAGACCTTTCATTCAAGATATTTAATGAACTGATTAAAAGTATAATAAAAGTTAAACAAATAATCAAAAGAAAAAATTCCCAAAGGAAGTAATGTATCAATAAGGATGTGAAAAAATATTCTAAGCCTATAACAATTACAGAAATGTTACTCTGAGTTTCTACCTCACATCAGATTGGCAAAAATAACAAAAAGGTAAAATGACAAACATTGGAATGGCTATAGGAAAATAGGCACACTGAAGCACTGTTGATGGACCTGTAAGTGGTCAAACTACTCAGCAAAGAAATTTGGATGTATTCCCAAAAGATTATTAAACTGTGCATAATCTTTGACCCAGTGATGCCCCTGTTAGCCTGTATCCCAAAGAAATCAAAGAAAGCATCCCTGTATGCAATTAATATTTGTAGAAACACTTTTTATACTTGCAGAAAACTGGAAATTAAGAGAATGCCCATCAACTAGTGTAGCCAAATAACCATGATGTGTCAATGAATCATTAAACACTGTGTGCTAAGCACTGATCATTGTTGTTTGATCATTTTTTCCAGTCCTGTCCAGCCTTTTATGATCCCATGCAGGGTTCTCTTGGCAAAGATAATGGAGTGATTTACCCTCTCCTTCTCCAGTCCATTTTCAGATGAAAAAGCTGAGGCAAACAGCGTTCACTAACTTGCCCAGGGTCACACAGAGTCAGTAAGTGTCTGAGGTCAGATTTGAATTTAGGAAGATGAATCTTTCTGAGTCCAGGGTTGACACACTATCCACTGCACCCCTAGCTACCTTTTAGTATATGAATGCACTAGGATAATGTTCTAGGATTTCTGTGAGAAATAAACAGTTTCAGAGAAAACCAGGAAGACTGGTATGAACCGATGCCAAGTGAGTAGGACCAGAAAAACAATTTGTTCAACAATATTTAAAAGAAAAATAACTTTGAGAGATTTTAGAACTCTGATTAATGCAATGACAAACAACAAATATAGAGGAGCGAAGATTCAGTGACAGAGAAGAGAGACAATAAGAGAGAGAGAAGACTTAGACCATGATAGATGTCCCAAGCATTTGAAGGAATCTCAGGGGGAGAGGGATTTCACATGTTCTCCCTGCCCCAGATAGAAGGAATAAGAGTTTGGAAGTTGCAAAGACATAGATTTAGGCTTGATATATAGAAAAATTTCCAAATAATTCAAGTCACCTGAATGTGGCATATTGACAGCCTCCATGGGTGACAGTGTCCCCCTTACTGGAGGTCTTTAAAGAAGGACCGCAGGACCATATGCTAGGTAAGTCAGGGAAGAATGTGTTTTCCTGCTACAATCTTGGCTGTCTGCTCTCAACTGAGAGACTGATCCCGTCGTTTCCCTAAGTTCAGACCTCATCTCCCGCCTTGTACCTCAGCATCATTGAGGGTCAGCTTTCAGTCCCAGCATTTCTTGGTTCACTTTGCCTGTTCTGGGATTTTAACCTTCATTCTCTGGAATATTCCTGGGAGGCAGGAGAGGGATTGGGTTGCAGGGTCAGCAGCGACTGGGGTAAACAAACAATTCCATTTGATCTTCTCTTGTCTTCAGTTCTGTCTGCCCTAGTGCCCAGAGGCCCACAGGCAGAAAAGTCTTCCAATTAAAAGGCACTGTTAATATTCTAGACCACACGCACAGGTCTGTTCTCCAGTTTTGCATTCTTTGCTTCTGAGATGACTGGGCATGATATCCCAGAGCTGATGAATGCTGCCAAGCCAGGCTATTTTGCAGGGTCCCTTTGTTTCCCCGAGGCAACCCTAGCATGAGGCTGTTGACAGTTCATTTGGGATCACCTCTCCTCTCTCCCCAAGGTCACTCATAAAATTCCTTGTCAGTCAGTTTAATGACAGATAAGTAGCTTCCTTTGGAGAAGCCAAACAGTACTGGTTTCTGAAAGGGAGGAATAGTGGCTCGTCCTATAATACCATGCATCAAATGCTCCTACATTGTGTGTAAATATGGGTAGCCATGACCTGGGGGGAAATCACAAAAAGACACCAAAAAGGCACATTTGCATTTTTAAGATATTAACAAAATTAAACATATTTATCAGGAATTACACATACATTTTCAATTATACTGATAAGGGCCTCATTCTTTCTGTCATATCAAGCAACATTGATCTAGCTTTTAATTAATAGTTTTATAATAATCAACAAGCATTTATAAGCACCTGCTATAGGACAGGTGAGTGGCTCAGGGGAGAGAGCTTCCAGCCCAGAGTCAGAAAAATCTGACCTCAAATCTAGCTTCAGACATTTACTAGCTGTGTGGCCCTGGGCAAGTCACTTTACCCTGTTTCCCTCATTTCCTTATCAGTAAAATGAGCTGGAGAACGAAATGAAAAACCACTGCAGTATCTTTGCTAAGAAAATCCTAAATGGGGTCACAAAGGGTAAGAAGCTGGGGAGGTGATTTCTCCTTGGAATACTTATCTATTGGAGAACAGCATGCATATATATGCACAGAAATATATATGATTTGCATGTATGTATATATGCACACACATACATGTATAAATATGTATTATATCATGTGTAACAAGCCTTTTTCAGAGAAACTTGATTGAATTTTTTTCTCTGTCATCTATGCCCCTTCTTATGCTAGTACATTTATTTTGTCTGTACCAAAACTTTTCAATTCAGTTTTCCACTTCTATTAATGCAATTAAAAATGATCTAGTTTATCTTAGACCTTATTAGCACAATCAGGTGCTGCTCCTTCTCAGATTGGAGGAACAAAAAAAATTCCTCCAATAGCTTACCTTTTTGGAAGGCTCAAAATTCCTGTTCTCTCTTCATTTTCCACCAGCTGCTCTGCTTGAGACTGTGGGGGAAGGAGCCTTGGGGAGAGGGAGCCTGTGTGACCCCTACTGCCTGTATTGGGGGAGGGGAAATGGTGAGGGTCTAGGAGGCTAGGGGTCATGGTGTGTATAGACCTGAAGAAAAGAGGACCAGGAAAGCTTGGTGTCAGGGATAGGGTTTCTCCCTGAAAGGTACCAACACTTCTCCAAAGAACCGAGGAAAAGGCCCAAAGGAGACGACAAGGAGGGCAAGTTGGAAATTTTATGTTGAATTTATTATGTATACTTTAAAAGAGAAGCAGGTTTGGTTAAGTCAGGAGACTCAGTTTCATGTAACAGCTAGAGTCACGGGGGCTGAATGAGCTACCCAGCTCCTTCACTCCCCTTCCTTATATACTCCCTTGGGTCACCCGTGAATCTCCTGAATTCACACCTTGATGAGGAGGCAGGGGGCGGGCGGAGGGGCTGGAATAATTCTGGAAGGGGAAGCAAGTCCTTCTTTCTCTTCCACTTGGAGGAGAGCTAGGGAAGGTCCGATCTGAGGTCTCTACTTCAGTGGCCATCCAAACCAAGTCCCTCTAAGTGGAAAATGTTTTTCGTGACTGCACAGGTATCACCTCTATGGAATTACTTGCCTTGTTAATGAGCGGGCAGGGGGAAAATTTGAAACTCAAAATTCCATTAAAAAAAAAGTTAGAAGTGTTTATACATGTTGTGAAAAAAAATTAAAATATTAACAAAAATCCAGGTCGCTTCCCTCGAGATGCTTTCACTCCAATGGAGGAGATAACGTACAAACCAATCATATGCAAACCAATGGAGAGAGATGGGAGAGGTTGGGCACAATCTCCAAGGGAAGTCCTAGCACCCACAAAATACCTAATAGGGAAGCAGCTCTTTGTTTTCCTTCAGTGGCTGCCCAAATGTCAGTCAATCATCGAGCACTGATTAAGCACCTAATCTGTGCCCAGCAGTGTGCTAAATCCCAGGGAAACAGAGACCAAAAGGAAACAATCCCTGTCTTTTTTAAAAATAATTTTATGGATGTCTTCCATCTTTCATATCACAGTTGCTGTCCCCATCATCTCCTGAGCCATCTCCAGAGACATCACATAAAACACATTCCATTTTTAAGGAGAAAAATATCAGCACAACTGAAAAAGTTGGAAGCCTGTGCACAGTGTATGGAACCCTCCCCTCCCCCACCATCTCCCACCTCCTCTAAGAGTTGGGTCAGAGCTGTCCTCTCATCTCCATTCCAGTCTCCTCGATCTTCCTGGGTTCGTTGCACTCACTTTTGATTTTGGGTGTGTCATACTTTCTCTTTACATTGTGGTGACTGTGTATATATTTCTCCTGATCCTGCGTCTACCACTCTACAACTGCTCTGTATTCATCACACACCTCATTTCCTACTTCATAGCAGTAATCCATAACATTCTTGGGTCACAATTCATTTAACTATTCCCCAGTTGATGGCCAGCTTCTTTGTTTCTAAGTCTTTATTAACACACAAAAAAATAGTGTTTCTCTACCTCAATTAGAGTATCTGAGGACTTTCCTCTTACCTGTGGCTTCTTGGGCCAGGAGCACAGTAAAGGAGTCTCTGGTACGATTTGCATAATTCCAACTTGCCTTCTGGGGCACCTAGATAGTGTAGTGGATGAAGTGCCAAGCCTGCAGTCAGGAGGACCTGAGTTCAGATCTGACCTTAGACACTTACTAGCAGTGTAACCCTGGGAAAGTCACTTAACCCTATTTGCCTCAGTTTTCTCATCTGTCAAATGAGCTGGAAAAGGAAATGGCAAACCACTCCAGTATCTCTGCCCAGAAAACCACCAAATGGGATCACAAAGAGTTTTCACAAATTGTTTTCCAAGAAGCTTGTTAGATTTTCCTGCTCTACCATCAATATTTTAGTATGCGTATCATTCCACAACCCCTCCAAAATGAAGTACCACCATGGAGGTGGGGGTGGTCCTCACTGTCAATTGTCAGGGTGTAAAATTTGGATTTGCATTTCTTTGAGTAGTTGCTATTTGGAACATTTCTTGTGGTTATGAGTATTTTGCAGTTCTTTTGAAAACTGATGATATTCTTAGACCACTTGTCTTTTGGAGAATGACTCATATATGTATATGTACATATATATACATACATATATATATATATACATTTACACATGTGTGTGTTATATCTTTTATATCAAGCCATCATCAGGAAAAAAATTGATTGAAAATATTTTCTCATTCAATCACCTCCTTTGTTATAACAGACGCATTCATTTTGTCTGTGTGGTTGCTTTTCAATTCACTGTCCAATTCAATTAGGGTAGCCAAAAAATGTCTTATTTTATCTTAGGTCCTACTAGCAAACTCCTATACTTCTGCCCCTCTGACTAGAGCTCCAATAGCTTATCTCCAATAGTTTCCCTTTACAAAAGGCTCTAAATCCCAGTCCTTTCTTCATTTGCCACCAGCTGCTCTGCTTGGTTCCCACTTCATTGCCATCCTGATGCCCATTAGTAATTACACTTAGAGTCAAGTCATATCCCATACTATTTTCTAAATGGACCCATGGACGTTAATATGAAAGATCATACTCTAAAAAGTTTGGAAGATAAACACATCATAGGCAGATAGGAAATGTAGTCTCAACCAAACTAGAGACAAAGGCAATTACAAGACAATACCATAAGATAAATATTTATTAGCTCCTGGGGTGTAGGGTGGGTTCATGAAGGACCAGTATCTTTGGTGTGATGGCTGCTGAGCCCTTTTCACGGCTCTTTCCACCTTTGTTCCTCCTAACTCTCACCTGTGGCTCCAAGAAGCTGTAGCATGTGCAGCAGCCACGTCACAGTAAACAGTTTTGGCACATGGGCCAAACTAGATTGAGGGTAACCAAGAGTTCTCACACACTGGTGGATTGCGGGTTGTCTACCCCAAGCATATGAAGACTTCATGCAGTGGAGTGGGTGGATGAGAACAATTTATTCCAATGACCATGAAGGCAGATGACGTAGGCCATGTGGAGCACTTAGAACTTGGATAGACACCAAAGATGCCAAGGCCATCCACTGCATCCTGAGCCATCACCAGCCATCTTGACTCTATCCTGCCACTGGACCATGATAACTCTGGAGGAGAGGGTGAGGCTGATGACTTGGTGCAACTCTGCCTCACTTACATCCAATTTATGAACGAATCAAAAGACATCACCCATACCATTTCCCTGTTATGTCTCAGAGTCCCAGGAGGAAAGGCAAGAGATGAAGCAGCAGGTGTGGATACACTGGGAGCTGTAGTCATGACCCTACACACAGGGGGCCCAGGCCATAGGGTCATTTCTCACTGGAAGCAGCAGTGGGACTCAGCAACCCCTTGGGTACCTGAGCAGCCTCTTAAGGATCGCACTGCTCACCTTCTGGTGTGAGGAAGGGGGCTAAAAAAGGTGTCCTCAACATTACCTGCTTGCCCAACCCTGGCCTGATTACCACGGCAGGCAGGGAATCCCACTATGCCGTCAAAACACAAATACATGTCTGAAAACATCTGTACAATCCATCGGTACATGAAACGTGCACACACTAATAGACAATACAAAATGCAGTAGACCTGAAAGAAGAACTGCTCTTGTTGCAAGAGAACTCAACAGATATCGCAACCAAACAGCAGCCCTGAGTGAAACAAGGTTGGCAAATGAAGGCCAGCTTACTGAACTTGGAGCTGGATACACCTTTTTCTGGGGTGGGCATAGTGAAAAGGAGAGCCATGAAGTTGGCGTGGGTTTTGCAATCAAAACTAATCTAATCAGCAAGCTGGTGTGCCTGCCCAAAGGAGTGAATGACAGGCTCATGACAATGAGATTGTCACTTGCAGGAAAACGCTGTGCCACCATCATCAGTGCCTATGCTCCTACCATGACAAACCTTGATGAAATCAAAGAAAAATTTGTGAAGACCTAGAGACCCTTATGGTCCATGTGCCCAAAGAGGATAAGATTACAATTTTGGGTGACTTTAATGCTAGAGTAGGCTCAGACTATCAGACTTGGCAGGGAGTCCTAGGGAAGAAAGGGGATGGAAACAGCAACAGCAATGGTCATTCACTGCTGAAGACTTGTGCATCACATGACCTTCTCATCACCAACACTGTCTTCCCTTCACCTAAACGCAATAAAACTTCATGGATGCACCCTCGCAGCAAACACTGGCATCTAATAGATTATGTGATTGTAAGGAGAAGAGACAGACAAGATGGGAGAATGACAAAGGGAGTGTGTGGTGCAGAGTGCTGGACTGATCATAGACTTATCCTTTCCAAGCTAAATATTCGAATTCATCAAAAGCACCACCCCCAGGACAAAATAACTACCAGAAGAAATAATGTCAACAAATTAGGGCTCTTCTCTGAGCGTGAACAGTTTGCTGCTGACTTGGAGGGAAAGTTGGGCCAACACACAGTTGGCAAGAGTGGAGCAGAAAAGGAAGCTGCAGCTCTCAGAGATGTGGTGTACAGCACTGCATTTGCTCATCTGGGTCAGAACACTCACAAGCACCAAGACTGTTTGATGAAAATAATGGGGAAATCCAGAAGTTGCTAAATGAAAAACGAGAACTCCACAGGATGTAGCAGCAGGATAGTTCATCCACCTCTAAGAAGGCAGCATTTAATTCCAGCAAAAGCAAAGCACAAGCAAAGCTTAGAGAGATGCAGGATCCCTGGCTCAGTAAGAAGCCAGATGAAACTCAATTTTATGCTGATAGTAAGAGTTCTTCTCAGCATGACAAGCCCACATAAGAAAAGGTCCTGTGCTCTTTCAACAAAGCAGAATTGAGACAGCACAAAGGATATGGAAATTTGGGATATCCACTGCAAACGTTCACATGGACTACCTGTGGCCAACCTGTGGTAGAGCATTCCGAGCTCGCATTGGTCTGAGCAGCCACAGTCTGACACACTGAAATTTCACTTTGCAATGGTGATGTCATTTTGGTCCTCTTCCAGCACAAAGGGCAACAACCAATTAGTTCCTACTTTGTGCCAGGCACTGTGCTAAACGTGGGAAATATAAAGAAGAAAAAGACAGTACCAGCCCTCAAGAGACTGATATTCTCCTGAGGAAGATGTATACACAGAGAGGTACATGTATGTCCTCTTCTCTAAGGTATAAGCAAACGCTCCTTTGAGTTGGGGTTTGTTAGGTATTGACAAAAAAGAAAAAGACATGCAATAAATGAATGAATGGTAAAGAAATACTTAGTGAGCCATAGGTGGTGGCATGTGTAGGAAGCTGGCTGGGGAATGTAGGCTGTGACAGTGAACAGGGCTGGTGACTGTTCTGGAGGCTTAGGTTGGGTAAGTAGGGAGCCTGTGTGGCCCCTACTGCACCTGGTCGAGGAGGGGAAACGGTGAGGCTCTAGGTGTCTAGGTGTCTAGGGGGTGTGGTGTGTGTTGACCTGAAGAGAAGAGGACCAGGAAAGCCTCGTTTCAGGGGTACGGTTTCTCCCTGAAAGGTGCTAACCCTTCTCAAAAGAATAGAGAAGGAAAAGCCAAAAGGAATCACAGACAAGGAGAGTTGTTTGAAAATTTTGTGCTGAATCTATTATACAAACTTGAAAATAAAATCAAGTTTGGTTGAATCCGGAGATTCGGTTTCGTGTACAATTAGGACATGTTCTAGGATGCAAATAAGGAAACAGCCTATGGATTTGGTGTTTAAGGTTAGACTGAAACCAAAGAAAATGAAGCATCAAAAGACATCAAACAAACAAGTCCTACCGAGACGTGATGGGCGTGATGGGGTAAGGGTTCCAGGAGTCCAGTGGTGGGAGCACAGGTTCAGGAGGGACGGGGGCGGGGGGGGCGGGGGGGGTCGGGAGTGGGCTCGCGGTACCAGCATCTTCCTCCTCAGTCTATGGCCTGGACGGTGTGTTGCCGTTGCTGGCGTCCCAAGCCCCGTTGTGTCCTGGAGTATAGCTGCCCTCGTACATGGGGGTCTGGGAGCCGTACAGGACGGGTAAGGAGTCTGAGCCGTGGGCGGCCGTCTGAGGGCCCCAGCTAGGGGTAGCTGCCGGGGTAGAAGTCACAGGTCCAGAGCTTGTGGTGCCAAGGGGGACGAGTCTCTCAGGGTGCACGGAAATCGTCTGGCAGGTGGCGTGGAGCTCCACGCGGGCAACGCGTTCCGTCACTTCCTTCACGATCCCAACGTAGCCCTTGTAGGGGCCCTGGCAGATGCGCACAGACTTTCCCATGAGGCCCTTGTCTCGGTGGCCGCAGGCTCTGTCGGAGCCCTGGCCCCGGCCCCGGCCCCGGCCCCGGCCCCGGCCCTGGTCCGGGCTCAACCTCCCACCGTCTGCCCTCTCTGATACTCGCCCCCTTTGCCCTCCGGAGCTAGGGCGCCTGGGACTGGAGAGGTGAGGGCTGCGCAAGGGATCCGGGCCCCTTCCCAAGAGGCCCTCGGCCCAGGTAGACTGAGAAGCCCCGGTGAGCAGGAGATGGCGCGACTTGCAGACGAACAGGCCCCCATTGTCCGTGAGCTTCTTGGAGTGGAGAAAGGCAGCTCCTCTAAAGAGGTGGAGGATCTTGGCCTCGAGTCCAGAGTGCGGGCCGTCCACGACCCTGACCGAGTCCTTGACGCGAATGCTGTTGTGTTGGCCGTCCAGGGCCACAGCCAGGTGGTTGTCCTTCTTGGCGGTGACTGCTTGGCGGCGCACCGTGACCACCTTGTCGTGCATGTTCAGGACCTGGAAAGTGTCTGCGTCTAGGCCGACGATGATGCCCACCAGGCCGGGGTTCAGCTGCACCAGCTGGCCCCAGTGGTACTGGCCGCAAACGTCCTCCGGGGCTGACGTGTCGGGACAGAGCTGCAGGTCTCTGGGAAGCACCTTGAGCTCTTCCCTGGTGAGGTCGGAGAGGAGGAGGACAAAGTTGTCCTCCACTCTCAGGACGAAGCCCGAGGTGCCGAGGAAGCGGCCCGAGATCACTTTGACGTGGTCTCCCGCATCAAAGGCCTTCTTCAGCCCCCAGGCGGACAGCTCCAGCGTGTCGGTGAGCTGCTCGTGCTGGGGCATCAGGATGACCTTGGGGCCGCGCACGCTGACCACCCGGCCCAGCAGGTTGACGAGCTCCCCCTCCATCACTTGCACTTTGTCTCCAGGCTTGAAGCTGTGCTCTGGCTCCGAGCTGTTCTCCATGCGCATCTGGAGGTCTTGCAGGGCGTTGGACCGCTCCTCAAACTTCTGCAGCTCGGAGAGCGTGGGATTCACGCCCTCTCTGATGAGGGCCGACAGGGTGAAGGTCTTGAAGAGGAAGCCCGAGTGGCTGTAGCGGTTGCCCTTGAAGATGAGAAAATCTCCATCTGCAGTAACCTTCCCTCCAAGGGATCGAATCTTCTGAGCATCAAAGAGCTTCTGTGCGGGTCTGCTGAACCTCTTCCTCTTGGCAAAGCCTTCCTGCTTGTTGCTGGGGTCTGTGAGGAGGCTGTAGTCGATGCGCGGAATCATCTTGAGGGAGACTGTTGATTGGCCAGGCTCCGTGAAAGTCACCTGAGCGAGGTCGTCCTTGTAGAGACCCGCCCTGATTCGCACCCAGCTCTTGGGCTTCAGGCTGGAGGCCTCCTTGACCAGCACCTTGAGCACGTCCGTCATCTCCTCGATCGGCACCAGCTTCTGGTGCTGGCAGCCCTGGCGCAGGCTGGCCACGCCTTCGATGGCCTCCAGTACGTGGCCGAGCTTGTAGGCTTCCACGTAGATGTAGCCCCTGAGGTATTCCGGAGCCACCGCCGACTTGATCTGCAGTGGGCTGTCTGTGCACTGGGAGGCCAGGAACTTTCTCATGAGGGTCAAGGCCGTGGCTCTCTCCTGCCCGACCCTGCACTTGATCATCCACAGTCTGGGATCCCGGATTCCAGGGAGCAGAGACTGCCGGCCCACGCCCTCTAGGAGCTGCTCCGAGGCCCTGCCCCGGGCTCCCCGGGAGCCTTCAGCGGCATATTTCTCCATGAAATAGCGGGCCAGGTCCTCCTCTCCCTGATGCCTCCAGTCATTCTGGAGGCGCCGGGCCTGGGACCAATCTTCAGCGCTGGGGTGGCCGGGCCCCGCTTCGTTCACAAAGTCCTCTGCTCCTTCCTCCCACTCTTCCTCCTCCTCCTCCTCCTCCTCATAGTCATCGTCCACCTCAGCCTCATCCAAGATGAAGCCCTGGTGTTTGGGCCTCTTTCTTGGGCGGCTGTCCTCCTCGTCCTCCTCGTCTTCGTCCTCCTCGTTCTCGTCCTCCTCCTGCTCGTCCTCCTCCTGCTCGCCTTCCTCCTGATCCTCCTGCTCGCCTTCCTCCTGATCCTCCTGCTCGCCTTCCTCCTCGTCCTCCTCCGCCTCCTCGTTTTCGTTCTCTTTTTCCTCCTCCTCCTCCTTTTCCTTCTCCACCTCCACTCGGCCCTCGTCTTCCTCAGACTTGTCTTCCTCTGATTGCCACAAGGCGTGAGACCCGGACTCGTCGAACTCAGACCCAAACTGCTCCAACTCGGGCCCGGACTCGGACCCGGAATCGGACTCGGACTCGGAATCGGACTCGGACTCGGACTCGGACTCGGACTCGGACTCGGACCCAGAGTCGGACCCGGACCCGGACCCGGACCCGGACCCGGACTCGGACTCGGACTCGGACCCGGACGCTGACAGTTCCGATTCCCTGGCTCCGGCACCTGTTGTTGTCCAGACTGCCGGGCCCTGGGCCTCGGTCTCGTCCTCCGAGCTATTTTCGCTGTCTGGAGCTCCACGCTTCGACATCTTAAGGCGAGACTCTGAGGGACTCATCTCTAGGGTTCCGGGGGGCTGCTGATTCTGGTGCTGGCGCTGCTGGCACTGCTGGCGCTGCTTCGGCTGGGACACTAACCAGCTAGAGTCACTGGGGCTGAATGAGCTACCCAGCTCCTTCAGTCCCCTTCCTTTTATACTCCCTTGGGTCACCTGTGAATCTCCCAAGTTCACACCTTGATAAGGAGGCAGGGGGCGGGAGGGAGGGGCTGGAAAAATTCTGGAAGGCGAAGCAAGTCCTTCTTTCTCTTCCACTTGGAGGAGAGCCAGGGAAGGTGCGACCTGAGGTCTTTGCTTTAGTGGCCATCCAAACCAAGTTCCTCTAAGTGGGAAATGTTTTTCGTGACTGCACAGGTATCGCCTCTGTGGAACTGTTTGCCTTCTTAATGACGGGAGACGGGGAGAATTTGGAGCTCAAAATTCCAAAAAAAAGAAAAAGTTAGAATTGTTCATACATGTCGTTGGAAAAAAAGAAAACTAAAACATTTACAAAAATCCGGGTCACTGCCCTCAAGGCTCTTTCTCTCCAATGGAGAAGATAACAAGCAAACAATCACGTCCAAACCAAAGCAAAGAGAAGGGAGAAGTTGGGCACGATCTCCCAGGAAAGGCCTGGTGCCCAGGAAGCACCGAACAGGAAGACAGTTCTTTGTTTTCCTTCAGTGGCTACCCAAACGTCAGTCAATCATTGAGCATTCGGCGAGCACCTCCTCTGTGTCCGTCACTTCGCTACAAGCCTTAGGGAAAGAGACCCGAAGGAAACAGTCCCTATTTTTTTTAAATAAAGTTTTATGAATGTCTTCTGTCTTTCATATCCACTTCTGCATTCTTTGCAGTCCTGTTTCTAGAGCACTGCACGTCTTTTAGCTTAATACCTCCTGCCTTTTGTTCACTTTCCTTCAGTTCCATATTTTCCCCTTTCTTTGTCTTTCAGTTACATTTATACAAAACTTGGTGAAGGATATGGTCCTATGTTCTTAGCCATATCCAAAATGAAAGGGGACGCAGGGGGTTACTGACCTAGAAAAAGGTGTCAATACTGTAACAGTAAAGTCAATAAACATTTAAAAATTTTAATATTTCATTTTCTCCCAATTGCATGTAAAAAGACTTTTCAACATTCTTTTTAAAACATTTTTCAGTTCCAAATTTTCTTCCTCCCTCCCCTCCACCTCTCATTTGAAAAGGCAAGCAATTTGCTATAGGTTATACATATGCAGTCATGCAAAACATATTTCCCTGTTAATCATGTTGTGGAAAAAACACA
Source organism: Notamacropus eugenii (assembly GCF_028372415.1). Taxonomy (NCBI): domain Eukaryota; kingdom Metazoa; phylum Chordata; class Mammalia; order Diprotodontia; family Macropodidae; genus Notamacropus; species Notamacropus eugenii. Next base: position 524,939,344 of record NC_092873.1, read on the forward strand.
GAAAAGAAAAATAAAGAAAAGTGTACTTTGATCTGCATCCAGACTCCATTAGTTCTTTCTCTGGAGGTGGATAGTGTTTTTCATCATAAGTCCTTCAGAATTGTCTTGGATATGGCTAAGAATAGCTAAATCATTCACAGATAGTCACCATATGACATTGCTGTTACTGTATACAATATTCTCTTAGTTCTGCTTACGTCACTTTGGATCAGTTCATATGAGTGTTTCCAAGTTTCTCTGCAAACATCCAGCTTATTATTTCTTCTGGAACCACAGAATTCCATCAAAATTCAACAAGCAATTTTAAGCACCCTACTATGTTCCAGGAATTGACTCGACTTGAGATTTCACTAGCATTAAAAACTCCCCGAACAAGCAATGCATTCTGCCCATGAAAGCCGGCACCTTCCCTGTAATGCACACTCTAAGAGAGGTGTCTGAGGCACTGAGAAGGTAAGTGATTTCCTTGTCCTCTCATAGCCAGTAAGCATCAAGGGCAGAATTTGAAGCCAGGTCTTCCTGACTTGGAGGTCTGATCTTTAAGCACTATACCACTTGCTACACTGGATTTATAAACTGTTACTTGGGAGCAGTTGGATTACTGAATTAAAAACAATTTTTAGTGATTTTCAGGAGTTGCATACACATTTGAATTTCAGAATTTGAGAACGAGAAGGGATGTTTCAATACTAATTTTTTATATGTAATTAATTTATTTTTAGTTTTCAACATGCACTTTCATATGATTTGGAGTCTTAAACTTTCTCCGTCTCCCTTCCCTCCTTTTCTCCGAGACAGTGAGCAATCTTATATAGGTTCTCCTTTTACATTCACATTAAACATATTTTTACATTAGTCAAGATGTAAAGAAGGATTAGAACTGATGGGATAAGCCATGAGAAAGAACAAACAAAACCAAACAAAAGAAAAGGAGAGCAAATGGACAGCATTTTCCATCATGAGTCTTTTGGAGTTGTCTTAAGTCCCTGCATTGCTGAGAAGAACTAAGCCTATGAAAGTCAGTCATTGCATAATGTGTCTGTTACTATGTACGATGTTCTCCTGGTTCTGCTCACTTCACTCAGCATCAGTTCATTTAAGTCTTTCCAGATTTTTCTGAAGTTCACCTGTTCATCATTTCTTATAGAACAATAGTGACCCCATTATATTCATATACCACAGCTTGTTCAACCATTCCCCAATTGATGGGCATCCCCTCAATTTCTAATTCTTTGCACCACAAAAAGAGCTGCTATAAATATTTTTGTACATGGGGTTCCTTTTCCCATTTTTATGATCTCTTTGGGATACAGCCCTAAAAGTGTGTCAAAAGGTATGCACAGTTTTATAGCCCCTTGGGCACAGTTTCAAATTGCTGTCCAGAATGGTTGAATCAGTTCACAACTCCATCAACAATGCATTAGTGTTCCAATTTTCCCATATGTTCTCCAATATTTCTCATTTTCCTGTTTTGTCAAGTAAGCCAATCTGATAGGTGTGATGTGTTACCTCAGAGTTGTTTTGATTTGCATTACTCTATTCAATAGTGATTTAGAACATCTTTTTCATGTGACTATAGATAGCTTTTATTTCTTTCTCTGAAAATTGCCTGGTTATATCCGTTGACCATTTATCAATTGGGGAATGACTTGCATTCTAAATTTGACTCAGTTCTCTATCAGTTTTAGAAATGAGGTTTTAATGAGAGACACTGTCTGTAAAAATTGTATCCCAGCTTTCCGTTTCCCTTCTAATCTTCGTTGCATTGGCTTTGTTTGTGCAAAAACTTCAATTTAATGTAATCAAAAACATTTAATTTGCATTTCATAATGTTCCTTCTCTTATTTGGTCATAAATTCTTCCCTTTTCCAAGGATCTGACTGAATACTCATTGTCCAAATGGGGAAAGTGAGACCCAGAGACTTGCCAAGACCACCTTAGGAATACAGAGGGACAAGATCCTTTGACTTTGAATGCAACGATCCTTCCTCTTCACAGCCTGTATAGCTTATGCATTTGCCATTAAGTTCAAACATTTACACCTTAAAAGCACAGAAGGAAGCTCTTTTCCTTTCCCTTCTGAAAACTTTGTAACCCTGGCATGGCACAGTGAAATCAGTATTTCATCTGCACATGTTGCAACAACATCTTCTAAGAAGAGACAAATGACTTCTTGAAGAATGAGGAAAACAAAACCTGTGAAGACTGCAATATGCATATCACATGGGAGTCTTTATTGTGTGAGCGGATGACGGTAGGGGTAGGAAGAGAGAACGAGAGCAAGACAACCTAGAACACATTTTTATGACAGTCTAAATGTTTATTCAACAGCTCCTCCACTGACTTTTAGCGTTTTAGACAGACAGCTTGCAGTAATAGACTGACAGGATGCAAATCATTCTTCTTGGCTCTCTCCAAATTTGTGACAGTATTGTCTCCCTATTTACTTCCTGACCTTGCAACCTAATTTTGTCCTCTTCCTCCTCCTCAAGCATTTTAATGTGCTTCCTACAACAACTACATGTTTAAAAATTCTTTTAATTGACTCAGGGGCCAGGGACTTTAGTCACAACAGGAGGTTGACTATTTTTGGAAGTGGGTGGAGAGCATTGTATCAAAATTTTAGAGGTGGAAAGATCCTTAAAGGTCATATAGTTCAATCTTCTCATTTTACAAATGAGGAAACGGAGGCTAAGAGGTTAAATGTTATGCAAGTAAAAAGTCATGGAGAGGGGTTTTGAACCTAGTTTTTTCATCTCCATCCAGCATTATTTCAACTGCACCATGCTTATTCCATAACTATGAATGTGTTTTTCATGTCTGCAGCAAGTGGGGCACTTGCTCTCTGGGAATTGAGTCAAAGAGCCAGGGTGGTAACAAAAGTACCTAGAATATAGTAAAGGGCACCTACTCTCTCTAAGGGTTCCCAAGATCTCTTAACTGCTCAATCACTTAATCAATTAAGTAGTAATTATTAAGCACTTACTATACACTGAACATTCCAATAAGCATTGGGGATATACATAAAAAGAATGAAACACTCTCTAATCTTGATGAGCTTATGTTCTAATGGGAGCTATAAGAAATACATAAAAATGTGTGTGTATACACACACATACATACACGTATATGTAATATCACACCTCCACAACCTTCTTGGGGCTTTTGGTAACTTTTATAATTTCTTCACTTCTGAATACTCTGTTTCATTTTGTTTTATGATGCCAATTTCCCAGGTTTTCTCCTATTTGACTTGCTGCTCTAGATAGCCTTTCTTTGCCTAAGGGTCAGTCCAAGGTCTCATCTCTTCCTTCTTCAGGCTGATGTCTGGGATCTCATCAGCTGCCATATGTTCAAATAGCATCCCTATAATAACAAATCCAAAAATCAAGACATTTTTCTCTTGGACTCAACACATATGATCAAATACTATCTAAAAAAATTCAACTGACCAGGTGTCATATTGGAAAGAGTTCTGGACTTGGAAACAGGAACAACTGATTTCAAATCCTGCCTCAGACACTTACTAGATGTGCAGCCCTGAGCAAATCACCTACATTCTCCATGACTCAGTTTCTTCATATGTACAATGGTGGATTTGATTTACAACCCTGAATGTCCCTTCTAGCTATGACTGTGATTCAAAAGAGCAGAAATTGCAACCAAATTACCTTACAAATCAAATACAAACATTCTAAAATAAAAAATAAAAATCGGTGAACAAGGAAACTACATTATGTTGAAGGAAGCCATAGACAACAAACTAATGTCTCTAATAAGTTTACACTCTCCAAATGGCTTAACATCAAGAATTGTCAAGGAAATAACTACTGAGTTTTTTTTAAGACACAGAAAAACAGTAGTGATGGAGATTTCCATATCCTTCACCAAGTTTTGTATAAATGTAACTGAAAGACAAAGAAAGGGGAAAATATGGAACTGAAGGAAAGTGAACAAAAGGCAGGAGGTATTAAGCTAAAAGACGTGCAGTGCTCTAGAAACAGGACTGCAAAGAATGCAGAAGTGGATATGAAAGACAGAAGACATTCATAAAACTTTATTTAAAAAAAATAGGGACTGTTTCCTTCGGGTCTCTTTCCCTAAGGCTTGTAGCGAAGTGACGGACACAGAGGAGGTGCTCGCCGAATGCTCAATGATTGACTGACGTTTGGGTAGCCACTGAAGGAAAACAAAGAACTGTCTTCCTGTTCGGTGCTTCCTGGGCACCAGGCCTTTCCTGGGAGATCGTGCCCAACTTCTCCCTTCTCTTTGCTTTGGTTTGGACGTGATTGTTTGCTTGTTATCTTCTCCATTGGAGAGAAAGAGCCTTGAGGGCAGTGACCCGGATTTTTGTAAATGTTTTAGTTTTCTTTTTTTCCAACGACATGTATGAACAATTCTAACTTTTTCTTTTTTTTGGAATTTTGAGCTCCAAATTCTCCCCGTCTCCCGTCATTAAGAAGGCAAACAGTTCCACAGAGGCGATACCTGTGCAGTCACGAAAAACATTTCCCACTTAGAGGAACTTGGTTTGGATGGCCACTAAAGCAAAGACCTCAGGTCGCACCTTCCCTGGCTCTCCTCCAAGTGGAAGAGAAAGAAGGACTTGCTTCGCCTTCCAGAATTTTTCCAGCCCCTCCCTCCCGCCCCCTGCCTCCTTATCAAGGTGTGAACTTGGGAGATTCACAGGTGACCCAAGGGAGTATAAAAGGAAGGGGACTGAAGGAGCTGGGTAGCTCATTCAGCCCCAGTGACTCTAGCTGGTTAGTGTCCCAGCCGAAGCAGCGCCAGCAGTGCCAGCAGCGCCAGCACCAGAATCAGCAGCCCCCCGGAACCCTAGAGATGAGTCCCTCAGAGTCTCGCCTTAAGATGTCGAAGCGTGGAGCTCCAGACAGCGAAAATAGCTCGGAGGACGAGACCGAGGCCCAGGGCCCGGCAGTCTGGACAACAACAGGTGCCGGAGCCAGGGAATCGGAACTGTCAGCGTCCGGGTCCGAGTCCGAGTCCGAGTCCGGGTCCGGGTCCGGGTCCGGGTCCGGGTCCGACTCTGGGTCCGAGTCCGAGTCCGAGTCCGAGTCCGAGTCCGAGTCCGATTCCGAGTCCGAGTCCGATTCCGGGTCCGAGTCCGGGCCCGAGTTGGAGCAGTTTGGGTCTGAGTTCGACGAGTCCGGGTCTCACGCCTTGTGGCAATCAGAGGAAGACAAGTCTGAGGAAGACGAGGGCCGAGTGGAGGTGGAGAAGGAAAAGGAGGAGGAGGAGGAAAAAGAGAACGAAAACGAGGAGGCGGAGGAGGACGAGGAGGAAGGCGAGCAGGAGGATCAGGAGGAAGGCGAGCAGGAGGATCAGGAGGAAGGCGAGCAGGAGGAGGACGAGCAGGAGGAGGACGAGAACGAGGAGGACGAAGACGAGGAGGACGAGGAGGACAGCCGCCCAAGAAAGAGGCCCAAACACCAGGGCTTCATCTTGGATGAGGCTGAGGTGGACGATGACTATGAGGAGGAGGAGGAGGAGGAGGAAGAGTGGGAGGAAGGAGCAGAGGACTTTGTGAACGAAGCGGGGCCCGGCCACCCCAGCGCTGAAGATTGGTCCCAGGCCCGGCGCCTCCAGAATGACTGGAGGCATCAGGGAGAGGAGGACCTGGCCCGCTATTTCATGGAGAAATATGCCGCTGAAGGCTCCCGGGGAGCCCGGGGCAGGGCCTCGGAGCAGCTCCTAGAGGGCGTGGGCCGGCAGTCTCTGCTCCCTGGAATCCGGGATCCCAGACTGTGGATGATCAAGTGCAGGGTCGGGCAGGAGAGAGCCACGGCCTTGACCCTCATGAGAAAGTTCCTGGCCTCCCAGTGCACAGACAGCCCACTGCAGATCAAGTCGGCGGTGGCTCCGGAATACCTCAGGGGCTACATCTACGTGGAAGCCTACAAGCTCGGCCACGTACTGGAGGCCATCGAAGGCGTGGCCAGCCTGCGCCAGGGCTGCCAGCACCAGAAGCTGGTGCCGATCGAGGAGATGACGGACGTGCTCAAGGTGCTGGTCAAGGAGGCCTCCAGCCTGAAGCCCAAGAGCTGGGTGCGAATCAGGGCGGGTCTCTACAAGGACGACCTCGCTCAGGTGACTTTCACGGAGCCTGGCCAATCAACAGTCTCCCTCAAGATGATTCCGCGCATCGACTACAGCCTCCTCACAGACCCCAGCAACAAGCAGGAAGGCTTTGCCAAGAGGAAGAGGTTCAGCAGACCCGCACAGAAGCTCTTTGATGCTCAGAAGATTCGATCCCTTGGAGGGAAGGTTACTGCAGATGGAGATTTTCTCATCTTCAAGGGCAACCGCTACAGCCACTCGGGCTTCCTCTTCAAGACCTTCACCCTGTCGGCCCTCATCAGAGAGGGCGTGAATCCCACGCTCTCCGAGCTGCAGAAGTTTGAGGAGCGGTCCAACGCCCTGCAAGACCTCCAGATGCGCATGGAGAACAGCTCGGAGCCAGAGCACAGCTTCAAGCCTGGAGACAAAGTGCAAGTGATGGAGGGGGAGCTCGTCAACCTGCTGGGCCGGGTGGTCAGCGTGCGCGGCCCCAAGGTCATCCTGATGCCCCAGCACGAGCAGCTCACCGACACGCTGGAGCTGTCCGCCTGGGGGCTGAAGAAGGCCTTTGATGCGGGAGACCACGTCAAAGTGATCTCGGGCCGCTTCCTCGGCACCTCGGGCTTCGTCCTGAGAGTGGAGGACAACTTTGTCCTCCTCCTCTCCGACCTCACCAGGGAAGAGCTCAAGGTGCTTCCCAGAGACCTGCAGCTCTGTCCCGACACGTCAGCCCCGGAGGACGTTTGCGGCCAGTACCACTGGGGCCAGCTGGTGCAGCTGAACCCCGGCCTGGTGGGCATCATCGTCGGCCTAGACGCAGACACTTTCCAGGTCCTGAACATGCACGACAAGGTGGTCACGGTGCGCCGCCAAGCAGTCACCGCCAAGAAGGACAACCACCTGGCTGTGGCCCTGGACGGCCAACACAACAGCATTCGCGTCAAGGACTCGGTCAGGGTCGTGGACGGCCCGCACTCTGGACTCGAGGCCAAGATCCTCCACCTCTTTAGAGGAGCTGCCTTTCTCCACTCCAAGAAGCTCACGGACAATGGGGGCCTGTTCGTCTGCAAGTCGCGCCATCTCCTGCTCACCGGGGCTTCTCAGTCTACCTGGGCCGAGGGCCTCTTGGGAAGGGGCCCGGATCCCTTGCGCAGCCCTCACCTCTCCAGTCCCAGGCGCCCTAGCTCCGGAGGGCAAAGGGGGCGAGTATCAGAGAGGGCAGACGGTGGGAGGTTGAGCCCGGACCAGGGCCGGGGCCGGGGCCGGGGCCGGGGCCGGGGCCAGGGCTCCGACAGAGCCTGCGGCCACCGAGACAAGGGCCTCATGGGAAAGTCTGTGCGCATCTGCCAGGGCCCCTACAAGGGCTACGTTGGGATCGTGAAGGAAGTGACGGAACGCGTTGCCCGCGTGGAGCTCCACGCCACCTGCCAGACGATTTCCGTGCACCCTGAGAGACTCATCCCCCTTGGCACCACAAGCTCTGGACCTGTGACTTCTACCCCGGCAGCTACCCCTAGCTGGGGCCCTCAGACGGCCGCCCACGGCTCAGACTCCTTACCCGTCCTGTACGGCTCCCAGACCCCCATGTACGAGGGCAGCTATACTCCAGGACACAACGGGGCTTGGGACGCCAGCAACGGCAACACACCGTCCAGGCCATAGACTGAGGAGGAAGATGCTGGTACCGCGAGCCCACTCCCGACCCCCCCCCCCCCCCGCCCCCGTCCCTCCTGAACCTGTGCTCCCACCACTGGACTCCTGGAACCCTTACCCCATCACGCCCATCACGTCTCGGTAGGACTTGTTTGTTTGATGTCTTTTGATGCTTCATTTTCTTTGGTTTCAGTCTAACCTTAAACACCAAATCCATAGGCTGTTTCCTTATTTGCATCCTAGAACATGTCCTAATTGTACACGAAACCGAATCTCCGGATTCAACCAAACTTGATTTTATTTTCAAGTTTGTATAATAGATTCAGCACAAAATTTTCAAACAACTCTCCTTGTCTGTGATTCCTTTTGGCTTTTCCTTCTCTATTCTTTTGAGAAGGGTTAGCACCTTTCAGGGAGAAACCGTACCCCTGAAACGAGGCTTTCCTGGTCCTCTTCTCTTCAGGTCAACACACACCACACCCCCTAGACACCTAGACACCTAGAGCCTCACCGTTTCCCCTCCTCGACCAGGTGCAGTAGGGGCCACACAGGCTCCCTACTTACCCAACCTAAGCCTCCAGAACAGTCACCAGCCCTGTTCACTGTCACAGCCTACATTCCCCAGCCAGCTTCCTACACATGCCACCACCTATGGCTCACTAAGTATTTCTTTACCATTCATTCATTTATTGCATGTCTTTTTCTTTTTTGTCAATACCTAACAAACCCCAACTCAAAGGAGCGTTTGCTTATACCTTAGAGAAGAGGACATACATGTACCTCTCTGTGTATACATCTTCCTCAGGAGAATATCAGTCTCTTGAGGGCTGGTACTGTCTTTTTCTTCTTTATATTTCCCACGTTTAGCACAGTGCCTGGCACAAAGTAGGAACTAATTGGTTGTTGCCCTTTGTGCTGGAAGAGGACCAAAATGACATCACCATTGCAAAGTGAAATTTCAGTGTGTCAGACTGTGGCTGCTCAGACCAATGCGAGCTCGGAATGCTCTACCACAGGTTGGCCACAGGTAGTCCGTGTGAACGTTTGCAGTGGATATCCCAAATTTCCATATCCTTTGTGCTGTCTCAATTCTGCTTTGTTGAAAGAGCACAGGACCTTTTCTTATGTGGGCTTGTCATGCTGAGAAGAACTCTTACTATCAGCATAAAATTGAGTTTCATCTGGCTTCTTACTGAGCCAGGGATCCTGCATCTCTCTAAGCTTTGCTTGTGCTTTGCTTTTGCTGGAATTAAATGCTGCCTTCTTAGAGGTGGATGAACTATCCTGCTGCTACATCCTGTGGAGTTCTCGTTTTTCATTTAGCAACTTCTGGATTTCCCCATTATTTTCATCAAACAGTCTTGGTGCTTGTGAGTGTTCTGACCCAGATGAGCAAATGCAGTGCTGTACACCACATCTCTGAGAGCTGCAGCTTCCTTTTCTGCTCCACTCTTGCCAACTGTGTGTTGGCCCAACTTTCCCTCCAAGTCAGCAGCAAACTGTTCACGCTCAGAGAAGAGCCCTAATTTGTTGACATTATTTCTTCTGGTAGTTATTTTGTCCTGGGGGTGGTGCTTTTGATGAATTCGAATATTTAGCTTGGAAAGGATAAGTCTATGATCTGTCCAGCACTCTGCACCACACACTCCCTTTGTCATTCTCCCATCTTGTCTGTCTCTTCTCCTTACAATCACATAATCTATTAGATGCCAGTGTTTGCTGCGAGGGTGCATCCATGAAGTTTTATTGCGTTTAGGTGAAGGGAAGACAGTGTTGGTGATGAGAAGGTCATGTGATGCACAAGTCTTCAGCAGTGAATGACCATTGCTGTTGCTGTTTCCATCCCCTTTCTTCCCTAGGACTCCCTGCCAAGTCTGATAGTCTGAGCCTACTCTAGCATTAAAGTCACCCAAAATTGTAATCTTATCCTCTTTGGGCACATGGACCATAAGGGTCTCTAGGTCTTCACAAATTTTTCTTTGATTTCATCAAGGTTTGTCATGGTAGGAGCATAGGCACTGATGATGGTGGCACAGCGTTTTCCTGCAAGTGACAATCTCATTGTCATGAGCCTGTCATTCACTCCTTTGGGCAGGCACACCAGCTTGCTGATTAGATTAGTTTTGATTGCAAAACCCACGCCAACTTCATGGCTCTCCTTTTCACTATGCCCACCCCAGAAAAAGGTGTATCCAGCTCCAAGTTCAGTAAGCTGGCCTTCATTTGCCAACCTTGTTTCACTCAGGGCTGCTGTTTGGTTGCGATACCTGTTGAGTTCTCTTGCAACAAGAGCAGTTCTTCTTTCAGGTCTACTGCATTTTGTATTGTCTATTAGTGTGCGCACGTTTCATGTACCGATGGATTGTACAGATGTTTTCAGACATGTATTTGTGTTTTGACGGCATAGTGGGATTCCCTGCCTACTGTGGTAATCAGGCCAGGGTTGGGCAAGCAGGTAATGTTGAGGACACCTTTTTTAGCCCCCTTCCTCACACCAGAAGGTGAGCAGTGCGATCCTTAAGAGGCTGCTCAGGTACCCAAGGGGTTGCTGAGTCCCACTGCTGCTTCCAGTGAGAAATGACCCTATGGCCTGGGCCCCCTGTGTGTAGGGTCATGACTACAGCTCCCAGTGTATCCACACCTGCTGCTTCATCACTTGCCTTTCCTCCTGGGACTCTGAGACATAACAGGGAAATGGTATGGGTGATGTCTTTTGATTCGTTCATAAATTGGATGTAAGTGAGGCAGAGTTGCACCAAGTCATCAGCCTCACCCTCTCCTCCAGAGTTATCATGGTCCAGTGGCAGGATAGAGTCAAGATGGCTGGTGATGGCTCAGGATGCAGTGGATGGCCTTGGCATCTTTGGTGTCTATCCAAGTTCTAAGTGCTCCACATGGCCTACGTCATCTGCCTTCATGGTCATTGGAATAAATTGTTCTCATCCACCCACTCCACCGCATGAAGTCTTCATATGCTTGGGGTAGACAACCCGCAATCCACCAGTGTGTGAGAACTCTTGGTTACCCTCAATCTAGTTTGGCCCATGTGCCAAAACAGTTTGCTGGGATGTGGCTGCTGCACATGCTACAGCTTCTTGGAACCACAGGTGAGAATTGGGCAGAACAGGTGGACACCCAAGGTGGAAAGAACCTTGAAAAGGGCTCAGCAGTCATCACACCAAAGGTACTGGTCCTCCTTAAACACACCCTACACCCGATAAAATACATATAGATATTATATATGTGTATATTTGCATATATGTGAGTGATTTTTGGGGACACACAAGCTAGATGATGAAATTTCCATTATTTGTCCCGAGAGGAACACAAGCCAAACAAATTTTGTGAGACTGTCCCTACAACAGCAGTAAAGTCTTCTATGGGAGGAGCCAAAAGTCCAAATTAAATGTAAGTTATACTAAAAGTCCTATCAATATCAGTAATCTCCACTTTCCAAATAATATGTGCATATGTATGTATATATATATATATATGTTTGTGTATATACATATATGTATATATACTTCCAAGTACATGTGTATATGTGTTCGTATATATAGATTTCTAAGTATATGCAAACTGCATGAAATTACATGCACACACACATATGCTTCTAAGTTCTAGGCTTCATAGATTTTCTCCATGCAATAATTTTGATTTAAATCAAAAGACCACAGAGCCGTCTGCTGTGTTTCTGAGCTACAAATACCACACACAGCATATTTTATGAATTTGAAGGTTAAAGATATGATGTATTTAATAATAAAATATGGTACATTTGCAACATAAATGACCAAAGTCTTTGTTCTGTGCCAGCATAGCCTGAAACTAATTTTTCCTGAGGCTCTGTGGTAGCTTGAACATAAGTAATAAGAAAACATTAATGGAAATGAAAGAAACTGTACCTATTAAAATCTGAACTGAAGATTCCTGTGGTTAGCCTGGAGCTCCGCAGGACAAGGCCTTGTAGGCGAAGTGAGGGATTCTGAAAAGGTTCAGCGGGCAAAGGCCAAGTTTTAGCCACCTTTGAACAGCCTTCCTCCACTGATAACTCTTCTTGGCATAGACTGTGTGTTGTCGTAGGTGTTCCCAAGCTGAGGAGGCTTTGATTATAGGCTTTGAATGCTGCGTTTGGAGTCAGAGGACCTGGATCAAATCCTACCTGTATGGGTGACTGGCCAAGGCATTTCACCTCATTGGATCTCAGTTTCATCATCTGTAAAATGTGGAAATTGAACTGCTCCTGAGTACCCCCCCAGCTCTAAACTTATGATTCTATGTATGACTTTGACCATGTTACTTTTTCTTTCTGGACCTCAGTTAACTCGTATGTAAAATGAGAGAGTTGAGCTAGTTGGCCATTGTGGTCCCTTTCATGCAGGTGTGTTCTTATGACTCTATCTTATTCATCCAAGGACCAATCTCTCTAAGTCTGGAAGGTTCTTGATCAGTTTGACTGCAGGGTGATGAGTGCTTTAGCTACAAAGATTCATGAAAACCACTTATAAAGTCTTGAAAGAAGGATCAGTTGTTGGAGGGATGAGAGTATACATGCTTGTGAGACATCCTCAATAGCTGATGCCCTCTCAGGTCCCCGTCAGCTCTGGATCTATGCTCCTGTAGTTACATGGAAGATGTGGATCTTTGGCAATCTACATGGGGGCAGGGAATAGTCAAAACAAAGAAATCATCGGTCACCAAATTGTTGAAGTCTTGCAGTTCTGAGTGTCTCATTTTCAGAAGGTCATTCACTGATCAGTTGAAAATCATCTTGGAGAGTCACAAAGATGACAAAGGGAATCAAGATCCAGAAAGTCATAAAAAGTAGTTGAAGAAACAGATATTTAGTCTAAAGAAAAGATTTAACGGGAACACAATGACTGCTTTCAAGGCTTTGTCATGTTTATTCCTTTCACTTGTGTAGAAGATGTAGAGGTACAGATTTCAACTTGATATCAGGAGAAGCTTCCTAAGGACAAAAGCCATCCCAAAGTAGAATGGGCTGCCACCCACATGAGGTGGATGGTTCCTTCCTCCTTTTGTTGCTATGGTTCAGTCATTTTCAGTTATGTCCTACTCTTCTGATAATTTTGGGATTTTCTTGGCAAAGATACTAGAGTGGTTTGCCATTCTGTTCTCCAGTTTATTTTACAGATGAGAAAGCTTAGGCAAAGAGGATGAAGTGATAACACAACTAGTAAGTATCTGAGGCCAGATTTGAGCTCAGAAAGAAGAATCTCCCTGACTCCAGGTCCAGCACTCTATCCACTGCATGACCTAGCAGTCCAACCCCTCCTCCTTAAAGGTCTCCAAGCAAAGGTTAGATGATCTTTCTTGAGGGCTATATTATGGAAGAGATTCTTCTTCTGGTACAGGTTGGATTAGATGACTTCTAGGGTTTGATGATTTCTGACATTCTTTATTTTTCGTCTTACTTTTCCCCCTACTCCAAAATAACTCCAACAAACTTGTACCATGCCATTGATCGCAGTTCATTCCACTGCCATGGTGCTAACCTGCCAGGCCTAGAGGCCTGAGGGCTACCCGAGTCTTCTTACCTCACCTCCCGAGGTCTTCGGTTGGCCAAACCAGATGCTCGTATGAGAGAAAGGACGTTCCAGAGTCGAACAAGGGTTGAGCTTTATTTCAGGGTCTAGTTACAAGTGCAGGGGAATACTTCCTTAGGAGGGAAAGAGAAAGATCTCCCAAGGAGGCAAAGATCTTACAATAAGAGATTGGAAGTAGAAGTATAAGCGGGGAGAGAGGGGGAGGGGAGAGAAGAGAGAGGAAAAGCAGAGCCTTGTTGTCCTCACTGCTCCGCGCCCCTCCGCCCAAGAGCACTTTCAGGCTTTCCTGATCCTACCTAAACTCTCCAGCAGCATAGTTTGCATCTGAATACCGTGCTGTTAGATAACAATAGTGTGCCCAGATCCGGGACAATCTCGAGGGCGGGGAGAGCTCTCTCCCATCACGTTTCTCACGGGAAGAGGCGGAAATACACGAGATAGCTCGGTTCACCTCGATTCCCAGCCGTTTCCTGGGGGGTCTCGTGAGAACTCTAAGATTTAGAAGTTCCCACCTTTACCCGCCCGAGACTGTCCACATGGAATTGAGCTTCCAACCCTAGCACTAACCCTTTACCGTTATCCAGCACAAGGGATCTTATCATCCAACTAGGATAATCTCTACATAACCTATTGGGAAGACTATGACAGAGGTCTTGTTCCCAAGAAAGAAAAAAAGGTAGTGTGGAATCCTATGTCAGAAAATGTTAGGTTTACAGCTGGATGGGAACCATCTCATTCAACCCTTTCATTTTACATATGAGGAAACTATGGTCCATAGAAATGAATTCTCTTGCAGTTTATAAAATGAACCCACATAAATCATCAATATGTATACATATCATCAACAAAACCCTGCAAGAAGAGATACCCCATTAAAAAAAGGTAGACAACATAAAATACCTGGGAGTATACCTACTAAAGTAAATGAAGGAACTACATGAACATGATTATAAAACACTTTTTATACAAATAAAGTCAAATTTAAATAATTGGAGAAGTATTATTTGTTCATGGGGAGGCAGAGCTAATGTAACAAAGATGACAATTTTACCTAAACTAATCTGTTTATTCAATATCATCCCAATTAAATTACCCGCAAAACAGTATTTTACAGAGCTAGAAAAAAAGATGACAAAATCCATTTGGAAAAAAATGACAAGTCAAGAATACCAAAGGAATTAATTTTTTTAAAAGTAAAAGAAGGACATTTAGTAATACCAGATCTTAAACTGTAGTATAAGGCAGTAATTATCAAAAATGTCTGTTACTGGCTAAGAAATAGAAAGAGCAGTGGAAAAGAGTAAACATAATACACATTAGCAAATGGTTACAGGAATTTTGTGTTTCACAGATGTAAAGGTTTAAGCTATTGGGGATAAGAATTCATTAAAAATTCATTGCATTCCTATTAAAATGGGATAAAATTTGTCATAACCCCATTAAAATGAGATAAAAATTCATTAAGAATTCATTAAAAATTATTATGAAATCTGGAAAGCACTTTTGCACAAATTGAATGTAGAGCAACATTTGCACTATTTACCAAGATAAGGTCAAAATGAATACATAAACCAGATGTAAAAGAGATATCATAAGAAACTTACAAGAACATGGAACATATTACCTATCAGACTTAAGGATAGGAAAACAATTTATGAATAAACAAGATATAGAGAGGAGAATGAGGTGTAAAATGGATAATTTCAATTACATTAAATTTTATAAATTTTTGTACAAATAAAATAAATGTAGCCAAGAGTAGAAGGAAAACAGAAAATTGAGAGAATTTTTAATAGACAATTCCTCAGATAAAGGTCTCATATCTTAAATATATAAAGAACTTTGTCCAGTCTATAAAAGATGAGTCATTTCCCAACTGATAAACAGTCAAATGATATAAGTAGAAAGTTTTTCAGTGAAGAAATCAAGACTATAGTCATATGAAAAAATATTCTAAACCACTATTCATTAGAGAAATGTTAAGTTTAAAAATACTTTGAAGTATTTTATTCCTATCAGATTAGCTGAAGTGATAGAAGGAGAAAGTGACAAAAATTGGAGAACATGTGGAAAAATTGGGACACTAATTTACAAATTGGGACGTAAGTGGAACTGTGAACTGATCCAACCATTTTGGAGAGCAATCTGGAATTATGCCCAAAGAACTATAACACTGTCTATACCCTTTGACCCAGCAATACCACTATTAAATCTATTTGCCAAGGTGATTAAGGAGAAAGGAACACAGCCTATGTGTTCTAAAATATTTATAGCAGTTCTCTTTGTGGTAGCAAAGGGCTAAAAATTACAGGGATGCCCTTCAACTGGAAAACAACTAAGTAAGTTGTGGTATATGATTGCGATGGAATATTACTATGCTATAAGAAATGATGAGCTGGTTGATTTTAGAAAAACATGGAAACACTTGCATGAAATAATGAAGTGTGAAATGGGCAAAACCAAGAGAGCATTGTACAGAATAACAGCGATATTGTTTTAAGAATGACTTTGAATGACTAAGTCATTTTGAGTATTATAAATACTCAAATCAACTACAAAGAATCTCTAATGGAAGATGATGTCTATCTCCAGAGAAAGTACTGAGAAATAGAAGAATGCATAGTATGGTCACACACACACACACACACACACACACATCTGTGTCTAATGGTAGCCATCTCTGATGTTGGGTGAGGAAAGGGAGAAAAAATGGAAAATGTGTAGCAGAGAACAAAAAAGAAATTTGAAGGAAGCACAAAAAAACAGAGTAACTCTGAAAACATTGCGTAGTATTTATTACATAGGTTGTTGTTTTTTTTTAAGTAACCAGTACGAAGTGGACATTCATGGTTTTATGTTGAATCCTCTTTTTATGTTGTCCTACATACGTGGAAATGTTCTTTTTTTCATCTTATTTTCAAGTTCAAAATGAATTTTTAAAAAATTCTTAAAGAAAAAAAAAGAGATGAACTCACTGGCCCAGGGTCAGACAGCTATTACATGACAGAGGTGGGATTTGACTTCTGAGTTCCATGCTGCTTCTTCAAAGAGAAATATTACAAGTGAAATCTGGACAAAATGCAAAAAGTGTCACAGTAATCTTCATGGAAGGAAGTACTAGATAAAGTCAGCTTTTAGTTACCTGTGGCAACAAGGACCAGTATGGTCAGATAAGGAGATGGGATAGTTAAGAAGTGAGAAGTCAAGATGATCAGAGGAAAACCTATGGCATATTAAAAGAACTTCTATGGAATATTTGGGGAAAGGAGAGAACTCCACTAAATGAGAAGGTGTGAATAGCTGCCATCTACATTTCACTGAGGCAGTTAGCTAGAGCCCTGGACTTGGAATCAGGAAGACCAGAATTCCAACTCTACCTCCGGACAATGGAATGGTCAAAAGACAGGCAAAAGAGAGTCATCTTGCAGAGTCAGCTCCTGACTACACAAGAGCTGACTAAACTTTGTTTAGTTATCATTATCTTTATAATGATTATGTGCCTGGATAAGCCTAGCTAAATGTGGAGGTAGCTTAACCCTAGAGAGGACGCAGTCTGATGAATTTCTTTGGCCCCAAGAATGCTTGGGGATTTACTGGAAAGTAATAGAGAAATCACAACCTTCACTGCAGGAAGGAGGAGCACTCACTCCAAAGAACTCACAAGTTGCTGAAATATTGAAATAAGTAGTGTTATTGTTATTAAATTGGAAAAGTCTGCCTTGTGTAAGAAGTGGGTAGGGACTGTGGTTTCAGAATGAGACACAGGAGAAAGTTAAGAAAGATTCTGGGTAATATCTCTTAATAGGAATTGGGAATGGGCTTACAACTCACCATAAATCACAAAATGCATTATCTAGCAATCTAGATCCATGAATCACGGACTTAAAGCTGGAAGAGGCCTTGGATGCTATCACATCCAGCCCCCTCATTTTACAGGTGGAGAAACTTAAGATAGGTGTTAAATGACTTGCCCAGATTCACATAGCTAATATGTTTCTGAGACAGGATATGAATCCAGGTATAGATATAGACCTGAGATAGGTAGGTAGATAAATGTAATTATATAGATAGATACTTATACATACATACACACATATGTAGATGTTGTTTCCTTAGTCAACAAGCATTCATTAAATACTTATGAGGTACCATGTACCTTGCTAATCAAGAGATGACAAAGAAAAGCAAACGCTCAGTCCATGCCCTCAAAGAGATAATATCTTCGTAGGGAAGAGAGCATATAAAATATATGGTATAAATAGAAAGGAATTTCAGAAGGAAGAGGCTGGGGGAGGAAAAAAAGAAGACACACCAAAATGTCTTCCTGCAGAAGGTGGAGTTTGAGTTGAGTCTTCAAGGAAATCAGAGAAGCCAAGGAGACAAAGGTGAGGAGGGAGTGCATTCCAGGCATGAAGGGTAGCCATAATCAAGATATGGAGACAGGAGAGGGATTGTTTTCTGTGAAAAACAGCATGAAGGCTGGAGTTACTGGGTCATTGAGTACATGGAGAGTGACAAAGTATATGAAATCTGAAGAGGCAGGAAAGGATGAGGTTGTGAAGAACTTTAAAAATCAGAGGCTTTTACATTTGATCATGGAAGTCATCTGGACCCACTGGACGTTGGTGAGTAGGAATGGGAGGTGGTATGACATGCTCAGTCCTAAGTTTTAGGGAGATCACTTTGGCAGTTGAGTGGATGATGGGCTGGAGTGTGGAAAGGCTTGAGCACAAGTGATCAAGCAGAAGGTACCTGCAACAGCCCTGATGTGAAGGGGTGAGGGCAAGCATCAGGATTCAAGCTATTTTGGAGGAGAGAAGGAGATGTACAAGAGATATGGAAATAGAAAGGGGAAGGACTTGGGAACAGATTGGATTTGGGGGAGAGGTAGGAGTGAGCAGTTGAGGATGATGCCCATGTTGTGAGGCTGGGTAACTGTGAGGATGAGGATGCCCTCAAAAATAGGAGAGGAACCTGGGAAGAGAGAGAAAGATAATGAGTTTAATTTTAAACAATCTGAGTTCATGAAGCCTATAGAATCCACAGTTTCAAGAGATAGTTGATGACCCAAGACTGACTATCAGGAGAGAGGTGAGGGCTGGATAAATAGACCTGAGACTCATCTGCACAGAGATGATTAATGCATCTATGGGAATTGAGGAGATCACCAAGTGAGATCATGCAGAGGGAGAAGTGAAAAGGGCACAGGACAAACCAACCATGATTAGTGGGAGTAACCTGGATGAAGATCCAGCAAAGGAAACTGAAAGGTAGAGAGGTCCATGAGATAAAGGAAAACCAAGAGAGACGACATAATCACAAAAACCCTAGACAGAATATTCAGAAGAAAAGATGATTTATGGCATCAAAGGCTGCTGAGAGAGCAGGAAAATGCAGATTGAGAAAAGATCGTTGGTTTGGTCACTTTGCAGAGAACAGTTTCAGTTAAATAAAGACATCAGAAGCCAGATGTCAGAGTGTTTAAAAGAGTGGAAAGTGGAGGCACTGACTGGAAGTAGCCTTCTCAAGGATCTACACCACAAAGGGCAGAAGAAGTACATGCCAGTTAGTTAGCAGGGATGAAAGGATCAAGTGAGGTTTATTTTGAGGATGAAGAAGGCTTGAGCATGTTTGTATGCAACAGGAAAGCAGCCGGTAGACAGGAAGAGACTAAAGATAAAAGAGAGTGGGGAAGAAAAGAGGGAGTAAGATGCTGGAGAAGATGGAAAGGAACAGGAGCACTTCCTCATGTAGAAGGGGTAGGCTTGGCAAGGAAAATGGTCATGTCTTTGTGTGAGAAAGGAGTAAAGGAGAAGTAGTGGGAGAAAGCATGTGGGAGATAGAAGATGATGGAAGGAAAGGAGGGAACTGAATGAGAGACTTCAATTTTTTTTTTTGTAAAATATGAGGCAAAGTCTTCAATGGAGAGGTTGGGAAGAAAACATTAAGACCCCTTGTCTTAATGGGACATTACGTTTGGTTTGGATTGCATTGGATGGGAACATAAATTTCCCACAGAAATGTTTAGGATGGCTCATAGAATCATAGATTTAGAGCTGCAAGTGACCTTATAGTCCACTGCTTTCGTACACACACACACACACGCACACACACACACACACATACACACACATACACACATTTTAAAGATGAGAATCCTGGGAAACAAAGCAGTTCGGTGACTCGCCCAGGGTTACACAGACATAGTAGTACCTGAAGTCAAATTTCTGAATTCCAAGTGCAGAAAAGTTTGACCTTTATGACATTTTGGGGGTCAAATGTAGGATCTCTTTGATGCCAAACCCTCATCATGAACAGTATCCCCAATTCATAACACTGCTCACATGGGAAAATATGTTTCTCTTTATAATCATGCACTTTATGGTTTCCAGAAACACATTGCAGCAAAAAATGAAGACCAGCTGTATTCAAATTAGCATGATCTTCACACTAACAATTAATCTGGGTTAGCCTGTGCCTCCTGAGCTGGATAAGATTAAGCTTCAGGAAAACCTGAAACATGTGTCAATATGTGGACCAACTTTTGACTTTCTTTTTATTTTTTTTTATTTTTGTTGTTAGTTTTACTAACACACTATTTCTGATCCTGGTCTCAAGGTAGAAATGGTCAGTATGATCTGGAAACATAGGTTCACAATGGACAGAATCCCTCTGCCTCGTGTTCAATCTCCCAGCCAATGAGGGGCAATTTAAAAAACTCTAGACATAGCACAACCTTCCTGTAATCAGATTAGGTCTTGATTTCTCCTTGGTCGACCTCTGTTTATACGTTGCAGTTAAAAGGATTTTGTTCTCCGTGTTTCCTTTCTTCAATACGCAGCTAAAGGGAGGAGAAAGACTTCAAACCATCAGGCCATAAACAAACAAACCAGATGCAAATAGCATGCTGTAGCCAAGACATCAAAAGCCAGGGACAGGGACTTAAACAGAGCTGGGCAGCTTGGGAATGTAAGCAGGAAAATGAAAGGCATGATGGAGAGAACTGGAAACCAACCCACCACCACTGCCACATTTGTTAGCCCAAGTTTACGTTTTCTGTAGAACAAAGGAGAAGCTTGAACCCCAGCTTGATTTGGGGGTGGAAAAAAAGACATCCCTCTCTGACGAACTAAATCACCTAGGAAACGTAAGGATTCTATTCCCAGGAAGGGCATTTCAGAGAATCATTAAATCATCAGACTGTAGAGCTGGAAAGAATTTCAGAGTTGTGAGGAACCTCAGTAGCCATTTTGTCCAACCATGTGAGGATGCTCTCTACAAGAGTCCCAGAAAAGGACCATATAGCCATTGCTTTGAGGCTTTGAGTCGGGGAAACCACTGCTTCTAGGAGCATCTCCTTCCCTTTGGGGACACCTCTGATTTTGACATTTATTTTTTCCCCCTAATATCCACCCAAAGTTGATCTCTATGAAATGTCTACTCAGCATTCCTACTTCTACATTCAGGGGCCAAACAGAAGTCTAGTCCTTCTTGAAAATGACATCAATGGAAATACTTGAAGAAAGCGAGTGCATTCTTTCCTCCATTCCTCAACCTGCGTCAGCCCCCTCAATTTCTTTTGACTAATCCTCCTTTGGCAGGGTCTCAAAGCCCTTCATCACCCTGGTTGGCCTTTCTTGGCTACTCTTTTATCTTCTCTAGTATTTTCCCACCTCAGGCATGTGAACCAAGCTGGGTCTATGACAAATTTAAATTCTTATTTTCAAAAACCTGTGAAATGAAAAAAGACCTCTCCGCATATGTTTTTCAACTGTTCCTTTATGTCAAATGTGTTGATCAACTACCTGCTGTAATAGCTATGGGTGCATAAACGTAGAGATTATCAACTTGTTAGAGGAAAAGGTGAAAGATTTTGGAGGAATGCCTCTGTAGCACATCGGAGAAGAGGCAGTATTCCTAGACATTAAGTCAGTCCATCTATATACGCTGCTGCTACATGCCAGGATCTCTCTCAAGTGCTGGGGAAACAAAGAAAAGCAAAAAAATCCTGAACAGTCCCTGCCTTTGAGGAACTCACAGTCTAATGGGCAGAGAACATGCAAACAAGTATGTGAGATAAGCTATATACAGGTAAATTGGAAAAAGTCGAAGTGTTTTGAAGAAAAAAAAAAACAAAGAAGAAAATAGAGTGTCTGAAGAGGCAAAGTAGATGTCTGACTCATTGTCTGCCAAAAAAGTATGTAGGGCTGCTGAACCTTCCCCAGGTAAAAGGGAAGGTTTCCCTTCCCCAGCTCTTTCTCTGATGCTCTCCATACTGCCCTCAACCTCCTGGCTTTCCTAGTATCTCTCAATCCTCATCGAAAATCCTACTTCCTGCCTAATGCCCACCCCTCATTCTAGTTCCTTCCCTGTGAGACTGCCTCCCATTTACCCTGGAAATGTTATATATGTGCATAGCTCTCTGCACATTGTGCCTCCCCTGTTCAAATGGGAGCTCCTTGAAGCTAGGGACTCTTTTCTGCCTTTCTTTGAGTCCTCAGTGCATAGCACAGGGCTAGGATATAATAAATGCTTAATAAATGTTTTGGAGAAGGAAATGGCAAATTACTCCAGTATCTTTGCCGATAATATCCTAAGGACAGTATAGCGCCTGGGATCAACATGAGTTCTTTGGAAAGAATGTGGAAAAATCAGAACACTATTTCATTGTTGGTGAAACTGTGAGGTGATCTAACCATTTTGGAGAGCAATCTGGAATTATGTCCAAAGAGTTATTAAACTTCTTATACCTTTTGACCCAGCAACACCACTACTAGGTCTATTTCCAAAGATGATTAGAGACAAAGGAAAAGAACCTATATGTTCTAAAATATTTGTAGCAGTTATCTTTGTGGTAGCAAAGAGCTGGAAATTGAGATGCCTGTCAATTGAGGAATGACTGAACAAACTGTGGTATGGTTGTGATGGAATGCTATTGTGATATAAGAAAAGATGAACTGGTTGATTTGAGAAAAAAACATGGATAGACTTGAATGAAATAATGAGGAGGGAAATAAGCAGAACCAAGAGAACATTGTTTTTAGTATCAACAATTTTTTTTAAAGAAAAACTTTGAGCAAGTAATCCATTTTGACTATTATAAATATCCAAATTAACTACAAAGGACCTATAAAGAAAGACACTGCCTGCTTCCACAGAAAGAACTGATAAATAGAAGTATGTATAGAATGATTTTGCACACACATATATGTATATGTATACACATATCTATATGTACATATTTACATATATAAACATATTTGTGTTTAATGGTAGCCATCTCTAGGGTGGCGGGGAGAAAAAAAGATGATAATTTTAGTATCTATTTACAAGGAATAGCATTGCATGTAATAAGTTTGCATTTTCATGTGCAATCATCTTTTTTATTATGCTGTGTTATAGAAATACTTGTTTTACTTCATAAATTAAAATGTTTAAAAAAGAGAAGAAAGGAAGAGAGAAAGAGAGAGGAAGGAAGGAAGGAAGGAAGGAAGGAAGGAAGGAAGGAAGGAAGGAAGGAAGGAAGGAAGGAAGGAAGGAAGGAAGGAAGGAAGGAAGGAAGAAGGAAGGAAGGAAGGAAGGAAGGAAGGAAGGAAGGAAGGAAAGAAAAAAGAAAGGATGGGTGCTCACTTTCCCCATAGACTAATGAATTACTGAGCAAGAGGAGTCTAGGAATAGAAGGTAATACCATTACAGTATTAGAAACAACAAATATGGGGAATTCAAACAAACCTGGGCAAATCTGGAATCACAGTCACAAAGATCTCCAGCTGGAAGGAACCTCAGAAATCATCTAGTGCAACATCCTCATTTTACAGATGAAGAAACTGAGGCGCAAGGGTTTTAAGTGACTTCCGCAAAGTCACACGAGTAATTCATTTCAGAAGCAGGATTTGTCCTCACATGAACTGTTTTCAGAAGAAGGAAAGCAGCATGAAGAGAAAACACATACACACAACTATAAGATAATGTACATAAAAATCACACAAAAGGGGGTTGAACTCAGATTAATTGAAATGAGCAAAAGCCTTAGTTCCAGAGACAGAGGATGAAACACATATTCCTGCTTTTTGTAGAGATGTGGAAAGGACAGGGCAATTGCTACTTTGTAAGTCATTTTGCTTAGCTTTCTTTGCTCATTACGAGAATTCAGAAGGGGAAGGGATATCGAGTAGTTGTGATATTAAAAAAAGAAAAAAATCAATTTGGAAAAAGGTGATGCTGGAACCTCAATTTTCTCTTACATCCCACTGGGGTGACTGAGAGCCAGATTACCTAACAGGTAATTTAGGAACTACCCAATTGAGCACAGGCTGAGGGAGAGAATCCAAGTGATGGTAAGAGCAGGATACATTTACTTTCACTTAGTGTATTTCCAGGTGACATTCAGGCTGTGCAGGGCACTTTGACATGACCCATGATGGTACAGAAACAGAAACCTACATGGTGCAAGACCATGATCTGAGCCAGTCATGTCAATTACTTGACACCAAGCCACTGGTGCTCGCCCCAACCCCACTGGAAAATTCCTTGCATACCTGACCTTGGTGCCATTTATTAACATAAAGTCAACATACTCACTCTTTTTTTGGTTATTATTTTTTTGGTTTTTATTATTATTATTAATTATCTTCACCGCTAATAATAGTAGTAATAGCTAACATTTATATAGTGCACTACAGTTTGCAAAGAACTTTAAAAGTTATCTCATTTGATTCTCATAACCCTCTTGTGAAGCAAGAGTTGCCACTATCTCCATTTTTTACAGATGGGAAAATTGAGGTCAAGGGAAGTTAAGTGACTTGACCAGGATCACATAGTTAAGTGTCTGGAGCAGGATTTGAACTAACATCTTCCTGACTCCAAGGCCAATACTCTAACCACTGGAATTTCCTCTCTGCCTTAATGGTGCTGTTCTTTCCCATCCAACTAATTTTGTGGGCACTTTCTTGAAGGTAGCTAGAACTTAGTGACAGTAATTGTGCTTACTTATGGGGATCCTGATATTTCCAAGGGATTGTTGAGTCATTTCAGTTATGCCTGACTCTTCGTGACCCCAGTTGATATTTTCTTGGCAAAAACACTGGAGTGATTTGCCATTTCCTTCTCCAGATCATTTTACAGAGGAGGAAACTGAAGTAGAGTAAAGTGATTTGCCAGGGTCACATAGCTAGAAAGTGTCTGAAGCCAGATTCTCAATTCTTCCTGGCTCCTGGTCCTAGAGCTCTGTCCACTGTACCACTCAGGTACCCATTTTCAAGGTAACCTCTGAAAATTAAAGAGATCCTAAGAAATCTAAAACTAAGAAAATCCAAGTGTACATTTTAAAAGCTTTTCTAGGCTTGAAGTGTTATGGAAATTATAATCAATATTCATATATGCACCTCAGTCCTGATTTTGCAGAATCTAACATATGCCCTAGCTAACATTTGGAGACAAATAAATTAGGTCAAGTCAGTTCTGAGTTTGCATGTGGTCTCATGGCTTATTGAATGAATTATTTTATACACCAGATTTTTCTTTGCTGCCTCCCATATTTGTTTTCTTGTGTGGTTATAGCTAACATGTGAGATTATTATTCTTAGGATATTTGGCAACAAATATAATATTTTTTCAAGATTTTTAATTTCATTTTATGAGTCAGCTTTTCTTATATTCCTTTGATTTTATATTTGTTATAGCTTTACTCAATTTACAATTAATATAATTTTGTGGCAACTGAATCCTTTTTCATTTATAATTTTACAAGTTCTTGCTATGTCACAGTAATATTGAAGGTTTAATAATGACATACTTTTTAATATTTCAATCTCAGTATAAATGAAACCATTTTTAGAAAAACATCTTATAAATAAAACAATACTATAAGCCTGTTTTCTATCACAAGTACTAAAATATTTAGCAAAAACCCTTTACAGCATGAAACTTTATAAGGGTTTTTGTTTGCTATTTAAGACCATAATTTGGAACATTAAAATCCAGAAAGGCCCTCGAATTTGGGAGTTCTTGGGACCTGGGAGAATCTTGATTACCCAGATTCCTTTAAGCTCCTGAGAGAGGTTCCATGATCCAGTTGGGCAGTCCTTAACTCTCTTAAAAGCTCAAGCCTCACTCTGGATCAAAGTTTGAGCCCTTTGGACTCATCACCAACTGAAGGTTCCACCGTGTAGGTCTCATAAGTTATCCATCCTGGCAGCCTTATTTTCAGAGTATTACAAGAGTTTATTGAATCCTATATGGTCCTCAACCAGAACTGTCTTCTTTAACTCATTTTTTCTTCTGAGACTTAACACTTCAAACAGACTCATATTGGGCTACCTCAGTCACTTAACATCTCTGGCTTTCTATAGAGCTGAATTCAAGGACCAACCTCCAACCTGATCTCCATAGTTTCAAATGTTCTCCTCCTCTTTGAAATCACATATATTCTACATCTTATCTGTGGAATGTTTTATAGACACATAGATGGTCCCTGTGGGCAGAAAATTTCATTTCTTTTCCTTGTACACTGATGCTTAGCAAAGTGCCTGGCACAGAGTAGCTGCTTATGACATTGATATGACAGTTCTATTTTACTCTCCCCTTTAGGGGGTGTGCTGGAGCTAACTTGAACCAAAAAGAGAGAGCCAATTGTTAAATTCACAGTGCAAATAATTAACTTCACTGGCAAATGCTACAAAGCAGGGCTTCATTTATTGTTTTATTGATTGTCTGGAGAAGAAAGTGATAGAGGAAATTTTAATAATAATGCAGATTATACTTTAAAATGTCTTTTTTTTCTTCAGAGATCCAATTGTTAAACATTTGCCATCACACCTGCCCCTGGTTCAACCTCATCTGGAGAATCTATTTTGTTATATTTGTAAGTGTATATATTGTCTCCCTAAATAGACAGTAAGCCTCTTGAAGGCAGGGGCTATGTCATTTTAATCTTTATCTAGCAGCTTTTCCAATGTCAGACTTGTAGTAGGTACCTGAAAAATGCTTATTGATTTAGAAACTGATGAGCACTTAAAATGCTTGATGAATAAAGAAATGAACCTCTTGAATCCTCAGGTAGAATGGTAATCAATTTGCCCTAGCAACCCCTGAAAAACTGGCTACTTCAAAACTGCTTCAAAAGTAGAATTTAAAGAGACAGTATCTTTGTCTGTGAACCTCTCTCCTGCCCAGTCCCTCTCTCCCAATTTTCCCAGGCATTAGCAGATTGGGGATTTCCCAGACAGTGCAGCTGGCTATTATCCTTTGAGGTCTAGGGGAAACTATGAGGGTCTGGGGACTGTTTCTCACGAGCCCCTACAAATACGCTTCCTATTGATAACTATCCACTAGTCTCAATTAGCTTTTAGAAAGGGTATTTGTTAATCCAGTATAGGAAGGACAGCTGTTACAGAAATAATCATTCCACACTAGGTATGCATTCCCCCTCTAAATGTGCATGATTCCTGGGGAGCATGGGTGCCAACTTAGTGTAAGAGTAAACAACATATGGCATATAGACAGCAGACAACTAGGTGACAAAGTGGATAGAGTACCGGGGCTGGACTCATGAAACCTGAGTTCGAATTTGGTGTCAGACACTTAACAACTTTGTTGTGTGACCCTAGGCAAGTCACCGAACCCTGTTTGCCTCAGTTTCCTCATCTGCAAAATGCTCTGGAGAAAGAAACAGCAAACTACTCCAGTATCTTTGCCAAGAAAACCCCAAATGGGGTCACAAAGACTAGGATATGATGGAACAACAACATAGAGAGAACACAAGTGCCAAAGGGTAACATAGCTCTTGGTTACTAGGAGTTCTTTTATTCATTTGTGGAATCCTCCCAAAGTTCCCCTTAAATGTAATTCTCTGCTTGGCTCTGACTTTCCTCAGGGGGTCAGCTTTGCCCTTAATGAATCCCTCAATTCTCAAGGCAGACACTGTCACCAGCTACTGATGCTCTAAGCTGAGAGAGAGCTAAAGGGTACCACATAGTGCCCAGAGCACTGGGTATGGAGTCAGAAAAGCCTCAGACACTTGTCAGCCATGTGACCTTGGGCAAGTCACTGAATATCTCTGGGTGCCTGCTTCCTCAACTGTAAAACGGAGGTAATTATAACCCTTACCTTCAAGGGTTGTTAGGAGGAAAAAGTGAGACAATAATTGTAAAACTCTTGCATGGAACCTGGCACATAGTAGGCACCGCATAGACGTTTATCTTTGTGTTTCCACCTAGACTACCTTGAATTAATTGATTTAGTCAAGATGTCCGAACTTCCTGTGATTAACTGAAGGTATGGGTTGGTTAATGCATTGTTTTTACACTGTTTAGCAAGACCTCAGCATCTACCATGGATGATAAACCTTAGGGGGTCAACCAGGCTCCCTCAGGCGGATTGTTTCACAGACCCCACCGGAGCAAGCCAGCCATGTCATCATGCTGCTGAGCAAGAATGGAGCTTGTCATTTTCACAAGAGGGGTTGCCTCTGTTCAGCCCAACTACTGGGACTGAAATGAACAATTTTTACAAAGCCCTTCAGAGGAAGGCTCAGCCTCCATTGACAGGAAGGAGCAGCAGGGAAGCCAAGGCACTGGCAAAAGCTCTCAGCCTTCTTCATTTCATTTGTGAAAAGCACTTACATAGATCTGTCTGAGTTATAAAGGCATCTTCTTTCCTTCTGGGCCCTCAGACATGACGTCCTTTAGCTTAAATTAGGGCCAGCACAATGCAAGAGTCATTACTGTGTAGTGGAACATACAAGGACTAGAAACTGGGAAGGCTTTATGTTCCAGGCGAGCCACCATTTTTCTCCCTTATCCATTAGATTAGATGTATGACCTTGGGTAAGTCTTTAATCTCTGTAGGCCTCAAGTCTCTCACTTGTTGGTGAGGATGAGGGTGTAGGACTAAATACTCCCTCAAGTTCCTTATTTTTCTTCAGGTACCATTTTGTGTGTCCAGAATTCTGATAGGTACCAGACAGGATATCAATTCAATTCCATTTCAACAAGCATTTATTAAGAGCCCAAGGGACCTGCATGCCCTGTTCTAGGTGCTGAAGACATGAAGACACTGTGAAGGGCTTTAAACAGCCAATGGGGTGTTTAAATCCTGTTGAAATCCCTGAAATTTCTTGAACAACAGCCACAATGCTAACCATGATAGCTGGTACCTACCATGTTTCAGGTACTGGGCTAAGTGCTTTACAAATACGATCTAATTTGATTTTCATAACAACCCTGGAAGGTAGAGGCTGCTATTGTCCCCATTTTACAGTTAAGAAAACTGAGGCAGAGGTTAAGTGACTTGCCCAAGGTCACACAGCTAGTGAATGTCTGAGGCCATATTTGAACTTAGAACTTCTTGTCTTTTGTCCCAGGACTCTATTTACCTTGTCACCTAGCTGCCTGATGAACAGGGGAATCACAAAGTTAGATCCAAAGTGGTAGGTGGTGTCAGCCCTGCTTTGGAGAGCTTGTTATCTAGTAGAGAAGACAAGACATAAAGGAAAAGATAAATAACCATAAGAGACTTAAATAACAGCTCAAGATAGTAATAGAAGCTTAATATCACAAAGTCACTTATAAGCAATGACCAAGGGAATTGTGTAGATCTTAGGTGCTCCAAATGATCCCAAAAGAGAACAGTCACTTGAGTCAGGAAGTTCTCTAGAAAGAAATGGAATTTGAATTAGGTCTTATTGGATGGGTAGGAAAAGTATGGGTAGACAGAAGGAGAGGGAGAGTAGCCGACTGGAATGGCAACAGATAAGTGAGAGAGGGAAAGCATGATGAGGTGGGCAATGGGTGAGCCAATGGACTGGATGAGAGGGTTTAAGGTTAGCTCTCATTGTTATTTAAATGTGGAATGGGCTACTTCAGGAAACAGCAGGTTTGCCCCACTCATGTGGCTCCAAGAGAAAGCTGGATCCTCCTCTGCAGCCTTCTCACTCTGGAGGACCCCTCTGCCACAGTGATTCCAGCCTCTGATTGGTGAGTTTATTATAGAACCTCCATTCTGAGGAAGAGCCTGGGTCCTAGGAAGAGCTTGCTCCTTCACTCCTCTCCTGGATCTGCTCCTGATTCTTTGGATTTTTCCACCACATCCCTATGAAGGCACCTTCACTTCCATCCTCTCTCACCCCACGCCCATTTTGGCTCCCTTTTTCATGTGTTGTCTTTCCCAGTTAGGACAAAAGCTCCTTGAGGGCAGAAACTGTCCTTTTTGCTTAGATTTGTATGTCCACTTACTTAGCAAAGTTCCCAACACATTAAGTGCTTAATAAATGTGCATTGACTTGTTAGAAATGTCACAGGAGGAATTACTCCTCAGATTATTGGATTTTGGAGATTCATTAATTCCATTTGTAGATTCTTTTCCTCAGATTTTGCTGGGAAGGCAAACAATTGAGTCCTCTTCCTAGTGTCAGAAAGATTTGAGTTTGAATCCTAAACCCAATCCACCCCCACGTTGCAGATAGAGGCTAAGCTGTGAATAGCCTTGAATGCCAAAATTTAGACTTTACATTCTAGGAAACTAGGAGTCATTGAAGATTTATGACCAGAAAAAGTGATATGATTAAAGTTATGCTTTAGGGAGATCAGTCTGATGACTGTATGCAAGATAGATTAGGGAGGAGAGACATTAGAGAAAGGGAACCAGAAGGCTATTGTGAAAGTTAATGCAGGACTGAACTAGTGTGGTGGCAGTTTGAATGGACTCCATTGGATGTACTTGAAAGGAACTGAAATCTTGAAAAAAATCATGGAATGTTAGCTCTATTAGATACATTAGAGATCCTCTAGTCCAAGGTACCATAAGTAGTTTTCAGGGGGTTAATAAGATACATCACAAGTATTTTTTAAATATCTTGATAACTATATTTCTCCATGAAAATAATTATTTTTCAATTATCAAGCATTTTTATCTCTCATATCTTCCCTATCCACTGAAAAGAAAGAAAAAGAAAGAATGAACTAAAGAACCCTTGTATCACAAAAGTATAGTCAAGCAAAATAAATCCCACCGTCCAACACGTCTGAAGATGTTTCTTATTCTGAATTTTAATCTATCATCTCTCAAGATACAAGAAACATATGACTACAACTCACTATTTCTAGGGATAATTATATTCCTATATGCTGATTTCTATTACGACCACATATATTTTATTTTACACATTTTAAAATGTGCTTCTCAGAAGGGGTCCACAGGCTTTCCCAGAATGCCCAAGGGTTTTATGTCATGCACACTAATTCCAGCCCTTTTTAGATGAGGAAAATGTTAGTGCTAGAAAGCTAAGAAGACTCCAGGGAAACCAAAGAACTATTCTTGTGGGTCTGAAGGGTTGATGTGTAGAAGGGTCAGCCCCAACCTACTTGACCCCAAAAAAAGAAAAAGGAGTAAGGAGTGAGAGAATCTATGAGGGAGATTGAAACTGGAGATGAGAACAGACTTCCTGATGCTTCCAGGTCTCCATAAGAGGAAGGGGTTGTTGGGAGAGATCATGGCTTCCCCTTCTTGGAAGTCCTCCAGACGAAACACGCTTGATAACCCTGTGTAGCACGTCATAGAGAGGATTTCTGTTCAGGTGTGAGTTGGATTACATGGCCATGAGCTCCCTTCCAGCTCTGAGCATCTGGGATTTGTTGAAAGGGTCACTAGGTGACATTGCCTACTGGGGAGCCCTCAGCTGAGTGGGTAGGGTTCTTGAGATGAAATACTGGGCATACTGAGGGTGGCATAAAGACAATGGGTGCCTTTGAGGGGAAAAGTACAGAAAGAGGAGAAGACAGCTGAAAGAAGGGGTGGTGGGCACACAGAAAAACCATCTCTTTAATAAGTTTGCCCAGGGCCAGCTTCTTTCTATTCTAAAAGGTCCATTTATTTCCTAATTATTTGCTCTATCTGTTTGCCCACATGTGTAAGGATCTACTTAGTAACAGCAAGCTTGTCAATGTCTGTCTCCCTTCTTGTCCATGCCTGTCAGACTGACAAGTGAAGATGGAGATGGAAATGAGGCCCCACCAGGTGACCTCACCCAGACAGATCACACCCCTGCTGCACAAGCCCTGGCCTGAAATCCCAGCACTCAGGCTTTTCTTCCACAAACAGCCTCTTGGAGGCTGGCTGAGAATAAACGTCAGGCTGGTGAGCCCCCACTGAGATAGTGGGTCCTAGAGCAGAAACCATAAGGGCAGGCAAATGAATTAATTTCAATAATGAATTAAAAACATTTATTAATTGCTTACTATGTGCAAGGGACTGATAAGTTCTGTAGATACAAACAGAAGACTAAGGCAGCCTCTGATCTCCAGAAGCCCATGTCCTAACGGTTAGAACACGACACCCACAGGAGTTCAGCTGCCAGTCAGATGGGAAAGTCCCTTGATCTGGGGGGTACAGTGGCAAAGCAGATGAGGATGTCACTCGTTAATGTCACTCCCACAGATGAAAAAAACCATCCCAATTTACAATCAAAGGCACTCTAGATATAAACACAGGGACAATGAGATGTTGACCAGGTGACACTTTTTTCACTGTCATTTTTACTTTCTTTTATCCCTGAGGACCTGTGAGGGACAGAAGGCATTGTGTGCAGGGCCAGTCAAATCACCACAATTGCCTCAACTACCATAACCCTTCACACCCTGATCCCAAGAACCTTGGGGATAACAGCAGTCCCCAAGCCATTGGACCTGGTTCTAGTACAGCCACCTAACTGTCATTGAGGGGAGAAATCACTGGGGAAAAGAGGACCACCTTCCTCATCACCACCAGGAACAACTGTTTGCCAACTTCCACCTACAGACATATGGACACAGAACCCTTTGGGTGGCAGCATCCCCCACACCACCAGTCGATTCCAATACAGCCCTCATAACCAATTATCCTGGGGCATGGACTCCTATGGAGAAGGAGTCAGTCATCCCCACCAGCAACCAATCAACTGCCACTCACAGGGCAGGTGGACCAGCTTGACTGAAGCTGCAAGCATCTGAGGGAGAGGAAGGAGGTAGCACATACCAGGCAAATCAAGCCACCACCACCTTGCCCTCCATTTCCCCTTAGACTTTGCTGGAGATAGCCCAAAAGGCTGAAGCCAGGAACCCTGCAAAGACTGACATTAACTAATGACATTAAAGAAGAGACATGACCATCTGCTTTGTTGCTGTACTCTAAGGACCATGGGAATTTTCCATCTGACCAGATGATATTTTCCTATGTGTTGTTTCTCATTAGAATGTGAGTTCTTTAAAGAGCTGGACATCTGGACGGTGTTTTGTACATATTAAGCACTAAATAAATGCTTTGTTCATTCATCCCCCAGCCTGAGCCCAGTGCCAGGCATGTAGTAAGCACTTCATAAATGCTTGTTGACTGTGCTTCCTTGTGAGCATTTCCACTCTTGAAATCACAAATGCTACAGATCAGGGCTTGATTGATTTTTTCCCTGATTTTATGAACTTAAGAAAGTGATGGAGAAAATATTAATGTTGTAGATTAAACTTAGAAGTATATACTTTGGGAGAGTCAGTTGATGAATACTTAACTAGTTGGTAAATAAATACCCCAGCATGCAGTCAGGTGATTCTCCTTGCTATTACCTGCTCACAAGGTTTCATCTCCCACCTCTGTGATTTTGCCTGTTGACTTGACTTGCAGACAGTCCATCTGCCTTTATAACTTGTCTTAGAAAGCAGCAGGTAGGCGGAGAGGGAGAAATGAAGGGTCAAATAGAGAGGGATCTGTGATTTGCCAGTAAGTGATCTGCCAACGCGTCAGAGGTGGCACATGTCAGAGTCAGGTCATGAAACCCGGGCTACCAGATAGCACAGCCAACTAACCCTGTATCCCCTGCACCAGACTGCCTCTCACATGAGAGATGGCGTAGGTGAAGCCACCCTCCTCCTGGTGTGATGTTGCACTGCATTGCTATGGAGTTGGAGGAGTAGATTTCTGGTCTGTTTGTTTCCAAGGAGAGAACCCTCTGTCCAGGTCTGGAGGGTGGTTTACTTGGAGTCGTCAGCTTGCGTTGAAAGCAGGTCTCCAGTCCCAAAGTACTCCCAGCCAAAAAAAAATCTAGTTTGAATATAAAAGTTGTTGACAACCCTGCCTGAGTCTAAACAAAATGTAATGGGATCTGGAAATGCAAAGGGAACCAGACAACAGAAAGCTCTCTCTTGTGAATCCATTCCCTTGTAGAGTAGGCCTGGACTAGAAGTGGCCGTGGGAGTTAGGGAAAGCCTCCCACCCATTAGAGTGGGCTGAGCTGCTTCCTGGTAGGTGGGGCAAAGGACCTGGGACCCTCTCAGCAGGAATCCCCTGGACCTTGGAACTGACAGGAGCCCGTGAGCCTTTGCTGGGGTCTTCCAGCCTTAGGAAATTCTGATGAGATGAAAAAGAAAGCCCCTTCCAACTCTGTCACGGAGGGAGCTGTTGCTGGTGGTGGTGGTGGTAGTCCTTCCATACTTGTGAAAGCCTACAGGTAGGGCATGGTGAATCCCATGCTGAAAGTTCTGGGTTCAAAACCCGCCTCACACAGAGCGTCTGGAACTCTGAGCAGTGCGAACCTCTCAGTGCTCTCTCCCAAACCACTTTCTCCTAGTCTACGCAAGAGGCAGATGGGAATTGGGAGGTTTTCCTTATCTACAAATGAAGAAACTGCCTTTACTTGACTTCGAGGCACATAGAAAGCTCAGAATAAATGCTTGTTGACTGGCTTACTGCACTCCCTACACAAACAAAATCACAGACCAAGTCCCTAGCCTTGATCCTTCTGCGTGTCCAAGATTCCATGTGATACTGTGCAAATCAAAGTCTTCACAGGTGTAAAAAAAATATTCCTGGACTCTAGACGACCAGGCAGTGCAGCGGATAGAGTACGAGCCTGGAGACAGGAAGACACGTGTTCAAACCCCACCTCAGATCCTCAGGGGCTCTGTGACTCTGCGGTAGTCACTTAAGCTCATCTACCTCACTTTCTTCATCTATCAAGTGGAGACCAGAATAGCACCTGCCTCTCAAGGTTTCTGTGAGGATCAAAGATGAAGGCTGTAAAGCACTTGGCAAACCTTAAAGTGCTTTACAAATGCTAGCTGCCACTATTATATTTAGACGCATCACTAAGGACATACTTTTGTAGAAACAGACAACCACATAAGTAAATATATAAACATGTAGTCTATGCATAGAATGTTCAATAATGTATATACATATACACACACACACAATCTACGTATAAAATATCCAGTAATGTATACTATATATATATATAATCTATGTCTAGAATATCCAATAATGTATATAATATCTGTGCATATCTGCATCTAGGCACACAGATCTAGAATCACAGAATGGGATAATGAAAGAGCGCTAACCTGGGAGTCCAGAGCCCTGGGTTTCAGTCCTGCTTCTGCCATGTATTAACCAATTACCAAGTGTTCATTAGGACCTCATCTGCGATAGTCACAGGTGTTAGGCTAGGAACTGGGGCCACAAAGACAAAAACACTATGGTCCCTGCCCTCAAAGAACTTCCATTCTTCTGTGGGTAATCATTTTAGGAAGTTAAATCAATAGAAAATAGAGAAGAAGCCGCTATGGAGGAGCCAGGGGAAGCAGAAAGGCCCCATGAAGAAGGTGGCCCTTAGCTAAGCCTTAAAGGGAGCTGGGAGCTCCATAGAAGGGAAGGGAGGAGAGGAAGGAGAGCATTGAGAACATGAGCATCGGGACAGGCTTGGGCAGAGGCACAAAGAGTGAGATTGAATGCCATGGACAGGCAGTGGCAAATAGGCCAATCTGGCTGGAATATAGAGTCCATGAGCAACAGAAATGGAAAAACCATCAGGAAATACAGGAAGGAATCGGATCAGGAAGAGATAAGTATCTAGTTCCCTTTTCTTTTGTAAAACTAGCTTATTTAAGATTTCTATTTGGTGTTTGGTTAATCTGAGTGTTTTGTAGGAAGGTAGATAAGAGAGGAGAGACAGTCCATAGAGACTACATAAGACAGGAAGATCTGAGCTGGAATCCTGCCACAGACATAGTTGTGTGACCCTGGGCAAGTCCCTTAATCTCTGCCTACCTCAGTTTCCTTATCTGTAAAATAGGGATAATCATAGCACCTATGTCTCAGGGTTGTTATGAGGAAGAAATGTGTTAATATTTGTCATGTTTTACAAACCTTAAAGGCTTATATAAATGCTAACTGGTGGTGTTACTGTCATTGTTGTGGTGGGGGAATGGTGGTCATTGCTGTTACTTAACCTTTCTCAGCTTCACTTTCCTTATCTGCAAAAAAAGGGAAATAATAACAGCACCTACTTCCCAGGATTGTTGTGAGACCAAATGACCTAAACTCTGCAAGGCACTTTGCAAACCTTCAAGCACTCTACAAATGCCAGTTGTCATTATTATTATTAGTAGTAAATTATTATATTTTAAGCCAATTTTTACGTTTCTCTTGATTTCTCCGTTCTGCTAACATACAACTTACTGGGTTAAATGGATTTTGTTAAATCTCTTACTTCTTCACAGATCTTAGTGAAGTTTTTTAATCTTAATGATGATGAGAAGGTGCCTGGTCTTGTACTATCTGATATTTTTGTCCATGTCTTGGATGAAGGAACAGATGGTATTTTCATCAAATTTGCAGATGACACAAAATTAGAAGGGAGAACTAACATCCTGGGTGACAACATCAAGTTCCAAAAAGATCTCAAAACATCTGAGCATTTGGCTAGATCTAATAAGATGAAATTCATTAGGGATTAATAAATTTAAAGGTCTCCCACTTGAGTACCAAAAAATCAACTTTACCAGCAAAGAGTAAGAAAGCACGGTTGGAAAGTAATTATTAAATTGTAATTAAAATGATCTGAGGGCTTTGGTGCCCAGTAAGTGTTACAGCAGAGGGGGAGGGCAGTTCTGGGAGCTGGGGGGAGATGTCCTAAGTTTCATCCAGACAATGATTTATTTAGCAATGCTTACAGTTGTAAAAACAAACCGGGCCAAGTCTCTCAGTAGACCAAGGATCCAGAAGCTTGTTTTCTCACAGTTCATATGCAGTGTGGAGGGAGTGAAAAACAGGAAACATAGGATTATAGGGATTGAAATATCTGATTTCTCATTGGAGGATACGGGGTCAGGAGAAAGAAAGGGGTTAGTTTTGTGACATTCCTTAAGTAGGGTGACCTTTGGTAGGGGAGAGTAATCTTGTAACTTAAAATAAGGTGATTTACAAGCAGCTGAAACTTAGCTTCCCAGAATGGTGGATGAAAGCAAAATGGAGTTACTTATACTATTTTGATTGTAACAGCAGCAAACTCAATATGGGAGTCTGCAGTCTAAAGCTAATATGATTTGGGCTGCATTCAGAGGGATGCAACTTCCAAGAGTGGGGACAGCTAGGTGGCACAGTGGATAGGGCACTGGGCTTGGAATCAGAAAGACTCTTCTTTATGAGTTTAAATCCAGCCTCAAACACTTACTAGCTGTGTGACCTTGGGCAAGTCACTTAACCCTGTTTCTCTCACTTTCCTCATGAGCTGAAGAAGGAAATTGTAAGTTGCTCCAGTATCTTCACCAAGAAAAGCCCAAATACAATCACAAAAAGTTAGACCCGACTGAAATGACTCAACAGCAAACTTACAGAATAGGGAGGTGGTTATCCCACTATCCTGTACCCTTATCAGACTCCAGTTCTGGGCACCAGAATGCTGAAGAAGGGCATTAATAAACTGAGAGTGTCTAGAAGGAAGCAGTTGGGATAGGGAAGGGCCTTCAGTCCATGTTATATGAAAATCGGTTGAAGGATCTGGGAGTGTTTAACTTGAAGACTCAGAAAACGTGATAACTGTTTCCAAGTATTTGAAGGACTGTCATATAAAGAAGGCAGTACACTGGTTCTGTTTGACCCAAGAGAGCAGAACATGGAGCAGAGTGGATCTGGAAGGCTGGTGGACAAATTAGAAATACAGGAGAGAGGAGAAGTACTGGAGTCACTCACAACCAGTAGAGGACCTGAACATTTGTGGTCAAGAGGGATTCTGGAATCCAGTGAGCATTGGACAG
The DNA here is from genome assembly GCF_028372415.1 of Notamacropus eugenii. Lineage (NCBI taxonomy): Eukaryota > Metazoa > Chordata > Mammalia > Diprotodontia > Macropodidae > Notamacropus > Notamacropus eugenii. Next base: position 524,976,698 of record NC_092873.1, read on the forward strand.
TGTGAGGATGCCCAGGTATTGAAAGCCAGAACAGGTCCATGGTCACAACAATTTGGTAAAGTCAGGTGGTGAAACACAAATCCTGTGGGTCAGAGCATCACAGAAAAGCAAAGATCAAAAGAAAGCAAGTAGCGCATTAAAACAAATCACATGAATTTTTTGGTTTCCCAGTATATTTGTAAAAGTTATGTTTACATTACATTATAGTCTAGTAAGTGTACAATAGTACTACATCTAAAACAACAACACAAATGTACATATCTTAATTTTAAAAAATACTTTATTGCTAAAAAAAAATTCTATCATCTGAGCCTGCAGAGTTTCTAATCTTTTTTTGTTGATGGAGGGTCTTGCCTTGATGTTGATGGAGGTTCACTGATCAGGGCGATGGTTGCTGAAGGTTAGAGTAGTTGTGGCAATTTCTTAAAATAAAACAGCAATGAAGTTTGCCATATCATTGGATTCTTCCTTTCACTTCAACACTTAGAGGCCATTGTAGAGTTATTAATTGGCTTAGTTTCCATATTGTTGTGTCTCAGGGAATAGGAAGGCCTGAGGGAAGAGAGAGAGAGAGAGAGAGAGAGAGAGAGAGAGAGAGAGAGAGAGAGTCAGAATGGTCAGTTGGTGAAGCAGTCAGAACACATGCGTTTGTTGATTAAGTTTCCTATCTTACATGGGCCTTTTCGTGCCACCCCAAATCAATTATGATAGTAACACCAAAGATCACTGATCATAAGTCACCATAATAGATATAAAAATGACAAAGTCTGAAATAATGAAAGAATGACCAAAATCTGAAACAAAGACACCGTGTGATCACATATTGTTGGAAAAATGGGGCTGGTACACTTGCTTGGTGCAAGTTGCCACAAACCTTCAATTTGTAAAAGACATAATACCTGCAAAATACAATAAGATGAGGTATGCTCATACACTGTTGGTGGAGCTGTGAATTAGTCCAACCATTCTGGAACGCAGTTTGGAGCTATGGTAAGAGAGTAATTAAGATGTTCTTTGACTCAGCATACAAGAGGCCTAAGATACAAAGAAAGGTTCCATAAGCAGCAAAGTATTGACGGCGGCAGCCCGTCAACTAGCATCTGTGTGCCAAGCTTTGGGCTAAACCCTGTGTCTAACAACAAAAACTGGACCTATGACCGTGAATCGAGGATGGCTACGCAATAAGCATTTATTTAGTGCTTATGTTCTAGGCACTTTGGGTATAAAATCCAAAGACAAAATTATTTTTAAATATCATTATGAGTGTGAAGAAAGCAGGTAGGCAAGGGAAGTCTAACATGAACTGATGCAAAGTGAAGCACCCAAAAGTAAGACAGTGATATACACAATGACTGCAACAGTGTCAGGACAAGGGCAAAAAGTAAAACTAACAAACAAAAAAGAGGTGAAATATACCTCCCTGGCATCCTTGTAGAATTGACAGACTGTGGCTGTGGAACACTGCCTCTGTTGTCAGCCTTGTAGTTATGTTGGTAAGGTTTTTTTCCCCTTATTTTTTCTTTCTCATTTTAAGATATACCCCTCTTTGTTCAGGGAATGGGGAGGGATATGTTGAGGAATGAAAGTAATAAGAAAAAAAGATCATTATTTTTTTTAAGAATCTGAATGAGATTGACTACATTGAATGAGGTTGAGCTCCCTAGCTGCTGGAGTCTGAGAGAGATGGAAAATAAGGCAACTATCCACTGACAGTACTTAAAACTTTCATGAGCCTTTGAGTGTAGCAAATTAAAATCACATACTTTATCTAGCTTAGAACTTTATCTGTCTCCCAGACCCGATTCTTACAGCCTGAAACTCAGACCCTGAGTCTTATCAGAATCCAGCCTCCTTCCCTCCTTGGATCCTGCGGTGAGTCTCTGATTTTCACCCTGCTCCTGTCTCTGACAATACCGCCTGCCAATGGTCTTTTGGGGTTAAATATGCATCCATGTGTTTCTCGGTATTGACGTGTTGCTCTTTGCTTGGACCTCTGTCTATCGGAACCCTCAATCATATCCCCTTCTGGAGCAGGAGATGGGTTCAAACTCCACCACAGATACTGTGTGCATCCATGGTTTTCACCCCCAGCTTAGAGTCCCAGGAATCAGATCATAGAATCCAGTACAGGTCTGAGCAAAGATAGGGGGAGGAGACAGAGGGGAATATTAGACTGGGTGGAGAGGATAGAAAATAGTACGCTTTGGTTACAGCACTGAGTAAGTAGAGGAGAGTTAGATTGAAAAAGTCCCCTAGTGAGAGGAAATAGGACTTGACCAAAGTCATACAGGTAGTAAGGAATAAAAGCTGAGATTTGAACCCAGAACTTGGGATACCAAAGACACAAAGTGCTTCTTTCACTATACCAGAAGAAAGATGACTGTCATCATTGAGAGGCTGGAAAGTGAATTTCCATCCCCAATTACAGATAAAGAAACACATTTAAGTGGATTAACTCCCTTGCCCAGGGCTATACAGCTGCTATGTGGTGAACTTGACCTCTGGGTCTTCGGGCTTCAGGTGGTAATATTTGTGTTACTGCGCAGCTGTGTCTCACCATGTCCTATTTTGTGGTCTACCTCTCTCACTTCTGGCTCATTCATATCCTAATTTATGGACATATAAGCCAGATGTCATTAATAGGACAGAAACCTCAGAAACACCATTGTCTGTCTACAATACTCCCAAACTTTTAGCTTGATCATTATTCAATGACTCTAATTATATTCTGTCCAATGCATTTGCCAGTGAATTATACGCTGGCTTGTAACATCTCTTCAATTCCTGTCTTGAAGTATTCATTAAATATTTTACTCACATTTAACTTTTCATGCATGTATATCTTGTCTGTCCAGAAGAGGGCAATCAGGCTGGTGAAGAGCCCTGAGGGGTTTATGAAGAAACTGGGGATAGTTAGCCTAGTGAAGAAAACAAATTGAGAAGAATAGGATAGCTTAAAAAAATAAACTATTTGAAAGACTATCATCTTGTGAAGGAAGATCCTAACTAGCCCTGCTTGACCTCAAAGGGCAGAACTGGAAGCACTTGATGTAAATTTCAAGAGGCAAGTTTGTTCTTGATGTAAGCGGACAAGGGACCAAATACTAGAACTACCCAGAAAGGAAACTGATTATTTTAAGACATAGGGGACAAGGTCTACAGGCTACTCCTTCTGGTAGAGGTATTGTGGTGGGGATTCTTGGTGAGGTATGGGCCCTCTGAAACAACTGGGAAATAGGGATATTAATGGCACTCCCCTCTCAGGATTGTTGTGAGAAGCAAAAGAAATAAAATTTGTAAAATTCTAAGCACATGGTAGGCATTACATAAATTCTAGGTATGAGTAGTCTGAGGTTTCTCAAAATCTAAAAAGTTGGTGATTCTGTGATTATAAGACACCTGAGGGCAGGGACCACATCTAAAATTTGTGTCTCATAATAATAGTAAAGATAATAATTATTTTTATCATCATTACTATCAATAATAGCTGGCTTTTATATAGTGTTGACTGTGCCAGGCACTGAGTCAAACACTTTACAAATACCTCATTTGACCCTCACGATAAGCCTGGAAGGCAGGTGCTATTATTATCACTATTTTACAGATGAGGAAACTGAGGCAAACAGAGACTAAGTGGTTTGCCCAAGGTGACACAGTTAGTAGGTGTTTGAGATTTGAACTTTTTGGCATGAAGGAGTTTCCCTACAGGAGACTCAGCTTTTAAGTGAGAGCTGGGGAGGGTGAGGTAACTAGGAAGAGCACTATTTGTGCTATGACATTTAGGAAGTTTTGAGAGTATTATTTATCTGCTGGCAATATTTAGAATCGTAAAGGATAAACATCTCATTTCTTATTTGGGCTTCTATCTCTCCGGGACCTAAACAAACACACTGTATAATGAGTGAGGGAATGAATCATTCCACTCAGACATCCCAGAGTAAAGCAATCTGCTATTCTTGCCACTTTGGAAATGCTCATCATTTCTCATTGAGGGGGTAAGGAGTCTCATCCAATTATATTTTCAGTTAATTTTACCATCCATTCAAAGTTCAGACCTTCACGATCTAGTCAGTAAAGTCATCCTCTCCACCAAAGCTCATCACTGCCCCCTGTATCCCTCCCCTTCTCCATCACTGCTCTTCGTAGTCATCTTTCAGCCAGCCTTCTGAAGATGAAGAGTTTATGAACTTAGTCACCAAGCAAGGCATAAAGCCTATAATGTGACATTAACCAGAGCCTTTCTGACTTAATCAAACCTAAACGAACTTAGGGTCCTCTGGCTTCCCCTTCCAAGACAGGGTGACCATCAGGCTCTGATGAGAAATAATGTAGGCATTCAGTGGAGGAGAGGGAACAGTGGAAAAGCACATTGGGTTAGAAGCTCCAGGCCTTGGGGTTTAAGCTCCAGCTTCATCATTCCTGACCCATGACCTTAGATAAGCTACTTAACTTTGGTCTCAGTTTCCTCAATTGAAGAATTGGGGAGTTGGATATAATGGCCTCTGTGGTTTTTTTCTTGCTTTAAAATTATCAATTAAATCAAAGTAGATGTGAAATAAATGGTTACTGAACAAGTGAATGAAGGTAAGAACAACTCCAAGAGTTCTGGTTGTGTTATTTTCCTGTTTCTAAGTACCAAGCTACGTTGGTGAACCAAACTCTGTTTATTATCTGATTTTACGAGTTTAATACAGTGGAGAGAACAATGACTTTTTAGGTAGAGGATTTGGGTTCAAATCCCATCTCCTTTGACCTTGGGCAAATTATTTATCCTTTTGAGTCTCAACTTCCTCATCTGTAAAATAAGAGCGTTGGATTAAATGGTCTCTGAAGTCCTTTCCAGCTCAACACCTATGATACCAAGCTTCTCTTTGGGAGGGAAATGGGACAGAATAAGAGATGGCTTTAACATTGTGTATAAAGATGTACAGACTCCTCTTTCTACTATCTCATTTGAACCTCATGACAACCCTATGAGATAGGTGGTACAGATGTTAATTCCCCCATCTTACATTTGAGGAAACTGAAGTTTTGAGAGATGAAATCACCACAGATAATAAGCATAGGAGGCAGGGTTTGAACTCAGGACTGTCCTGACTCTTAGGACCTTATGATCTCATTGCCTTGGAAAAGTCCATTCAATTCCCTGAACCTCAGTTTCTTCACGTAGAAAAGAGTGACAGTGTTTTCCTCATGGGGTGTAAGTTTTTGTATTTTTATCCCCAGAGCTTCCTCCAATGTCTGATCTTGGTGTGGAAGTAATCCTGGGTTCTTGAAGGCTATGTCAGCAGAATATGAACTCTGGCATGTTCTGCTATTATGGAAAGATTCTGACCTGACAAACAGATCAAGGACTTTATTTTGTTTCCTGAGGATTGACCTAGCTAATTATGGAGGGACACATCATTGCTCTCTTGGCAACCTAGTGATAATTTTTTTTTTGCCATAGCAACCCGTAAAAAATTAAAATAGAAAATGTTCATCAGTCTAGTATGGTCCCCTTCTGTTTCTGCATAGATAGAATGGTGGGAGAAGAAGCTGAGGGTAATAAGATGCATCCAGTATTTAGATTTGTCAATAGACTTGAATTTGACTGCTGGCATTCCCAAGGAGAACCTTGTCTAAAGACTATTAAGTAGACATATTGCTAGAGGAGCTGAGTCCTGTCCATTTCCCCATTCTTGTTATAGACTCAATCAGAAGAAAGATAGCACTTACGGGCAAATGGAAGGACAGTTCACATGTTCTCCTTGGAGAAGCCAAGAAAAGTGATGGCAGAATGGGTTTTATTGAATGCCCAGAGGTAACAAGAAACATTATTTTATGGGATATTTGGTTATTGCATATTGCAATACTAATGATAAGTATTTGTAAAAACATCACCATGAACATGGTTGCAGCTTATGCACCAACATCGGTGGCTGAGAATGAAATGTTAAAGAAATTCTAGAAACAATAATGAGAAGGCCCTCTACAACAAATCAGCATAGCACTTTGATATCCAGTGACTTCAATGCAAAAGTAGGAAAAGGTGAGGGATGGGAGAAATTTGTGGGCAAACATGATTGATAAAGAAGAAATAAAGACCTGTATGTTACATAGAAATCCAAAGGCTCCATATATTATGAATATTTAGAACAAAGACTTTGTAGGCATTGGATATGGTGAGAACCAAATAATACCATTAAAGATTATTTAGATATAATTATATATAATATAATTGAAGATTATGTTTTTATAGACAGGGAAAGAGGTATTATTGATGAGGGAATCAACCCTGAGTCTGTGGACAGTTAGATTATCAACTCAGCAGAACTAAAATCAAAATTAATTTTAAAAACATGAAGAATAATAATGAAAATAAGATGCCTAATTGAAACAACTTAACCCTGCCTATTTAAACAAAAAATTGAGAACCAAAGCTAGGAAATGGACAACAGAAACAGCATCAACATTGAGTACAAACACTTTTATCTAGAAGTTCAACAAATGTAAATTAAATGTCACAACACAGAGAACTGAAGACCCCCAAAACCTCTTAGTCAATGAGTATCTGACTTGCCAGATGGGAAGAGATAGCTGCCAAAGACAATACTGGGTCAGGATATGAACTTGTCTTTGTAACATCTACCCAAAAGGGTGATTGACAATTATGATTGTTATCACTTCATAAAACAGAGTGAAGCAGTGGAGAGGAAAACCAGTTTAAAGAAAACTTGGCAAGATACTGAATGAAGCAAAGCCATCCCAAGGGTACTGCTGGATGAAGGTAGAAAGAGGAGAACAAAAAGAAGAAAAATGGAGAAAAAAATGCAAGAACTATTCGAATAAACTGTTTCCCTCATCAAGGATAATGGAACAACAAAACTTGTATCCTAACATCATAGTCCCCTAGATGCTTCTGGAGACAGTATGGTAGAAATGACAGAAAAAGAAAACAAAGACGGGGATGGCAGACATATTGGATCAAGAGTATAGAGCAGAGATCCATACTGGAAACCATGTAGTGGGGAGAACCTTAAGAACTGAAATATAGATTAGGGGAAAAGACTAAAAACAATGAGGAGGTGGAGTGGAATCAATGCTCAGATAACATTAATACTGCAAAAGAGGTGGCTAAGGGAACACTAATAACTTCCTAACCATGTACCTATTCTTCCATAATACAAAATCTTTGTGATAGTAATCTATACATAAATTGAAGGCATTTTTTGGTGAAGACGTTAGTAGAGAACTTCCTCTCCATAAGGCCTGGGTTAGAGTCCTGCCTCTGATACACAACTGTTTGTGTGGTTCTGGGTGGTGGATCAATGTATCAATGACTACCATCAACACTCTTAAGACTCAAAGTTGCAAAGTCAATGTTGGTCAGCATTGGCAGAGGGAAATACCCTACTGGAAGCTAGTTATGCAAATTAAATCACAGGAACTTTCACAAATGATAATCAACCAGTTCACAGTACAGAGAATATAAAATTGCACTGTGCAATTGATTGTTGGTTAAAAGAAAGCATTGATTTGTTAGAACAAAAACTACCTTATAGGCTCTTATTCAACATTTTTGCATCAAAATCACCCACATTTCCTTGGAAGATATAACACCAGAAATAGCCCTGTTCAATGACTTGCTGAAAACAAACACAGGGCAAGCAGAATGGGGAGATGTATACTAGCCAAAGGCATTAGTCACTTCGATGGGGGAGGATCCAGTGCAGAGTCTAAACTGAATAGGGATTCCCAGTGGATGGTGAGGTCTTCCAGATGCAATTTTTGGCAGATGATATTGTGGTGATTCCATAAAGCTTCAGAATATCACAGAGCAAGAGATTCATAATTACTCAAAGGAGTTTGGCCTGGTCATTACAGAGAAGAGACCAAGTGGATGAGTGATGTCTATTGCCCAGATTTCAACATGCATTTGTATGTGGACTTTGAAGAGCATTCCCATAATATGTGTATCTCTAAGACAGAAAATACAGGTGGACACTTGCTTGTCCTTAATTTTCAATGACGTGGCTTACAGTTGACTTTGATTGGAGCGGAGGAGGGGTGTGAAAGATCAGCAGCCTCACTTACATCAGGCCAACTGGAGATAGCCCCCAAGTTGCCCAAGAGGAGAGTAAGCTGGATTGATTTGGGAACATTATAAAACTCCTTGCCTGATGTCAAACTCCTCCTAAAATCAATGTTCTATCACTTCGGTACTCGTGTATTATCATTGTTGCTATATGTCAGCAAATCATGAGATACAATTGTCAAGGAAAAGGTAAAAATGAGTACCATGCACAGATTCCACCATTTAACCAATGAGGAATTCCAAAGAGTGGCAGTGAGAGTTATCATCCAGTGATTGTGCTAGGAAGAGAAGTCCATCTGGGCAGATGATGAGAATAAAGTATTGCCAGATGATCAGTTGGAGGGCTTCATTGGTCAGGAGAATGTGAGGAAGGCACCTTGATGGAGTCCTTGTGGCAAACTTGTTAGAGGACATGGTCGCAGGACAACCTGGCAATCATGGGTTCACTAGATGGACCTCCCATGTTGAAATCAAAGATACTTTTGTACGATGACTAAATCCCTTCAGCCTATCCTGGTTCTGGCCCTTTGTTTTCTTTCAGTCCTGACTCTCCTTGACCCCATAGGCCATAGCATGCCAGGCCCTTCTATCCTTCACTATCACTCGAAAGTCTGTTCAAGCTCATGTTTGTTGCTTCCATGACATTATTGATCCATCTCCACTTCTGTTGTCCCCTTCTCCTTTTGCCTTCGATCATTCCCAACATCAGTGCTTTTTTTCCCCAATGAGTCTTGTTTTCTCATTATGTGTCACATTATAGGTGCTTAATAAATGTTTGTTGATTGATGAGAAGGGGAACATAAGTTTTTATTTTAGTATTTACTATACTATAGTATATACTATGCTATAAAGCATAATAATTCCTATTATTTCTCCGGTATCTAGAATCTTTGGAAGCTTCAAACCAAGACAAGACCAGACAAGGCTAGATCAAGACTTCTAGAGCAGAAGGGGCAGATGTACATCTTCAGCTCATTTGAGATACTCTCTGGTCTGAGAATACCATTTTGGCATCAATGTCATGTATATCATGTATCAGCAGCATCATGCCACCAAATGTGACAGCAGTCCCAAACCTCCTTTCCAGAAAGACCTGGGTTAGAGTCCTGACTCTGATACATGACTGTTTGTGTGGTCCTGGGTGGCCCATTAACCTTTTAATGACTACCATCTACACTCTTAAGACTCAAGCATTGGCAGAGGGAAGTACCCTATTGAAAGTTAGTTATGCCAATTAAATCACAGGCCCAGTCCAAAAAAGAAAATACTACTTTTGTATGTTTGGAATAACACTCTTTTCAAGTCATTTATTTGTGGTTTCTTTTCCTTGTCACTTTTTAAATTTCTGCTTATGGTATTCTCCAGGGAGATAGGACTGGCTTCTCTTAGCAGTGAAGACCATTAAGAATTTGACCATTTTTATTGGTCTGTTTCAAGAAACCTTGCCTTGGCTGCTCTGGTATCAAAGGCTGGTCTGGCCTATGCAATGGCAAAACTACTTAGAGCTATGGAAGTGTGGAGAATGCCTTTCCCAATCAGCAAGTCAGTTTCATGTCTCCCAGGGCACTGAGTCTCCAACTGGAGCTCCCACCTCTTACCAAAGGAAGTCAGATCTGATCTACATTTCAGTGGCCAGGCAGGAAAGGACTGTAAGTCAGACAAGCATCCTTTTGCCTGTGCTCAGATAGGCATTAAGCTTCTATTGATTGATTGCATTAATGTACAGTCTGCACAAACCAGATTGTGCTGCTGCTGATTTCCAGAGGACTGACCCCTAAGATTTCCTTGAGACAGGGAACTCCAATGAGAGGGAATTCCCTGTAGGTTAGCACCTTCTCTGCCACTGAGAGGTTCAGGGACTTGCCCTGGGTCATAGAGACAGTATCAGAGACAGAAAGACTTGGACTAAGAGGCCCATTTAGCAATGGTCCAAACTACCTCTTTTTTCCAAAGGGAACAACCTAGATTAGGAACAGCTTTTAAAAAAGGGAGGCAGAGGACGAGGAAATTGGGGGGAAAGTCAAAGTATGAATGACTGTCCTTTTTCCTTCCAGCTCAACACATCCTCTCCCTTCCTCTGGGAGTCAGTAAGAGAAAGGTACAAGAACTCGAGTCTCAGAATCGTGGATAGGACAGCGCCTGGCTGGGCACAGCTCTCGTTTGCTGGGGGCGGAGGAATGTGAAGAAGCTAACGGGCACCCTGAGGCTCAACCCTGGTTTGGGACCCTGGAGATAAGGGGCCCTTTTCTGTCAAGACTGGAGGAGATGAGAGAGAGGGACGCTGATTCTCCAGGGATCGGTGCTGCTGTGGCGAGGAAAGAGGAGGGGATGGAAAAGGATGGGGCGTCCAGTCAGCGGGGGAATTTCCCCGCCTCTCTCTCTGCTCTCTCCGGATTCTTGGCATAAATCCGGGCCGCGCTTGCCGAGTTGGGAAGTGCACCGAGCCCGAGCGCAGCTGGGTGGCACCAGACACCTCCCTTTCCCCCAGCCACGGGCTCCGCGGGCTCCCCAGCCCCCGCCCCCGCCCCCGCCCTCCTCTGCCTTTCCCTTTTTCTCCTCCTCCTTTTCCTTCTCCTGCCGCCGCCGAGACTTCCCTCCTCCTCTCGATCTCTCCCGGGCTAGCTCGCAGCCCCGGCCCCCAGCTTGCCCGCCGCCGCCCCTCCTCCGGGGCCGTCCCCGCAGTCCTCCCCCGGGGGCTCCTGGCAGCGCCCGGGCTCTGGCGCTGGGCTGTGGGCAGGAAGAAGCTGCAGCGGCCGCCGCCTCGGCCCGACGGACTGACTGACGATCGGACAGACTAGCGGGCAGAGCCGGGGCCCCGGGCACCCCCGAGCCTGCGCACCCCAGCCCCCGCGCCCTGGCGTTGCGGAGCCCGCGCGATGCCGGCCGCCGAGCCTCCCGCCCCGTAGCCGGGCTTGTTCTGTGGCTGCCCGGCTCCCGGGAGCCCTCGGCGGGCGCCGGGAAGTGGCCCGCACAAAGTTTGATGGGGAGCACGGAGTGAGAAAGCCGAGCCGAGCCGGACCGGGGCGTCCCCTGCGCTCCCCTAGCCCTGCCCACGTCCGCTCCCTTCCCGAAGCGGGAGCCTGGAGCCGGGGAGGCAGCCCAGCATGGCCCAGCGGAGGCAGCCCAGCACGGCCCCGGGGACCGGCGGGGCGCCCCAGCCCGACGAGGCGGCGGCGAGGTCTCCGCTGGCCGCCCGCTGCTGCTGCCGCTGCCGCTGCTGCTGCCCGGGCGGGGGCCGCGGGGCGCTCTCCGGGGCCGGGGCCAGGGGCCGAGCCCGGGGCCGGGGGCCTCCGCCGCCTCTCTGGCTGCTCTGCCTGGCCCTGCTGTGGCGGCTGGGAGGTGCGGCCGACGCCGACTTCTCCATCCTGGATGAGGCACAAGTGCTGGCCAGCCAGATGCGACGGTTAGCCGCCGAGGAGCTGGGGGTGGTCACCATGCAGGTAGGCAGCTCGCCCGCCCCAGTTCTGCAGCCTTCTGCGAGCACAGCCCTCCTTGCCATGCACACTGCCTCCCTCCCTCCAACTTCTCCCCTCGCTCCGCACCTCCTCTCGTTACCCTTCTCCCCAACTCTCTGAAAAGTTACTCCCCATTCACTCTGCCCTGCAAACTCCACGTTCTTCTTTGTCTTCTCGACTCCGGGACAGTCTGGCACCCCCCTTCCTTTGGCCCCTCTGAAGGCCCCGCTGGCCCCCACACTCTCCATCTCCCCACACTCTTGGCACTCTGATCCCTGGGGTCAAGATTGACTAGGATTTGGGAGAATGCCCAGAGAGGTGTAGTGGGAAGTGGTGGGGGTCTCTGGTTTCCGCACCTTTGTCTCCCAGCCCCCTACCAGGGAAGGAGCAGGGGACTTTGCTGATCCCTTGCCCCGACACGCAGGAGGCTCTAGCTTCCAGTCTCGTGGGCTGGGATGTAGTCTTCCCTCCGCAAGCTGTGGGCTGAGCTCGGGGTGTGGGATGGGACTTGGGTTTTGTTTTTGTTTGGGTATTTTGGGCGGAGTGAGGACCGATTCTCACTCATCCCAGACTGTTGACCTTCTTTGCTCTGACTCAGGAGAGGAAGAGGACTTTGCCAACTAATTGCCTGTGAATGATGATGGTAGTGGTGGCTGCGAGGTAGATGATGAATCTAAGCCCGTTGCTAGATCTCCATCGTACCCAGGGAGGTGTCTCCTACGGTGAGGTTTATTTTCTTGTGCTTAGCGAGGAAGGCCCAGTCTGTGTTAATGGGGAAAAGCTCAGATTCATTTTAGCTACAAACCGTCGGACACAATGCAGCGCATTCGGTAATGTGTTATTAATGACAACAATAAGAGCATTAAAAATAATAATGGGGCCTTCCGAGGCAGGCTGAGTTTACTGGAATGCTCTCCTCTCCTAGGTGGAGGTCTGTGATTTCATTTCTTGTCTGCACCTCCCACTGGGAGAGATGTTTGGAATCATTTGGGGACTCAGGTTTCCACAGGATTTCTCCTCCCTTTCTCTACGCGCCCCTTGGGGAGACCACATTTCTTGAGGACAATTTTCAGACTTTTAAACTTGAATCAAAGACAAGTGAGGTTTACTTTTTTAGGGGGAGTGGAGGAAGAACGCCATGGGGAAGGGATGGTTGAGAAGGTAAATTTGGCTGGATTTGCAAAACCCAGCAAATGCAGAACTAAATAAATAGCCAGAGTCCCCTTCCCAAGTCCCTTGCTTTTGTATAACAATTGGCAGAGCCCAGGTGCCATGGCTGCCCCCAGTCCCAGGCCTTTCTGATTCTCGAATCAGCTTTCATTTTCTATCCCGATGCACCGTTTGGATTTTGGCCAGGGACAGGCCAAGTTCTTGAGTATGAAGGAATTTTCTGAGGATGCCAGTTTAAAAACGGGAGGGGAAAAAAAAAACAAAAAACCTGTTGTGTAAAATAAATATTTGGCTGGAAAATATTTCAGGCCAAAGCACCAGCCTTTCTTCCTGAACAACAACGTCCCCCATAACAATACCCTGAGATCTTAGAGCTGGTGACTCCAAAGCTCTTTTACACCTCACAGGTTGGGGGCCCTTGAAGATGTGGGGGCTGCCGGCTACTCCCCTTGGCTGACTGAGATTTGTCTCCTGAGAAACTGACTGCAGTGTGGGGCACTTTTCACTCCTAGGCAGACAAAAGGTGAAATCAGATCCCAACACATTGTAATTCAGGTAGGATCAGAAGCAAATGTAGTTTTAAAAGCCTTCACCACTGAAAAGGAGACCCTTAAATAATCTATAGGGTCTGGGTCCAAATGGCTTTTTATCTCCTCCAAACTAGCTTCATTCTAGCACCTTTGGGAAGTCTTTGTGGTAACTGGCCCCCTGGGGCTTGGCCTTTGTCCTGCAAAAAAGTGGAGTGGCCCCCCCCCTACTTTATTTGTGAGGCTGGTCTCCAGGCTCTAGGGATAGCTAGGCCACTTGCTTCCTTCCCAGGATATTTGGGAGACATGCACTTTCCCCTTAGTTCATGCCAGTTTCCAATGCTGGCATTCCCCTCCCCCATACTGGAATTTGTACATTGACTTCAGAATTATGTGGCTTTGGTGACTTACATTGTGGAGCTTTGTGACCGCCCCAAGGAAGCTGGTTTGTCCAGACACGACTGTGACTTGGTTATGATCCTTTTGATGTGGATGCCTGTGGATAGAATCTCTGGCTTTTTAGGTGCCATGTTGGCCACCAGGTGGATAGTTTGGTACAGCTAGGAGGGCTGGCCTTATTTCTTGATAGACATCATCTTGGCACTGGGAAGATCTTGTGGGACTTTTGCCAAACTTTGTATTATCAATCAGTTTCCTTTGAAGTTGATTTGCATTTTAAACAGCTTTTGCTGCTAAGCTATTCCTTGATCGAATTTGGAATTTTAAAAATTGTAATTAAAATGTTGCTGACAAAGCTGCTCCTCCCCCCCCCCCCCCCCATAGACCTGGCTTTTTTTCTGCTGCGTTTGGAGCAGCAGTGGAGGAAGGAGGCTAAGGATGTTCATAACAAAGTTAGATCATTGAGAGGGACAATTTTTAGAAAAACACAAACCAGGCCTCTCTTGGTGCCATGGTTTCCTAGGACGTGTTTCTCATGCTCGATAATGGAATTAGACAGTTGGAGAAGCCGTTTTCCTTCAGGCTTTAGATCCAGGTATTCCTAATGAGACTGGTATGTTCATTTCATTCCCTGTTTAGGAAAAGAGTTGGAAACAAAATTCTTTGAAATTAATTGCTCTTAACCATCTCCATTGACCTAAGGAAGCTGCCATTGAGTGGGGCTGCTTAGGTAGCAAAGACATTGTCTAAAGATAGGCTGGGGAATAAAGCCAAAAGCCTGATCCTAGTCTCCCCAGGAGGCTGGGGAGGGGTGAGGTTCTCTCAAACTCTCAGGAACATCAAACCCCAAACCAAAGATCTAGAAAGGAGTAGTACTGTGCAAGGACCACTGGGCCTCAGTTTCCTTATTAAATGGGCAACCGAGAATAGATCTCTCTAAAGTCCTTTTCTGGTCTTTGACAATCTTGCAAGATTATACAATACAAGATGTAATACAAGAAGCATATATTCAATTACAAATTTTTAATGACATCTTTTTTGTCTTACATTCTCTAGTTTCCTCCTGTGTCCCTTCCTCTTCCCTCTCCCGGAGAGCCATCACTTTAATAAAAGAATCAGACAAACAAAAAAGATTAGAAATTCAGGGAAACTTAATCAATAAATTGAAAAATATCTGATATTGTATATAACATTCCAAATTTGTGGAATCTCCTTCTCTGCAAAGGAATGGGACATGGTGATGTCTTCTCATCTCTCTCTCTCTTCTTTAGAGAGAAGTCCACAGGCATTATTACATTTACAATGTACCCTATGGGCAGCTAGGTCTGGCAGTGGATAAATTGCTGGGCCTGGAGTCAGGAAGACCTAAGTTCAAATCCAACCTCAGACACTTACTAACTCTGTGACCCTGAGTAAGTTACTTTGCTCTGTTTGTCTCAGTTTTCTCATCTGTAAAATGAGCTGAATCCTTGCCAAGAAAACCAGTTGACAGAACTGAAAAACATCATCAACAGCAAATGTGCCCTGCAGGCACTGTACCAGGCCCTGCCAGAGATAAAAGGAAAGACAAAAACCATCTTTTGTCCTCTGGGAACTTACAGCCTAATGAAACAAATACAGCAGTAATTCTGTATAAACCTCCAATGGAAGACAACCTCTGAGGAGACAGCACCAGCATGATTCTCTTACTCTATGTGGCAACAAGGCCTAGACCTGCCTCTTCATTCAATGTCTTTAATATTTTGTAAGCACCTACTGTATGCAAGGGACTATCCCTGGCACTGTGCAGCCTTAGCAAGAAGATGAAGTTATAGTTGTTGCTTTCAAGGAACTTGTGATCTTATTAGAGAAACAAGATGGATGTTGAATTGTGAAACTGGAAGAGACCTTAGAGGTCATGGCACTCAAAAGACTATTCAAAAAGGAAAGGGACTGCTTCAGGAGCATCACCTCTCGGGTGTTCTTCAGGCAAATCCTGGTTGATCAATTGCTAGGAGGGCAGCTAGGCAGCGCCATAGTGTGCAGAGCACTGAGATTGGAGTTAGGAAGACTCATCTTCCTGAGTTCAAATCTGGCCTGAGACAGGTATTACCTGTGTGACCCTGGGCAAGTCACTTCACCCTGTTTGCCTCAGTTTCCTCATCTGTGAAATGAGCTTGAGAAGGAAATGGCAAACCACTCTAGTATCTTTGCCAAGAAAACCCCAAATGGGGTCAAAAAGTGTTGGACACAACTAAACAACATAAGGCACGAGCATTCCTATGGTGATCAGAAGAAGCACTCAAGGTCTCTCTTTAAGAACTCTGTGGCATGGGAGACCCTGGCACAGGACCACCCCACATGGCATGCCCATATCAGAGAAGATGCTATGCTCTATGAGCAAAGCAGAATTGAAACAGCTCAAAGGAAGTGCAGGATGAACAAATTTAGAGAATCCTCCCCAAATGTTCACATGGACTATTTGTGCCCGACAGGTGGCAGAGCATTCCGAGCTCATATTGGTCTGCTCAGTCACACACTGAAACTTGACTCTAGCATAGTGATGTCATTTTGATCCTCTTCGAGAATGAAGGACAACCACCACCACCAATCCCTTTGTATGGTGTGTGTGTGTGTGTGTGTGTGTGTGTGTGTGTGTGTGTGTGTGGTGTGTGTGTGTGTGTGTGTAGGGGGGTGGTTTGAGTAGATCAATGAAGTCCCTTCCAACAATGATTCTAATATTCTAAAATTCAAGTGCAATCTTCTTTCATATTCAAAAAAACTCAGAAGTGAGATGACTTGTCCACGGTCCCATAGCTACTGATTGAAATCCTTCATTTCTAGGTGCTTTATTTCATTGTGTCTCATGAACAATTAAGTAACACAATACAACAAATAATACTAGATACTGAGCGCCTTGTATTTGTATCCCCTGCACATAGCAGTGACCAGTGCATGGTATATGATCAGGAAATCTTTTTTAATTCATTTTTTTCACTCAATAAAATAATTAATTAGCCAAGGAGTGATATAAATTGAGCCTTGGTTATGTGCCTAGCACTGTGTCAACAAGTCTTGGTGGTGGTTGGAATAAGCAGGGCTGGGTACATTGTGGTAGAGTATAGCAAGGAGTGAGTATGGTGTTCGAAGCCCTGACTTCATAACCCAACTGTGCCACTGAACTAGGCTTGTTAGTCCTTCAGTAAGCATGTAAGTGTCTACTATGTGCCAGGCACTGTGCTAAATGCTAGAAATATGAAGAAAGACAAGATGTTTCCTATTCTCAAGGAGTTTACAGTCTAATGAGGGAAACAAGCAAAGAAGCTACAGACAAGATAAACTGGAGATAATCAGCCCAGGGAAGGCACCAGAATTAAGAAGAACTGGGAAAGATAGTTCTCGGAGTCAACCCAGGGGTCATCGAATTAAGCCTTACCCAGACTGACTGAGTCCTCCTGCCTGTTTTTTGTACAGTCTGAAAGCTAAGAACGGAACTTTACTGTAAAAACCATTCTTAGCTCCCAGACCATGCAAAAAATCAGGCCAAAGGGCATGTCTGCCAACTCCTTGGTGGGCAGTAGGATTTTAACTGGAACTTGAAGGAAGTCAGTGAAGCCAGAAGACAGAGATGAGGAGGGAGAGCATTCCAGGCTTAGAGGAAAGCCAGATAAAATACTCAGAGCCAAGAGATGGACTATCTTGTTGGAGGAATATCAAAAGCAGTGCGTGTGTGTGTGTGTATGTATGTGTGTGTGTGTGTGAGAGAGAGAGAGAGGGAGAAAGGGAGAGGGGGAGAGAGGAGAGAGAGAGGAGAGAGAGAGAGAGAGAGAGAGAGAGAGAGAGAGAGAGAGAGAGAGAGAGACCAAGACCAAAAGAGAGAGAGACGGAGAGAGAGGAGGGGTGTGTGGTGTAAGAAGACTGCACAGAAGGGGATAGTGGTGGAGGTGGGGGGTAGGCAAATCCTAAAGGACTTTCAACACTAAGCAGAAGGATTTCATAGTTTATTTTGGAAGTGATGGGGGCCACTGTTGTTGGTCCTTGGTTTCTAAGAGAACCAGTGACTTGATGGGATGATGTCTTGACTTCTTAATGAATGAGATTTAATCAAAGCCGCTACAGCTTGTTAAGTGAGTGTGTGTTTGGTGTTTTTTTTTGGAGGGGGCACACATTGTCAGACCTGCACTTTGGAAAAATCACTTTAACAGCTGAGTGGAGAATAGATCAGAGTGGGGAGAATCTTATGGTCAACTGAGCTACCAGCAGGCTGTTGCAATAATACAGGCTTACGGTGCTGAGCACCTGTGCTAGGGTGCTGGGTGGCAGTGCCCAAGGAGAGAAGATAGCATGGGAGAGTAATGCTGTGTAGGTAAAATGGGTCTTAGGTTGGCTCTGGTGGGTGAGCAAGGGGGAGTAGTTGAGGATAATCCTGGGTGGTTGGTGTTGCCATCCACAGTAATAAGGATGTTTGGAAGCAGGGGAGGGTTTGAGGGAAATATTCTGAATTCTGCTTGGGATGTATCTGTCAAGATGTCTCCTAGCCATGTAACGGGGCAAATTCCTTCCCTGGGGGCTTTAACTTGTCCTTCTACAAAATGAGGGGACTAGACTAGAAGATCTCTAAGGTTCCTTCTGACACCCATACCATGCTAGATGCCACCAGAAGGTGTGGTCCTGCCCAGAAGGAGCTTATACTACAGTCCTGAAGGTTAGATCCATGGAAAAGTCAATCAGCAAGCATTTCCTAACTACCTACTCTCAGTGTGGCACTGTGCTGAAAAAGAGATAGGGACCGGACCTGGGATGTCACAGGAGAAAACTCCCTGCACTGTTGAAGCTGGAAGTCTGCTCTGCAATTTAAATTTTTAGGGAATAGTTTAGATAACAGAGGAGTTAAGTGACCTGCCCAGGATGACACAGCAGTGTGGGTCAAAGGTGTTAGACGTACAGAGGCAAAAATAAAATTATCTGACTTCTTGGGAGCTGGTATTCTATCAGGGGAGATGGGCTGCTTTTTACTTTTGTATCCCCAGCATTACTGATTCATTGATTGATTGATTGTATAAGGAAATGTAAAATGAATTCCTAGTGATTTTAGGATGAGGCACCAACAGCTGGGGAGAAAAAAGAAAAGCCTCATGGAAGAATTGTGCTGTCTCTTTGAGCTGAGCATCTGGAAGGGCAACAGTGATTGAGTAGAAGAGGCAGAAGCAAGGAGGGAAGGCATGGGAGGAGCAAGGAGGGAAGGCATGGCAGCCCTGGAGCCCAGTGTGTGCAGACACTTGGAGATAGGAGATAGGATGCTGTATTGAGCAATAGGGAATAGGCCAGTTTAGCTTATGCAATTCTTGTAAGGAGTAAAATCTGGCCTTCTTAGCTGTTCTTCCTGTCATCATTAACCCAATTGGCCATGATAGAACAGTCTAGGATCATTGTCAGTGAGTTTCTGGAACGCAGGCAGCCCAGAAGTCCAGGTACATATGGCAGCATTTTTAGATTGGGCTCAATACACAGCCTCTCTGTGGTATGGGGTCTGATATCCCCTCCTCAAGATTTATATCAGTCTTTAAGATTTCTCTGTCTTGGACCAGATAGGAGACATTTTAGAAACAGTCAACAGTAAATGCCAACGCATTTACAAGAACCATGGTTGTTGTCATGTGACTCCAGCACACTTGGCGTTAATGAAAATCCTCAACTCCTGGAAAATGGAATCTCCAGGGAGTGAATCCAATTGCCCATTAGTGGAGCAATTTTGAGTTGAGCATAGTGGAAATGAACTCAAGGAAAAAAGCCATTAAAATTGTCCCTCTTAACACTTGTTTTAAGGATTCCTATTTCTCCTTCTGCACTCATCGCTGGCCCCACAACTAGTGATGCCTCTCCTTACTATTCCTTAGTCCTGTACTTATATAACTGACTACGCCAGCCATGTTTGAAGTTGGGAGGGCATTTTTAGAGGGAAAATGGGACTGCACCCTACAGAATCAGCCAGAGTTATGTTGAGTTTTGCTAGAGGCATTACAGAAATTGCCTCTTTGGTGTTCCCCACTTTCTTTCTTGACACCCAACTGACTTAATTCTCACTTTTCTATGCCAAATACCAAAGAAACGTTGGACTGTAACATGGGAATCCCAGAATTACATCTCATACGGCAGTGGAAATTGTCATCACTCATGATGGTGGAATGGTAGAATGTTCAAGCTGGAAGGGAACCGCAAGGTTGAGAAGTCATGTAGTACCATCCTTCATTTTAGAAAGAAGCCTGGGCCCAGGAATTGGCTGGTTCAAGATACAAATTCCTAGCAGAACTCTGAGCTCTAAGTGAGGTCTCCTGACTCTGATTTCTGTTCTTATTTTGTGTTCTAACAGTGCTTATTTACTCAAATGGGATCATTAATTTAGGGACATTAGAGGTCCATTTAGGATTCCAAATCCATGTTGTTCCAACACTGCTCCCTGCGCATGGCCATGGGAAAGCTACCTAACTCTTTTGGGGGTTTCTTTACCTGTAAAGAATGAGATGGTTAGACTAGCTGGCCTCTACAATCCCTGGTTATCCTGAATCATGATCCTAGAACAAAA
This sequence comes from Notamacropus eugenii, assembly GCF_028372415.1. Taxonomy (NCBI): domain Eukaryota; kingdom Metazoa; phylum Chordata; class Mammalia; order Diprotodontia; family Macropodidae; genus Notamacropus; species Notamacropus eugenii. The sequence goes on from NC_092873.1 coordinate 524,996,888, forward strand.
GCGAGAGCAGGAACTGTTTTTAGTATTGACTTTCTTTTCCCAGTGCCTGGTACATTGTTACCACTACATGCTCATTCAGTTGAAGCTATATTTAATCTCTTCCAACTGATTCTATCCTTTTGCCACCACCAGAACTTTTCAGGTAGCAACCTGGGATGATTTGGAATTCACCACATTCTCTCTGGGAAAACACCCAAGCAACAATGGTTCTCTAAGTTGGTGACTACAAAGGAGCAGAAGACTTGATGACCATGATGCCAGGCAGCCTAGTGTAGGAGAGGAAGGAATATTGGCATTTGGACTCATAGGACCTGGGTGACACAGAATCAATCTCACCTCTTCCTATCTGGGTGACCTTGGGCAAGTCAGATCCCATTTGCTGCTTTGGGCTTCAGTTCCTTTCTCTACACAATGAAGGTGTTGCACTACTAGACATTCTCCAAGGTCCCTAATGGCTCTAAAGGTCTGGGTTTATACTGGCCAGGAGAGCTGTGCTGTGGTCTTATTTCTGGAGGCTGAGGGGAGCAATGAATAGAGAACAATTCTTCTCTCTTTTGGACTCACTTGTTAAATGCCTTGGTGGTAACCATTACTGGTCATGAGCTATCTTCTTTGGTCATTTATTTTCTCACAAGTAAGTCCTGTGTTGGTTTTAATGGACAGCAAACTCAAAGTAGTCAGCAGCCTGATATGACAGGGAATGTGTGACAGGCTTAGATAACAGTTTAGGTGAGAGAGAGAGAGAGAGAGAGAGAGAGAGAGAGAGAGAGAGAGAGAGAGAGAAAGAGAGAGAAGTCATAGGCTCATGATGCATTTTAAAACTGAATCAGGCTCCAAAGAGATCTTGTCAAGCTAGAACTTAGTGTTGAAACTAAGATGAACATTAATAGGGATAAAGGGAAAAGGACTATGTGTTGGTGCAGAAAGTCGACTCCACATGCACAAGGTGGGGGCAGCAGGGCCCTGTAGCATCAGGTCACTGGGAAGAGATTTGGGAATTTCAGTAGAATAGAAACTCAGGAGTAATAATAGTGATGATGATGATAACAGTTAACATTTCTGTAATTATACATATATATATGTATATATAGCTTACAAGTTTACATAAGGATATATATGTGTACATTTTTATATGTGTGTGTGTGTATGTGTGTGTGTACATGAAAATAAATTTTACCAAGTGCTTTACCTGGATCATCTTATCTGACCATCACAACCACCTTACAACGTAGGTGCTATTATAACCCTTATTTTACAGATGAAGAAATTGATTCTGAGAAGAGGTGAAGTGATTTTTCTAAGATCAATGACTTGTCCGGTCAGTCAGTAAACATTTGTTAAATACCTACTATGTGCCAGAGAAAGATAAAATACAGCCCCTGCTCTTCAGGAGTTCTCACACCAATGGCAGAGATAACCTGTAAACAATTCTGTATAAACAAGGCCTAGACAAGATACTTTGGAAGTAATCAACAGAAAGAAGCCATTGGCATGAAAGGGGGTTAGAAGAGAGTAGATAGTGTCTTGGGCAATATTAGAACTTCTCAACTTCTTGGTTCAGCCTTTTCTCTGAAACCCACTAGTTTCCTCAGTGAGAGCAAGCCATGGGATAAGCCCACCCCCCAAAAAATTTCGTGTGCTCTTATCCTGCATGAAGAGAGTCCTAGTACTCAGGTGACGGGAGGATAGCTCCACTGTACTCCAGATTAAATCTGAAATATTGTGATTGTTTCTGGGCACAGAATTTTAGGAACAACGTTGGAGTGTCAGGCAGATGTGATATTTAAGAATCTTGGGTTCTGGCTACATTCACATGATGATCAGTTGAAGGTCATGGATGTTTGGTCTGGAAAATGGGGAAGGGAAGGAACACAATAGCTGTATTCACATATTTGAAGAGATGGAATATGGAAGAGGGTAGATGTGCTTTTTTGGCCCTAAATGTTGGAGTTAGAAGGATATTTTGGCCTACGTTGCCCAGAGAGATATAGGTTTGATTCCAGAAAGAACCTGGTCATCATTCAAGTTATCCCAAAGTGTATGGTCCCCTCCAGACATAGAAGACTGGTCATTTAAGCAAATGCTGGGTGACCACGTGTCTGGTCTGTTGTAGAGAGGATTCATGGTCAGCTGTGAGACAGACTAAGGTGCCACCGAGTCCCTTTCCACTCTGAACTGCTCTGATCCTGCACTTCCCCAGACGTGTTGTAAAATCCTCAAAGGACAAGTCTGTCGTCTACCTCTTGGCCTATGACATTATGGGACTTTAATAGATGTCATGACTATGGTGATGATAATGATGCAAGACAGGATTTTTCCCTTCTGCCACCTTTGTTCTAACCCTGACTTAGACTGCTGGAGTGAGTGAATGAAGAAATGAATGATAAAAAAAACCCAAATTTAAGAGCACCAATTATGTGCCAAGCATTGGTGTGATGCTGGGAATACTGACACAAAATCAATAGGGTCTCTGACTTCGGAGAATTCCCATTCTAGTTAGAGAAGAGAACAGGTATGGGGAATTTATGTTCAGGGCAGATGGCAAGTCCCAATGGTCTGGAGGCTGCAAAGGCAGAGCAGGTGGTAATTCACCTTCTCTACTGTACTCTCCATTGATAAAAATCATCTCTTATTTCTGATGTCACCAAGGACTTTGCCAAGTCAACAGCACCAAGGAACTTTCTCAGAGGGAGGATAAAAAGATAGTCAGTCAAGGAACATTTAAGGCCTTCTTGTGCCAGGCACTGTGCTAAGGCCCTGGGGATACAAAGAAAAGCAAAAAAAATCTATCCCTGACCATTATGAGCTAAAAACCCAGAGTGGAAGACAATATGCGGGTGGTTGTGTAAATACAAGATATATGCAGGGTTTAGTAGAGATGATCTGAGAGGGAAGGCACAAGGGTTAAGGGGCACCTGGAAAGACTTCTTTCGGAAGGTGGAACTTCAAATAAGTCAAGAAAAGCAAAAGGCAGAGATGAGGAGAGGGAGAATTTCAAGCATGGGAGACAGCCAGTGAAAAGAGAAAGAGGTTGAGGGGGCAGAGAGACAGAGACAGAGACAGAGAGACAGAGGGGCAGAGAGAGATAGAGACAGAGAGATACAGAGGGACAGAGAGAGAGACAGACAGACAGAGAGAGAGAGACAGAGACAATGAGAGAGAAAAAGAGAGACAATGAGAGAGAGAGAGAGAGAGAGAGAGAGAGAGAGAGAGAGAGAGAGAGAGAAAGAATGGATCAGTGATGAAGACTGCAGAAAGATCAATCTAGATGTGATGGAAGCCACTTCCAAATATAGCTGTCCTAGGTGCACTTATCTGACTAGGGAAGCAGAGGATTGTTACTAGATTGGAGGAGATATTAAGAGGAGATTTCCTCTTTGGACAGAGGTTGGACTATATGGTTCTATGGTCCTTTAAGTCTCTTTAAACTCTTAAGGTTCTGCAAATCCATAGATATCTGGGCTTTAGGTATAGTTTCGCTCTCCAGCAGGGATCAAGGTCAAATCCATGACTGAAGTATATGGATTTGAAAAGGGCAACTTGTCCGCAGTGGCTTAGCTAAGTCTGTGCTCTGACCCTGTCACTAGCCATCACCAGGAAAAACCTGTTATTTTGGGGGCTACATGGCTGAGGCACTTTTCCCCAGGCCACTAAGGGGTTTTGGTTTCGTTTTGGGTTTTTTCTCACATGTTGTTCAGTTGTTTCAGCCCTGTCTATGTCTTCCTGACCCCATTTGGGGTTTTCTTAGCAAAGATACCAGAACCTTCTTCCGTTCATTTTACAGATGAGAAAACTAAGACAAACAGGGTTCAGTGACTTGCCCAGGGTCACACAGCTAGTAAGTGTCTGAGGCTGGATTTGAACTCAGGTTCTCCTGAGAACCAACCATTTAACTGCCAACAAGATCATAGTCAGTGTATATACTCCACTGGTTGTTTTGCTTTTCCTTAGTATTTTTCGTATTAGTTTGTAAGAGGAGGGTCTTTCCAGGATTCTTTAGAGTCTTTCTAGTTTATAATCTCAAGGGGAAGCAGAGTGGTAAAATAGAAAGGTCAGTGGATACAGGTTCAAATTCTGCCCAAGGCTTACCACCTGTATGACACTGATCAAGTAATTTAAGTTGTAGATATCTGCTTTCCTCATCTGTAAAATGAAGGGTTGGACTAGATGACCCCTGAGGTCACAGCTGTCTTCTAGATCTATGTTCCTGATTGTATTCCAGCACTCAACTACATGGAGGTATCACAATTTATTTAATCATTCCCTGATTCTTGAGACATTACAATTCAATTATGAATAATGCTGGATGAACATCGTTGAAGCTGATGACTTTATTCGTTTTTGCTTTTGTTAAAACTTCCAGGCTGTATTTCCAACAATGGAATTACTCGGTCAAAGAGCATGATTATTTTTATAAATTTTATTGTATACTACCAGATTTCAGTCTGAAAAAAAATTACACAGGTTTGCAATTCCATCAGTAATGTATGAGTGTGCCCATTTCTCCATTCATTCCCAAAGCACTGAGCTTTTAATCATTTTTAATTGCTGCATATATGCATCAATATATCAGAACACCATGTAACTTTTAGTAGTAACAGTGTATCAACTCTATTTTACTTTGAATCTCTTTGTGTATTAGTAAGATTGTTTATTTTAAAGTTTGTGTTCCCTAATCTTTTGATTTGTGATTCTGATCCTATCATTTTGTAATTCCTCTCCTCTGATCAATCCACTGCAGCCTGAGCAGACTACCTTTTCACTTTGTTCTCTTTATGTTTAATTCCAAGGCATTTCCCTTCTACCCCAGATTCTTGCTCTTTCCCTTTCTATTTTTTTCCACAGTTATCTAGGGTGTACCGATTCCAACATGATTCCAGTTTGAAAAGTTTCTACAAGTCAATATGATGAGAGGCAGGTAGATAAAAGAGTCTTCAGCATGTCTCTGGAAATAGTGCACGTTACTGAAATTGTTGAATGCAGACCAGGGGAGTAAAATCTCTTCTGTTTTTGCATGATTTTCTCTTGGATCGGTTCCAACCATCACAATTTTTTTTGAGGCTGTCAAAGTCCAGGGTCGGGGCTCTTCTCTTGGGTGGGGGCATTGCTCTCTCTGTACTTGGTCCACTTGGCTTGTTTTTTATGGAGCATTTCAAAAAGCTTTTGGGAGGTCCTGGTAGAAGGAAGGGCTGTTGGAAACTGGCAAGTCAGGGAGAAAGAATCTGAATTTTTAATTAGGCTTTTGAGTTGTTTCTTCAAAGCGTGGGAGACATCATTAGTGATGTAAGTCAGGTTGCATTAGCGCACAGTGACATTTCACTTCAAACACTGGGAATGCAGCTGTCCCTGGCACATAAAAGTTGCCAGTGCGTTGCTGCCGTAGTAGCAGCAAGGTGGATGGGGAGATAATGAGCTGCCTGTCTGTCCCCAATCACTTACTATGGGCTGGGAGAACCCTGCCAGTCACAGGCAGGAGGCAGGAGGCAGGAGGCAGGAGTTATTAACAGGAGAAAATCCCAATATGTCATCAAGCATTTGGACCCATTTCAGCTGTGGTAGAGCTGATAAGGCACATGCTAAGTAAGGGAACCACACAAACCAAGGCTAGGAGGGTGCTGGTCAACTTAGTCCTCTTCTGCCCCTCCCCCTTCCCTTAATTCAGCAGATGAAGAAAATAATGACCCACAGAGACAATGACAGTAAAGAAGATGTCCTAGCTTGATCAGCTTGACATAACTCCATGTGGAAAGATGACTGACTGTAGACAGTGTTCTTGGGGTCGTAACTCTAGAGCTGACAGAAGCCTCACAGGCCATCAATTCCGAACCCAGATTTTACAGATGAGAAGGCAGAGCCATGGAGGTGAATTGACTTACCCCACAGTGGGGCAAGCTTTGAATATGAGTCCTTCCTCCTGAGCTACCAGGGCTTTCCCCACTGCCCCATACTGCCTCTAACCCCACAGCTGTGCTAGGACTGGGGTTCATATCATGCTGGAGTGTTTTACTATTTGGAAAACTATCCTCTCTGGGATAGAATTTCCTCATCCTGAAAGGGGGGGAGATGAGAACAAGAGCTGCAATGAGAAGCATCGCTGTTGGGTTTTTAACACAACCCCAGGAGCTCGGTGCCGTTATTGTGCCCCTTTTGCAGAAGAGAAAATAGAGGCTCAGAGAGGTAAGTGATTTGCTCAGGGTCACATGGCTAGCACTCTGTGCTGGGGGATTTGAGTTGAGGTCTTCTGAATTTTAAGGCCCTGGTGTGACCCAGTGTGCTGGCCTGCCTCTCCTGCTTTGGGGCATCTACCCCAAGGAGGTTAATGGCAGAAAGAAGGCTTCCTTATATTTCAAAATATTCACAATAGAAATCTTTGTGGCCGCAACACACACACAAACACACGTATGTACACATGCACATACACATGTATACAAATACATTTGTACACATATATACATCCACACATATACACACATTAACACATGCATATCTATACACATATACATGCATGTACATATATATACACATACTCTCTATGTCTCTTCTTTGTATGTAATCTACTTAGTTCCATGGTGTCTTCTTCCTCAATAGACTGTGAGTTCCTTGAGGGTAGGAACTGTTTTTGCATTTCTTTATATCTCTAACCCTTGGCACCATGCTTGCACATAGTAAGTGCCCAGTAAATACTTGACTGATAGATTGAAAATAGCATGAATTCCTTTGATCCAGCAATACCACTGTTAGGTATATATCCCAAAGACATCCAAAAAAGGGAAAAGCACCTATTTGTACAAAAATATTTCTAGCAGTTCTTGTGGTGGCTAAAAGCTGGAAATTAAAGGGATGCCCATCCACTATTGAATGACTAAACAACCCATGTGTGAGTGTATGATTGTAATGGAATATTATTGTGCTATAAGAAATGATGAGCTGGATAATTTCAGAAAAACCTGGAAAGACTTCCGTGAACTGATGCATAGTGAAATGAACAGAACCAGGAGAATACTGAACACAGTGACAGCATTATTGTTTGATGAAGAACTGTGAATGACTGCTATTCTCAGCAGTATAATAATTCAAGACAATCGTGAAGGACTATTGATAAAGCAGACTATTATCTGCCTACAGAGAAAGAACCGATGTTGTTTGAATGCAGACTGAAGTGTTCTGTTTTCCCACTGTCTTTCTTTCATTTTTTTCTTTTATCTGAGTCTTTTTTTGGAAAATAGTGACTAATATAGAAATACTTTACATAAATGCACATCTATAATCTATATCTGATTGCTTACCATCTCAGGGAAGGCAAGAAGGATAGAATTTGGAGCTCAAAACTTTAAATAAATAAGCTGTGTAGACCTTAAAAAAAAGAAATAGCATGGGTGCCTGTCAATTGGGGAACAGCTACACCAATTGTGATGTAGGAACCAAGCGGAGTCTTGTTGAACAGGAAAGAACGACAAATAAGAAGAATTCAGAGAAATTGAGGAATGTGAATGAAGTTTGCCAGAGTAAAGAAAATAGAAGCAAGAAAATGATGTACAAGAAGACGTTTTGAATGTAATTGAAAGCACTGTTGAAAGGTAGAAAAGACTCTTGGTTGTAGAGCAGAGAGGTGGGGGGCTAAGGGTAAAAAATGTGGCATATCCCATCAGAAGTGGTGGTTTGTCTGTTGGTTGCATGGGATGGTTCAGTGCAATAGTAATAGTGGAAAGAAAGTCCAGCATTTATATTGGGGTTTAAGGTTTGCAAAACCCTCCTTATTTGACCCTCACAACCACTCTGTAAAGTGGGTGTTATTAGTATCCTTATTTGACAGATCAGGAAACCAAGGCTGAGAAGAGATAAGTGACAACCCACAGTTGAACAACTAGAATCCGAGGCAGGGCTTTCTTTGACTCAGACCTTTCCGAATCAAAGTTTAAGCTTAATCCAGCAGCTGGCAAATAGCTCTTCTTGTCATATGGAGAATAGATGTGTTGGGGAAAGAAATCAAAAGCCTTCAGTTTGTGTGTGGGTTTGTTGTTTTTTTAAAGAAGTGGTTTGGACGAGGTGATACTTAAAGGTCTCTTCTGGCTGCTTAATCTTATAAAAATAAAATAGGATGATAATCTGTGTAAGAGCAGAGTCCTAGGGAATCAAGGCTAGTCTGCTATTAAGGCATAATATGCTACTGGAAAGAAATCACTTTAAATGTTCCAGAAATAAAGACTGTTGGAAACCAGAAAGAAGCTTGGTGCTCACTGATATGAATAGATGGCGTTTATGGAAATCACCCAGGGGCATTTTGATGGTGAAGTTAGTCGTGTTCAATTTGAAAGCTTTCCCTCTAATTATTGTGTGGAACGTTGAGGAGTTAGACATAGAAAAAAGCCTGAGTCAGTTTCTGGTCCCTCCTCGGCACTCTCAGGCTTTGTAAAAGCCCATTTCTGGTCCTTTGTTTTGCCCATTTTTCATCTTTAAAAAAAATCTCCCCCCCTTCTAGCTTTGATACTGTGTTATGCTGCTATGCAGGCTTAGCTCCAGCTGTTTTTATTTACTCTGTTTGCATAAAGTCTGACATTAACCCATCCCAGAAGCAGAATATGCCCCAGGCACCAGGTTCAGCCTGGATGGGCAGCTCCTAACTGAATGTGTGGACTTCACTCTAGTTAGAGATGTGCTCTCTGGTTTGATTTACCAACTCCTTCCCCTCCCTCTGGCCCTGGGCCCACCCACCAAGATCGGCAAATAGAGGCGTCTGGTCTAGCTGATGGCAGCTGTCTCCCTAATTCCAGTGGTGTGAGCCAAGATAAGTTTCAATGACCCCTCACGTTAGATGGAGACAATAGAATTAACAACCTCAGAATTGGAAAGCCATCTAGTCCACCCCATAACTGCAAAACAGTCCCCTTTACCACACATCTGACCATTTGTCATCTGACCTATGAGATTGTGGTGTAATGGATAGTGTTAGACTAGGTGTCAGGAAGTCTGGGGGTCAAATCCCAGATCTGTCACTTCCTTATTGTGGGACCTTGGACCAGTCACTTAACTCATTCGGTCTCAGGTTCTTCACTTTTGCTGTCCTAAGCACTGGAGATCTGAAGAAAGCCAAATACCATTCTTGGCCTTCAAGAGCTTTATACTCAAATGGAGGAAATGGCTATAAAATACCTACATGTGGACAAGTCTGTTGGTTGCTGTCCTTTGTTCTGGAAGAGGACCAACATGACGTCACTATGTTAGAGTTAAGTTACCATGTATCTGACTGTGGCTGATCAAACCAATCAGAGCTGATAATGCTTTACCACAGGTCGGGCACACGTAATCTGTCTGAACATTTGGGTAGATTCTCTAAATTTGTACATCTTGAGTTTCTTTGGAGTTATTTCAATTCTGCTTTGGTCATAGAGCATGGCACCTTCTCTGACGAGGGCACTCCATGCTGTGTGGTCTTCTGAAAGGGAAGAAACTAATAACTGCAGAGACTGGGGAAGCTCTCTTGTAGAAAGCAGACATTGATCTGACTCTTGAGAAAGCCAGAGAAGTGAAAAGGTAGAGGGGATGGAGCGGAGCATCCCAAGGTATGGGCAGGGGATACAGAGTGTTGTGACCAAGCAATGAAAGAAGGTCAGTAGAGCTGGGTTATAGGGGGTGTGCATGTGAAGGCTGGAAAGGCAGGAAGGGGTCAGGCTAGGGGTTCTGGAATCATATCATTAAATTTATTTGATCTTGGAGGTAATAGGGAGCATTGGAGCTTATCGAACAAAGGAGACATTGTCAGATCTAGGACTGGGAAAAATCATCTTTGCACCTGAGTCAAGAATGGATCCTCTCAGGGAGAGGAGAACTATGTTTGTCATGGTGTTTAGAATGCTTTTCTCTTCCACCCCTCTTTCGCCCTTATTGAGATCTTACCCATCATCCTTCATGGCCCAAGTCTAGTAAGCCAACTCTGACTCCTCCAGTCAGAAAGATGTAATCTCTCCCCTCCTTAGATTGTAGTAGCTGCTTTGCTTGTGCTTCTCCTATATACTTTGCTATTTTGAATTGTAATTCAACTCATAATAATAGCCAACAATTACATAGGGCAGCTAGGTAGGGCAGTGAATAGAACGATAGCCCTGGAATCAGGAAGACTCAATTTCCTGCCTCAGACACTAGCTGTGTGACCCTGGGCAAGTCACTTAACCATGTTTGCCTCAGTTTCCTCATCTGTAAAATAAGCTGGAGGAAGAAATGACAAACCACCCAAGTATCTTTGCCAAGAAGATCTCCAGTGGCATCACAGAGTCAGACAGGACAAAAAATGACTGAACAATTAGGTACTCATAGATTTAGACCTGGGCACATCATTCAAATCACCCAGTCTGGCCCTCTCATTTTACAGACGAGGAAACTGACATGCTGACAGGATGTGGTTTTCTCAAGGTCCTACAGGTGGGCACTGGAAGGATTGGGATTTGAATCAAGACCCTCTGACTTCCAAGATAAGAGTCCTTTCCATTCTGCCACACTGCCTTTGGCTCAACAATGAGGAAACAGAGACTCTGAGAGCTTGAGAAGTGAGTTATATAAGGACTTAAATTGTGAGGAGGGAGAGTCAGGTTATGGGGTTTTTGTGTTGTGGTCCCATTTTCTGTCCCGAACAGTGGTAAAAAGACTGGAACTATCCAGCCATGGGATTCCTCATAGATTTTTCTTTTCATGGCCTAGACCTGTGACCCTGTGGGTGAATGAGTGAATTCCTGAATTGTGAATTAATCAGATTTTTCTCTAGGGTCAGGAGACAATACAGTGGCAGGAATTCCCAGTGAAGTACACCCCTCCCCTCACAACATCCCTCACTCAGTGCAGATCAGGGACCATTCTGTTCCAAGCTCCCAGTCTTTGGATTGCACTGAGGGGCCCATCCGACTTGCCCAGAGTTACACAGTCTCCCCACTCATGTTGTTCAATTACATTCAGATGGCAGGTAATGAATGCATTAAAGAGTGTGCATGGATCCTGCTCCCATTGAAAAGGGCAGGTATGCTGCCTCTAGTTTTCAAGAGCTAGGAAATATTAGGTACTTCTATATCTTGCCACTGGACTCCAATGACTCTGGCGGAGAGACTGAGGTTGATGACTTTGCACAATTCTGCCTCACTCAAATGCAATTCACATACAAGTCAAGACATCACCCTCCTGATGTCACTGACTTTTTTTGAGAATGAAGGATGAACAACATATTATGTAAGAGTTGCAGGTATTTTATCTTCAAATACTTAGTTCTTGAATTTTCAGCCAGTAGGTGCAGTGGATAGAACACTAGGTGAGGAGTGAGAGAGACCCAAATTCAAATCTGGCCTCAGATACTTACTAGCTGTGGGACTCTGGGCAAGTCACTTAATTCCTCTTTACCTCAGTTTCCTCATCTGTAAGATGGAGATAATAACAAAACTTGTCTTCTATGGTTGTTCTGAGGATCAAATGAAATAAGTGCCTAGCCCCATGCTGACACATAGTAGGAGCTATATAATTGCTAATTCCTTCCCTCTCCTTCCTCATCACTAAAAATCATAATCAGAAACAAATTTATTAAGTTTCCTAATATGAAAAGAGTGCTGCAGTGGACAGAGCCTTGGAGTAAGAAGTACCGTTTCTTTTGTCTCCATCACAAATAAGCCCTGTAATATTGGGTAGGTCACTGTAGTCTTGGTTATATGTGTTCAATGAAGGTTGCCCAGTGAATAGAGTACTGGCCTTGGGGCAGAGAGAGGTCTTGGATTCAAATTCTCCCACTGATACTTCTGATGTTTGCTGGATGACCTTGAGCATTTCTCTGAAATTCTCTGGGCTGTTTCCTCTGCTATGCAGTGGTTGTTGTCCTTTGTTCTCGAAGAGGACCAAAATGACATCACCATGATAAAGTGAAATTTCAGTGTGTCCAACTGTGGCCGATCAGACCAACACGATCTCAGAATGCTCTACCGCAAGTTGAGCACAGATAGTCCATGTGAACATTTGGGATGAATATCCCAAATTTGTGCATTCTGCATTTACTTTGTGCTGTCTCAATTCTGCTTTGCTCAAAGAGCACAGCACCCTTTCTGATGTGGGCACACCATGCTGAGCAGTCCTGTGCCATGTCTCCCATGTTGCACAGTCAAATTTAAAGTTCTTGAGAGATACCTTGAGAGTGTCCTTGTATCATTTCTTCTGGCCACCATGTGATCGCCTGCCCCATGCAAGTTCTACATAAAATAGTCTTTTTGACAAGCATACATTTTGCATTCAAACAATCTGGCTATCCAATAGGAGTTGCGCTCTCTGAAGCATAGTTTGAATATCTGGCAGTTCAGCTCAAGCGTGGACTTCAGTATCTGGTACGTTATCCTGCCAGATGAACTTCAGAATCTTCCTAAGACAGTTCAAGTGGAAGCGATTCAGTTTCCTGGCGTGGCACTGGTAGACTGTCCATGTTCTCAAGCATATAACAATGAAGGCAGCATAATGGCCCTGTAGACCTTCAATTTGGTAGTCAGTCTAATATGTCTTCTCTCCCAAATCTTTCTTTGGAGCCTCCCAAACACCAAGCTAGCTCTGGCAATGCATGCATCAACCTCATTGTCAATGTGTACATCCCTGGAAAGTACACTACCTACGTAACTTATCCCCAGCATTCAAAACTTCTCCATTTGTTGTAATTGATGGTTCCATGTATGGATGGTGTGGTGGTGGCTGATGGAGCACCTGTATTTTCTTGATGTTAATTATTAGGCCAAAATTAGCACAGGCAGCAGAGAATTGATCCATACTTTGTTGCATCTCAGCTTCAAAGGCTACATTGAGTGCACAGTCATCTGCAAACAGAAAATCAGGCACCAACCCTCCCTCCACTTTGGTCTTGGCTTGTAGCCTTTTCAAATTGAAGAACTTATCACTAGTGTGATAGTTGACCTTGATGCCATGTTCATCTTCATTGAAAGCATTTGTCAACATGGCTGAAAACATCATGCTAAAAAGCATGGGAGCAAGCACACAGCCCTGTTTCACTCCATTGATGACTGGGAAGGCAGGAGAGCTTTGTTCATTATCCAGGACCCGGACAAACATGCCATCATGAAATTGATGTACAATATTGAGGAACTTCTCTGGGCAACCAAATTTTGACATAATTTTCCATAAGTCCTCACAACTTATGTCAAAGGCCTTGGTCAGATCTCCAAACCTTGTGTATAGACCTCCGTTCTTCTCCTGGCATTTCTCCTGCAGTTGTCTGGCAGCAAACACCATATCGACTGTTTCTCGGCCCTTTCTAAAGTCACACTGGCTCTCAGGTATACGACCATCTTCCAGGTGAAGGATCAGCCTATTAAGGAGGACTCTAGCAAGAATCTTGCCAGCAATGACTAAGAGAGAGATCCCCCTGTGATTGTCACAGGACAATATATTCCCTTTACCATTATAGAGATGGATAATGGAGGCATCCTTGAACTCCTGGGGGATAACCTCCTCTTGTCACATAACCTGGAAAATTTCAGCCCGCTTTTTTATGAGCAATGGTCCCCCTAAATCTCACCAGGTGCTTTGCCACATGAAAGGAGTCTAATGGACCTGAAAACCTCAAAAGACTCATCTTCCTGAGTTCAAATCTGGCCTCAGACACTTACTTGCTGTGTGACCTTGGGCAAGTCACTTATCCCTGTTTGTCTCAGTTTACTCATCTGTGAAATGAGCTGGAAAAGGAAATGGCAAACCCCTCCAGTATTTCTGCCAAGAAACCTTAAATGGGACCACATAGAGTGGTATACAACTGAAACAAATGGACAATAACATTTATAGAGTGCATTGGAGTTTTCAAACTAATATTTCAGATGATTTCATATGAGCCTCATAATAACCCTGTAAAGTAGGGACCATAGGCATTATCATTCCCATTTTACAAATGGGGAAATTGAAGTTCAAAGAGAAGAAGTGATTGTTCATGATCATCCAGCAAATAATTTTCTGAGGCAGGATTTGAATCCAGAACATCCCAATTCCAGCTCCAGTGCTCTGACTCCATTTCTTTTCTACTCATGATACAAACTGATTCACTGACTCATCCAAGGGGGAAAGTGTGAAGTGTGGATGGAAAGACATCATTTAATCAACCAGTCAGTCAACAAGCATTTATTAAAGACCTCTTATGTGACTGGCATTGTGCCAAGGGCTGAGGATACAAAGGCAATCAATGAACCAGTCACTGCCCTGAATGAATGGGAAAGAATGGTAAGCAGAACCCAGGTAGAGTAGCTTGGTCAAGGTTTGTGCTTCAGTTCTATACTGTAGCCATTTTCTGGTGCTAAAAAGATTCTGGCAAATATCCTAATGCCCCTCCCCATGGCCTCCATTTATCTTGCTTAGGTGAAGGGCATCAGTGCCGTACTTTGGGGAAATGTCCATGGTTCCTAGACCACCTTGACAGGCAGCCCACCCAAGGCCTTCGTTAACTTGGGCTCTGAAGTCCACTCATTCATCGGGGCATGGACCCCTCTCAGCCTTAGATTCTCCAGGTCTGTCTGAGGCTGAATTTCTTTTGAAACGCCTTCCTCTGATGTTGGAACTTAAAAAGATGGAGGAACATTTGATCTGAAACTGGGATTTTTTGGCTCCAGGCTTTTCGTTAATAGAAAACACTCATCCCCATCAAGGAGGAGAAATGAAAGCGCCTGAGGCAGGGCTTCCGATTCGCCCTTTGGACCATTCCTCTTCCCATCAAACAGCAAACATTCCTAGGGAGAACCCAAATTAATCATGTCTGATGCCTCCCTTCCAACTCAGCATGTTCTCATCAGCCACCAATTACTGAGCTAAGAGAAATTCTCCTCTTCCTCCTCCCTTGAGGCTATGTCCTCCAGAAAGCTGAGAAGAAAAAATGCATTAAGTGGGACACATGCACTTTGCTATCCCCCAAATAGTATTTGAAGACTTTGAAATAGACTTTTCCTTTGAGCGCATTTCAGTATTTTAGAGGGAGATAGGATTTCAACCACATTGATGCAGATCACAACCTATCCATCCCTTCCCTCTCACCCTTCTGTGACTCTGGGAGATTTCCTGAATCTTGATGTGCCCCAGTTTCCACACTCAGCTCTAAATCTATGATTGTATGGTCAATCCCAATGTCCTTCCCTAAATCTTTCACAGAACATCCAGCCAATAAACTGATTTTTTAAAGTTTCCTTTTAGTTTTCTTGATTTTTCCTCTTAGTAAAATGAGAGCTCCTTGAGAGAAGTCACTAGTCACTTTTGGGCTTTTGGGCAGTTGGACAGAGTTAGATGCTGGTCCTGGAGTACAAATCCAGCTGTAGATACTTACTAGCTGTTTGATCCTGGGCAAGTCACTTAACCCATTTGCCTCATTTGTAGAATAGGGATGATAATAGTTCCTACCTTGTAGAGATGCTGTGAAGCTCAAATGAGACATTGACCATAAAGCCCTTACGTAGCACAGTGCCATACATAGTGAATGCTAGGTAAAGTTTAGCTAGTGCTGTATTTTTATTGTTATTGTATTTCCAGTGCCTGTCACAGTGCTTCCAATGTGTTAGATGCTAAATCCATGTTGATTGATTGATTGATGTTGACATTCCATGTATGACATTATATCACACAGGCTGCCCTCATTCTTGACAAATGTTTCCTCTCCATTTTTCTCTGTCATATATCTCTGGTGACATCCTTAGTCCACTTTTGTTTTCAACATACTTCTTTGTTATTAATAGATCATAACCTACTCAAACTTACTGCAGATTTCTCCATTGCCCTCTGCATGACCTTCACCCTTAATTCTTCAGTCTCTGGCATTCCATGATTCACCATCATTTGGCATTTCCAGGAGAATATTTGAGTTTAAAAAATTGGCTTTTGTTGAAAGGAATTTTTTTTTTACTATTAATCAATTAACAAAATTTTATTTAGTTTTTATTATGTGGAGAAAGAAAATGTCCAAATTACATTTGTTTGGGTTTTTTTTTAACATACTTCTCCCTTTTATTTTTTCCAATTTATTTTTAGTTTTTAACATTTACTTCCATAAGTTTTAAATTTTCTCACCCTCCCTCCCCACTTCCTCCCCAAGACAGCATGCAATCCGACATGAGTTCTACACATACATTCCTATTAAACACATTTTCACATTAGTCATGTTGCGTAGAAGACTTATAACAAATGGGAAAAACCAATGGAAAGAAAAAACAAAATAAAATAAAATAAAAAGAAAATAATCTGCTTTGCTCTGCATTCCAACTCCATAGTTCTTTCTCTGCATGTGGATGGAATTTTCTATCCTGAGTCCTTTGGAATTGTTTTAGAGCCTTGCATGGCTGAGAAGGGCTAAGTCTATCAAAATACACTGTGGCTGCTTCTGTGAACAATGTTCTCCTGGTTCTGCTCGCGTCACTCAACATGATTCATATAAAAGTCTTTCAAGGATTTTCTAAAGTCTGCCTGTTCATCATTTCCTGTAGCAAAGTAGTATTCCCTTACATTCATATACCCCAAGTTATTCAGTCATTCCCCAATTGATGGGCATGCCCTTATGGCCACCACAAAAAGAGCTGCCGTAAATAGTTTTGTACACATGGATCTTTTCACATTTTTTGTTTTTCTTTTTCTTTCTTTTATTAATAATTAATATATTTGTTTTCAGTTTTCAACAATCACTTTCATAAGTTTTAAAATTTTCTCCTTCTCCCTCCCCGCTCTCTTCCCATGACAGCATGCAATCTTATATGGGTTCTACCCATACATTCTTATTAAACACATTTTGATATTAGTCATATTACATAGAAGAATTAAAACTAATGGGAGAAACCAAACCAAAACAAGACATAACAAAGTAGAAAACAGTCTGCTTCATTCTGGGTTCCTACTCTATGGTTCTTTCTTTGGATGTGGATGGCATTTTGCATCAGGAGTCCTTTGGAAATGTTAGGTCCTTGCATTGCTATGAAAGCCTAAATCTCTTATAAACAATTCTCACAGTCTTTGGCTGTTACTGTGTATAATGTTCTTCTGGTTTTGCTCTTGTCACTCAGCATCAGTTCATATAAATCTTTCCAGGTTTTTCTGAAGTCCACCTTTTGGTTATTTCTTATAGCACAACAGTATTCTATTACATTCATATACCACAACTTGTTCAACCATTCCCCAATTGATGGGCATCCCCTCAATTTCCAGTTCTTGACCACCACAAAGAGAGCTGCTATAAATATTTTTGTACATGTGGGTTCTTTTCCCATTTTTATGATCTCTTTGCGATACAGCCCTAGAAGAGGTATTGCTGGGTCAAAGAATATGCACATTTTTATAGCGCTTTGGGCGTAGTTCCAAATTGCTCTCTAGGATGCTTGTATTAGCTCACAGCTCCACCAACAATGAATTAGTGTTCCAATGCACCCACATTTTCTCCAGCACTTATAATCTTCCTGTTTTGTCATGTTAACCAGTCTGATAGGTGTCATGTGTTGAAGGGAAATTATTAAGGGGGATCAGTGATTATGACTTGTAATTTTTAGTAATTAAAAATTCTGACAAGAATAAAGATAGCCCTCCATATGTATTTCATTTACACTTCCTGTGTGTATGGTGTGAGTGCATTTACCTATGTGCAATGGGGTTTAATGCTTTTTAAACCAGAAGACATCCAATATGTGACTAATTTGATCAAAGAAACTCTAGCTTTCATAAATGCAAAGCTTCCCTCCCAGTGCAGCTCAGGTAGCATCTCCTATATCCAGTTCTTGTTGCCTGAATAGAAATATTCACAGACACACCAGAAATCCCACATGCAATACCTGGAAGGGAGGTGCAAACAGAGAAAAGAGGTCTCCAATGAGAAAAAGGCCACTGATTGTGAAGGTTGACCATGTTTAAACATCCACTTTGAGGTGTCTGAAATGCAGTTTGGAGATTTGAGATCAGAGGTCAGCTGAGAGGTTGAAGATTTGAGAATCATCAGTGTACAGATGTCTTTAAATCCATGGGAGCTGCTGAGATCACCAAGGGAAGTAGTCTAAGGAGTAGAGAAAAGGACTGGAAGAGCCCTGGGAGGTAATGAGGGCAATGATTAGCAGGTCGGTGATTCCAGAGTGAAGCAAAGAATTTTTCTTCCAGAAGACTGAAAGTAAAGAACATTTCCTTCTTTTTGGTAGAGAGGTGGTGGACTATGGGTGAAGAATACACATTGCTCTTGTTTCTATGTCTAAGTGTCTGTATTTGTTACAGTAAGTGTAGAGGTGAGGTTTATTAAGATCAAACAAAAGTATTAAAAGCAAAGAGCAACATTAAAGTATGTAACAAAAAGAAAGAAACCTAAGCACAATGCCTTGACACATAGTAAGTGTTTTATGCATCCTTGTGGAGTTGTATAACCTCAACTCAATAGTTTGGAGTAAAGCTCTCTGAGAAATTCTTATCTCTTGGATTAAGCCAGGACAAAGGAATTGGAGGGCATCTGTCTCTGTGCAAAGTCATGCCCTTATCCGTGGTTCGTTAACATTTGTTGATGAGATGCAAACTTTACAGAATGGAGATCCTTCACTCTTACTTGATTCCTTGATAAAAACCTTAGTTTTATGGAAATAAGGTGGGTCATTTTCTCTCATGTGCTTCATGTCTGAAACCAATTCCAAGAAATTTGATCTAAATAATTCCTCATTTGAGAGGCTGGTAGAAGAAGAGGACTTTACAATGATAGTCATGTAAAATAAGTGCCTCCCTTTGACTTTTAAGAAGAGCTTGGGCTGGTTTTCATTATAGAGAAAAGCCCACCAATGGTCTATGTTACTTCAGGGCAGGAGAAACTCCCAGTAACTGGAGAGTAATATTAGGACAGAATGTAGTGTTTTCAGAACCTGGGAGTGGGCCCATCCACCAGTGGTTTCTCAATTGCCAAATCTGATGGTCTTTTCTCAGACCTCTGCCTTCTTAACCTTTTTGGATGTGATTGATCACCATCTCCTGGATCTGCTCTAGGTTTTGTGATTCCGGGCTCTCTTCCTACTTGACTGATCTCTCTTTCTCAGGCTCTTTGTGGAATCTTCCAACAGGACCCCAGGTCAAGAACATATCCTCACTCTTGGTGTCCCCCAGGCTCCGTCCTGGGCTTGTTCCCTTTTCTGGTCTGTATTATCTCATCTGATGATCTCGTGTTTGCTCCAGTGAATTCAGTTGTCTCTCTATACAGATGGCTTCTGCTTATCATGTGTCATTAAAACTTCCATCTCAAGCTCCATGCCTCCTAAGCATCTCTCACTCTACGCATCCATAACAGAAGCTAGCTTTCCCTCTTCTGAACTTCTCTAGAACTTTTGAGGGCTGTGCCATCAGTCCAGTGACCCCATCTGCAGCATTCATGTCCTTTTCAGCTCCTCAATCTCCACGTGCAGCAAAACCAGTCCCTTCTACTTTTATAGCATGTCTCATCCACATGCCCCTTTTGTTCCTATGCCTAGTTCAGGCTGTCATCGCCTCCTGCCCGGTCCATTATAATAGCCTTTCCTCAGTCTGTTTGCCTCAAGTCTCTTCCCAGGCCAGTCTTTCCTCCACATAGCTGCCAAGGGGATTTTCCCAAAAAGCAGGTGTGCTCATATCATGCCCTCTCTCAGCGCAGTTCAGTGACTCCCTATTACCATCAGGATCAAGTATGAATTTCATTCCCCCCTCACAAACTCTTCTCTTTGCAGTTCCTTGGATTGACACTCTGTCTCCTGTTTCTAACTTCCCTTTTGCTTCAAATGCTCTGCCCACTTACCTTAGATTTTTATAATTTCCCTGCTTTTCTTCAAGACTCAGCTCAAATCTCACCTTCTGTAGGAGGCCCCTCCTTCCCATCCCCTTCCAGATTATCTTTGTCAAATCTGACTATATCTGTATGTATCTAGTTATTTGCATGTAATCTTCTCCATTAGAATGTAAGATACTCCCCTTCCTCCCCCCTTCCTTTTCTTTTTGCCTTTCTTTGTATCCCTGGTGCTTAGCATGGTGCCTGAGACATGATAATCACTTAACAAATGTTCAGTGGCTCAGGATACTCACTGTTCACTAGCAACACTGGCAGATAGATTGCCAGGCAGCCCTGCTTAAACCCCATCAAAGTCCTCACTATCCATGTACGTAATTGCAAAGTAGATCTGCAGGAGTACTGTTTATTTTGCAGAAGAGAAATCCAAGCAGATGTCTTTTATATCACCTTACAGTGCCTAGCACAGATCTGGGTGCAATAAAACTTCTCTGAATTTAAAAAAAAAAATCCCTTCTTTAACTTGTAGATTTCATTCGTGCCACTATGTAGATACATTGTGTCTGTTTCTGTGGGACAAGGACTTGTGATTTCACGTTGCTTCAAGCTCCTATGTAACAACAGGGTGGGGATCCTGCGAAAGCTGCAAAGTGAGAGGGTTGAATTTAGATCAGGGGTTCTTAGCCTGGGACCTGTCAGTGAACTTGTTTGAAAAATATTCTGCTAACTTCACTAGAATCAGTTTCCTTTGTAATCCTATATAATCTATTTTATACATTTTAAAACATTAAGAGAAGAGGGCCCTAGAATTAACCAGATGTCCGGAGAGTCCAGGATACAAAAGGGGTTAAGAGCTTCTGGGGTAGATTATAAGTCCAAAGCTAGAAAGAACTGGAGAGGCTGAGAATCCCCTTGCTTTACAGAGAAGGAAACTAAGGCCCAAAGGGCATAAATAACTTGGCCAAAGTCACAAAGGTAAGTCATAATGGGCATTTGAATTAGGTTCTTGTGGCTCAAAGTTCCAATTTCCTTCCACTGAAAAATACTTCATAGGTTCCTTATAGCACCTAGGGGAGTCTTATGAATATGTGTGGGTCCTGGCCCTCTGGCAATCTGGGAAAGTCCGGGAACCACATACAGTATTACTAGGATTACAAAGGAAACTAACCATATTGAAAGAAATGTAATTTCCCCTCTAATCAAATCTGCATATATCCCAAAAGTCATAGGGCAGAGGACCCTAGGTCAAGAACCCCTGCTCTAACTCTGAGATCTTGTGATGGTCCCAAGGGAACAAAGGGGAAGGAAAGGTCAAGGGCAGGGAGAAACCTGCCCCTAGTGCCCCAACTGGCTCAGGTGGAGCTGCCGGGAGTGTGCTGACCTCCACCCAGCTTGTCTCTCTGTCTGGGGATTCCAAGAGGCCCACTGTCCCGGCCCCCAGGGCTAGGGATCTGCCCTCCCTTCCTCTCTGTCTTCTGTTTGTCTCACTGTCTCTCTCCTCTCTTTCCCCCTCCCTTCCTCTGTCTCTGTCATTCCTGCTGTCTGTTCGTCTACCTGGCCCTCCCTTGATCTTTCAGCCTCTCTGTCTCCCCCGACCCACTCCCAACCTCCGGCAGTAGCCATGGCTGTGGTATCCCTCATCCCAAGACAGTTCATCATCTTATTATACAAATGTGGTCGCGCGAAGGGGACGCAGCTCATGGGCACATCTGTTGGTCCCCCCAGTACTTTGAGGGAGGCACAGCGGCTCCATGGTGGCATCCCGAGGTTCCACTCACCTTGCCCCAGTAAAGGAGAGGTAGTTCTCTGCTATGGCAGCTGATTCATTGGGCCAGGGACTGACCAGTGGCCGATGCATCTCCTCTTCCTTCCTGGCAGCCCCTACACCACTGGGGAAAGGGATCATTTTAGGCCCTGTGGCAATGGCACAGGCTGAATAGCTTAGTGTCTTGTTTAGGGAACTTTTTCTTAACCCAGGTAGGGGTTGGGGAAAGGTGGCATTTTCCCAGAGTGACTGAGGCCACCCTCCTCCTCATTCTCTGCTGTCCTCCCCCTCCTTCTCCTTCTCTCTCTTTTCCTCTCCCTCCTCCTTCCTCTTCTCCTCTCTCCTCGTCTTCCTGGAACCAATCCTGTCTCCTCCGTGGGGGCCCTTCAACTTCCAACTCTTTCAAATAAGGGCTGGGCTATTCCCTGTTTTGTTTAATGGACACCTTTTTCAGGCTGGTGAGGCTCATGGATACCTTTTTATAATAAGATTATAAAATGCATAACATTGATAACCATAGAGAGCTTTTAAGTGCTTACTGTACACCTTGCAAGGAAAGCTGGGCAGCACAGCTCATATAGTGTTGGCCCTGGAGGCAGGAAGCCTCATCTTCCTGACTTCAAATCTGGCCTCAGACACTTTCTAGCTGTGTGACCCTGGGCAAATCACTTCACCCTGGTTGTCTCAGTTTCCTTCATCAGTTAAATGAGCTGGAGAAGGAAATGGCAAAGTGCTCCAGTATCTTATAACCTGAACAAAAATATGGGATCTAGAAGAGTGGGATGTGATTGAATAACAAATAGTAATGTACCTAGCCCTGTCCTAAGATCAACCAGGAAAGCAGAAAGATGGTTGCTACCCTAGAGGAGCTTACATTCTAGTGAGGTGGAAGAAAAGGGAGCTGGAGAGTAGGATAGAATGAAGATGTATCTTTTCCCATCTAAGTTCAGAGACACCCTTAAGGGAAAGAGGTCTGTGGACCCCAGTTTAAGAATTCCTGAAATAGATTTCTTAATGTCCCTACCAGTTTTAAATACACAAACTTGTGGTTCCTTGTGTGACTAGTCTGCATATCACAGTTACATACTGTGTCTGGGAAGGTTTACTTTACTTGGGATCCCCTTGGAGATTTCATTGGTATAAAAACTCTTTTGGGTGAGGAAACTCTCTCTACCAATCTGGTATCACCTCCTTCAACTTCATCTTAGAGAGCACCCAGACCACTGGGAAGTTTGGTGACTTGGCCAAGATCAAACAGCCAAAAGAGGTCAGAGGTGAGACTTGAACCCAGCCCTTCCACCCTTCCTCTGTTTATATAGTTGCATATTTGTAACATCAGCTTTGATGATCTTACTCAAAGACACTGTAGATTTTATTACTTTATCTTTCAAATATATTTGCATTTAGTATTTCAGTGCTTGATGAATAATGTTGGGTCCCACCATTCATTCAGTCTTTGTGACAGATCATAGAGATCCTGTGGGCAGGTGGGGTTTTTGTGTGGCTGTTTTGTTTTTACCCCTCCTGTGACTTCATACCTATATGGGTGAGGAAGCTCCTTCTCCAAAAGCAGATTCTCCACCCTGTCCCCAGTCTAAGCTGGCTGGGTCACTGTGAATGAAGTGACATGCCCGCAGTAACCTATCAGAGGCTGGATGTAAACATAGATAGTTTCGATTGTGAGGCCCAGATATTATCCTATTGCTTTAAAATTGGTTTGTTCTGTAGAATTTCAGGACAGTGAAATGATTCAATCAGATTCCCAGAATCTCAGAGTTGGAAGGGACTAAAGAATCCATGTATCCAACTTGGCTGGAATGAGGATGCTCTCTACAACATCTCCAATATATGGCCATCCAGTCTTTGTTTGAAAGCTTCCAATGATGAGAGAACCTACTACTTTCTGAAGTAGTCATAGAACAGAAAGGAATTGTCAAGGTCATTTAGTTAAATACTTCCCAGAGTGTCATCCAGGAACCCCTTGGGGGGCTCTGAGAGACTTTCAGGGAGCTCAAGAGATCAAAACAATTTTCATAATAATGTTGTTCAGTCACGTCTGACTCTTCATGACCCTGTTTGGGGTTTTGTTGGCAGAGATACTGGAGTGGTTTGCCATGACCTTCTCAAGCTCATTTTACAGATGAGGAAACTGAGGCAAACAGGGTGAAATGATTTGCCTAAGATCACACAACCAATAAGTGCCTGAGGTCAGATTTGAACTCAGGTGTTCTGCTCTCCAAGTCTGGAACTCTATCCACTGTACTACCTACCTGTCCTTTTATAATAATGTTAAAATGTCTTAATTTCTAATAGGGCAATTATTAACAGATGTAAACTTCTGAGGGGTCCCCAGTCATTTTTTAAGAGTGTAAAAGGGTCCAGAGACCAAAATATCTGACAACTACTGATCTAGTCCAACCTGTTTATTTTTCAGAGAGAGAAACTGAGACTCAGAAACTTATTGTGCTCTATACTTTTCATCAGCCCTGTGTCTTGGTTCCAGAATTTTGTTGTCTCTTTTACAGACAAGGAAACTGAGGCTGAGAGAGGATGTAACAACTAAGAAACAAAGCTAGAATTGAACCCAGGTCCTCAGACTCTAAATTGCTGTACCTGAGTACTTTATTGTGAACAACACAAATAATACGAACATTAATTTACTCAGTTATGCAGCCCTTAAGGTCTAGGAGCTCTACCCAGATTCTTTGAAATCCTTTGTGAACTCACAAAGGTAGAAATTCAAAGTACACACACACACACACACACACACACACACACACACACACACACATACATTATGTATGTATATATGTATATATACACACATACATATATATTATATATATTACATATAAACTCTATATAAACTCTATATAATATATACAAACTATATATAATGTATGCAGACTATATATAATGTATGCAGACTATATATAATGTATGCAGACTATATATAATGTATGCAGACTATATATAATGTATGCAGACTATATATGATGTATGCAGACTATATATGATGTATGCAGACTGTATATGATGTATGCAGACTGTATATGATGTATGCAGACTGTATATGATGTATACAGACTATATATAATGTATGCAGACTATATATAATATATTACATACGAACTATATATAATACATATTATATATAAACTATTCAAACATATTTAGAAAACATTTCTTCAACAGAATTTTAATGGTTTTAACAGAGAAAAGATTTTTAATTTGGTTTAACCAAGGGCTCTTCCCTTTGTCTTTACCTTTCCCATTTATGATCATAAAGTTTAGAATGGGAAGAATTAGACTAGTTCCGCCGGGCTCTTTTACAAATGAGCAAACTGAAGCTCAGAGAAGGCCCCTGGTCACACAGCTAAACTCAGAGGTCGAATTCAAACCCAGATCTTCGGACTTCCACATTAGTGCTCTTTTAGTACTCGGCTCCTGAATGAGTGGAATGAGATCACAACTGAGCTCTCTTCCAACTTTCAGATTTTGTGATTATTTGTTAATAAAAATTACTTGTATTTATTTGGCATTTTATTTTCCTTTTAAAACTTGGTCTCCCTATCTCACTAAAGAAGTATCTAGACTACTCAGGTTTTTATTTGTCAGTTAGTCCCTACTTAGGTAACCTTTCCCCTTTCCCCTGATTCCTGGGGGCTTCCTACATTAATGTCCAAGTTAAGTGCAGACGTTTAATTGGCTTAGCCCTCAGCACCTCAGAATTCCTGAGCTCAAGGTCTCTGCCAGCCTCAGCTTCTCAGATTCAGAGACCACAAAAATTGCTACTGTGCTAGTTCGACAGGCATTTTCGAAGGTAATAATGGCTAACATACAGTATTAAATGTATATTACACCATGTATCATGTACAGTATTCCACCCATTCCTTTATGGGGAATGTTATAAACTATTTTACAGGTTAGGAAACTGAGATTGAGAGTTTTTTGACGCTGCAGGAAGTATCAGGCAGAATGTGCTTCCTGTGCACTTTTCCTCAGGCCAGCCTCCTTCACAAAATGGTTGTCTGACAAAAGTAGGGCAGCCATTATCATTCCCGTATTATAGATGAAGAAAAGTCGGGGAGGGGACAGTCAGAAAGCTCAGGTGACCTGTCCTGGGCTCACACAGTCAGTTACCCATTAATTCGTATGCACTCAGCTAGAATTTAACAGGTAGAAAAGACTTTCACTTCCTGTTACCAATGAACTAAACTCTAAGCTTCCAAAAGGTTATTTGGGCCCTTGAGCATTTTGGAATAGTGGAAAGGGAGTGGGCCTCTGAGGTCAAGTCCTGTCTAGGTTGTGTGACCTTAGGTAAGTCACTTTCCCCTCTGGGCTTCAATTCTGCATCTGTGAAATGAAGGATTTAGACGAGATGGTATCTGAGGTTTCTTCCAGCTCTATTCATGATTTCTGATCCTATGACTGTGCAAGTAAAAGAAAAAAACAATGATTTCTCCTCCTAAGGGCAGTATTGTCTCCCCATGGTCCAGAGGACTTGCTCCTGATTCTGGAAATGGGATGAGCCCACGTCCCTCAGAGACTTGGAGAAAGGGTGAATGACAGGAAATACTTATGTTTTCCCAAAAGGAGTTTGGAGGGGTAGGTGTGTCCCTTGCTTGCTTTGGAAGCCAAGAGAAATACTTGTTTCTTTCAGACTCTGGCCATATGATGGAAGTCACCGGAGTGCTCCCACCCTTACCTCCTTTGCAGCCACTAAAGAAACTCAGCCACCTGTTTCTCTTCTCAAAGGCAGTTCTGTTGAAAATGTGACCTCTTACTATTAAGATGGAGGCAGAATCTGTTCTGTTCTGCAAACATTTATTACGTTCTTACTGTTTGCAAGCTATTGTACAGGGTGCAAAGGAAAGAAAGACAAATTGCTTTTTTTTTGACATTTAATAACTTTATCTTAACGAAGTTCAATTTTGTTTTCATCCAGTTGGCTGTCTGTAAGCTTTTGAAAGTGGTGACAGGCACATAAGTGACCAATGTATACAGCCCGTTTGGTAAATCTTTATCCTCATTGCATTTCTTGGATAAACGCACTTGGATGCCATATAGGACATTCCTTATTCCTTCGGCCCAAACAGCTTTGTTGAGTCTGTCAGTGCCTACGTCTGGAGTTCCCATTTCTTTCATGGCAAATTTGTGGATTTCCTTTAGAGCCTGAGGAGCTCACTTTTTGAAGCTCACTTCATGAATCCTCTTGTGAATGTTGATGGTATACTCTCTGGGCACCACCTCATTGATGGCAGAACATCCCTTCTTTTTCTCTCCACCTTTCTTTGGGGGAGCCATCCTGCCTGGGACCAGGTCGGAAAGGAAGGGCAAATAGGATTGTGAAGAAAGACAAATTTCAAACAGTCCCTGACTTTACGGAGCTCACACTTTACTCTCCTAATGTAATAGTTTTGTCTATACTAAAGCATGTCTAGTGAAAGAGGCTGGGACTGTCTTGGTATCTCAGGCACTGACTTTCCGAAGGAGCAACAGAACTCATCTGGCACCACTGCCTTCATTTTCTGACTTCTAGAAAATGAATACAATATACTTAAGGTCACTCAAGCAGTAAGGGGCAGGATGTTAAAGTCAGTTTCTCTGGCTGGGAAGTGAGTGCGGTATGCATGACATGGCACTGCCATGTCATTCATTTGGAGAGTCCTTGAACTTCAGAGCTCTTGGGTAAAGTGATGACCAGCAAGATCTTCAGTAAAAAAGGTGAAGTTTGCCTCCTTCTACCTCTACAGAGAGGAAGGTCCACCATACAGGTGGAATGGGATATACATATGCATACATGGCCCTTGTGTTAGCACAGAACTAAATTGTACTCAGGAATACTCTTTATGAGGTCAAATCTGACTTCAGATCCTTACTAATTGTGTGACCCTGGGCAAGTCACTCAACCATGTTTGCCTCAGTTTCCCCATCTAAAAATTGAGCTGGAGAAGGAAATGACAAACCACTACAGTATCTTTTCCAAAAAAATCCCAAATGGGGTCAAGAGGAGCTGGAAACAACTAACTCCACAACAAGGAAGGTGCATTTTCATGGGATGTGAGGGTGTCATTAGGAAGTGACATTTTGGGAAGTTTTTTGTAAGCATGAGAAAAACATTTGAGAGAAAATACCTTGAGTTTATCCAGGTTCTCAAGTTGTTCTCCAGCTGTTTAATCTCAGGCCCCCCTAGTTATTGAGGGTGCCCTAAAGTATTTTTGTTCATGTGAGCTGTAATTATTAACATTTGCTGTATTAGACATTAAAAGGTCCACATATTATTGTCAAAATAGCTCACAGTCTCCTTGAAAGATTCTTGGGGATTCTCATAGGTCCCTGGACCACTGGTCTGGGCCACTAAGAGCAGCCTCCCCCTCTCAAGAAGAACCATATATGAAAATAGATCAACTTAAAAAATTTAAGGCATGGGGAAAAAATCAAAATGCAGAAGAAGACATAAAGAGAGCAGCTTTGTTGCTACCTGGGTAAATGAAACGAAATGAGTTTTTTAAAAATAACCCAGACATCCCAGAAGTTCCTTGTTTCTTACCCAAAACCTCTCTGGTTTTGAATAGGAAAGGTGTTGGTCTGTAAAATGAAAGCAGATCAACACATCAGCTTCTTTTGGAGAAGGAACCTCTCCATGCTTCGGTGGGGAATGTGCTCCAGGGACCCCATAACCCAACCTTCAGGAATTCCTCCCTGCTGGTTCTTTCTGTACTGTCTCTTTCTGGCAGGATCTGTGAGCTCTTACTCAGACTAAAGAGAGATGTCTGTCCTGTAGGGAGCTCAGCTCAGTTCAGCTAACTCATTCCTATCCTGCTCTCAGTGGAAACTGATCAGGTGGCTGGCAGGCAACAGTCCCACAAGAGTCCTTCCATGAAGCTTGTTAGGCTCTCCCGTATCTTTCAAGTGATTTTCAACTCGAAGGGGTGTGCCTCCCCCACCCCCTACAGTTGATCTGTCTACTGGGAAGGAGACTGATGCTGGGACTTTGTTCTGGGGCTGTTGATAGAAGAGGGAGGGAGCCCTGGGGGTGGGCTGCTCAGGGTGGGCAGAACTGGCTCCTTTTGACCCGGGGCTGCCACCCAGAGTTTATAGAGAGTCCCTCCCCCAAAAGTCCAAAGATCTCCATCTCAGAGCATTTCCCTCTTCCTTCTCCCTCTGCCCTTGTCTCCCCCAGATCTCCTTTTCCCTAAAGCTGCCCCTCTTTGTCCTGCTTGGCCCCTGGCTTCCAAAGATAATAGCAAGGTAATAAATCTGGAACTTGAGGGCAAGGCTTTGGACTTTTATTGTTCCTCGTGGCTGTAAACTATCCGCACGGACCAGAGTCAATTTGCCAGGCATCATTAACAATTTATTAAGCTCTTACTATGTGCTACGTATTGAGTTAAGTGCTCAGGATATAAAGAAAGGCACAGGCATTGTTCCTATCCTCCAGAAACGTATGTTCTCCTTGAGACATCATAGAAATAGCTAGGTATCTACAGATGTGTGTACAATAAATAGTGGGTCATGTCAGAGCAGAAGGTCCTGGGTGGGTGGGGGCACATAGAAGGGCTTCCTGTACAAAGTGGGATTGAGGGAAACTGAGGAAGCCCAAGGGAGGACTTGATAAGAGAGGAGTCCAGGTTGGGGGTGGGGGAGACAGCCATAGTAGAAGCACAAGAACAGGAGATGATAGAGAAACAGCAAAAAGGCTTTAAGCTTAGAGGGGGAAGAGCTCAGGCCTACAGTCGGTCACCTAGTGACTAGGTAATGAAAGTTTGTTGACTGAATAATTGTCCCTTGGTAGTTCCTGTTATTGAAAATAACTGAGTGCTTTTTAGTTAGCAGTACCAGCTCTGATTAAACTGAGCATCTTTCCATATATGCCTGGATCTGTGATTTCACTGGTAGAAGAAACAACTATTCATTTCAGAGTTAGTTGGGGTGCCTTGATGGTGCTTCTAGCCAGTTCGGAGAAGGGCATTTGAACCCTGGCCCTCCTGACCTGGAGGCCAGCTCCATCCCCACCATGCCTTTCTTGTGAGAAATGATGATAATGAGGTGAATAAAGAGAAGAATGAAGGGGTGTCTGAAACAGCTAGGATCTAAATGGAATTAAAAGAGCCTCTACTGCTAACTAGCCATGTGACCTTGAGTAAGTCCTTTAAGTTCTCTGACCCTCATTTTCCTCATACAAGGTGCTGGGCTAAGGTTGCTTTCAGCCCTGGTTCTGTTCCTGTCATTTGGATTTAACACGTTTCCATAATAAAGCAGTAACCTGGAGTTTACATAGCCCTTAGATGCATAGATTTGGAGCCGGAAGGAATCACTTAGCATCTTTCCTTCCAGACTCAGCTAAAACGCCACCTTTGGCAGGTGGATGTCCTTGTCCTCTTGGCTGGCACTATGGCTGCCTTCTATCATCTCTGTATGTATGTGCATGTACCTACTTGAGTATGTGTTGGCTTTCCCATTAGAGTATCATCTCCTTGAGGGCAAGGATTGTTTGTACGTTTTTTGTGTCCCCCAATATTAGCACAATACCCAGAACCTACTAGGTGCCTAATAAATGCTCACTGGCTGATCGATCAATTGATTTGCATACTTGTCCTCAGAGGGGATAATCATGTGAAACTGGTTTCCTTGGAACTAGAATTTTCCACAAAAGTTGTCATCATACAAAAAACTCCCCAGCTTTGCTTGAGTGACCCCATGAAGGCACTGAGGAAGATAGTGTTTTAAAGATTAAAGGGACTCTGGCTGGCATTTTAACGCAGCCTGGGCTCTGGATTTATGTTTCAAAGCTTGGCTCAGCTCAAACCCTTTTGGGGGGCCTGTTTTCATCGAGTGCTGCCCCCCCCCTTTGTTTTTCTCTCGAGAAAAGAGTCATTGAGTAATGGGCCACTGGCTATTGATTATTTCATTTACTTGGCTTTTTGAGAAAGAAAACACCATTTTATAGCTGCTTTCATCCCAAAGATGAAGGTAGACTTTTTTCTTTCTTCCCTCGTTCATTAGTCCCATGTCTGGCTCTTCTCTGGCCTCTCATTCCTGGCTGTCTGCACAAGAGAATACAAGGAAGCAGAGGTTTGACTGTGGACTCCACAAGGTATCCAGTCCATGGAATTTCCAGTGATTCCCTGTGAACCTAGAGGTGTGAGACAGATTCCCAGAATCCCAGAATTTCAGAACTGGAAGGGCCCTCAGCTATCTGATCCCTACTTGAACGAGTATCCCCACTAGAGTACCCCCAACAATGGCCATCCAGCCTTGGCTTGAAGGCCTCCTTTGACAGAACTTTTGGGCAGTTCTAGTCAGATGATTCCCTTTATATTGAGCATAATTTTCTTCTCTAGGAGTGAGAATGGGGGAGAAACTTACATTTTTGGAGCAGGAAAAATAACAATAACCAACATATGGCATTTGAGAACGTGTTATCCAGAACCCCTGAGAAATGTTATCCAGTACTAGCTTTTAATCAGCCCTTTAAAGTTGGCAAAACATTTAGGTAAGCTATCTCATTTGATCATCATGACCACTTTGGGGGCTAGGTGCAGTTATTTTCTCCATTTTACAGGGGAGAAAAATGAGGCTGAGAGATTCAGTGACTTGCCCTGGGTCACACAGATACGAAGTGTCTGAAGTAGAATTTGAACCCCATTTTTTACAGTCTACAAGTCTCACATTATCTACTGGGCCACTTAGATGTCTCATTGGAGCTCAGCACAATTTCTACCCTGCTGGCATGCAGTGGATGCTTAATATATGTGTGTTGATTGAGCCACTTAACAGCCATGTGTCATAGGTATTATTATCCCCATTTTTCAGGTGAGGAAACTGAGGATCATAGAGGTTGAGTTGCTTGCCTTAGCTATATGGCTAACGTGCATTTGAATCATGGTTGGTTGAGTGACCCCCTTTTGGGGTTTTCTTGGTAAAGATACTGGAGTGGTTTGCCATGTTCTTCTCCAACTCATTTTATAGATGAGGAAGCTGAGGCAAACAGGGTTAAATGACCTGCACAGGGTGACATAGCTAAATTTCTGAAGTCAGATTTGAACTTGGGTATTCCTCACACCAGGGTCAATTCTCTATCCACTGAGCTTGCTGGAAGCTGGACCAGATGACCTCTCAAATGTTTTCTAGTTGTAAATCTAAGATCTTACCACATTGTTACTCTTTTATATAAACGTGCAGTGGGCTCATTATAATTTTTTTATTTGTGAAAAAGGGGAAAAAATGGAAAAAGTGACCCATTTATGCTATTTCATCCTCACCTTGTCTACTCTCTGGTCCAGTCATCAATGCAAGTGAAATCTGCCTCAGGTCTTTGAGTTTGGAAAGGCTGAGGTTTCCAGGAGTTCAGCCCACAGAGAAGCCCAGATCCCAGAAAGAAATGTTCGAAACCCAGAGTCAGTGATAGTGGAGTATCAAGTGGCCTTGGTATTATGAGAGCTTTACCCATGGGCCCCTCTGGAATCTAAGAACATTGTGTTTGGGGCCCCAAGCCTTGAACTCTATTGTATTTTTTGCCAGACAAATGAGAGATCCAATAACCCAATTCACAAGTACTGCATTCCAAAGCAGTTGGAACCATAAAATAGATAGCTAGTCAGACCTCTGGTGAGAGAGTGGACGTCTTCTCGCACCTAGCCCTTTCTGACCAACTCAAGCTCTCTCGATAAAGAAAGGAGAAGAATCAGGAGACCATGTGGGGGGCAGGAGAATGAATAACGGGTCTCCAAGCACAGACTGGCCTCAGTCTCTAGCCCAACTTGGGGGACAATGGACTTTCAGTCCATCAGTTCATCAACAAGTTAAGGCGCGGTATGTGCCAAGAACTCTCCTAGACATGGGGATAAAAGGGCAGTGGATGAAGCATGCGTAGCAAGTCCTGCTAACTTCTCAGGGTCTCAGTTTCCTCCTCTGTCAAATAAGAGGATTGGATTAGATCATCGTTGAGGCCTGACCTATGAATCTGTAAACAACGTGACCATTCTATATTCTGGAAGAAATTCAGAGAGAAAAAGACTTTCTCAGTTCATCATGCCCAGAATAGAACTAGCCCATCTCTATGAGCTAGAAGCCCCTCCCCCCTTTCTGTTTCATGTGCTGTTTCTCTTGGGATAGAACCAGCTCCACTCATCATGACCTGAGGTCCTGAACGCCTTGGTAGCTGGATTCTCGGATTTATTTTTACCCAGCTCACTGCCTCTTTGAAATGATTTATACGTCTTCATGTTGATGCCTTCAGCGGTCCATTCAATATTGCAGCTCCATTTCTGTAAGGAAATTACTCTCTGGCCCATTCCTCAGCAATGCTCAAACTCCTTCCCTCCTTCCCCTCCACTCCAAGAAAGGGCTGTGTGACTGCTCAGGTTTTATGTCATGTTAAAGTTTAAAGTCCTGATAAATGGAACACAAACACTTTGAGGGATTGATCGCCCAACAAATACCTTGTCCTTAAATCCGGGACTCACCCCACCAGCCTCCTGGAAGTTACTGACTTTTTTTTTTTGCATTCCTAGAATCCAGTGGAGGAAAAAAGTAAAACAGAAATGATTTACAAATGGAAATCAGTGACTCATTTTTTTTCTTTTTAAGACCTAGGTATAGATTGGGGTAAAGAGTTTGTCAGTCAATAAGCATTTATTAAGCCCCATGTTATTATTTTTATATATGGAAAGTAGTAGAACTTGGGGTTAATCTTGGTTCCTGGAAAAAAACAGGAAAACATAAACTCCTTAAGGGCAGGGATTGTTTTTTGCCTTTGTATCTGTGCTGCCCAACATGGTAGGGTACCCTTAGTGGATATTTAACAAATACTTTAATAGAATAGACTGGAGTGAGATGGAATGACCAATGGGAGATTCATACTCAAGCTCCCAGTTCCTATTTCAGCATTGAATGAAAGAACCCTCTCTTTTTGCAGGTGGGGAAACTGAGGAACAGAGAAATTAAGTCATTTGTCCAAGATCAGAAAGAGAGTAAAGAGCAGAGCAGGGTATTAAACTCTGATTCTCTGATGCCAAAAGTAGAGTTAGCCACCACATCATTCTACCTTGCATTAGTAATCAACAAACAAGGATTTGTTAAACACCTACTTGTGCCAGACCTACTATGTGGTTTCAAATCTTATCTCCAAATGTGGTTGGGTAATCTCTGAGATTGTAAATTTACAGAAGGTGCCCACCTGTGCTGCTACAAATGGACTTTCTTTCCCCAGGATACCTCCATTCTGGTCAAATCACAGGGTCAGTCTCCTCCCAGTTACCTTTCCCAAGCATCCTGTGTGGTACTGTTTCTCTCCATGATGTGGGCTGGTGAGACATTAGCTCACTGAGGGGCTCGTCATTAGCATATTACAGCTACGACTCTCACTCCTAAAGTTATCCCTACCTGGCATCTGAGGACTTTACATCATACTTTCCTTTCTTAATGATTGATTTTCCTTTTTTTGGGAGGGAGCCAGGGAAGAAAAGATGGAGAAAAAATACCCTTGCAGACTATTATTAATGGGAGGTTGCATAATGTAGGGGAAGGCAGAGCAAAAGGATGTAGGTTTGAAACCTGGCTCGGAGTCCCTGAACCTCTTAATGTCCCCTTCTGTAAAACGAAGGGGTAGAAGTTAAGCACCTCTAAGGTCAGTTCAGCTCCAAGTGGACGTCCCAGTGGATGGTGTGGGATCTTGAAGTTTGCCTGATTTCCTTGTATGCTGAAAGATTTGGACCACTTAGCTTCAAAGGTCCCTACCTTCCACATCATCTAATCCACTCCCCTCATTTTATAGATGATCAAACTACAGCTCAGAGAGGTTAGGTCACTTTCTCAGCATCATGAAAAGTTATCATTAGAGACAGCCTTTGAATTCAGGTCTTCAGGGACCCACCTCTGCAGGCAACAGAGCCAGAGTCTGGTTTGAACCCAGACCCCTTGGCTCCAAATCCAACACTCTTTAAACTGGCTCTATGACTTTAGTCCTCACCTTCAGTTTCCTCATCTGTAAAATGGGGGCACAAATACCTCGAATCCCTTCCTCCTTTTGTTGTTGTGCAGTTCTGGTGATGTTAATGTTTGTAAAGTGCTTCTCCAACTTTAAAACTTTAATAAAATGCTCACTATTGGGAATATTATCATTGTTTGTCCATATCTGTGATTTCCTCGTTATTGGGAACTCTCAGTAAGGAAACTCCCTCTATCAATGTCAATCTACAACTGGGAGAATCAGTGACTTGCCCAGGGTCACACAGCCTGTACGTTTCAGGGACTCTTGGCACCTGATCCAAGGTTTACTCTGTCATGTTGCTCTCCTTACAATGGCCCCACATATCTCATTCCTTGTGTTACTTTCTGATCTTCTGTTTTCTCACCTTTAAAATGAGAGGGTTGAAGTAGAGGATCTCTGATATCCCTTCAATATGAACCTGTGATTGTCCTCCCCCACCATGGGTAATATGATTTCTAAGAAAAAACTAATAAAAACTGTAGGCAAGAGAAGAGAATGTACCCTTTTTAGGTAGAAACATGGAAAGTCTTAAGGCTGATATGGCATATGGGTGAGAAAAGGTTCATATTTGGTGTCAGAGAAAAGGAAACAAGGAAGGTTCAATTCATTTCAGTTGGACAAGGATTTATTAAGTGCCTATTAAGTACCAGGGGCACAAAAACGAAGAGAAAGAGAGTGCTTCCACACTAGGACTTTACAGTCTAATTGGGAAAGATAACACATAGGAGAGTAGTGTCTATGAAGGGAATTTTTGCCTGAGAAATCGTGATGGTAGTGGGGGGAGGGGAGGGGATGAGTTTTATATGACAGATACAACTTTTTCAGATGCAGCGATATTATTGATTGGATGACAGAGCCCTGACAAAAAGATGGAAATGGGAGTGGGACTGGGAAGTAGAGAAGCTATGTGGACAACTCCAGGCATTTGTCAAGATGGCCTCAGGGGGTGACTAGGTGGCTAGATGAGATGTGAAGATAAAGCCTTGTCTAAAGTGTAGGGTGGGGAACCTTCAGCCTTGAGGCACATGTGGCCTTCTAGGTCCTAGGGAGCAGCCTGTGGACTGAGTCCAAGTTTTACAGAACAAATCCTTTTATAAAGTATTTATTATTCCCTCGAGGGAGTAGCTATAGTGGGCCATGATGGTGGGTTCGTAGTCAGTTACCAATCAACTGTTCTGGGCCCCAGGTTAGGGGTTCCAAGCTGTGTAGATTAATTTCACAAGGATCAGTGGCTCACACAGTGGAACTGAGGGTAGACATTTGGTGCTGGAAAAGCAGAGTAGTAGTGATAGGAAGATATCAAGGTGATCTAGATGCATGGTTGGATGAATGGATTAGTTGATACAGTGGGCTAGTTGATAGAATGAGTTAGTTTGTATTTGGTCCTTGCCTTCATGGAACTTGTCTTTTAATAGAGTGAGAGAAGGAACAAGATAACCTTCAATAGAAAATATATAAAGGAATTTCCAGAGAGAGGAATAGGAAGGATGGTTTGTTAATAACAGACCTGGAATTCCAGAGGGCAAGATGGAAGGGGAGGAAAGAGTCGGATAGAGACGCTGGAGGGATCAGCCTGAGAGAAATTAAGGATTAAACCAAGAAAGCCTCCCTTCTTCCCTTTCCCTTTTCCCTATTCATTCTGGAGAGACAAAACCAACACCTGAGAAATGGATTGTGGGAATAGAACTGAGAAGAGGCTATGTCTGGTGGATGGCTCTCCTAAACATCACCAGGTGTTGGTGGAAAAACTTGGACCCAACAGATAATTCCCTTTTTTATTTAGTTGTATGTGCTTCAAAAGGCAATGCATAGATTCATTAATTTCCATCTGATAGAGCTGTGTGTGCATGGATTTTTTTTTTTTGGTGGCTAAACAATCGAAACAGGAAATGACCCCAGATACAGTTTCCATGACACCCTGTCACTCGGATCCCCGTTTTCGAGAAGATGAAAGGCGCTAGCCGTCTTTTGATAGTGAGCAACTAATTGGACTGGCTGATAGTGGGAGTTTTTTAATGTGAAAAAATAAAGGAGGAAAAGCAGGAACAGCTGTGTTTTGGTACAGTTATATAATCCCCAGATAAAACACTCCAAGGACATGGAAATTGAATAGGGCCTTTAGTGAAGGGAAAATCTCCAATCTGCCAAAGCGCACGTTTACTTTAGAAAAAATATAGAATAGATTGCTGTTGAAAAGCTAAAGGCTTATATAGCCCTCGAATCTAAATGATGACTATTAGGAGCCTGCTTTATTAATACAAAGGAGGATTTTCCTATTAGAGCAGAATATGATTTCCCTATGCATTCTAGCAAAAGAAAACAAGAGATGGCATTAAGTTGGTTCCTGAGCCTTCATGCCCAAGTGTGTGCCAAGTGTGTCTCATTGTGTGGATCTGCTGAGTTGAGTCATAGAAGGAATGCTCTGGAATCCCTGGTCAAGCTTCTTGAAAAATTCAGCTTGTTAGGGTTAAGAACAGACTCTGAGGGTCCCTTCCTTCCATCCAGGTTTGTCCATTGTTCTTCACCCCAACCTGGGATCAGAGTCACAGAATTTCAGATGTGGAAGATGAAGTCCAGTACATGTCTCAACATGGCTTCCTTTTACATCAACTCTGAGAAGAGGTCATTTGGTCTCTGATGACCTCCAGTGATTAGGAATTCATCACCTTGCAAAGCAACCTGTTCCCTCTGGAGACAGCAGTCATACCAAGGATGTTTTCTCCTCACTTTGATTCACCAATGGTTCTGTGAGCTCATCAATCTGGATGCTCCCTTCAGTGGTGCGGATCACTCCTCATCCATGCTTTACTCATTCTAGGTTGTTTTTTCCCTTTCCTGTCTTCCCTTAAGTTTGCCATGAGAATATTTATCCAGTGTGCTGGAGGTTTCTTAATTTCCCCAGACAGTATGAGAAGATCCACGGAACTCCCCGTCTTCCTGTTCCTTGTCTCCCCTTCCATGTGATGGGCCCATCTTGTCTTTCTCTTGTATCTTTCCCAGAGGGCAACTTTAATTTCTTTTCTTTGGAGTTTCTTGCTGGTTATATATGGGCACCTGTTCCTGACTACCATGTGAAATTTGGCATCCTTGGTGAATTAAAGTAAAACCCTATCATGATTAGATGTGCTTGTGTTGAGTGTTTCCAGCTTCATGGATCTGTTAGAGCTGATATTCCTTTATTAGAACCTCCAAAACCCGCAGGTCTTGTGTCTTAATGAGGTATAATGGAGAATGAGAAAAATCTCATTTATATCATGGTTTTATTTTGTTGTTGAGTCGTTTCAACTGCGTCCAACTCTCTGTGATCCCATCTGAGGTTCTCTTGGCAGAGATACTGGAGTGGTTTGCCATTTCCTTCTCCAGCTCTTCTGACAGATGAGGAGACTGAGGCTAACAGGGTGAAGTGACTCACCCAGGGTCACACAGTTACTAAGTATCTGAGGCTGGACTTGAACTTGTCTTCTTGACTTCAGGCCCGTACAGAGTAATAAAGTGATTTGAGAAGGGAGAGAACAACAACAGATGGCAGATGGTTGAGGTAAGAAATCACAGAAGTCTTCATGAAGAAGACAAGTCTCAGCCAAACCTTGAAGGGAAAAAAAATATTCTGAGAAGGGAGTTCATTCTAGGCAGAGGGGACAACCTTTGCAAATGCATGGAGGGTGATAATGGAATGATGGATTTGGATATCTGACTGTGTGAGATCAATCAGTCAGTCAGTCAGTCAATAGGCATTTACACTTTATGGTGTTCCAGGTATTTGGTTCTAAGTGCTAGGAATGAAAAGAAAGGTCAGGAAGAAGGGAGGTGGGGGAGCTCCCATTCTAATGGAGGAGGCACGTACAAACAAGTTGGTACATTGAAGATCTAAACAGTGTAAAAGAGGTCAGTGACTTATGAGGGACAGCCCTCACATTGGGGCTTTGGGAAGGGCCTCCCTTCCTTCTCTTTCGGAAGCTGAGTCTTGAAAGAGGCCTTAGAAATGAAGTTGGTTGGAAAGATCTTTGGGAATCAGAACTCTGGTGCTTTTAATGTCAGGACCCTAGAAGTGAT
Organism: Notamacropus eugenii; assembly: GCF_028372415.1. Lineage (NCBI taxonomy): Eukaryota > Metazoa > Chordata > Mammalia > Diprotodontia > Macropodidae > Notamacropus > Notamacropus eugenii. Next base: position 525,035,450 of record NC_092873.1, read on the forward strand.
AGGGGGCTAGTGAAAGTTCCTGAGTGGAGGGGCTCTGGTCACACCTATATGGAGGCTGGATTGTAGAGAGAAGACCCCAGGCAGACAATTAGGAGGCTGTTGGAATCTTTCAGGCAAGCAAAGAGGAGGTGAATGGATCACTTTATGGCTTACAAAGCACTTTCTGATGATAGGAATTTTCTTGTCCACGGTGAAATTTTATTTCTCTATATTTAAGTCTTGAGTTCTCAAGTGCCCTCTCAACAATCAATCTGCCAACTTTAATACCTACCACTTCTCACTTGGCAGAACTTGTATTCTCTCATTGGATTATACTTTTCCTCTAGAATCAGCCTATAGCTCTTCTTTCTTCTTGGTTTTGAAAAGGAAGTGGAAGGAAGGGGATAACTATGTGTCTGTGTGGGTGTGTCTATGTGTATATATCTATATATCCATATAGCTTAACAGGGCAAATCTCACCTCCCTCCAAAAAACAGAAGGTTGGAAGAGGACACTCATAATGCACAATATTTGTATCCAAAAAGGATTCAGAGAAAAGTCTAGACTGCTCTTTTTACAGATGGGGAAACTGAGGCCCACAGATGACAGAACCAGAAATCAAATCCAAGCCCTCAGACTCAATGGTCTCACACATATGTCTTTTGAGCACAGGTTCAGAGACTCAGAACTGGGAAGCACTCGGGTTATCCAATCCAACATCCACCTTTTACAAATGAGGAAACTGAGACCCAACGACTGACTGCCTAAGATCAGTAAACAGAAAAGCTGGGTTTGGAAGTGACGTCCTCTCCTCCAAAGCCCTGCCTGCATCACTCTTCGGGAAACCCCAGATAACGCTGGTTTTTGGTGGGCCCCTAATAACCCCCTTACTCGACTGATTTTGCCTTTGTGTGGACCAAAGCTTTTGTTCCACTCAGAAGGGTTCGGGGCTCCTGTGTTCTGAGCCTGCTTAAGATTTTGTCCAGAGCTTTATTTTAACACAGAAACAGTCTAAAGAAAGCTGGGCCATGCAAATTTACACCAACAGTGCCTCTGAAAGGGGGCCTCGTATTTGTCTCTGCCTGGGTCAACAGCAGTGCAAGCAGATAGCCTCCAGCCAGCTGCAGGGGGCCAAGGACCACAGCTGGCCTCTGGGAGCTGAGTACTTTCTTCAGGGTCATTGAGCACTGCTCTGACTGGAGAGCTCGGAGATCATGGAGCCTGGGCTGGGGCATTGGGGTCCGACAGGAGCTCAGACAGTGAGTTCTACCAACTTTGATTGGACATCTCCCATCCAAGGATGGATGGTGACCCAAAGGGGACCTGAATGGACTGATGAGGAGGGAAGTGAGCTCATCCACAAGAATCTTTGCTAAAACAATCAGAACAACTTTGTAAAGACAACAACCCCATTAAGAACTCTGCTTAATGCAATACCAACCAGTTCCAGTTCCCTAAGGACTCCCGGTGAAATGTGCTGCCTGCCTCCTGGCAGAGAAGTGGTGGAGTCTGGGCACAGCTTGAGGAATAGTCTTCTTGGACATGGCCAGTAGAGCGATTTGTTTGCTTGATGATACCTATTTGCTTGGTTTTTATTTTCTTTTTTTCCCCCAATGGAAGAGAAGAAATAGAAAGGAAAGTAGATTTTTGTTCATTGGAAAAAATATATTTTTTAGAAGTTCTGGGTTTGATTTCTGCCAGTGAAGCTTTCTGAGTCTCGGTTTACTTTTTTTTCTTTTTGTAAATCCAGGGGGTTGAACTGGATGACTTTCTAAGGATCAGTCCAACCCTAAAGGACAATGCTGCCTCTAGTCTCCAACACCTGGAAGTCCTTGGACAAATCGCTCCCACCTGGAAATCCGTGGTGCAGCCTCTTGGCATAGAGCCCTCTCCTGGGGCAGGTTCCTCTTGTTCCCCAAAAACCCTAAACCAAAAGAAGTTTGCTCTTGAAGGAAGGGCAGGGGGGAGGGGGGAAAGCAAGATGGGAAGAGGGATATTGGAGAATCAGAGAACAGCCATTCCCCCTCCTGAAGCCGGGAGTCTCCGAAGTCCCCCAAGGACACAGGCACAGCCAGAACTCAAGTCCATGTGAGAAGGTCACAGATTCAGAGGTAGGAGGGACCGGAAAGGTCTCCAAGGCTGTGCCTTTCATTTCCTAAGGGAGGAAGCTGACTTGGCCAAATTTAGTTAGTGTCAGTCATTCTTTGAAACCAGATTTTTTTCAATCCTTTGGATCTAAACATTGTTTGGTGAAGGAGTGTTAGGAGCCTGGTCTCAGACTCCAGCTGTGCCATTGACTAGTAGTGTGACCCTGAGTAAGTCAGTTGCCTTCTCCCAGTCTGTCTTCTCATCTATAAAGTGATTTGATTGCTAAGGTCCATAGATCCAGAGGCCATCTAGCCCAGCTTACAGCAATTCACAGATAAGGAAACTGAGGCCTAGAGAGATGAGGGTGACTTGTCTGTGGTCACTCAAGTAATTAGTAGGAGAGCTGAGATTCCAACCCAGGTCCTCTCATTGGCAATCCAAGCCTCTTTCTACCGCATTTTCTTTGTTGGGAAAGCCCAGCCTCCCTCCCTGGCCCAAGTTAGTGGGAGGAGGGGGGTGGCGGTGGGGGTTGGCCCTCCTGCCCTCGGTGGCTCTGAGCCCAGCTCAGCTCTGCCTTTGGAGGGGAGGAGCCTAGAGGGCAGCGGGGGAGGGGGAGGCTCTAAGCCCAGCTCAGCTCTGCCTCCTTGGGGGGAGCCCAGAGGGCAGTGGGGGAGGAGGGGGTTCTGAGCCCAGCTCAGCTCTGCCTCCTTGGGGGGAGCCCAGAGGGCAGCGGGAGAGGGGGGGCTCTCAGCCTCCTCCCCGCTGAGACAAGATACTTAAGATCACTATCCGCACCAGCGGACCTCCCCAAGTCAGCCCCAGAAAGCCTGCCTGGCCCCTTCCCCACCCCCTCTCTCCTTGCGCATAATCCCCGCAGCCCCTCGGAGGTGAGAGAGGTCCCTTCGCTTTGTTTCCCCCTTTTATGCTGAGGGGTTTGATCTCCTTTTCCCTGCCCCCACGCCAGTCTCACTTGTGGCCCCCCTCCCCTGCGCCCTCAGCAATTCTGATTTGCATTCATCCCTCCTTCCCTCCCTCCCCCCTTAAAGCCCTGCCCTTTGTCTCCTTCCCTCCCAAACCTCCCCCACTCCCCCGCTGCTCACTTTCCTCTCTTTAGGAGCTGATTGAAGTTTGTCCAATAAACCGCTTCGCTTGCCGGTGCAGACCGACGGGGCTTTGGCTTCAGTTGGGACCTGCTCTGCTTTTCCCTGGAGAGCCCTTCCCACCCAGCCCCGCTCCCCCCTCGTTTGTTCTTTTACTATCAGTCAATTAAATAATCCGTCCCATTTTCCATTTTTGTGGGGGAAAGTCTACAAGAAGAGACTCCAGCATAATGGCAACCAGTTGAAGAGGCAGTGGGTAAAGAATGGGCCTGGAGCCCTGGGTTCCAGTCCTGCCTCTGACAAATACTGACACTGTAACCCTGGACAAGTCACCTAAACTCAGTCCACCTCTAGGTAGCTCCCGAAGGCTATAAATGGCAAAGGATGCTGTCACGGACATCCGGGGCAGGAGGGCCAGCCGGTTTTGGGGGAGGGCAGTTTCATACCTGGAGTCCTTTCCATTAACGAAACAACAAAATCCAATCCCTATCTTCAAGAATCAGTGCTCCAAAGCTGGAAGCAATCTCCTCCAGCCCTCTTAATTGAAAGAGGAGGAAACAGGAAGCCCAGCTGAGGTTGAGTGACTTGCCCTGGTCCTCTGACTAAAGCCAGTGCCCCTTCCGCATGACCATACCTATTCTGGGGAGTCGTCCCCATTAGAGTCCAGCTGGCTTCTCTTAAGACTCAGCTCAAATCTCACCGTCTGCACGAGGTCTTTCCTGCTCTCTCCCACGGCTAGGATTTCCCCTCTAAGATAACCTTCCGTTTCCCTTATTGGACTGTGGATCCTTGAGGGCAGGGGCAGTGTTTTTTCTTTTCTTTGCACTGGCAGTGCTTAACCCAGTCCTGGGTACCGTGTTGTTGTGGTGCGGTGTTTGATTCGTGTCTGACTCTTGGTGACCCCATTAGGGGTTTTCTTGGAATACATACTGGAGTGGTTTTCCATTTCCTTCTCCTGCCCATTTGACAGATTAAGAAACTGAGGAAAACAGCATTCAGTGACTTGCCCAGGGTCACACAGCTCCTAAATGTGAAGCTGGAATTGAGTCTTCCTGAGACTCCAGCTCCTGGGGCTCTATCCACTGCACCCCTTCACTGCCTCCTTGATACATAGGAACTACTTAATAACGGCTGGTCAGCTGACTGGCTAATTGACAGACTGACTGGCTAACTGCTCTGGTCCAAGGGCACTGTGTCCTCATCCCAGACACCTCTGTCCTCCAAATACAGAATCACCCACCATGAATCTTGGAGATCATTCCGCTCAAAATCAGTTTGATAGAGGAAAAGGGGGGGTGGGGCAGAGAGAGGAAGGAACTTTCCTAAGAGAAAGAACAGGGCATAGGCAGAGCTGCCCCCATGTCCAGGGAACTAGAGAGACCTTCATTTACACTGGAGGAAAGTGAAGGCCTACCAGGGCCAGGGATTTGCCCAAGGTCACGCAGCAAGATTCAAACCCAGGGTCTTTGGCATTTCTTCCTTTGTACCCTTAGATTCTAAATTCCTTCTCTTGCCCTCTCCGGTAGTTCCTTCAGTGCCATATTGTGTGTTTTACAGAGGAAAGAACTGAGGTAAACAGGCTGAATGACTTGCTCAGGGACATATTGCTAGGATCTGAGGCTGGATTTGAACTCTGGCCTTTGTGACCTCAGGTCCTGTGCTTCACCCACTGAGCCACCTAGAGATGCAGCTGCTTGTGTGGGTCGCTGTCTTTAAGTCAGCAGAGACCTGAGTTAGCTGCAGAATTAGGTTTTGATTCAAATCCTCTTTATTTGCTAGCTGTGTGATCCCAGGCAAGTCAACTCAAATTCTCTGACCCTCCTCCATTCCTGTAAAATTAGCATAATGTTAAGTAACATCTTCCCAGGGTTGTGATGATCCAGTGAGAGAATATAAAGAAACTGCAAACTTTAGAAGTATTAACTGATACGTACATAGCCTTTTGACAGCCCTCCATCTAGGTCCCACAGCCCTTATTGCTCCCATTTCATAGGTGGGATCACTGAGGCTTAGCCTGTGCTGTGATTATGACCTGTCATTACATAGCTTGTATGAGGCAGTGTGGTATGGTGGATAGAGAGATTGCCCTGGAACACAGAAGACTCGGGTTTGATTCTCACCTCTGACACATACTGTCTATATGACCCTGGAATGTCAGAAGTGTGCTAGGCAGCTCAGAGGCATAATGGGGAGTCAGGAGAACCTGAGTTCAAATCTATCTTCAAACAGTAGATGTGTGACCTTGGGAAAGTCACTTAACCTCTTTCTGCCTCAGTTTCCTTATATGTGAAAATGAAAATTATCATAGCATTTACCTCCCAGGATTGTAGAGAATATAAAATGAGATATTTTTAAAATGCTGCGTAAACTTTAAATTTTTCCATAAATGCTACTATTAAAAGTGGCAGATAAAATGCCAACTTGGGTTGGTCAAGGAAGTCCCTTTTACCGAGGAAATAAAATCACAGGGTTTGTCTCTCTGCTAATAAATGTCAGGGGCAGGATTTGAACTCCTGTCTCTCCAAATTTGGACAAATCACTAGACCTCTTTGGCCTTCATTGCCTTTGTTTTACTGTAGAGTTTGATTAGATGGTCTCAATCAATCCATCTGAAGGACTGGCTTTGTCTGCTAGACGGGCCATAAGAAGACAGAAATGAAATAATCTTTACCCTCAGGGAGCTTGCTTTATAATGGGGGAGATAACGTGCACCTAATACATGCATGTTGATTGTTACTGGATCTAGAGCTCATAGAGTTAGAGCTGGAAGTGACCCAGAAGGTCATGGGGTTCAACCCCTTCCTTTTGCACATGAAGAGACTAAGTCACAGAATGGTTAAATAATTTGCCCAGGGTCAAACAGCTAGTAAGAGTGTGAGACAGGGTTTGAACTCAGGTCTTCTTGAATACAAGTCCAGCATTCTATTCCTTATCCTTCCTTTTCGTACAGACAACATGTACAAAGCAGGCACAAGGTAACCTGGAATGGGAAAGAAAGCACTAGCAACAGACTTCCTATGAGGCTCAGTTTCCACATTTGTAAAATGAGGGATTTGGAAAAGATGATCCCTAGATCCCTAGATGATCTCACAACAGTAAGTTTCACATGGAAATTAAAAGCTCAGTAGATATTTGTTGAATGAATGAATGAATGAATGAATGAATTTCTAGACCATCATGGGGCCAGTACTCCTTAGTGTTTTGGCTTGACCTACCCAGGTAATCACCCCAAAATGACTGCTTTTTTTTACGGGAGTAGCCGCAGCTGATTGGCAGTGAGAAGTAAATTGGCACTTTTCAAATGGTGGAAAACCATTGCACTCCTAGGTCCCTGAATGGAGGCTTTAGTTTCCAGCTCCTCTGATGGCTAATTATGGGACGTTTGGCAAGAATTTCAACTTACTCATCTCTAAAATGGGGTTAATGATACCCCTGAGCTGTCTCCTCTGGGATGCTGTGGCCATAAATGAGATGTGTTGAGCACTTTGAGGTCTGTGCAAGAAAGGTAGCCGTCCTCTCTGAATCTTGTAAAGCATGTTGGTATGAGTCATGTCTTGAAAGCATAGACCTGTTCTGAAAAGGCCCATCCAGAGAGAAGGCCTCCTGCTTCTCTACTGACTTCTGAGGTTTTCCGGAGTTTCTCATGAAGCAGTTCTCATTTCAGACTTCAAGCCTGTAATACACACACATACACACACACACACACACACACACACACGGCTATAGAAAGAAGACTTTTAGGGTCCTCCATAATGGTGCACGAGCTATCCTTAATATCAACTGGGCCTGGAGTTATAGAAACATCTCTCTCATCCTCCATTTTCTCCTCTCTAAAATCAAGGACTTGTTCTAAATAGTCCCTTACCTAGGAGGGCTGATGTACCAAACACTGTGCTAGGTACTAGGTATTAGTTGCCATATGGCCATTTTGCAAGATGGATATTTGAATGGATGAATGGGTGGGTGGATGGGTGGATAGATGAATGGATGGATGGATGGATGGGTGAATAGATGAATAGGTGGAGGGATGGATGAAGGGATGGGTGATTAGATGGATGGATGGATGGATCAGCTGTAGACCTATGGTGTTGTATTCCTATGATGTTATATTGGTACCTTTTGGACTTTAAAAAGATCCAGAGGATGATTCCCAATGAATGAAGCAAAGCAGATCTTCCTTGGTGGATTTAGGGGGAGTCATCGGGAAGGGTCACAGAGGTACTGAAATGTCACAGGTTTGCTACCATGTGTCTGTTAGGGGGATCCTCCCACTAAGTCATGGATTCATCAAAACACATTTACCTTGGCCATTTCAACCCGTTGTGATGTTTTGTGGTTCTGGTTTTGAACTCTGATTACATCATCCAATGCATTTGCCCCCCTTTCTTGCCTTGTGTCATCTACAACTTTGATTTATGATAACTCCACCATCCAGAGCTTTGGCATTTATAAAGTAGCCCTGTGTGTTGGTTGGGATAAGAGTTAGTGCCATCCACACACATTTTGCAGATCATAGTATCATAGTTATAGAAAGAGTCCAATCCTATCCTTTTCAGATGAGGAAACTGAGGCCCACTAAGGGAGGGAATAGGCATTTGTAGAGTACCCACTACATGCCAGGTTTGGTGCTAAGTGCTTTTACCAATATTTACAAATCTCATTTTGTCCTCACAACAACCGTGGGAGGTTGGTGCTATTATTACCCCTATTTTATGGTTGAGGAAACTAAGACTTAACAGTGTCACACAACTAGTAAGTGCCCAAGGCCAGATTTGAACTCAAGCACTCTATGCTCTGTGGCACCAGCTGCCTGGGGTCAAATGACTTGCCCATGGTCACACAGCCCATCACTGGTAGAGCTGGCACTTCTGTTTATCATTGCAATGTTCATTCCTTCAAACCAAGTGCTTCTCCCTCCAAGTGCCCTCCCTGGTAACAATGTTGATGAGGACAGCTTCAAAGATGGGGTGCTTCACCAGTAGAGACTTCTTTCCAGGTTGATATCTGCCAAGATTCTCTTGCTCTAGATGTTCAACAATAAATGAATTCACCGAAACAGGTTCTCACTCAAATCACAAAAATTATGAGAAACTGTCAGATGCTGGTAGCAGTGAGGTTCAGAGGAGAATGATAGTAGCTTGCATTTATAAGTCAGTTTATATACATTATCTCATGTAAGCCTTATAACAACCCCTGTGAATAAGTACTATCATTATCCCCATTTTATTGAGTCTGAGAGACTTATGCAGTGGTTCTGTGTGCGGGTGCTATTCCTGCTTCTGTCCGTTTGGTCCATTGTGATTCTGGCTGCTGCTGATGTTGAAGATCCAGAACAAAGCCTTGTTTTCCTGTGTCCTGAGCCAAGCTTAAGCAAAATACCTAGAAATGGAATGTGAGTGATGGCGGTGTTTGCCATAGAGTCAGCCTAGTGATGCTTCTTTGACCCTCAGTGGCTGAGCTGGGACACTACTATTGAGATCAGGGGGTCTTAAATGTGTGTGTATGTGTGTGTGTGTGTGTGTGTGTGTGTGTGTATGTGTGTGTGATGGACCGTTAGACTATTGTTGTGAAGCCTAATGTACCCCTTCACAAAATCATGGCTTTAAATGCATAAAATAAACATGTAGGAACATAAGAGAAATCAATTATTTTGAAATAACCATTATCAAAGTGTTTTAAGTTCATGGCCCCCAGCTGAAGAACCTCTGATAACTGACATTCCTGTAACACTATAAGTAATTTTACTTAGATGGAACATTGTAAGCATTTTATATATTGTCTATGACCTTCCCTTGAACTACTCACCTAGTCACCGTCTCAAAACAAAAATGACGTTAGTTTAGCCCGACTGATTCTCACTGAATTCAGCCCAGTCATTACCATTTTTCTCTCTAAGAAGTCACCTATTCTGTAATCCATTCTAGAATTTCCCCAATAATAAGTATTTTATTATGGATGGGTGATTTATGGAGTCTACCTTCCTTGTCTTCCCTTTGAAAATTAGGACATCATTTGCCTTTCTTCAGTCTTTGTGGCTTTCTTCAGCTCCCCATGATTGATTTGGGCAGGATTCTGTCATGTTCCTAATAATGGGATGCTTCAGACAAGGGCTTCTTCTTTACTCTGGGGTCAAGGGAGAAGAAAGCAAATTTAGGGATAGGCAGGGGGCAAGCAGAATCACGTCAAGTCAAGAAGCATTGATTAAGTGCCTACTGTGCTAAGTGCTGGGGAGAGAAAGAAAGAACTATACCCATGGCAACCAAATAACCCTTTGAGGTAATCCATTCTACTTCTGGACATCTTTCATGGATAGGAAATTTAGCATTTGTTAGCAAGCTTACTTGAGATGAGATTTCTCCTTCCTTTTTTCTTTAAAGGAAGTTTTGGACTGTCACAAATGTTGGTACTTAACTAAGTTCCTCTAATTTTCTTTTTCTTTTTTTCTGAATTTTATTGATTAATATCACCTACATTTTCTGGGCAGCTAGATGACATAGGAGATAGAGGACTGGACATGGAATCAGGAAGACCCCATCCATTTTTCATTCACCTCAATAGTAGTTGACACCTTGGTGTCTTCTTAGTCATTAGCATTCAGGAGAAAACATTTTGTAGGAGAGAGGAAGGTACTGCCTACCAGTGGAAAGGCAATAGGAGATAAGATGATCTTACCTCTTTAGGAGAATCCACCTTACACTTCCAAGTTCTGTCCAAATCAGGTGCAATTGAAGTCATTTATTGACATATGCTTAGGATGGGGGATCTTAACCGGGGTCCATAGACAGATTTCAGGGAAGTCCTAAATGGGTGAAAATAACATCTTTATTTTTCTCTAATCTCTAAACAAAATTTAATATTTCTTTCAATTATTTGAAAATACAGTTCCTAGAAAAGGACCATAGACTTGATCAGACTACCACTGGGGTCTGTGACATCAAAAGGTTAAGAAACCCCAGCAGAGGGACAGCTGAGTGGTGCAGTGGGTAAAGTACTGGCCCTGAAATCGGAAAGACTTGAGTTTAAATGTGGCCTCAGATACTTGACACTTTTTATCTGTGTGAACCTGGTAAGTCACATGACTGCCTCAGAAAAAAAGAAGCCCCAGCAGAAAGCCTTTCGAGTCCAACCTGAGAGTCTCCTTGACTGTTCATATCTCTTAAAACGTTCATTAGTTTACTTCCACAGGGCCTGGAGGCAAGAAAACCCAAGTTCCTAGGCCCACCCGTAGCACTTTCTAGCCGAGTGACCATCAGTGAGTCACTGGGCTTCCTCATCGCAAAGCAGTCATGGTAATACCAGTAGCACCGGCCTCTCCTGGGGTTCTGGGGAGGCTCAGATCAGATGCAGTCCCTATGACGTGTTTGTGCTGATTTTAAAGCACTGCATGAAAGACAGGTGTTATTATTTTTCTCTCTAGTTGTCCCGGACCCCTAGGATTTAAGGAGTTATCACTTCTATGTAGGAAGAATGTTACTATGCAACAGCTGTGGTTGTGTTGGCTGAGACCATGCCAATTCTTCTTGGATTGAACCTCAGGGACTATTTGCTGGCTCCCTCGCTGCTTGCAAAGGAGGGTGATGTAAAATTAATAGCTGGAGATAGGCCTGCAATCTGACACTAGTGGGGGGGAGGTGCAGGTGGTCTGAAGTGATGTGCAGAAATTCAGTTTACATACTAATCCTCCCTTGGTGCTGGTGGGCAGGAGGCAGCCTGGCTTGGCTCTCTTCAAAGCCCTCTTGGTGTTCGATTAATTTTATTTGTCCCTGGACTTGGACCTCTTCTCAGGCCCACTTCTCACATTCATGGCAAGACCAATGTATGTATCCTCCAGTGTCTGCCTTGGAGAAAGTCTTTGTGGGTTTTCAGGTGAAAGGAGGTCTGGCTGCATAACACATATTTCTTGTAATATTAGCCATTCTTGTTTGCTCCAAGTCGCAGCAAATATTCATCAATTCCTTTTGACGGGCAAGACATAAGGGGGTTACAAAGATTTTTACAAAAGATATAGATATGGTGCCAGGTAGAGAGAGAAACAACCAAAGGAGAGGTTTAGGAGCAACGCTCTAGGAAAAGCTGGAGAAGCGATCTTCAGCTTGTGGAAGCAGGAAGAATATGATTGTAGAATCAGGACTGTGTGTGGGAGCTGTGGGAGCTGGAGAACCTTTGGAGTCATGACTCCCCCAGCTGGAGTCTTGGAATTTCATTTGTATCCTCAAGATCTAGCCTACCATGTTGTTTCTTCTTCTTCTCCTTCTTCTCCTCCTCCTTCTTCATTTTCTTCCTCTCCTCCTTCTCCTTTTTCTTCTTCTTCTTTTTCTTCTCCTCATCCTCTTCCTCCTTCTCCTTCTTCCTCTTCTCCTTCTTTTCCATCTTTTTCTTCTCCTCTTCCTCATCTTCTTTTTCCTCCTCCTCCTCCTCCTTCTCCTTCTCTTCTTCCTTCTCCTTCTCCTCTCTTCCTTTTCCTCCTCCTCTCCCCCAATTTGCCCACCCCCAAAGATACTACAGTGGTTTGCCATTTCCTTGTCTAACTCATTTGGCAGATGAAGAAACTGAGGCAAATGAGATTATGTGACTTGCCCAGGGTCACCCAACTAGTAAGTATTTGGGACTGATTTTGAACTCAGGTCCTTCTGCCTCCAGGGCCAGCACTCTATCCACTGCACCATTGCTTCTAGAGGGGGCTTAATAAATGTTGAGTAATTAAATGTACAGTGCTGAGAGTGATACCGAAGTGAATATTGTTATTTGACCATGTGCTTTATGGCAAGAAAAAAGATGTGGCAGAAAAAACACTTTATTGTGAGTCAAGAAGGTCTAGGTTCGAATATTGCCTCTGAGAATTATATTAGCTATATGACCTTAGGCAAGTCATTTAACCTCAGTTAAGCCTCAGTTTTCTCCTCTTTAAAATGGAGATAATAATACCTTGATACCTCTCTTCCAGTGGTGGTTGGGAGAATGACTCAGTTGAGAGAAGGAACACAAAGTATTTGGCAAAATCAAAAGTACTATCTAAAGAGCTATGTCATTGAATGATAGTTGAAATCTGTCTATGCAGCTCTTTGGGGGTTTTGCATGACCTTATATCCATTAGCTCAAATGATCTTCATTACAATGAGGAAGGCAGATTCTATGGATGTGATTATCTCCATCTTACAGATGGAAAAGCTGAGTCTCACAAAGGTTAAACCACTTAACCCACAATCACATACCTTGTGTTAGAAGTAAGATTCAAAGCCAGGTCTTTCTTGACTAAAAATCCAGTGTTCTTTCTAGTGATTTTTTTTTTTCTCAGAGGATACTACATACAAAATGGCAGTCTAGTCATTTCATGTTATGTCCTTCAGGCTAAGATAACATTGGATGACCATGTCTTCAGTGAGGCAGCCTTTTAATCTCAGCATCCTCAGCCTTTTTCCTCTATCCTTTGTCCTCAGTCCACATTCTTTTTCCCAATGATTCTGTTGGCACTGAGGTCATAATCATGAAATGATTTGCATGGAATCCGCTAGGGTGAGAGAGAATACGGATTATCACAATATTTCACAATTTGTGTTGACTTAAAAAATCTTTTAGCTCCTCTCAGCTCTAGGAAAGGGATAGGGATTTCATTGGTACAGAGAACTGACAATTGAGGAAATTTCCTCTTCCAGTACAGGCTGGCATCTTCTCTGAATCTTAGATTCTTAGAGAGTGGTTTACAATGCTGAGACTCATGAAAAGTCACACAGCCTGAACGTGTCCAAGACAAGACTTAAATCTGGGACTTCCTGGATTTCAGAACAGTGCTCTATTCACTTCATCATGCTGCTTTCCTTCTCAGCCGTAAAGTGAACCCAAATGACTCCAGAAGTGCAGAGACAGTGCAGGGTCCAAAGGTAGAGAGAGTCTCTTCATCCAGATTGTGGCTCTGCTGATTGAAACAGGGACAAGGAAGTCTCTTTTGCTCTCTGAATGACTTTAATTTCTACATCTGTAAAAATGTTGGGGATGGACTGGATGACCTCTAAGGTCCTTCCTGCTGTGGGTCTATAATGGATGATAAACAAAAGTCGCAGTTCCTAAGGTACCTTCCAGCTCAAACGTCCATCTTGGAACCATGAAGTCAATTGTACCCTGGCTGGATGATTGGGGGATGGGGGCACATTCAGGTCAAGCCTGTGTTCAAGATTCACCTGGGGATGATGATTATTTTAGCAGACAACCCCAAAGTAACTCACCAGTAAACGATGCTGTCCTTTAACCCCCAAAGGGAGGAAATGGTTCCTAATAAATCCATGGGATGGATGTATGGTGCCCCTGCTGGTTCTAAGTTCACATGTTCCCATTAGGCTTTTATTACTTCATGCTTTATTTTCCAGAAAAACAACTTCATCCAAGACTTGCAAGCTTATTCTAGCATGCTTTATTATTGTTCTACTTGAGATGGTATCTCAAGGAAATTGTTAATGGCAAGAAGAAAGGAATATACAAAAGCTTTACTAGCAGAAGAATTGTTGTTTTTACATCTTTTTTATTTTTAAGTAGCAGATTTTTAAAAAATTAATCCATTCCTCTCATTTAATGTCCTGTCCCCAGCCAACTTAAACAAACAAACGCCAAATCCCTCAATTAAATAAATAGTCTGGCAAAACAAATTCCTGTATTATTCATGTCTGAAAATGTGCGTCTCTACACTTTAAATTCATCACCTTTCTATCCAGATGTGAGTGGCATATTTCATCTTCATTCTTTAAGATATATCACCATTGCGTGGATCAGAGCCCCAAGTCTCTCCAAGTCGCTTTTCTCTAGTATGTTCTTATTGTATATTTTGTCTGAGTTCTGCTCTTTTCTCTCACCATCAGTTCATAAGATTGTTCCTTCACAGTTCCCTCTAAAGTCATCTATTTCATCCTTTCTCATGACACAATAACATTCCATTACTGTCATATCCTGCAACTGGTTTAGCCACTTTTCAAAAAGACATTCCCTTAGTTTCCAGTTTTGGACTCCCATGAAAAGACTGGCTCCAAGTATTTGTGTATGCTTTCCTTTTCCTCTGATTTCTTTGGGACATAAGACCAGTAGTTGTATGGTTATTCATGCCCTCCTCTAGCTCCCTATTGCCTCTAGGATAAGATAGAGAATCCTCAACCTGGCACTTAAAGTCCCTCCCTCCTCCATCTAGCTTCTGCCTTCTCTTTTCAGACATTTCATTGTTATCCTCCTCCAAGAATTCTCTATTCTGGTTCAATTGGCCTTTTGGCTATTCCCTATACAGGACATCTCTTTTCCTATCTCTGCCCTTTTGTAGAAGTGGTCCTCCATACCTATAATGGTCAATAGTCAATTAAATACCTATCAATCAGTAAACATTTGTTAAGTACCTACTATGTGCCAGGCACTGTGCTAAGTGCTGTAGATACAAAACAGGGCAAAAAACAATCCCTGTCTTCAAGGAGCTTAGAATCTAATGGGGCAGAAAACATGCCAACGAATGTGTACAATGCAAGCTATACACGGGATAAATAGGAAATAAGAGGGAAGACACTGGAATTAAGAGCACTTGGGAAGGTTTCCTATAGAAGATGATGCTTACACAATCTACATAAGGAAAGCTGTGTAGGCACCTAGAAGGCAAGAATGTTCTGGGTTAGCTGTTTGTGCTCATAACACTAGGCAGTGGGCACTCAATGCTTAGTTGACTTGAATTAGGAAAAAATGCTGGAACAGAAATTATCTTTGTAGTTTATATGTTATAGACTGAGTCAGTTGAGAAGAGAGAGAGATACCAGAGGGGAGTAAATCAATATGGCAGACAGCATTTGCAGGGAGCCCAGTGCCCTGGTCAGCAGGCAGATAGACCTGAGAACTAGGGGCTCTGGCCGAAGCTGAGATCTTGTGCTAACTATTCTGTGTACACACACACACACACACACACACACACACACACACACACACACACACACACACACACACACACACACACACACACACACTGTTGAAGGTGCCAGGTCTGCCTACCTTGATGCCAGGGCCCTGAGGCTTCGATGTCTGTATTCCTTGGGAAACAAAGAAAGGGATTAGATCTGAGGAGAAAAGAGAGAGAAATCATGGGCCACCTCAACCAGCCTGAAATCTCAATGTTGTGGCTTGAGGTCAGCCTGCCCAGCAGAGCTGGGAAGTGGATGGCTGTTTAAAAGAACCTTGCATTTCTTTCCAGGAAGGAGTAGCTGCTATGAATGGGACTGTGGCCTTTGGAAGATCTTAAGTACAGCAATTTGTCAGCTCCTGACCTTTTCTTACCGCCCAGATAACAGCAGACAGTCTTAGTTAGAGATTCTAGACCTGGTTTTGTGGCCCAGGGCTGTTGACAGGCCTGTTTCCTGATCTATAAAATGAGAGTTTTGACCTCCCGTCAGTCTTTTAATCTATTATACTAAGATACCCCATTTCTACTATTTCAATAGTTTCTATAAAATTCTCGAAATTTAAATTGACTTTAAAAGAGCACATGGGTTCACAAATAATTGTGTCAGGCACTGTGCTTGGCACAGAAAACACAAAGATAGCTATTAAACAGTCCCTGCCCTCAAGGATATCACATTTGAATTGGGGAAAACTCTCAGTCTGGGGCAACTAGGTGACCCAGTGGATAGAGCACTAGTCCAGAAGACCTGAGTTCAGATTTTGCCTCAGACCCTTGACAAGTCACTTCACCCTGTTTGTCTCCATTGTTTCCTCCTCTGAAAAATGACCTGGAGAAGGCAATATCAAAGCGCTCCAGTCTAGTATCTCTGCCAAACAAGCAAACCCAAATGGGCTCACAAAGATTCAGACGCAATTGGAACGACTGAACTAACACCACCACAATCAAACAATAAGCATGACTAAACACCTACCCTGTCTCTGGAACTAAGTGCTGGGGATACAGAGACAAAAATGAAGCTGTTTATGCCATGAAGGAGTTTCTGTTCTATCAGAGTATTCCTGAAAGAACAGACTTTGTTTTTGGTACCACTTGTCTGTCTCTCTCTGTTGCACTTTCTCTGTCTCCCTGCCTGTCTCTGTCTCTCCCTGTGTCTCTGTCTCTGTCTCTGCTTGTCTCTGTCTGTCTGTCTGTCTATCTGTCTCTCTCTCTCCATCTGGGAAAGCTTCTCTGGAACTGATCTTGTTGCCAAAGAGAATCAAGGAAATGTGACTGTTCAGTTTAGAGAAGGAAAGACTTCAGGGCCCCAGGGACAATGGAGAGCTGTCTTTTGGAAGAAGGTATAGCCTCATTCACAGTGGCCCCAGATGACAGAATCAGGAGCAACAAGTTGGCAAACATTGCAGAGACAGAATTAGATTTGATGTTGGAAAAACTTCCTAAGTCTTCGAGCTGTCTGATGGTGGAATGGACCGTGGAGGTTCATAAATTTAGAACTGAATGGGGCCTTTGGGATCACTTAGTCCATCCCCATGATTTTTTATGAGGACTAGAAAGATAGGGTGACTTTATCTGAACCAAAGCAGAATCGATTTTCTATTCCCCTAGACCCACCTGCTTCTATACAAGGGTACTGTCATCCACCCTTCCAGTCTCTCAGAGTCAAAATCTCAAGTTCCTTCTCAGCTTTTCCCTGTGTTTCCCAACAGATTGCCACTGGCTCATCAGACTGCTGTATTTGCCTCCACAACATCTCTTCCATCACTCCTGTTCTCTCCTGTCATGGAGTCACCACCCTCATTTGGTCCCTCACTGCCTCGCCCCATGGCTGTTGTACTAGTATCCTAGTTAATCTCCCTGCCTCTGGTCTCTTGTACCTCTCATTCATTCTCTTCTGCTGCCAAAATGATTTTCCTAAAGCATAGGGCGACCAGGTCACTCCTTTTCCCTCTAAACCATAGTGACTCTCTGTTACTCCAAGGATCGAATGTCATTTTGTCCATTTGGCTCTCACAGCTCTTCACAACCTACCCCCACCTTACCTTTTCTGCCTCATTGTATTTTATTCCCTCTCACTCTTCAATGATACTCCCTCTGTGTTGACCTTGGGTATCCCCCATGCTTGCAATACTCTCCCTCTTCTACCTAAGCCATTTAGAATCCCTAGTTCCCTTCAAGGATCATGTCCTTTACCCTCTCCCCATGCTCTACCACCCAGTTACACTGACCTATTAAATGTTCTCACAAGACACACTACCTCCTGCCTCCATTTTTTCCGTTAGCTGGTCCCCATGCCTGGAATGTTCACTTTTCTTGCCTCTTGTATTCCTTGACTTTCTTTAAGTCTGGATCTGAGTCTCCCTTTCTTCGGGAGGTCTTCTACGGCTGCCAGAACTTTCCCCTCCCAGATTATTTTCTATCTATTGTGTCTGTATGGCTCTTGTATAGACATACTTACTTACATATTGTCTTCTCCCATTAGAATTGGAGTTCCTGAAAGTCTCGGACTGTTTAAGCATTTGATAAATACCTCTTGATGGACTGATTTCCCCAGCTTCTAGTCCCTCTCTCCCCCCGTTTCATTGGCCCTATTTTGTTTTTGCCTGTATATGCACACATTTCATCCCCTGAATAGATTATAAGCTCCTTGAGAGTAGGCACGCTATATCATTGTGATCTTGGGATTTCCTGTGTCTTGAACCATGCTTGCCACATGGTTGGTACCCAATGAATGTTTGTGGAGTGACTGATAAGTTGTTTCTGCCTCCCTTTCCATCCTTCTCTCATCCTCTGCTTGGAGTTTTTTTCCTAGCAGAAACTGATGACTCCTTACTTGTCTCATGTTGGAGAAGGGGACTGGCTGAACCCCTTCCAACCCTGAGAATCTGGGCTTCTGTGAAGTGAAGACAATTGGGGAGCAGGGAACTTGGGAGGTGTTTTCATAGCTGTTCCCAATATTGGAAACATCCTGAAAGAAATGAGTCCCTTGAACATTTCCTTTGGCTGCTGCCTGTTCTCTGGGCAGAGACCTTTCTGCTCTTTTACTAAGTGAGAGGCCTCTCTGTAAGGCTTGACTTTTCAGTGATTCCTAAGATCAAGGAGACAGAACCTGTTACATTCTGGGCAAAGTGGGAAACCGGAGGGTCCAACCTTGATGGCCTTTGCTCTTTCTGGTTCTTGTTTTCAGTAGTTTGAGGGAGGTTAGAGTCCTCAGAAGAATCTACACTGGAATCCAGAGTGGCTCTTCTCAGGGCTGAGGTTGATGGGTACAATAGAAATGGGGTTTCCAAGGATCTCAGGTCCGTGACACTCCCCCCACCCTGCAGCTGTTACAGAGGGGCATCTCCCTGGATGCACATTTATCAGAGGCAGAATTCCAGTTGACATAAATATACCATGTGCTCCAAGCACATGAGAGCTCCAACAGAATGCACTGGTGTCTCTCTTGGCCCCTTCTGTTCAAGCCAGACTTCATTTTAATCTAGGAAGGTCTATGCAGAGGGCCCTGGGGAAGGAAGGCATGGTCTAACAGAGGGTAACGGCTAGATACTGTACATCTTCAGTGCTTTCCCCTTTGTGGCAATGCTAAAGGAGAGCACGCTCTCTATGTAGATTGTAGATCCTCAGGCTCACTGGACAGAAAAGTGTCTGGGATCTTTCTGGCATCAGGGGGAAGGCCATTGTGGCTCTTCTCTTTCCTGGGAGGGACATAAAGTTTGCCCTGAAATTCAGTGTATATGTAACCCCTCTGCTAGCATGGGAATTAAAACACCAGAAGAAACAGATTCATTGATTAAGGCAAAAACGTTGTCGTCCTTTTACTTTGAAATGCAAATTTTCACTCTATCTTCTTTGCCTTATGGATTATATGTGTCTGTGTATATATACACACGTATGGATAACATGCATATATCTACATATACACATAATATCAATAAGGTGAAAATAGAGATAGAAAAAACACACATGTATGGATAACAGATATATAGCTATACACACATATACACACACATATATAGACATATATGTCTGTACATATATATATGCATATGTGTATATATGAATGCATGTATGTGTGTATGTGTGTATGCATGTGTATCTTATCTGTCAAGCAAAGAAAGTAGAACCAGGATGACTGAGCCTCCACAGTCAGTTAATTAACAATCTTGTTGAGTCGACCCCCAAGCCCCTTTCCCATCTGGCTTCTTCTCTTCCCTTCCTCAGCCACCATCTTAGTTCACAATGTTCATCACCTCTCACCTGGACTATTACAAGAGAGTCCTGATTGAATTCTCTGTCTCCAGCTCCAAACAGTAAGCTGACATTCCTAAAGCAGAGCTCTTCTTGTCTCTGCTGCTCCAGAATTTTCTATGACTTCTGACTTACTGCTTCCAAAATTAAAGACAGAATCCTCATGTGTCATTTAAAACCCTCCAAACCTTGGCCCCTTTTCCTTTCCATTTTTTTTTTTGTAGCAGCCCCCTTCACACACTGCTTGTTTCCATCTAGTTTGATCGTGGTTTCCCACTGTCTCCTGCCTCCATATATTTGCCTGGCCTGTGTTCCCTCCCCAGTCCCCCAGACTGCACTCTCATCCTCCTGTCTGCTTGCCCATGTGCCAATTTCCCATGTGATCCTTTTTCTGTTCATCACACCCCTCCCCAGTTGTTATTTCATCACATTGTATAACTTTTTATTTATTTGTTTTCATCTCAAGGTCTTGCATGTTTCTAATGGGGCAGAGCGGGATAGTGCCTAGAACAGAATTGGATATGGAGTCAAGAAGACTTGAATTTTAATTCTGATTCTGACACTTACTAGCTAAGTGACTTGTGCATACCATGTCTCTTTTCTGGGCCTCAGTTTCCTCATCTGTAAAATGAGGGGCTCAGACTCCTGATCTGAGGTGACTAGTATTTCTAACACTGTATTTTAAAGTCTGAGTAGGAAAAATGAGCTAGTCAGCTATAGACCCAGTCATTTTTCAGTTGTGTCTGATTCTTCGTGACCCCATTAGGGGTTTTCTTGGCAAAGATACTAGAATGTTCTTCCATTTCCTTCTCAGCTCATTTTACAGATGAGGAAACTGAGACAGACAGGGCTAAGTGACTTGCCCAAGGTCACCCAGCTAGTAAGTGTCTGAGGTTGGATTTGAACTCAGGAAGATGCATCTTCCTCACTTCAGGTCCAGCACTTTATTCACTGAGCCCCATGGCTGTTCTGGACTCCCCCGTCCCCCACCCCAAAAGGTCTTTAAAGATGTGTAGGTGAACTTGGCCCTTGCCCAGAATTGTGGGCATTCTGGATTCTGATGACCAATGCTTACAGAACAGTGTTGAATATAACAATCAATACAAGAAAGGGAGGCTGCCATCTGGAATGCATGTAGGAACGTGTTTCCTTGTTTTCCAGATGGTGAAAGTCAGGCCCCTGGGAGGTGAACTGACAGGGCTCAGTTGCAGAGCTGGGTCTAAAACTCAGTTCTCTTGACCCCTGGTTCATGCTCTTTTATCCTCCAGTTTCATAACTTAACCGTCCTTCGGAATGTCACTCAGGGTTTTGAACCAAGTTTGCCTCCAGGTTTCCATTGGAAGTATCATGGTCCAGTGTGTTTGACTGAGAGTTTAAATACTCGACGGGTAACTATGGCAACAGTGAGAAAGGACCTGGATTCTCCTTTAGGTTCTGGGACTAGCTCTGTGGCTTTGGACAAACCCTTTCCTCTCTGAGCTCAGGCTTTCATTTCATCATCTATAAAATGAACTGGGGTTGGGGACTGGATGAAATGCCCTCTAAAATCCCTTCTCACTTGAAAGTCCATGATCTTAAATGACTTGACTGCTTCATGCCTCCATTTCCTTGTTCCAGATGGAGACCATCTGGAAATTATTGCTGGCTTCATCCTTGCTATTACTAGCATAATGAAACACGAGCATTCCAATACTTCAGAATTGTTAGACTTTGTCCTATAAATAATGGCCAGATTCTGAAAAGTGTTGTCAAGTTTCTGTTGGACCCCACCCCCAAACCCCACCATCACGTTTGTTTGTATTTTTAAAAAAACTCCCAATGGGTGCTATTTTTAGCTGAGCAAAAGAGCTCTTCAGTACAAGGAATCAACCTGCCTTGTGCTTTTAGTATAAATAACATTTCTGGAAGGAATTTAATTTTTTTAAAAAAAAATCCTGGAATCACAGAATTTGAGCCTGGAAAGACCTTAGGGAACCTAGAATGTAAAAATATGGACCATAAGGTGAAAGCTGAAGAGCATTGAACATAAGAGCTTGAAGGGACATTATGGAATTGGAAAGTTTTTATCAGCTTTAGAATCCTATGGGTAGAAGTCATTCATTCATTTTCCAAAAGGGGAAACTACAATCTTAAATTGCTTGATTAAATTGCTTGATTACTTGGTTCCTCATTTTCCTTATCTGTAAAGGGGAGATGACAACACTACTATTATTTCCCTCCCATCCACCTTGCACACAACATGTAAAGGTAAAAAGCTGTAGCTACGTTCATGATGTGATTTTGTCACAATTGTGGCATTATTTTGATTTTGAGGTTGTTGTTCAGTAGTTTGCCTGTCATGTCTGGCAATTCATGACTTTATTTGGGGCTTTCTTGGCAGAGATACTGGGGTGGTTTACTATTTCCTTCTTGAGATCATTTTATAGCTGAGGAAACTGAGGCAAACAGGGGTAAGTGACTTGTCCAGAGTCAAATCCCCTTTTCTAAACCATTGTGTAGCCTTGGGAAAGCTCCTTTGCCTCTTTTGGCCTCAGTTTCCTACTCTGGAAAATATAAAGGTGGGCTCGAATTAGAGATTCTTAACTTATTCTGTGAGCTTATTTTAAAAATATTTTGATATAATTGATTCCCTTCCTAATGGGTGGGTTTTGTTTTATGCATTTACAACACCGGTCCATAAACTTCCCCAGACTGATTTCTAGAGGAGTTCCTGAGGCACCACAAAAGCTGAAAAGCCTAGGATTAAGTGGTCTCTGAGGTCTAGAGGGATTCTCTCTAGGGTCTCACCTGGCTCCCTATTAGGTGATCCTATAGGGAAGAACTCAGGTGAGATGCCAACCCCAGGGATCACCACTTGCCTTTTCCAAACACTGAGCTCCAGGGTCATTTGATTATTTAATCATTGGCTTGTCCAACACCTTGCCTTGTCGGTGATCAAACCCAGTGGCTTTTAAGTCACTTAAACCTACGGAAATCTTCTGTTCTCTGCCTCCAGACAGACCCCCAGTCTGAAGTCTTGGCTTGTATTTCAGGCTTTTCCTAAATAGAATATGAAGGTCATCACCACATAATTCATCCCACATGTGGAGGGCACTTTAGCTGCTTAGGTTTCTCCCTGGGCAAGTTATGTTTTATTAGGTAGTGGCAACTGAGCATTCCTCAGCTGGCCTGGGAAATTGTGGAAGGGGTTGACACTGTCTGGTGGGAATCAGGGTGAGAATTCTTTGGATGGAAAGTGGGGGAGGAAAAGATCACTCATATTGTTCTATACACTGAGGGTGTTTGAAAGAGACGAGATCGCTGTCTCTGGTGTTAAGCAAAGAGTTCAGGGGGTAAGCTGTCCAGATTCCTCCGCTCAGGCCACCCCTTAAGAAAGGACTTTCCTGTTCTCTCCCCACTCCCCCACCAGACGACATTTCCCCCTTTCTTCCCCCTGGAAATTACTTTATATTTACTTATCCTTGGTCAAAGGACTTTAAATTACTTTGTCCTGTGTATGTATTTTGTTTTTACGTAGCTATGTCTGCAAGATCACAGATTTGGAGCTGACAATGACGTTGGGGGTCGAGTCCAGCTCCCTCATTTTATAATGAGGCAATTGATTCCCTCTGAGATTTATGGGGCTTGTACTGTCTGTATACAGTTTTCGACATGTCTGTCCCATTAGAATGTGAGGCCCTTGAAGGCAGGGACCATATTATTTTGTGGTACAATAACTGGAACATAGTAAGTACTTCATGACTATTTGTTGACTGACTGAAGTAACTTGTCCAAAATCACAGATGGCAGAGTTGGGATTGGAAGCCTGGTCCTTTGACCCCACCCTCTTTCCTCTGAGTTTGTGCTGTCTCCCACCAGGCTGTCAAGTTCACCAGCAGTATGGCAAGAGAGACTGTTGGCCCTGGAAGCCAAGAAGACCTCAACTGAGTCCTGCCTCTGACTTGACTTACCTTGGCTGGGTGCTGCTTGGCAGATCACTTAACCTCTCATTGCCCATGTGAAGTACAGTAAAGGAGTTGCCTCGGGGGGGCTGCCCTTAGCAATGAAATCACAGTCCGATTCTGACCCTTGTCAATGGGCAGATTAGTCCCCCTCCAAAAGGATGGAAGGTCCTTTAAGGCAGGAAATATTTAGTTTTTCTTATCCCTAGTGCCTGGCACAATATCTAGCATATAGTAGGTGTTTAATAAATGATTGGTGAATGAATACATTGCATTAATGTCTATTTGTGACAATGGAAAAAAACTCTAAGTTGTGTAGATAGACCTGGGTCCAAATTCTTTTCCTCTTCACACTTAGTATTAGTTTTTATCTGTAAATGCAGGCACTCATTTATCTGGCACTGCAAGGGTTTTCCAGCGCTTCAGTCTTCCCAGACATGGCCTCATTTGGTCTTTCAATGAACCTTATATGATAGATGGTATTATTATCCCCATTGTAAAGATGAAGAAAGTGAGGCTTTAGGAGGTTAATGGATGTCACCATCATCTTATAGATAATAAGGCAGGGTTCAAATTCAGGACTCCCTGCTCCAAAGATAGCATTGCATCAGGTTCAAAACTTGTTTCCTAGACTCCTTTGACAGTTGAAGTCTCTGGGCTCCTTCCTGGAATATTATTTTAAACATACAAAATCAAAATATAGAAGATTAAAAGTGAGTGAAAATAAGGATAGTTTTTTTTCCCATCTGAGTTCCCAGACCCCTGGATATCTATCCATAGACCCTAGATGAAGAAGCCTTGAACTATGCCACTCTTACCCATTCAGAGCCTTGATTTATTCATGCGTAAAATGGGGCTAGTATTAACTGTATGACCTAACTCACAGGGTTGTGGTAAATCTCAAATAAGGAAAAGTATGTAAAGGAATTAAAATATAAAAATATTCCATAAGTATCCATTTTTATTAACTAAAAGTTGTGCTGTATTTTTACAAAGTTTTTTTTTTTTTTGGAGGAGATGGGAGGGAGGACAAAAATGCACATTAATTGAATTTTTTTAAAAATTAGAAAAAAAGTTATGCTGGTTTTCACTGTGAGGAGTGACCCAAAAACTGGGAAGAAAGAAAAAAAGGAAGGAAAGATAAAGGAAGGAAGGGAGGGAGGAAGGAAGGAAGGGAGGGAGGAAGCAAGGAAGGAAGGAAGGAAGGAAGGAAGGAAGGAAGGAAGGAAGGAAGGAAGGAAAAGAAGGAAAGAAGTTAGTTACATTAAAGAATCTCAGACATGGAAGGGACTTCAAAGGCTCTCTAACCCATGACAACATCTCTGCCATGGGGCTGTCCAGCAGTTGCCTGAAGCTCTCCAATGAGGTGCCCCCACTAATCAGTGCTTACCATCCTCAGAGTGTTGTCAGCTTAGTTCATCTTGGAGTCCAAGTACTAAAGGAACCTAAGCTGGCCAACCACTGGAATCCAAGTGGGTGACTTTGTTTGGAGAAGAGATGAATATAATGGAAGATCATTTTACCCAAAAAACATGAGGAAGAGGAATTCAGAGAAACAGACTCCCAGAATTTCAGACTTGGAAGATAACTCAGAGGTCACCTAACACCTAACCTACACCTGAGCAAGAATTCCCTTGGCACCATTCCCAACAAGTGATCACCCAACGTTTTCTTGCAGCTCTCCAGGGAAGGGGAAGCCACCACCTCTGGAGGGCAGCCCATGCCCATTTGTCCCTACCCTTTCTGTGTAGATGACCTCTAAGATCCCTTCTGGCTCCAAATCTATGATCCTATGTAAATTTAGTCTCATCCTTATTTTTTCCCATTTATATTACAAGGTCCTTGAGGACAAAGAAACATGTCTTATACCTCTGTATCTCCACACACACCCCCCACCATGCCTGTGAAAATACTTTCCTCATAGTAGCTGCTCAAAAAATACAAGTGTAGGAAAGTAAAAGTCCCACTGCTGTACAGAGTCCTTGAACCATAAACTGTTAAAAAAAAATAAAAACCAAACAGAAAAGTATCTTTGAGATCATCTCATCTGAGCTGCCTATTCAGTGAGATATCTCAGGTCTTGTGAAGATTGCCCATGCCCATTAATCTAGACTTCAATGTCCCCCGGAGCCTTAAAAGCCCCCTCCTTCCCACACAACCTCCAGGGGAGAAAGGGATCCTATTTCTCACCTTCCCTGAGCAGCTCATCACTGGACAACAGGTTTTGTCACCCTTAGAAGCAGCCTGTCTCCCTCAGTTATAGCTTCTTCCATCAGTGGCGATGGATGAGGACAATTCATTTCAAAGAATTTTACTTTAAGCTCTTACTAAAAAGGGAATCCAGTGAATATGCCAGCCTCATGAGGAAAACCTGGATCCAAAGCCTTATGGAAAACAGCCTCTGCAACTGTCGGACTCCATTAGTGAGCAGAAGAAACACGTCCTGGGAAAGCAAGGAACCAGGAGAGGCTGCTGGCTGTTTTTTTCTGAAAATTCTCCAGTGCAGGCATCCAGATTTTTGGTAATTATCTTATGCTTGCCTCCTGCACACAGCAAAGCAGCCTATGAGGGAGTTTTTCAAAGACATTCCCTTTATAATTACAAATTTCCTTCTGGGAATTGTTTAGCAGCAAAAATGGCCAAAAACCTTCCCAAGTGACATTTCCTCACCCGTCACCCATTCATCACCCATCTTTGTGCTTTGCAAAGGCTGTATCCCAAGCCTAGAATGAATGCCCTCCTCAGCTCTTCCAGCCTTCAAGGCTCAGCTCAGGCATTGCTTCCTTGCAGTTTCTGGTGCCTCCTCTCCTCATTAATTTTGTATTGAGGACCTGTAGGGACCAGTTTAGAGTCAAGTAAGCAAAACCAAAATATTTTACCAAAGGAACACAGCCAAGTAAACAAAAAGATGACTAATTACTGCCAGGGATTTATTGAGGATCTATTTTGTTGTTGTTCTGTCATTTCAATAATGTCTGACTCTTAATGATCCTATTTGGGGCTCTCTTGTTAAAGATACTGGACTGCATTTAGCCATTAAACTGAAGCACACGGGGTTACGTGACTTGCCCAGGGTCATACCACTAGTAAGTGTCTGAGGCGGGATTTGACCTTGGGAAGGTGAGCCTTCCTGACTGCAGGGTTGGCACTCTATGCACTATGGTGCCCCTAGCTGCTCTGTAATGATCTATAGAATGAAACAAACTCTGCTCTTGAGCAATTTACATTCCCTTGTGGGGAGGAGCAAGTAGCTGTACAAGTGTTAACAGAATAAATGCAAAATACATGGAAATTAAATACAAGGTGTGGAGGGAAGCAGCAGTATGCTGGTAAATGTTTAACAACCAGATCTCCAAGGAGAAGATGCTCCCCCAGGATGCAGGTTTAAGTTTGATGTGCATTGACTTTTTCTCCATCACTTTCGTGAGGCTGGTGCCTTGCACAGCACTCCCTCTCTTAAACCCAGTTCACTTGCATGTCATAGGCCTGATACTATGGCCCAAAGAACAAACAACAAACAAACAGAAAAGCAAGCCCTGATTTGTAACATTGGCTAATTGTGGAGGTGTGAATGCTCCTGCTGAAAATGTAACAGTCAAGTAGCTGGTTAAAGCTACTTCCAGCCCGAGTAGGGGTGGGCAAAACCTATGGTTGGTGGAATCAGAAGTTACATCTAGAGAGTGGCGCTTGAGCTAAGTAGGTGAGAGATTCCCTGAGTCAGGTGAGAGGAGTGAGTGAATTCCAGGCATGAAACTCTCTGTGTGGGGAATAGGAAGAAGGCAAACTTTGGACCATCATTATGCTCAATCCTGGCCCTGAAGAATAAGGAATGGCATGCACCTACCTATCTTTCAGGAGAGAGCTGGGTGAGGGCCAGCACTGGAGTGGGGGTTCCTGCATGCACTGTTAGGTAGAGTCAGTAAGTCTCTGATTTTTTCTTTGCTACACATCAGGGTTCAAGGATATTTCGATTAGTGTGCCCAGAAATGACTATAATGTCCAAACAAAATGTCACCTTAGAATTTCTTTTTAAGAATAGAAAGCTACTTTAGAGATACTTTGGTTCAACTTTTTTTACACAGGAGAAAACTGAGTTTCAGGGAGAGGAAATAATTTGCCCCAAGGTCGCATCATTTACAGTGGCAGAATTAGGATGCCATTCCAAGTCCTCTGAATTCAAATTCAGTGTTCCCCCATTCTCTGTTAGGCAAAGTCTGATAACATTCAGCAGATGGTCTAATACTGAATTTTGGAATCATGGATGCTCTTCGTCTTTGAAGATTTCCTACCTCATTCCAACAAGATATGAAGAAAAAAGCATTATTAAGTTCCTACTGTGTGACAGGCACTGTGCTAAGTTCTGGGGATATAAAAAAGGGCAAAAACCAGTTCCTGCCCTCAAGGTGCTCACAGTATAATGGAGCAGACAATATGCAAAGGACTCCGGACCAACAAGATATAGAAAGGATAGGTTGGGTTATTGGACAGCCTGTGATTATTCTCAGAGTGAAGGCACTCCCATTAAGGAGAATTGAGAAAGGCAGAAGGCTTCTTGCAGAAGATAGAACTTTAGTTGAGACATGAAGGAAGCCTGGGAAGTGGTAGATCAGGGAGAGAGCCAGTGGTCATGCCCCAAGTCAGGAGATGTCCAGTCTCGGGTCTTGGGCAAGGACACTTTTGTTACTGCATTACAGGGTATGTTGAGGAGGAATGAAATCTAAGAAGACAAAACAACCTCTTGTTGAGTATATTCTTAGTTATCTAAGAGTTAGTGTTGCTGCTCTCCAAAATCCCTTCCTTTCAAGCTTGAATTCTGGAAATTTGCCTTATTTGGAAAATAAGCCTCATGTTTGGTCCATGCTACCCAAACTCATTAGTCTGAGACTTGAGTGTTTTCCCCTTCCCCCCAAAAAAGGCTTTGGAGAGTGTAGCAAACAAAAGGGGGAGTTTTTTGAAAACATCCTCATACTTAGCAACAATGATAGTTGCTCCAGGAATATTCAAGGGAGGACTGTGGAATTGTCTTATGGGAAGTTTCCTGGGGTGGGTGGAAAAGTGGTAGATATTGGTTTAAAAATTGACAAAGTGAAGTAATTCCTCATTCCTCCTAAGGCAAAAAGAGGTGTATGTTTGTTTTTCCCATGGTGGGAACACCCATGCAATAGACCCTTAATAGCTAATAGCTAACTTTTATATGGCACTTGAAGGTTTGCCATATATGCAATATGTTATTGCCATATATGACATAGATCATTTCACTTGAGCCTCATAATAACCCTGTGAGGTAAATGCTATTATTATCATCCCTGGTTTATGGAAGAGGGTGCCAAGACTTGCCAGGGGTCAGTTGTGAGTTTAAAGACACGTCTCTGATGTCATTCATTTCAGTTCCGCCGGCACTGATTAAATGTCTGTTATGTGCTGGGCCTTGGGGTGGATTTCTCTCTCTGCATTTGGATTTGGGTTTAGCTCGCCTGGTGCCAAAGGACTGTGGCCACTTATTTATTCCTATGAATCTTACAAAACCATCCTTCCCTCTGAGAGATCAAAAAATAAATTACTAGGAACATTAATAGTACATTAATGCAATAACTATTTACTAAGATCCTTTGGAGAGTTCTTATGGTAAGCCAATGGAGGACTGAGTTAAAATCTTGGCTCTAATGCATACTGTTATGTGACCTTGTGCAAATCACTCAAGTGCTCGGCATTGGAGGCAACTTTAAGACTATGAGATGTTGAAAACAGGCTGATTTGCACATTCCCTAGGAGCATTCCATGCCAGGGAAATTATGGGTTTCATTGTGATTCCTCCTGTGGGCAAAATGTACATATTTTTGTCCACCTGAGAGCCCACTGTGCAGATGTGGACTGTACTCAACATCCAACTAGCATTCTGTAAGCACCTACTGTGTACTGTGCCTTGTGCTAGGCACTGGTGGAGATACACGAGATGCGTGATTCTGCCCTCACTAGGTGTGACAGTCTAATTGGAATGATCGGACATCTAGGTGTCACTTGCTAGACAATGAACACAAAAGCGGTACTTCTTTTCTGCATTAATGATAATAAGCTATTGCCCTCTGCTAGGTTCTTATTACATTAAACCATTAGGAAATTGTGTGTTTTGCTCAGCTAAACTATAGAATCCCATGTTTTTCTTGGATTTGGAAAATACCCTGATGGTCATCCAGGTCAACCTAGATGAGTTGGATAATGCTCAGGGCAAGCAGGATGAGGGCACTTAAGGTCATTTAAATGAGATTCATTTAAAGAAACTTGGGATTTTTAGACTGGAGAAGATTGAAAGTGAGGGGCCATTACAGCTGTCTTTTTGGGGGGTGGGGGGTGGAGGCAATAGGGTTAATTAATTTGCCCGGAGTCGCACAGCTAGTGTCGGAAGGTGGATTTGAACTTAGGTCCTTCTGACTTCAGGGCTTACTCTCTATTCACTTAGCCACTCAGCTGCCTAGAACTGTTTTTAAGTCTCTGAAGAGCTGTTAGTGAAACACAGAGAAAAAAACTGCTTTGTTTGGCCCCAGATGGCCGCGCTAGGAGCAATGAGTGGAAAGTTTCAAAGAGACAGATGTAGGAAAAATTTCCAAACAACTAGAAATGCTCAAAAATCAGTCAATTAAGAAGCATTTTAAGTCCCTGCCATGTGCCAGGTGTGAGGATGTATCATGGATAGAGAACCCAAAAGATCTGAATTCAAGATCTGCCTCTGACACATACTGGCTGCATGACCTTGGGCAAGTCAATTAACCTCTTTGTTCTCTGGGCAGCTCTCTAAGTTGCAGAGAAGGAGTTCATCTGTATTGGTGAAAGGAATTTCTTTATCTGGGAGTTGCTCTGTCTCTGTGTGCCAGGCCTTGTGTATCACAGAATAGCCAGATAATATGCAATGACCACCTTAGGAGGTGTTGGGCATCCCCTGGTCTTCAACAACTGGCCATGTTATAAAGAGTTCTTGTTCAGCTATGAGCTGGTCCTACCCACTGAGGTTCCTTCCTACAATGATATCACCTGACTCTTTGAGCCTCCACCTAAAGCATGAATGTACTTCTATAGGGTCCATCAGAAATGGTCATGAAGCCTTCACTGAAAGATGTTCAGTAACCAGGAACCACTCACTGCTTCTGGAGAGAAGTCATTATGTCCTCAGACCAGCCTAGTGGGGAGGAAGATTACCCCCCCCCCCCCCCATAGAAAGGCTCATGAATTTAGAAATCCGAAGTCTTAGGATGTTGTGGACCAAACTTTGGCATTCCTGGGTGCAGGAGTATTGTTTAGAGCTCTTTACATGGTGGGTGGTACTTGGGAAGTTTTGAAAATTAGAGGAAAACGACTGTTTTAAAAACAAAAGCCTTCAATCAAATTTATCAAAGGGAAAAAAAAAGTTGGAGGAATTGAATCCTAAGCTGGAAGAAATCCAGGAGGATCATGGCGTGCTGGTGGTTGGCTTTATCCTAGCTTTCTTAACACACCGTTACTCATTGCAATTCCTGCCTACCGTGACTTCTGTCAATGTGAAGTTTTAAATCATGAGATTGGATCTATTCTCCATTATCTGGAAAGGAAAGCCCTTGAGGGTAAGCACTGTTCTGATCTTATCTTTATATCTCCAGCACTGAACATAGCACTTGGCACGTAGTAGGCACTTGAAAGTACTTGTTAAATTGAATTATTTTCACCTGAATTGAAATTCAAGCTCATCTCAGGCGTCGTCTCCGACGTTTGACTTTTCTGGTAAATAACACACTCAGTCTTGAAAACCTTCATGTAGACTTTGTATTTTTTTCTGTTCAGTTAGTTTTCAGTCCTGCCCGCTCTTTGTGACTCTACTTAAGGTTTTCTTGGCAAAGATACAGGAGTGCTTTGCCATGTCTTTCTCCAGTTCATTTTATTGATGAGGAAACTGAGGCAAATAGGGTTAAGTAATTTGCCCAGGGTCACACGGCTAGTTGGTGTCTGAGGCTGGATTTGAACTCAGGTTTTCCTGACTCCAGGTCCGAATTCTCACCACTATGGCATCATGTTGCTAATTCCTGTCTGTGTTTCCTTCCTTGTTTACATGTTGGGTACACCCGGTAGAATGGGAGCTCCCTAAAGAGACTTTTTTTTTTGGCTTTTCCCCCCTTTTGTATCCCCTCACTATTAATAAGTATAGAAGCAGGTTTTATTGAATCAATTCTGAAAAATCCACAATAAAATTATTTTTAAAATATATTTTGGGGTAGCAATGCAAGTTAAGGTCTACAATTCTATATTTCCAATCAGTGTGAGAACTTAAGACTGTACCACCTCACAACTTACATGCCTTTTATTTCCTAGGTCCTCTTAATTAGGACAAGAGGGTAATTCATGTTATTCAATTGTCATTTTGTATGGCTAATTAGGCCTGCAGTATGTGATCTGGCTGAGTTCATGCCTGCCAGGGCTGCATTATCTTGGGCTGCCTTTATGTTAATGTTTGTCATAGGATTCAGGAAGGATGGGTTTCTGAGCCATTGTCTCCATCTATAATGCAAACTGGGCAACCAGTGTCGGAATCTGACAATGCTTAATAAGTCTGAAGCTTAAAGCGAGAGCTCATATGTGGCCTAATTGTCTGCTCTGGAGTCCAGCTAGATGGATCTCACTCTCTCCATTCCTTCCTGTGGGTGAAGTTGGAAGGGTTCTCTTTCCCCTCTCCCTCCTTCCTCTCGACTTCTGAAGCCAGGGCCGGCTCATTTATGGAGAAGGAAATGAAAACTATTTTGGAGAGAGGCTGACATTTAGTATTCTGGTTTGAAACTCTCTTACTGCTAAATATTTCATGCTCTGCAAAGCGTCGGTAAGAATTAAATATGGATGAGTTTGAGAAAACCGTGCAGTCGCATAAAAAATAAAAACTATCATTTTGAGCTGGGAACAGCCACCTAGGGAATCTTAATTATTTTTAATGGATTATATCAGGTACTTGATGAGCCTGGCAGTTGGCTAACTAATGATGATCTCTCCGACCATGTCTTGCTGAAGAAAAGTCTCAGGACAGTCTGGCTTGGAATGGAGATCCAGTTTTGTCCCTTGAGGTGAGCTTGTCCATCCCTTCATTTGAATTTCTCTGGCTAAGTAAAGTGTGAAGTGAATTCCGGTTTGTAGCAATGTCAAAGAATCCATGAAACCTCTTGAAGTAGAAAGAAATGTTTTCTTAATTGTCCCAATTTTCCATAGTCAGTGCTTGTCCAGGAAGGAATGTTGGCCTGGGGCCAGGAGTTCTAAATATTTACCCAAACTTTTTCATGGACTTACACTTTGGTTATGTCATTCTTTACCCTAGGGCTCAGTTTTCTCCTCTGTAGAATGAAGGATCCTTTTTTGTTGTTCAGTCATGTTTCAGTTGTGTCTGGATCTCTGTGAACCCATCTGGGGTTTTCTTGGCAAAGATACTGGAGTGGTTTTCCATTTTCTTCTCCAGCTTATTTGACAGATGAGGAAATTGAGGCAAACAGGGTCATATAACTAGTCAGTATCTGAGATCAGACTCCAACTCAGGTCTTCCAGACTCTAGGTTCAGCACTTTGGGCTCTACACTATCCAGCTGCCCTGAAGGATACCCATGAGGGAACATTAAAACCTTAGGGTGTTGAAAAGCCCTCTCTATTGAGGGTCATGGGAATCTGTATTTGGGTTTTGATCAATGACTTCAATAAAGACAGAGATAGTATCCTTCTAAAATTCCAGTAGACAGCAAACTGAGGTTGATGATTAACTTTCTGGGTACCAGAGATAGGATCTGAACAGATTTTGAGAGGCTGGAACATTGGGTCAAATCAAATAGGATGAAGTTGGAAAGCAATAATGTCAAGTCTTCTCAGTAGGTTCAAAGCATCAGCTTCCCAGGTACAAGGTGAGGGAGGTTTGTCTGATCAGTCATGCACATGACAAATCTGTGTTTTAATAGACTGAAGGCTCCATATGAGTCAACAATAAGAAATGGTTGCCAAGAGAGCTGATGTAACAATACACTGCTTTAATTAAACAACACATGGTGTGCAGGTCTAGGAAGATGACTGCCCTATCATTCTCTGACTAGTCAGATCCCATCTAGACTATAGAGTTCAGCATTGTGCACTGTGTTATAGGAAGGACTTGGATAAGCGTGAGAAATAATCCTTTTAGACATCTACTCTTTTCCAGTCACTGTTAATGAGTTTGATATTCTCCATAAATCATATAGGGAGAGATAAGTTCTTATAGTGGGCCTCAAACTTTAATGTAATGTTCACTACTTGTTCACCAAGTTCATTTGCACAACCATAAGAGTGGTGACAAAGATACCTCCATCTTCTTTTGCTCCAATTCCATGTCCAAACCTAGCATAGCTGGGATGTCTTGTTGCTTTGGAAGGTCCCCCAATGTCTTTTTGTATTGCTGGACCATTCTATCTTATCCAGTGTGAGCAGGTGACCATCTTATGACCTCTTAGTCAGAGGAGATGCCCAGTGTTTCACCCAACCTGTGATTCCTCTGCTAATATGTCATTTTTGGTCCTTGCAGCAAAGTCTATCAACCAATAGGATTCTGTATCAAGCCTTATAAAAACAAGGCCCTGGAAGAAGGGGGCATCTCAGATCTTGATCTGAAATCCACTTCATTAGAGGGGACCATGGACCATTTAATCCAATGCCATTGACTCAGACCTCTGTCTCAGTGGTTTTATTGTAGGTTGGACAATTTTAATCCCCTCATAAGCTAGAAGGTGTCCAGAGGAGACAGGATGGAAAAGGGTGAAGATCCTATGAGTATTGGTTGAAAGAACCGGAGTATTTATTCTGAAGGAGAAAAGACTCAGGAAGAACAATATTTCTATCTTCAAGTGTCTCAGAGTCCTCCTGACTTAAAGTATATCCACTGTAGCAGACAGAGCTGCCTCAAGAGGCAGTGGATTTTCTTTTCTTGGAGGTCTTCAAGCAAAGGCTGAATAGTTAGGTACTGGGTAAGTTGCAGGGAGAATTCTTGTTCAGTTAAACTAGATGAAGTCTCAGTCCCCTTCTTACCCTGAGATTCAGTGTTTCTGAGTCTTTGATTTGGTCTCTTTCAATCCATCTGACCCTCTCACCTGAGTAATCCTAATAGGTTCCTAATTGGTCTCATAATCTCAAGTCTATCCCTCAACTCTAGACTTAGAATTCTCTTCTGTCAGAAAACAAAAGGTCTGTTCCAAAATATGGAATTGCCTTCCAGCTCCTGTCTGGGCTTCAGGCAGGATCTTCTGTGATCTCTCACAAATGACGACCCCGGAGGGGTGAAATAGGGGCAGTGAAGTGAGTAGAAGTCACAGATTTGGGTTTAGCCTGATTAATATTTTTCTACCACTTAGATGTGTCCAAAATGGAATGAGTTGTCACTGACGTTGGGTGCATATTTTTATTTTTGTTTTTTTCCTTCCTACGAGCAGAGTCTTGATGACCAAATGTCAATACCCCTAAGAGGTTGGCAGACTGGCTTTCCCAGTTCCAGTATCTGAGGGCCTGTCGTAGAGCAGTCTCCTTTGTCATCCTATGGGTTTTCTCCTGGGCATTTAAAAACATGATTCTGAGCAGGAGTCTGTATGCTTTCCCAGACTGAGGCTGAAGGGGTCTGTGATGCATTTTTCTTTCAAACAAATTCCTCCTCAAGGAGGAATAAGACTGAGGAAATGGGGAAGGTGTTTGTTCAGTTTTATTCTTCTTTTAAGGAATAATGAAATGTTGACCCATCTGGGTATCTCCTTCTGAGCTCTCTGTTCAGTTGGCAGAGCCAGGTCCATTAATAATGGCAGGGAAATTCTGTATCTTATCACTCTGCACTGTGGATGGAAAGGGAGGCTTGAAAGGATGTCTCAGTAAATGTAATTAGAATCCTGGAGGGCTAGCTAGCATTGGCTGCCATTTTTAACTAGATCCAACTGAATTTTTTCTTTCCTGAACAGACACAATGATTTTCCGCCCAGATGTTTTTCCTTAAAACAGAATTTCCATAAAGATTGTGGAAGAGGTGGCTTGATTGTAATCTCCCTGAGGGTGGGGAGAGTTTTGTTTTCGAATTTGTATTTCCAGGGCTTAGTACTGGAAGGTGTTTAATAAATATGAACGGATTAATTGATTGTTAGTGAGTCCATAGCCCCTGGGAAAAGAACAACAATTGTATTAATAGTAATAATAATGTTGCTATTGAGTCATTTCTGACTCTTCATGACTCCATCTAGAATTTTCTTGGTGAAGATACTGTAGTGGTTTGCCATTTTCTTCTCCAGCTCATTTGACAGGTGAGAAAACTGAGGCAAACAGGGTGAAGAAACTTGCCCAGGGTGACACAGCTAGTACATGTTTAAGGCTAGATTTGAACTCATGAAGAATGAGTCTTCCTGATTCCAAGCTTCCCTCTACCGCCAAAAAGAGAGGGGCTTCCAGGATATATCAGCTTCTCTACAGGACCTTGGACAGTCCCTCCCCCACAGCCTGTCATGAAGGTGAAAGAGTGGGAAGAGAGATGTCCCCCCCTCCCCCCCATCCCACCAGATTTCTTTCTGAGATTTGAAAGAGACTTAAAGAACCATCTCTTGGCTATGAGTCTGTTAAGAGTCGATATCAGTCTTGCCTCTGGCCTACCACATCTTTGGCAAAATAAGGCAGATTTCTCTGAACAGTGGCTCTGAGCGGCTGTGTGGGGTCGGACAGATAATGAAGTCACTTAGTGGCTGATTATCCAAACTGCAGATTGTTCAAGCCCTGGGGCTTCTCTAGTCGGGTCCTTCGGACTCCTTGTCTTGCGGCGCTTTCTCCCCCAACTGCCCAACTTTCCTAAGCTGAGCAGTGTAGACCTGGACTTACGCAAGCCCTGGACTTTTGGACCAACTGGAAGAAAAGATGGGGGTGGAGGGAGTTCCATGGCAATGCCTCCTCCAGGAGGTTTTCTGTTTCAGAGAAGCGTCGGGCTGCAGCGGAACATGCCCTGGACTCGCGGCAGGAGACGCGGCCTCAAATTTACGTCCTACCACTTTTTGAATTTTAATAATATGATAATAATTATTATCTTTCTCCTTCTTAGAGCTGGAGTTAACGTAGGGCATCAAGGTTTGAAAAGTGCTTTACATGACATTCAGTCAATCAGCTTGCCTTTACTCAGTGTCTACTACGCGCTTGTCAGTGAAGGCTGGGAAACAAAGAGCACGCTAGTCAGCTCTTACCCTCCAGGCAAGATGTTCTATCTAGCAAAATGATCTCTTGGATCTCCCAACTAACCTAAGAGCTTGGTGCTATATTTATTCCCATTTTACAGATGAAGACTCCCTGGCTCAGAAAGGTTAAATGAGTTGTTTAGCTAATATTCCAAAGATCTGGGACAACTCCCTTCTTCAGGGCAGATGGCCCCCTCTAGGATGGGGCATTTTTGAGGTCTGGTGCCACTTCCTCATCTCTTGCCTGGATCATCATAGCACTCTCTTGATTGGTCTCTCTGCCTCATTTTTCTTTCTCCAAGTTCATTCTCCATACTATTGTCAAAGTAAGAATGATTTTCTTTAATCAAAGGTATAGCCCTGTCACTCCTCTACTGTGTAAACTCCACTATCTCCCTGTTGCCTCTGGAATCAAATACAAGCTTTGAAAGCCTTTCACAACCTGGCCCCAACCACCCTGTCCAGCCTCATGGTATATTGCTCCCTTGCTCCACCTTCTTTGGGATTCAACCCAACTGATCTTCTCTTTGCTCCACATAGAAATCATTACCTCTCCCATTTCTAATTCTTGGCACTATGCCCCATTTCTGGTATGTTCTGGCTCCTCACCTTTGTCTTAAGACAGCTGAAGCTTCACTTTCTATTGGAAGCTTTTCTTTATCCCTCCAACTACTAATGCCCTCCCTAGCTACCATGTACTTAACTACTTTCTATCTTAGTCTCTTTATCTTTATTTGAGGCATACATATATGGTATGATATGTAAGAGGGAGGAGTCATTGAGTAGTTTGATCAATTACCCCACCCTATTTGAAGTAAATAAGATGCTGCACCTTAATACTTTAACCATCGAAGAACTCTCTTCAACCAACCAACCAACCAACCAATCAAAGAGATTAGATTTGCCTTTAAAAGTCCTTGAAAAGCCATTGGTTCAATGGGAGTGATTTTCACTGAAGGTGCAGTCAGATTGGTTGAGGAAACCCAGTCATTGCTGTGGGTCACCTTTAAAATGGAGGGCCAATTTTGAAGCTGGGCATTTGTAGTATCAGGCAGCAGAGAGGAGAAAGGAGAGGTACTCCAGAGAAAGAATTGCTAGGAAGGGAGATGAGTAACTCGATCTCCTCATTGGTCTAGTCTTTCCCATTTCTTGCTCCCCTACCCACCA
Organism: Notamacropus eugenii; assembly: GCF_028372415.1. NCBI lineage: Eukaryota > Metazoa > Chordata > Mammalia > Diprotodontia > Macropodidae > Notamacropus > Notamacropus eugenii. Next base: position 525,073,091 of record NC_092873.1, read on the forward strand.
AGAGGCTCCCAATTACTTCTCTCTGCCAAGAGAGGAAGACTGTTGATATGCACACTTAGTTCTAGTTTAGAAACTAGTTCTAGTTTAGTGCTAGTTCAGTTCTAGTTCTAGTTTAGTTTCCAATCAAAATAACCCACCTTTGATGCCCAGTAATTGGATAGGAAACAGTCATAGATGACCTGCATTGTCTGTTCTCCAGAATGGCATTCTCCATTATTCATGCAGCCTCACCAGCCACATCTGTGGGGAACAAAGCATGCTGTGCCTTCTTATGAAGACTGGACTCTCCTTGTTCAGTTCCACATTACACACTTCTTGTTTCCTAGAAAAGGCATTCTCCTTGAGAGTAAGGGTTCTCTGTTATTTGTATTGCTAATGCTTGACATTTAGTTTTGTTGCTTGGTCATTGAATCTTGTCTGACTCTTCATGACCCCATGGATCATAGCATACCAGGCCCTTCTATCCTTCACTAACTCCTAAAGTCTGTCCCATTTCATATTCGTTGTTTCCATGACACTATCTATCCATCTCATCCTCTTCCTTCCCTTTTTCCTTCACTCTTCTGGGATCTTTTCCAATAAGCCCTGTCTTTTCATTATGTGGTCAAAGTTATTTAAGCTTTAACTTTAGTATATGTCCTTCCAGTGAAAAGTCTGCATTAATTTTTTTACAGTATTGATTGATTTGATCTCCTTGCTGTCCAAGGGATTCTCAAAAGTCTTCTCCAGCCCCACAATTCAAGAGTGTCAATTCTGCAGTGCTCAACTTGCATCATAGTCCAACTCTCACAGCCATATGAAGAAGCCATAGCTTTGACTTCATGGACCTTTGCAGGCAAGGTGATGTCTCTGCTTTTTAGTATGCTGTTCAGATTTGCCATAGCTTTCCTGACATGGAGAAAGCATCTTTTAACTTCATGGCTTCAGTTGCCATCTGCAGTCTGACACTGTTTCCATTTTTTTCTCCATTTGCTAGGAAGTGATGGGACCAACTGCCAAGATCTCAGGGAGATTTTGTTTTGTTTTTGTTTTTGATGTTAAGCTTTTACACTCTCCTCTTTCATCCTCATCAAGAGGATTCTTAATTCTTCTTCACTTCTGCCCTCAGCATGGTATCATCTGCATATCTGAGATTGTTGACATTTTTCACAGTATCCTTAATTCTGGCTTTCAATTCTTTCAGCCTGGTATTCTGCATGGTCTATTTTGCATATAAATTAAATAAATAAGGTGACAATACATAGAGGTTGGGGTTTCTAAGAGCCCCCACCTATGTGCTCCTTATTAATTATCAGCCAGATAAAACTGGCTTTTATAAAGGACATTTATTAAGTAGATATGACAAGGACAGTTGTTAGAAAAACAGTTTCCCCCCCAAAAATCATCAGGGTCACATTCTCCCCTTGCACATTTATACATTGTGATGCAGTATAGTATGGTAGCTTTGGGACCAGGAAAACCTCAGTTCAAATTCTGCCTCACACATATTCAAAGTACAACCCTGGACAAGTCATTTAAGTTTTCAGGGCCTCAGTTTTCTCATCTCTAAACAAAGGAATTAGGCTAAATAAACATTGGGGTCTCATCTGGCTCTAAGGTTATGATTCTATGGACTGCTACTTTGGAGGGAAAAAATGGTTTGGTTTGCTTCCCACTGAGAAGCTTAGTTGAACAGTTTGGGATTTCACCAATCAATGCAGACTTCTGAACCTCAGTTTTATACATTTCAGGTATATTTCTCCTGAATGGATTGAGTTTCTTTATACAGATACAGTTTCTTTCTGGGCCAGAGCAGAGTATCCTATATTGTTAATCCTCCCAGGGCTAGGATGAAGATCAGCCATTCCAATTACTATATTTTATAGATGGGGGACCTCAGAGAAAGAGGCAATGTGGAAGAATTGGGTCTAAAAATCAGGATTTCCTGGGAGTTGAACAAACCTTAACAAGTCAAGGGTACCAGAACCTTTGCCACTATATTTCATAGCCTTGAATTCCTACTTTGGCATTTCCATCAGATGCTTGTAAAGCCTCTAAGGCAACAGTGCACCAGGGATTCCAGATGTGCCCATGCAGGTACTTATCCTCAAAGGCCCTCCCTAACATATAGGGATTCCACCCAGCCTTTGGAAGAAAGAAGCTCACAATAGCCCATTTTGTAGAAACTGAGACTGTTGGGTAACTGCTGTTATAGCCTATAGAAATCAGCCGCTCCCGGAAGGAGGGATGAAGACTTAGGACTAGTCAGTCACCTCGTCCTTCTCTCTCATTTTACAGAAGAGGACAATAACACTCAAAGTGTTGAAATGACTTGTCCACAATCACATGGGCTGGGATTCGAACATAAGTCTGATTCTAGTGCTCCCACCA